>NC_064602.1:30763671-31457266 GCF_943734735.2 Anopheles gambiae | reverse complement strand
CGGGGAATGTCCAATTTGGCACTGGGCGACTTGGACCGAGCGCTGCAAGATTTCTCCGCTGTAAGTAGCGCGTGGATGATGGGCGCGTGTGTTGTTTGATCGATAAAATACAATCTTTCCTCTGCTTCGCCGTAGGTGTTGGAAATTGAACCGGAAAACAAGGCGGCCCTGAATCAGGTGACCATTTGCAAGCACAAGATCAAGGCCTACAACGATCAGCAGAAGAAGGTGTTTGCCAACATGTTTACAAAGTTTGCGCAGAGTGACTCCAAGGTAAGTTTTTTTTTCCTGCACGTGCATCGATTGCTATTAAATCGATCCATTTGCGCACGAACATTGTGTCTCTCCTGGGAGGGTTGTGGCAAAAATCAGTAAAATATTGTTTCCATTATTTGTCCTCCTTACTTTCCTATTTTTGGGCCTTCCCCACAAAAAAAAACCTCTTCAAATCATAATTCCCACGTGTTTTGATGTGCTTTTTGTAGTAAAATGATGTATCCTGCTCATTTCGCTACCAATCGCCAAACTTTTCCCTCCGGAAATCTCCACATCGTGATCAAAAACGAGCTTTGAACTGTTTGAAAAGAAAATGCAATCAAACGCCAACTCCACAGTATGAATGCTTTAAAAAAAGCCAAATTAGAACCACACTTTTTGGAGCAGAAACGAGCATTTTCACGAGGGTATAAAATATAAACACACATACACACACACACAAACCGAATGGGAGGGCAAACATTACTTAAGGCATATGCAAAACAAAACCCCCCACACACCTCCCTCGTCTGATACGAGTGTACCACCTTTTCTTCAACACACGCCCTCCCAACGTCATCAACTCCCTCGTGTTCTTCTCCTGCCGGCGGTCCCGGAACACCACGCAGAAAGCGCAGGAAGAGCAGAGCCGCCAGCCGGACGTGATGAAGCAAAAGTTTGGCGAGTGGGGCGCGGACGAGCGCGAACACGAGCCGACCCGGTTCGAGCAGGAAAATCCGGACGTCATCATGCTGAACGATCTGCACAAGCAGTTCCGCAACATGTGAGCAGCCGAATCCGGTCGATGCAAAAAGGAGGTGCGTCCATCGTCGCCATAACAACGCTGCAACGCGGCGAATTAAACAAATCGGGATATAAGCAGGACGCGAACGCCAACAGGATGCGCTGTTTGGCTTTGCTTCCCGATCGTAGTTGGCAGTTTTTCGCAATGACAGTCAAAACAAAACACCCGGATCGAGCAAGAAGGTTTTTTTAATTTCCGCTCCAAAAAAAAAGCAGCAGAAGGTAACATTTGTAGAATCTTAACATGCCCAGTTTTAGAGGGAGAAGCGGCGATGAAATGGTAGGGAGATATGATGATTTACGACGATTATAAACTTGGTGGATCGCGCTGAGTGGTAGAACACGTAATAAACTCGAAGCAAAAAGTCGCTATATTTGCTCTATAATCAAATTGCATTTTTTTTTGTAATTTATTGTCCTTAAAAAAGCTCGTATTTATTCGGTAACCGCCGCACGGAACGCCATCATGTTCATGGATGCCTTTGACAATGAAACAACAGTATGCTACTCCATCTCTAGCCTGCAACGCTAAAACGTCAGGTCCATGTGCTTCCGCAGGTGCAAATCGTACCGCGCCTTGTCCGCCATCTTCCGTCCACAATGCGGACACTCGTACCGGTACTCGGACGCGTGCACCGACTGCAGATGCTTCTTCAGTCGGAAAGCGAAATGAAACCGAGCCGCACAATGCACACATCCGTACAGACGATACGCTCGGTGCGAAACAGCATGCAACCGGAGCTGCGATTGCTTTCCGAAGCACTTCCCGCACACCTCGCACAAAAACTGCCGGGATGGGTTGGCACACAGATCTCGCCCAGGAATGTTGTCCCGTCTGCCACAGTGGCGGCAACTGTTTTGCCGCTTCACTGCTTGCCTATTGTGTCGATGCTGGCGGAGGGTTTTCCGATTCCGGAAGCTTACGGACTGGTCGGATGTGCGCTTCCGGTAGTGCATCCCAAGACGAGCGGCATGCCGTTCCTGCACGTGATCGAGTAGATCTTTCTCCTCGGCGAACGTTGCATTGCAGCAAGCGTATCCGGTGGAAAGTTTGGTTTGATCACGGCGTTTCTTCGATCGTTTCTTCGATCGTTTCTTGACACCTGCGGTACTCACTTTACTCTTTAAAGATGAATCTGCATCAACATTGCTTTTAGCAATCAAACTTCTCCGCTCGGTGCATCCACTCATGTGATCCTCAAAACTTGCCTTCGTTATGAATCCGCACGAACAAAGATGGCAAACGAATAGTTCAGAATTTTCAAACCACTGCTGATGGTTCCGTAAGCCATCATAATCTTCAAACGCCTCGTGGCACAGCGCACAAACGAACATTACAATGGGGGAAACATTTTCCCGACCATGGGCAGCGGCAATATGCTCGTAAAGTTCTTCCACAGTGCGGCCGGTAAAGTCACACCCGCAGCACTTATGACCGCTTTGCTGTATGTGCTCAAGCTCATCAGTCTGCAGCGATGCATCCGTAGGCACCGTGGCAAGTCTTTCGGGTGAACTGATTCGTTCCTGGGCAGACGAAACTTCCTGCCCGCCTTCCTGCAGCTGTTCGAAGCGCTCAAACATTCTTCTCGCCCGCCCTTGGAGTGCAATCGCCGCGCTTAACTGGCGATAGCAAACCTTCCCGCAGATCCACGCTTGTTCCAGCGCAGAGTGTGATGGAAGCTGCGAAAAGTTTTTGAAAACCATTTTAAGTGCTTTTCAACAAAAGCATCACGACGACAGCTCCATACCTCTATCCCCGCCAACTGTGCCAATGCTTGCACAACGGAGTGATCGCTGGTGAGAGCGCCCTGCAAATTGCTCGCTCTACGAGAGCTCACAACTTTGGTGCAAACACTACACTCGACTTTTGCACCGGTGGCACATGGCGTCGACATGGTTCCGTAGTTTAACCGCTGCTCGTAAGCAATTAAAAACGCGAAACACTTTGCGGCTTGCTATGATTCGTAGCAAACCGGGCAAGATTATTCTCGCGCTGGCCGGTAATGTAAACAATAACAAATAGAAACAGTGTTGCCAGATCCGTTCAATTGCGTGCTTTCACCGAGTGATTCATTTCGAAAACAAATGTACTGTTTTGCTTGTTTCATTACGTATTTAATGGCTAAAAATAATTTTCCAAGCTTTTGAAATATTTAGAAATTAATAATTCTTTCCACTTTTCTGCTATCGACAACTCTGCAGTCGAAGAAATGACCACCCGAAACGCCCAGCTGTCATGTCGCTTGGTCAATGGCCGTCCGGGAAGCCCACAGTGCGCGCTGTAAATTGCAGGAGCGAGCTTGCTACCCACTGGCTTCCTGAAAATAGCAGCCACACAGCGAGAAATACACGACACACACGCACGGGCAGGAACAGGGCAGTCCAGCTTTTCTACATATTTGGCCATCTTTGCGCCTTCCCCCACCCTTAGTGTGTGCGTGTTGCCAGTGTGCTACAAGCGAAAGTGCAAAAGAGTGGTGCGTGATTCTGTCGCGAGAGTGCAGAGATTGCAGTTTCGATTGCGCGCATCATCATCATCATCGCTTGCCCGCCGCTGCGGTGAAATGAAAAGCAATAATTGGCAGTACGCGCCGGGCCCATTTTTGCGTAGAGCCACTCGCTCCCTATCCCGTCCACTCGTGTCGCGGTGTGCAGTGCAGTGGTAGTGGTAGTAGTAGGCTGTGAAGTGGTGGTGATCGGCGGGGGCAGCCCTGCTCCCAAATGGTTGTTTAGCTGCTTCCGGGGAAAGGATCGACAGAAAGAGTTTCACAGTTTCCGCCGCCGTCGCCGCCGCCTGCAAGCAACGCAATCATGTAAGTGTGCAAGGAAGCTGCAGACGCAAGGGTGGATGGAAAATTTCACCCCTCTCCTCCCACCTCCGCATCGTCGTCGTTGGTCGTGCTGCGATGATGCTGGCGTTAGTTCTTTGTTTTTGTTTTGTATTGCATCTCGCTCGCACCGGTGGGCAACCGCTGTGGCGCCGCCTGCTTCTTTTTTCGCCTGTAGTTTTGCGCGCTGGAGGCGAGCGACAAACCTTTCTTTTTTTCTGTGTAATCCTATCTTTCTTTTCTGGTTGTAAAAGTGATTAACAGAAATACAAAAATCACGAATTGAAAACTATCGTTTAAAGAGGGTGGAAAAATTCGAACAAATCACGTCAGCACTTGTGAGTACCGAGGAACGGGAAACACGCACAGAACCCAAATTCGTGCGAATTCAAGCGGGAACGGACTGTCGAAAGGACCGTATTTTTCCCAGAAACTTGGCCTTGTTTCACCTGTTTCCTCTCTCTCGCCTCCCCTCAGGTCGTCCACGGTGGAGGAGCCCGATCTGTTCAACGACGTCGAAATTATGGAGGTGGGCGACTTTCCGGAAAGCGATGAAAACTACGTTTCCGTCGAGCTGTGCTCAGACGACGACGAAGACGACCGTGCACTGCTGGACGGGGACAAATGTTCCTCGCCCAAGGGGGGGCTGCTGCTGTCCGATGAGGCAGCGGCATCCTCCACGTACGTGAATCATCTCTTCGTGTCCGACCACGAGTATCTGGACGACGGTACGACCGGTAGGCGGAGTGGCGGAGGTCGCACGCCGCTCCCTTCGGCAGAGAGTGCCGCGGAACGGATGGCGCTTGAGGTGGAGCACCGTAGCGAGCGGTTCAGCGTGCCGTACGTCGAGGATCTCGAGCTGCAGGATCTGTTCGACAAGGATAACGGGCTGGACGACGGTATGCGGCTGGACGAAACGGACAACAGCAGCGGCAACGAGCAGGAGAAGGAGGAGGAGGAGGACGGCTACGATGATGAGCAGCAGCACGATGCGTACGAACTGTTCGAGACGAAGATCGAAATCGAAGAGCCACAAATACAGGAAACGATCCTGGCCGAGGAGTACATCGGCAATGAGCTGATTTCGCCGCCCTCGGCCGACGAGTACGACAGCCACGACGAGGTGCTGCAGTCGCTCAACAGCTCCAGGGCGGCACCGTACCAGGGTGGCACGGTGGTGGGCGAGAATGATTCGCCGCTCGAGAACGACCATTCGTACACGACCATTAACATCATCACGCCGCAACCGAGCGACCAGGAGGCGGAGGAGGGCGTGTCGTCGGACGAGGATGGGGAGCACAGTCTGCGGAAGCTGGTAACGCTTTCGAAAAAGCTGGCACGCGAAGGAGACGTTACCTCGACGGGCGGCAAACGCACGGTGCAGAGGATAGAGAAGGTGGTGAAATCGTTCCTGAACCGTTCGACCGAGCTGCAGCCGACAGCGTCAGCGGCGCTGCTGGGCAAAGAGGCATCACCGAGCGAGGGCAGCAGCCTGTCCGTGCCGCTGTCGTCGAATTGTTCCGAACGGATGGAGGGCGATGGGTTAGTGCCGTCGACGGATGGGTCGCACGGTCGGCGGGAGGATTTCAGTTCCGATGTGGACTGTGCTAAAGTGGGCAGTGCAAGTAGCAGTGCTGCGTCCGGCGACGAGCTGGAGGAACTGCTAGAGTTGGGAACAAAATTTACCAAGCATTACGAGCAGTGGCTGAAAAAGACGGGCTGCAGAGGAGGAGCTTATCAAAAGGGTTCGAAAGCGGCCCAGCTGGCTAATCTGGTTGAAAAGGTAAGGTTGAGTGTTTTGTGTTTTTTTTTGGTTACTGTTTCCTATACCTTGATTTGTCCTTACTGTTTTGTCCCAGATCAATCGTGTTAATCCGAGTGAAAATGTCCCATCGAGCCGGCAGGACAGCTCAAATGCCGCCAGCACTGGGAATAAAGTGGAAATAGCAATCCAGACGGAACGTTCGAAGGATCAGCACCGCAACGAGCAATGCAAGAAAAGGCTACTAGATTCCTCCTCCGACAGCAGCAGTAGCAGTAGTAGTAGCAGTAGCAGCAGTAGCAACAGTACCAGCCAACTCTCCGGCAGTGGAAATTCCAGCTCCAAGAAGGCGAAGGAGGCGCTGCGACACAATCGCCGGTTGCGAAAGAGTGCCAAAGAAAAGCGTAAACCGAGCTCGGCGGACGAGCGTGGTGCGGGTAAGAAGCGCCGCGAACAAATCTACTCCGACAGCTCTAGCGACGAGGCGGAGAAGCGGTCGGAGGATGGTGGCCGTGCGGACGGGGACGAAAACCTGCTCGACGGTGTGCTGAGCGGTGTGGATGACATCATGTCGGACGTGCATGACATCATACCGGACGCGGTGGGGGTCGTGCAGGACTTTCTCGACGGGGAGCAGCAGCGTCAGGAGCGGGAAGAACGGTCGGAGGAAACGCGCAAACGGTCCGGTGCTGGTGCGGGCAAGGAACCGACCAGGCCGGCGCTCAGCAAGAGCGTGAAGGACATGACGGAGGCGGAGCGGGAAGAGTACGAGGACATGCAGATCGAGCGGCTGTGCAACATCAGCACGCTGATTGGGTGTCGGAATGCAGCGGGTGGTGCGGCGGGTTCGGGCGGACCGACAAGTGCTGCCAGCAAGTCGAAGGAGTCGTCGTCGTCGGCGGCGGCGAAGAAGAAAAAGGACGAGAACAATATGGAGCACTTTTTAAACCATGAAAACGGGAGCGACGACACAGCGACGGCACCGCTCGAGCCACAGTCGGACGAGTCGAGCGAGAGCGAAAAGGACGTGGTAGAGACGGAGGAACAGTTTCTGCAAAAGTGCAACGAAACGATGAAGCAGCAGCTGCTGAACCAGCTCAGCAGCAGCGAGGAGACGAGCGAGGAGGAGGATAACCTGGACGGTTTGCTGTCGGGCGAGGAGGAGGACGATAACAGTGCCGATGGTCGGCCGAACGGGACGGGCAAGGAGGATTCGGACGACTCGTCGGCGGGCTCGTTGGTGGAAAGCTTTTTGAAGCGTCACGATTCCAAGCTGGCGGAGCGGAAGGAGCGCAAAAAGCAGCTCAACGAAAGGGAGAATGGCAATTTACTTACCAACGGACAGGCGGACGACTCGGGGGACAATATCGGCGGGGAAAGTTCCGCGGAGCAGCAGGCAACGAAAGACTCCGAGCGGGCAGAAACGCCCAAAAAGCAGACCCGAACCGAGCTGGCAAATCCGAAAGACAAGGAACTGTTCAGCAACGATTTGTTTGACGGCGAAAAGTCCGACAAGTCCGAGAAAACACCGCGCAAAAGGCGGAAGCGTATAAACGCGCGGAAGGCACGCGGTTCCGAGAGCGAGCGCGAATCGTCCAGTGCCGATTCGGACCTGGAAATGCTGGACGGAACGCCCAAGAAGCGGCAGCGAAAGCGGGCCGCTCCAGTGTCGCTTGAAACGTTCGATTTTAGCGCGTCGCTAAACGCGTCCGCTGCTCCCAGGAAGAGTAAAACGCCTGCGAGCACTGCGTGTGAAGGCAGCACCATTGCAAAACCATCCCCCAGCACCACTCCCTCCGGCGATGGAATTAAAGGCAAGCAGGCGAAAACATCCTCTCCCGCACCATCCGATCCGGACGCGACGACGACGGGCAGCGGAGCAGCAGCAACAGCAGCATCGGGCAGCAGCACGGCGGGCAAACAGAAAGGCTCCAAAGATGGCCAGGACTGTATCAGTCTCAGCTCGGACAGCTCCGACGATGCCGAGCTGATTACGGGCGATCTGGAGGAAAACAAAACCGTCCCGGATAAGGAGCCGAAGCGCAGGATCCGTGCGATGCTGACGAACGACGAGCTGGCCGAGGAGACGAAGAAAGCGCAGAAGGAGGAGGAGGGCCGTACGGCGCGGCTGAAGAAGAAGCACGAGCAGCTGAAAAAGTTCCTCGCCTCCTATCTGCCCGGGCCGGGCGAGAGCGAGCTGGTGCTCGATTACGATTCCGTGCGCAAGCAGGCGATCTGCGTGCATCCGGAGATAGTGAAGCTGCTGAAGCCGCACCAGATCGAGGGCATCAAGTTTATGTACGACAACACGTACGGGTCGGTCGACGCGCTGCCGAAACATTCCGGCTCGGGCTGCATCCTGGCGCACTGCATGGGGCTGGGCAAGACGCTGCAGATGATCTCGCTGCTGCACACGGTCATGCGCTACCCGCAGCTGATGACGAACCGGGTGCTGGTCATCTGCCCGAAAAGCACGGTCATGAACTGGAAGGAGGAGATCGCCCGGTGGCAGGGCACGATCCGCACGGGCTACCAGATGAAGGTGTACTGCTTCCCGGACGTGTGCACGCAGAACGACAAGATAGCGGTGCTGAAGCGCTGGTACTACTGCAAGTCGCCCAACTGCGGCGTGATGCTGATCGGGTACGAGGCGTTCCGGGCGCTGATCAACTACGAGCGGCGCAAGGGTTCGGTCGGGCTGCGCAGTGCCAAACTGGGGCTTATTAAGGAGTATCTGCTCAACCCGGGGGCGGATCTGGTGATCTGCGACGAGGGCCACCAGATCAAGAACAAGCGGTCCGCAATCAGCGAGGCGGTTTCGAAGATTAAAACGCGCCGGCGCATCATGCTCACCGGTACGCCGATCCAAAACAACCTGAAGGAGTGTAAGTGTACCGAGGGATTGCGATTGATTAAAGGGGAAGGCTAGGACAATGCTTTAATGTTTAATTTTTTTTTAGATTATTGTATGGTTAACTTCATCAAACCATCGTTCCTGGGCAGTGACAAAGAGTTTAGCAACCTGTATGCCAATCCCATCAAAAACGGGCAGTGTAAGGATTCCGATCACCAGTCGATCAAGATCATGAAGCAGCGGTCGTATGTGTTGCACAACAAGCTTTCCAAGTTTGTGCAGGTAGGTTTCGATCGTGTTTTTAAAAATGCCAACAATTACATACAAATACTTATCAACCCTTTTTTCATTTTCCAAAATAGCGTAAGGAAGCGGCAGTGTTGAAGGAGTTTCTCCCGGAAAAGTTTGAGTATGTTCTGTTCGTTCCACTGACGCCAGTACAAGTAAGTCCTGCCGCGATCGTGCGGGCAGAGGGAACGGAAACGGAATCATCCGGAAGGATTCAACACCGAAAACCGGTAAACGTGTATCGCAACGCCAACCCCTACTAATGATTGTCTTTTTTTCACATACAGGAAAAGATGTACGAAGTGTTTCTACAGATGAATGATTATACGAACAACGATGTTACCGGCGAGCCGGGCAGGACAAAGAAATTCAAACTCATCGCCGATTACACCTCGCTGCGAAAGGTGATTGGGACACGATTGAGTGTATTTGGAGTACTGGTGGGAGCTCGGAGTCGGAGCTACCCGATTCCGATTCCGTGTTCGGAATCAATTCCGGAGCCATCGATTTCGATGCCGGAGCCGATTCCGGAGTTGATTCTGGAGCCGATTCCGGAGTTGATCCTGAAGCCGATTCCGGAGTTCGGAGGCTTTGGAATCGATTCCAGGATCGGAATCGGCGCCGGAATCAGAATCGGCTTTGAAATCGGAATCGACCTTGCAAATCACAATTTGCTCCGATAACGGTATCAGAATTGACTCCAGAATTGGAATTAGCTCCGGAATAAGAATCCGTTCTTGAATTCAAATAAGAAGTTTCACAAGCAAAATCTGACTGGGAATCTCTATGAGAATGGATCGCTTACAAGTAAATTTTGATTTTTTGCGATTCTCAATACGTAGAATCATTGGACCCAAACGTGTCTTCTTATGGAGATGCCGAAAGTGACTCTGATTTCGAAGCCGATTCTAATTTGGGAGCCAATTTCGATTCCGGTACCGACTACGATTCCGCTTCCTCTGATACCGACTACGATTCTGAAACCGATTCCGATTCTGAGCCAATTCCGGAGCCAATTCTGGAGCCAATTCTGGAGCCGATTTCGATTCCGGAGCCGATTCCGGGATTGATTCCATAAACTCCGGATTCGATTCCGGACCTACTATCCGGAATCGTTCCAGATAACTTCATTTTTCCCATCACTAATTTGGTGCGGGCCTCCTTAACGCTTTCTGTTCTTTGCAAACACTTTTTTCACAGATCTGGACTCACCCAAAAGTGCTGGAGAAGGCATGGGAATCGGCCAACCTGGAGAAGAACCGGCGGGACGCTGCGCGCAAAACGGCCACGCCGGACAGTGACGACGAGTCGCCGGACGATCACAACGACATCAAGAGCGGCCAGCTGTCGGTGACGAACGACTGGTGGCGCCAGTACCTGCAGATCGCCGACCTGGAGTCGCTGTTCCCAAGCAACAAGCTGTGGATACTGTTCGAAATACTGAAGCACTGCAACGAGCGGGGCGAGAAGGTGCTCATCTTTACCGCGTTCGTGTCGGTGCTGAACATGGTGGAGCATTTCATGGCCAAGATTCACCACCAGGAGGAGAACCCGCAGCTGTCGGACGCGTACGCGTACAGCGCGTTCAAGGGACCGTGGGAACCGGGCAAGGATTACTACCGGCTGGACGGGAAGACGCAAAAGTCGATCCGGCATCAGATGATCACGTCGTTCAACGATCCGCAGAACAAGCGCACCAAGTGCTTCCTCATTTCGGCCAAGGCGGGCGGCCAGGGCATCAATCTGACCGGCGCGAACCGGGTGATCATACTGGACACGTCCTGGAATCCTTCGAACGATCAGCAGAACATTTTCCGCATCTTCCGTCTCGGGCAGAAGCGCAAGTGCTACGTGTACCGGTTGATAGCGGCCGGCACGATGGAGGAGAAGGTGTACTCGCGTTCGGTCACGAAACAGGCGCTCAGCTTCCGAGTGGTGGACGAGCAGCAGATCGATCGGCACTACAGCTACGGTGAGCTGGCGGAGCTGTACACGCTCACGAAGGTGTCGGAGATGACGCGCGAGACGCCGATCCTGCCGGCGGACGACATACTGGCGTCGCTGTTGCGCACCTACCCGAACAAGATACTGAAGTACCACGAGCACGACTCGCTGCTCGAGAACAAACCGGAGCAGGACCTGAGCGAGGAGGAGAAGAAGGAGGCGTGGGCGGCGTACGAGCGGGAGATACAGAACAACGAGAACCGGTCCTACCTGTCGCAGCTCAACTCGATGGGTGCGGCGGCAGCGGCCCAGCTCGGCGGTTTGCTGGGCTCGTCCGCGTACGGTTCGCCGATGGCACCATACTACGCCAGCGCCATGGGCTATCCAGGTGCCATGGGGCTGCCAATGGGCGGTGCCGGCGATATGTACCGGAGCGATTACGCCGCCTCGTACGGCAGCTCGATGGGCCGGCCGCCGCTCTACATGCAGTACGCGGGTTCGCAGCAGTACAGCACGCTGATGAACGATCCGGCCTTTGCGACGGCTTTTGCCAAGATGTACAGCAGCTTCCCGCTGTCCGGGGCGGGCGCAATGGACTACGGTATGCCGCCACTGGGGGGCCATTCGTCGCCGATGGCAAACGGCGCCCAGTCGATGCTGCCCCCGATCGGACCGGCGAGCAGCCCGGGAGGAGGAGGAGCATCGACCGGCAAAGGCGGGGGTGGTGGAGGCTACGGAACGACGGCTTCGCTAGCGAGCATGCTCAGCCTGCTGTCGGGCAAGTCGGGCGCCGGTGCTAGCGGTCTGTCGCCGTCCGCACTCACCAGCCTCAGCCAGTCCCTGTTGGGCGGGTCTTCGAGCTCGTCGCTGGCGGAGCTGGCAGCACATCACACCGCGCTAAGCAGCAGCGGGGCCAGTCCGTCCGCTCACTACAGCCCGCTAAAGCAGATGAGTGACTATGCGCAAAGTGGTGCATCGTCCCTGCTGTCGCCTAATGCGCTGCAGGCTTCCGCGCCGTCGGGATTATCGATTTCGAATATTACCTCGCTGCAGAAAGCAAACCCACCGCAACCACCACCGGCGAGCAAATCGAGCAGTGGTAGCAGTAGCAGCTACGATTCCGTCACGAAAGCACTGTTTAACCGGTTGACCGAACAAATGTCAGCCTCGGCGCTTGCCACGGCGGGCGTTTCTAGTCCCTTTTCACCGCGCAATGTACCGCTGCTATCGCCCACGCTGGACAATCAGCCACGCAGCAGTGCAGGAGGTGCTTTCCCACTGACGGCTTCGTCACCGATGACATCGAATAGTGGCAGTGCGTTGACCGTTCCCATAAGCAGCAGCAACAGCAGCAACAGCAGCATCAGCACTCCCTCTCTACTGTCCTCAACGGCAATGGCTCTATCGCTATCGATTGGACAGGGCCCACCCAAGAGTACAACCGCCGGGGAGCAACCGAGCAGTCTAGTGGCGAATAACCGTTCCGCAGGGGACAGTTTCGCGGAAAACAGACTGCCAGTGACACCGCCTGCGCCCAGTTTGCGTTCAGGGCCGGTTAGTTCGGCTGTACCGGCCCGCACACCAACCGCTGCCGCTAACCCGAGCGAAGAGGAGGACAAATCGCGCCGCACGTCAACCGTGCCAGCAAAGGCGCAGGACGTGTCAAACAAAAGTGGCACGGGAAATAACTTCAACAGCACGCCGTACAGTACGACCGTGACCCCAAGCAGTGTCATGGAACCGTCCCACACGAACAGTGGTGGAAAAGACACGGCTAAATCTACCAAAACACTAAGTAATATGGTACAGCAGCTGCCCAAACCTTCGACTGCGAAGGTATCGGCGAAGCAGAACAGTTTGCAAACCGCCGTACCAGCTGCTGTCCCACCCGCTCCACCCATTATCTCCAACCCGATGCCAAGCCGACTGCAGCTGGCGCGTGCAAACATCGCCAACAGCGTGAGCAGCGCATCCTCCCCTGCCCAGCAGGCACTAGCGAAAAGTGGAGCCTTGAAGCCCAGGGTACCATCGCCCACCTTCAAAATGACGGCAGCGAACAAACAGCCAACGGCGGCAAGCAAACCGTCGCCTTTGTCTCGCAGCCCACTGACGGTACAAACGGCAGTCGGTTCGAATAAGAAGAACAGTCCGCTGCCGTCTCCTGCCGCGAGTAACAAGGCCAACCCGTTGCCATCTCCTGTTGCGAACAGCAAAGGACCGTTAGCGTCTCCCGCCACGTCGACACCTGCTGCAACGCCTGCTGGGATGAGATATATGCTTTCTGGATCTACAGATCAGCGAACGGCAGCAACAACCACGACGACGCCAATTACCACCAAACCGGCAAAGAGTGGAATTTCCATTACGACTAAACCACAACAACCCACGCCACCGCCACCTCCAGCGCCTTCTTCTGTAGTGAGTGTGACGCAACCGCCCACCATCGTCACTACCTCCGCTGTCGGCAAAGGTGCCGCCAAAGCGATGGCGAAACCATCACCGGCGACGGTTAGTAGTGTGAGCTCGCAGATTAAAATCAACCCACTGAACGCGCTGGCCAAACAGTCCGGACTGGGCAGAACGCAAACGCTGCCGAACACCACTACAATAACGGCGGTGAAATCGGCGCCCGCACCAGCACCACCCAAACCCAAGCCCGAAAGTCGCCCAATGACGGTGATACCGATGAAAACGTCCGTATCCCCGTTGAGTGGCACCGGTTCTAGGGCTGTCAAAAAATCCGCCACTACTCCCACAGTGTCGACAACTCCACTAGTAGCCGCCAATCCCAAGCTGACACAACTGCAACAATCCAGCCAGATCGTTAGCAGTGTAACGGCTCCTCCTACTGCTGCCCGCACGATCACTACACAGTCTGCGGTCCGTCCTGCGAGCGCGCTGCAAAAGTCGAGCTCGGCGGCAAAGATTACCCCCGTCACGCTACTGTCCGCGGCCAGCATGACGGGCAAGCTGAACAACCCGCCGGGTGTGCCGGGTGCGCCCCCTCGACTACCGGGCACGGCAGCCTCCTCCACCATGGTGAAGACTTCGTTAGGTTCAACACCTTCAACCAACTCCATCCAGCAGCAGCAGCAGCCCGTGTTAGTTAGCCGACCAAATCCAGCAATAAGTCAGATAAACCGCACGCCGGCAGTGATCAACCGGGCGGGCAAAAGCCCCATAACTATCAATCCTGCTGCAACGGGTGCCTCCACCGGGGGCATCACGATAACGAAAAGCAATTCCGCCAGCATTATTACACCCAATCCGGGGCCACGTGTGACGGGGGCTGCCGGTGCATCTGCGCCAGCTACCACGATGACGGTAATACCAACCGCAAACATCATTCTGCCTGTATCGGCAGCACCGGGTGGCGCGACCACTGGCAGCACCGGTAGTACAGGCCAGCCCGCCCGGTCGACGCTCAACTACAGCTACAAGGATGTGGGCAAAGAGCTTGTGATACGGCGAGCGGTGGCATCGCCCACCATGCGACGGATCTTACCCCCGACACAGGGATCTCAGCAGATCCTCATCAACAAAGCAGCAGCACCTGGGACGACTACACTCAAGCCCGCTGGGTAGGTATTTACAATCACTAAATTCACCACCACCACGGGGCGGCCCCTTGGTACAGTCGTCAATTCAAACGACTCAATAACATGCCCGTTATGGGTTCAAGCCTAGAATGGGTCCGGGGCGCCTTAGCAAGAATTTTGGCTATCCGGCTGCGTGGTAATGAATTAAGTCCTCATGTCCGTGTAGGGGACGTTCGCCATATAGAAGAAGAAGAAGAAGAAGAAGAACAAGAAGAAGAATAAATCCACCACCAATTGTCTTACACCGTTTCTCCTGATTCTTTTACCCATCAGCTCACCAACCACCACAATGACAACGGCGACAGTGAAAGCCAACCTACCGATGGGGAACATTATTCGTGCCGGTGCCGCTGGCAGTAATTCCGCAACGACGTCACTAACGGCCGGTGTGCAGCCGACACCGAACAGTATGATCATTCGACGCCGCGGCATCGACTCGTCGGCGGCAAAGAACACTCCCAAGACGCTGTCGTCGCATTTGGGCGTTATGCCGGGTACGCCACCCATGAAGCGTCCCAGGATGGAGGATAATACGGTGAGTGGTGTCGGATTTTCTGCTTTGCTTAAAAAGCTCATACAGACCGATACCGACGCACATATTTAAAACAATAACATTGCAAACGCTAAACTGCTTTATTTTAATACGTTGTTTTACATTGTCGTTGGCAGCAAAACGTAAACAGTACGATCGTAACAACAATACCCGCCAGTGCACCATTCGTTGTGGGTAATCGATTAGGTGGAGGTATAACGGTCACTTCAAAAACCGCCACCACCACCACCACCAACACAGCAGCGAAACCAAAGAACGGCAAAGGTAAATTATAGCAAGCGGTGCGCTTACATTTAACAAATCCTACTGCAGCTCGACCCAACAACAAACTGTACACGCTTTTCCTGCTTTCAGGCGATCATACGGATGTTGTAGTACTGGAGTGAAGAAGTTCCTGCAATAACCGGCACCGGTGTTAGTGTAATTTATAGTTAGTGGTAAGCAGTTACATTTAAAAACAACTCGCAGCATAAGAATACCAGCAATGGAAAACGGGAATAGATTGATTGATGTCTATATTTCATGCCGCCGTACGCAGCAGTGCGTAATTTATGCATTCGAATCAGAAATTAAGCGAAGGGGAAGCTTTTATCTCTTGAGCATAATATGAGGCATATGTAGCATATGTATGTGTGAGTGTGTGTATCAGTATGTCGTCAGTAAATACGAACGTCCTATTAATGTACATAGAGCACTACGGTGTACGTTAGATTATTGTACTGTAATTAACTTATTCTTTAATGGCAACACACTATTTATGCTAGATAGATAGCGGCGGCAGTTGGGAGCCAGTTTTCTGAAATACAGTATAAGTACCAGATGTCGAATCGGATAAGGAAGTTTTCTAATTGGAAAACTGGTGGAAAACGAGCGAAAGAGAAGGTTGCAGATAGGGATCAGAACAATTTACCGGCAGGTAAGCGAAACACACTTACCCATTTTGAATTTAATACATTTGCGGATAGAAAAACTAAAGCATTTTAACGATACATTAATGTTAAGCTTTTACATACGGAAAGCAACAGAAAGCGCACAAACAAAACTACCACAACGAGGCCAACGAGGCCGTCAAAGTAGGCCATTGCAAATGGAGACGATTAGTATCGTGTAAATAATGTGGTGTGTGTGTAACACACACACACACACATACCAAACCCCCAAAAGGTTGTGTAGGCTTAAAACGATTGTACACTCTCCTCGTGCTCGTCTGTTGCTCGTAGAATGTCCTGAACCAGATCAAATAGGAAAAACCGAGCAAAAAGAATACGGTTATCACTAGTGATTTATCTTCTCATTCTTGATGTTTGTGGTACCCCGGGTACGTGAGAACGGGGAGGAGAAAGGATAAAGCTTTTGAAATTGCTCGAAACCGATCGTGTAATTCTGGTGCTGTGTTTAAAGCGTAAATGTAAGTAGCTTCTACTGAGGGGGAACTAGCTTAGAGAGAGAGAGATAAAGAAGGCGTATTAAGAACTGATTGTGCGATGAACAATCGCTCTACGTGAGTGGAAGATGGAATTGAAGGGGGAAACAAGGAACTCTGTATTTAAAAGAAGTCTGCAGTACCATAGCTGTACATACAAAGTGACATTGAGTTGTGATTCTCATTCAAAAAACGAATTTAAATAAATTGGAGGAAGAAATGGATTCAACCGTATACCCATACTACCCCTTTAGCCGGCTGCAGAAAGAAGTATTTCAATGAAGGAAAATCCCAAATGCTTCGGTGCTTTTAATCAGTGCGCGCTACTTTATTTTACCGTTTACGATGGTGTGGTGTGTTAGTTAAGAAATGCAATCGCAATTTTGCGAAAGTGCAATCGTGCACGCCGCTCAGCTCGACGGCTACTCTTCCCGTTTTGGTGTGACAAATGCTTCTACTGCGCCCCACCCTTTCCCTTCTCCCCACCCCTAAAACTGTTCCTCGAGCTTCGATTTGAACGCATTTCCAAGGAAGCTAGCGCCTTCCTCGTTCTCGTCGAAACCGGGCAGCTCGCGGCACCGTTCGTACCAGCCGCTAACGTTGGCGTAGCCCTCCATCCCCACTCCGATTTCCTTCAGCGTGGCCACATTCGCCAACGCGCACAGATCGGCCAGCGTACACTCCTCGCCCGCAATCCAATCGCACCCGTCCAGATAGGAGTCGAGCTTTTCCAGCGCCTTGTACACGGCGTCCTTCTTTTCCTGCGGGATGCGCGTCTCGCCGGAGCGCAGCACCGTCATGAGCACGTTGCGCAGCGCCACAAACAGTGTGCCGGAGTCGAAGTAGAGCCGGTGGTTGATGAGCCCGCGCTTTTTCGGCTGGGACGGGTAGAGTGTGCAGCCCGGCTTGTACTGTTCCGCCAGGTACGTGGCGATCGCTTTCGACTCCCACAGGATGTAGTCCTCGTCGACGAGCGTCGGCACGGTGTGGTCCGGGTTGATCGCAACGAACTCGTCCGCCAGATGCTCACCGGCGAACAGGTTCACTATTTTCACCTGGAACGAAATACAAACGATGTATCACAGTCCGATAATCAACTAATCATTAGGTCGGTTACATCAAAGTGTCTTAATATCGCAAAAAAAAGGAGTAAATTAGGAATATTGAATTGGTAATGGCACGCAAAAGCGGCACACACAACAGAAGCCCCTAACCTAGATCCAATGCTAATGACCGGTAAAATCAATAAGCACTCCCCACATAAACATGCTATAAAAGCCCCAATCCTCTGTCCCAGTGACCATTTCTCGTGGTTTCGCCGGTATGGAGGGAGTGGTGTGGACTTTTTATGTTTACTCTTCTGTGTGGGACTTCAGACTTCGCCAAACAATAAATAAATCATGACCCTTAGGGCGACACGGCGTCTTCCGTTTCGAAGTTGTAGTAGTATCTCAGGGATCACTAATATCGATCCGTGCCGATTGACCGAGTACAAAGGTGAAGCGTACATGCAATTGTCTACAATGTTTTACATTTTACATCAAATGTATATTCCCATTGTTGGTGTTCTGCAACAAGGATATTACACAGACATGACGTCGTCGTGCAGCAAACATTCATGATGGGAAACAATGCCCCCACATGCCAGATGTTTAAAAACCTTTTAATGCGGAGGTGTTAGGGGGAGAAGGGGGGAGGGAGACCAGAGGTCAGCCAATTGCGTGACATTCAACGTCTTTTTCGACCTTGATTTTGATGTCCAATAATGGGTGGAAAAAACTATAGCGCTCTAACCTAGTGATGGGAACAATGAAGTTTTCCTCGGAATCTATTCCTTGGCTAGCTACGAAGTTTGCTGGAATTGATTCCGGATAGTAGGTCCGGAATCAGTTTCCGGAATTGATTACAGAATCTGCTTCAGAATTGGAATCGGCTCCAGAATCGGCATCGGTTCCGGAATCAGCTCCGGAATCGGCTCTGGAATCTTAATCGGTTCCGGAAACGGAATCGGTTCCGGAATCGAAATCGGCTCTGGAATCGGAATTGGCGCCGAAATCACAATCAGCTTCGAAATCGGAGTCAGTTTTGGCATCTCCACAAGAAGAGTCGTTTGGATCCAATGACGCTACGTATTAATAGCCGCAAAGAATCAAAATTTACTTGTAAACGATCCATTCTTATGGAGATTGCCGGACAGATTTTGCTTCTGAAACTACTTATTTAAATTAAAGAAATGATGCTCATTCCGGAGCTCCAATTTCAATTCTGGAGTCAATTCTGGCTCTTTTACATGAACAAATTTCGATTCTCAGGTCGATTCCGATTCCAGAGCCGATTCTGATTCTGGAACCTATTTCGATTCCGCAATCGATGCCGAATTTAATTCCGGAATCGGTTCCAAAATCGGCTCCGGAATCGAAATCGGCTCGGGTATGTCCGATTCCGAGCTCCCACCACTACACTAACCTCATACTGAATAGATTTGTATAATTTAAGTAAAGCCCGTAAAGATTTCGATCAAGATATTCCGGTTCGATTGTATGGAAATGCTTTTCCAATTTGCATTATTATTTTTTAAAAAACAAAAATGCGCTAAACGATTAGGCGAAATTGATACCCTGGAACTCAAAATTTCATCATGTACTCTACAACCACCTAATTCAATTTTTCACTCTTTAAAAAATACACTTATTTCTCACTTAACCAGTGCTACTTACCTCGGCATCCAGATCCAAATTGCGCAATGCAAGCAGAGCCGACCGGGACGGTGGTGAGCCCGGAAAGTGGTACAAAATCAGGGGAGCCATCCTTCAACACCAAAATCACCACAAAGTTGTCCAAAAAACTCGTCGTCGTCCAAAGAACAAAGCACAGGTGTGTTGAAACACGCCAGATACGCTCAGAGCACGTGATCGTCGTCCTGCTTCCAGGCACACCTAGCAACGACTGCGAAGGACTCGTGGCATGGCTTATACTTTTAAACTCCGCCGCGAGTCCTTTTCTTCCCACGATACCGCACGTCTCCCCCCTCGGTCCGGCAATTAAAGCACGGAAAACAGTAATAATGGCACCTACTCCTACCCATACACACAACTACACCCCATCTAGTATGCATTGGATTGCTTGGGACAACCGGTGGTGTACTAACAGAGGGAGAAAGGATAGTAGTGGACTGTAGGTACTGTATGGGTTGAAAAATGTTCCACCTGGACATGAATGATGAAATTGTCGCGATGAAGAATGTCCTTCTTTTAAAATGTTTTGTCTGGGAATTTGCAAACCCCGTTGCTGTCTCCTTTACATACTTCTTCTTCTATTTGGCGTAAAGTCCAACGAGGACATGCCGGCCTCTATACAGGCTTTCGAGACTTAATGCATTACCATGCAAGCCAGATAGTCAGTCGTTGCTACGGGGGAACGGCTCATTGTAGGCTTGAACCCATGACGGGCATGTTATTGAGTCGTTCGAGTTGACGACTGTACCACGGGACCGCCGTTTACATGCTTAATATAGACTTTATTTTAAATGTCGTGTAAACGGATAGTCGGGAATGGTCTAGATAGGAAATGAAACACGTCCGGTCTTGCAGAAACTCGTGTGTGTGTGTGACCGTAAAACCATCCAAGTCACCCTTGATATCTAATAGAGGGCGTGAAGCAAACAAAACCCTCAAATTACTAATCATAACAATATGACCGTTAATTACGTTAAAATTGATGTATAATTTCAACAAATAAAGAGTTGGGTCTTGGGTCAAACTGAGAATCAACGATTTAATTGCCCATTTACTACCTTGCCAGCAATTAGCAATGCGGAACATTGAGCAGCTATTCATGATCATTTTGAAAAATTGTAATCTTCTCATTACTCATCCGCATACCACCACTGTCTGACATCATCTACATACACAGCGTTTTACCAGTTGCCTTTTAACAATTTAGCAAAAGAATGAAAGGTATTTTGCATGATCTCAAATGTGGTGATCACTCGATCGAGGTGGCATTTGGCGTGATTGGGTACGTTCTACAGTCTTTTGGAGACCTGGAATTGGAGACTTGAATTTCTTGCTTCTAGGCCAGATTGAAACACAAACAACCGCAGAGCCTTTGACCTATTAACTTGACGGCTCTTTTATGTCTATGCGTTGTGTTACCACCTACCCATAGCCAGATCATGTAAGACAGGGGTCTCCAAACTACGGCCCGCGGGCCGCATGCGGCCCTCAAGAGCTTATAATGCGGCCCACGATGACTTTGCCAGAGTTAATATAAATATTACATTATTATGAATTTTTAAAATTAAAATGTATTTTTTACTTTTCTTAGACAAAAATCAAGCTTTAGTAACACGAAACTGTACAAGTATCGTTGGTATTTTATTATAAAAACGAGATTTAAACGTTCACTCATCAGTTAAAGGTAGCGTCAAATGGCCCTCAACATAGTTGTTTTTGAAGCAATGCGGCCCGCGAGCTGAAAAGTTTGGAGGCCCCTGATGAAAGATGTTGAACCCAAGACAATCAAATGCAGCTTGTTTACAAGCCAAGACAATCAAATGCAGCTTGTGTACGTACTTACAGGGGTTCTCATAATTGTGGGACACTTCCTGGACTCTTTCCTATTGGATATGATGGAAATTAGACTCTTATGGCACCCTCTTAGGACAAGCTCCTTGGAAATTCCTATTGGATTTGTCAAACGAGGCTGCTATGAAGTCCAATTCCCATTACATTAGGTTCATTTCTCGTAGGAAAGAGTCAATGAAGTGTAATCCGTGTACTTTAACGATTGCACTACGGAACCGGCCTTGGTGTTAGAAATGGTTTAAAATATTATATAAGCCACATCAAAAGTGTTTGTTTGCAATTGGTATCTCTCAAGAGCTGTAAACAGCACCGCGAGCCCGCACTCTACGTGTGTTGGTGCGTACGAATCGAGCACGCAAATGCATTTGTGATCAAGTTGCATTGGAAGTTACGCACCTCCGCTCCCCAGCCTACTTATCCAGCTGGGAGGCGACACAGTTGGCATGGCGCATCACACCATCGAGCGTAATCGAGAAAACCAGTGCGGAGCATAATTAAAGGCGGGGGCTACTAACATAAGAGATAAAGCGAAAAAAAAACAGCAACATCCGTACATGCGAGTTCTTCGCCCTACGGATTACGGATTACCCAACGAACGGGTTGTTTGGGACTGCTGTACACACGCCTGTAAAGTGAACCGAAGAACAGGTTCAAACCCACGAGAGAGCGGCAGAAAAGGGGAAGAGAACAGGTCAGACGCGTTACGGTTACGGGCTGTCGTCGGCTGCCCCCCATCCATATGCCCGAATCCCCCTGGGTTACAGTTATTAGACGAGCGAGTGACACGTGCCAAGATATGCCCCATTCGTTGGGCCGTGAAGATGATGCGCTCCACATTTTTGGTTTGCGTGTGTTGGACACAAGCGACGATGCGAACGCGGTCCCGTGTTTGTGGGTGCTTGCTTAATTGAGTAGCAAATTGACCACCCGACACGGAGAACACGTACCCCACACAGCAGAGGGGGGAAAGAGAAAGAGAGAGAGAGAGAGAGAAGAAACTGCTGGACACTTGAGAAATGCACTGCACATCATGTGGTGATGATGACGATGCGGCTGATGAAGGTCAATGCTGGTCAGCTGTATCCCGTGCCCGGTGGGACACAATATCGATTTGTAACGCGGACGCGGACCACCGTCGTGTCGTCGTGACCTACGTTTGGGAGAATAATGAGCAACACATCATTATGCATTAGCACATCCGGTGGTGAAGTGCCGACGTGTTGGACGGCGAATTGACCCATCTCATAAGCATCATGCCCCGTGCTACCATCCATCCGTTCCATCGGTTGGGGGATCGTCTTACCGATCGTCCACCTGGATCAATCGTACCGCAGCGTATTGGGTGAGTTTACCCAACGCGCTCCCCCCACCAATCAACAATGAGCGGCCGTGTACGTGCGAAAACAAACAAACCTCTCCCCACTTATTGTCATCACGCTTCCCTTTTTGTTGCTTTTCTCTCTTACTTTTTTTGTAGTTTTGCAAGCTTCAGTTTTTTTTGTTCAGTTTTTTCATTATACTTATAGCTGTTTTTGTTTGCCATTTTATTAGTGTTTTTCTTTTTCCTTATTAGTGTAAAATGCTAACAGTTATGTTGCGTGCGGGCGCGCGCGCGCGCGCATGCTCGCGCAACTGACTCCACTTACGGTTACGCATGAGTGTGCTTCTTCTCCTTTCTCCGTTTTGTATTGTTTTGTTTGTTTAATTTGTTTCCTTTTTTTGTTTTTGTTTAACATACATAATGCCATACAATGCATTCGCATGCCCCACACCCATTCTTTGCTGCAAACGTAACACATCTATATGCGCACGACATCACCACGCAACGGCGGCGGCGTCGGAGGCGCGATCGTCGTGCGGTGGTCACTAAGGTCACGGACACACGCCTTCTCTCGCTCTCTCTCTCTCTTTCTATGCAGAGACACCACACGTTCTTAACTACTTTTTGTGTTTATGTGTGTGTGTGAGTGTTGTGTGTTTGATGCTTCTTCTTCTTCTTCTTCCTCTACGTACATATCTTATCAAACACGCATTAGATATTAACCTTTGTTTTGCATTTTTATTTGCCTTTGCACAACTTTGATTTTTGTTTCTTACTTCCGACACATACATATACTACTACTATAGCCCTGCTTTATTATTATGCTTTGCTTGCTTTCCTCTTCAATTAGGGACATAAAATTCCATCCCCTCTCCCTTCCCCCTCCAAGCATCTCCGATGCACTTTTGCCTATGATCGTATGCATCGTCTCTTGCAGTACTACTTCCGCTTGCAGGGGCTTTATCATTCAGGTAAACCCCCTCCTAACTATGTGTGTGTGTAGCTGTAGCTGTGTTTGTATGAATAATAAGGAAACCTCTCCCCCACTCCCTTCTAACTCTTACGTATCTACTGGAATTTGTGTACTTTTGTGTGTGTGTTTTTCTGTGTGTATCTCGCTTATGGATCTATCCTCATCTATTAGTGTTGGTGTGTAGGGTGTAGGGGCTTTCGAAATAGACAATGTGCGCCACCGACCCACCAACCCCCCCCCCCCTTGCTTTGCGCAATTATTATTATTGTTACTATTATTGTTACCACTTACTGTCTACTCTCATAAGTAACCACCACCCACCATCCCACCTCTAGCCCCCCTGCTGCAAAGGGGAGAGGTGGGAGGTTCAGGAGGGAAGGGTTTGTCCTCACACGATAGCAGCGCTTATTGGTTGGCATCAGCCCAAAAAGGTAGACGAGACAAAAGCGATGCGAGGAAGACACACAACGGCAACGACGACAACGACGACGACCACAACAAGGAAATTGTCGTGTGAAATGATAAAAAAGGGAAGGAGTTCAAAGAGTGTGTGTGTGTGAGAGCGAGAGAGAGGGAAACGGAAGGATAAAAATAAACCTACACAAAAAATATACATATTTATGCACATCCGAGAGAGTTGTTCGATAAAATAAATACACCGTCCGCGGTCACTACTGATGCACAGCCACACACACACACACACAGACGACGCAGCATGATATCACTGCGCTGACACTCTGCCAACCCCCAATGGGGAAAGGGGGAGAATGGGAGGACACGTGTTTTTCTTTTACTGGAATCTATTATTGATCACCAAATGTGGGGGGGGGGGGGGGGGGGGGTCGGGGGGTGAGGTGGACCGCTTGTTCCCAGCCAACAACCAATTCTTTGTGCCGCGTGTTGTATTTGCGCATGCAAATGAAGCTGCCTTTCTTCTACGCTAGATCTAACGCCTTCCTCTCTAATACTTCCTCCTCTCCTGATCCTTCTTTTCGGGCTCCTAGCAATCTCATGTATGTGTGTGTATGAGTCTATGTGGCGCATCCTTAATATGTAATCTTTGCTTGGTTGGGTTGTTGTGATAAAAGGCCGCCGCACGCCTCCAAATATAATACCATTATAAATCTCCTCTCTCTCTCTCTCTCTCTCTCTCTCTCTCTCTCTCTCTCTCTCTCTCTCTCTCTCTCTCTCTCTCTCTCTCTGTCTCTGTCTCGTTCAAACCTGTCGACCGTTCTAATAATATCAAACGAAATTGCTTGCTTTTAGTGCACATTTTGTATTTGGTTTTGGTGCGAAAAGAATATGCTAGTGTGTGTGTGTGTGTGTGTGTGTGTGTACGAGAAAAAAGAAAGGCGCGGCTAGTGTGTACTCTGGACAACGGAGATGTACTTATATATCGAAATAACTAAATAACAAATTGATCCTAACAAAGACGAAAAAAGATATGTTTGTGTGTGTGTGTGTGTATCTAAAACTCTAAACTCGATCTACTAAATACGCAGCGCAAGTGGGCAAACCTTCCTTACTTTCTAGTGCTATCAACATCCTTTGAGAATGTGTGTAAGTGTGCGTGCGTGCGTACGATTCCTTCCGCTTTTTGATACTTCTACACCCTGCTTCAGCCCATTTGTGTTGAAATTATTGCAACCGGGAAGGGGGAAAACAATGCAATAGTAGAGACAAGGGCAAGGGAAAGTTCACTTCCGATATCGGTGTAAATTCACGTTGTGAGTTCTTTTCAGAAACTAAAAAAAGAGGGAAATGACTGGAAAGAAGTTCGGGGCTAGCACCAATCACTAGTTAATTCACAATATTTCTCCCTCTCTCTCTCTCTGTAACACTAAGTGTGTTTTGTTTGCCAAAAAACGCTCAATATGTTCCGTTCCGATCGCCTTATTCGTTTCAGCCTAAGATTATTTCCGTTTCTTGCTATTTCACACCACACAGACAGAGTATGTACAATTTCACGATCATGATTCACGCACCCACGCATACGTATCATCTGCTGAGAGAACCTACACGCAGTCTACACGCTTCAAGGAACGGGACAAGGAAGGAATTTCTTTTTTTTCTGTTCGATAAATTTAATTCGTAAAAAATACACAAAAAATCATTCCATTCCATTCCGACTCGGGGGCTCCTTTTTGTTCCTCCTAACACAGCAATACTCGAATACTTCGGCTATTGTTTAAATAATTGTTCGACCCTCTTCGCTTCGAATCGTTTTAAGAACGTAAAGTACGTGAAGCGCACCATTTGTAGGCAATTTTCCAACACAATTTCCTGAAAAGGATTGGAATAGTAAAACAATCTAAAACATAACGTGCCACGGGGGGGGGGGGGGGGAGGGGGTACAGACTGTGTGGTGGAAGAGGCAAAGGGGAGGAGGGCGTCACCATATCACCCTGTGTTTTATGTGTGTGTGTGTGTGTGTGTGTGTAGAAGCGCAGGAAATGGAAGTCTAGGATGCTCTGTTTAGTGTAATAGTGTCCGACCGTCTATCTGTTTGTGTGTGTGTGTCTGTGTGAGAGCGGGGCCACTTGGTGACTTAGACGCTCCTTCCCCCGTTTAGGTGCTACTGTGCTGTATCGATCGCCGATCGTACACTCCACCACCACCACCACCACCCGACGTTCCGTTCATCTGTCGGTGCTGCTGCTGCTGCTGCTGCGGGTGGCTAAAGCTGCTCGAATGTCGCCCACTGCCCGACTGCTGCGACTCGTCGTCGTTCAGCGTCAACTTACTGTTCCGCGCGGCCAGATCCTCCATCTGCTGCCACAGGGCGTCCCGCTGGGCCAGCTTCTCCTGCTCCGTCTCCTGCTCCGCCTGGTACTTCCGGTGGCACTCGTCGAACAGCAGCTGGTTCATCTCCATGAACAGCTTGATCGCGTTGTAGATCAGCCCGTGGATCGTTTTGTTCCAGTGCGACTTGCTGTTGCTGTACAGGGCGGGGAACATGATCGGCATGATCACCTTCGAGTTTTCCGATATCAGCGACATGATGTAGTCATTGTTCCAGTAGTACAGGGCCCGCTCGGCCACCTGAAAGTGCGGGCTCGACACGCACTTGGCGATCTGGCGGAACAGGGGTTCCATCACCTTCTGGAATTCGGCCGGCTCGATCACG
Organism: Anopheles gambiae; assembly: GCF_943734735.2. Lineage (NCBI taxonomy): Eukaryota > Metazoa > Arthropoda > Insecta > Diptera > Culicidae > Anopheles > Anopheles gambiae. The sequence goes on along the minus strand of NC_064602.1, from coordinate 31,430,949 downwards.
TCCAGTATCTCCTCGAGCTCGTTCAGAAACATCACCTCCTTCGGGCTGTGCGTTTTCGGCCAAAACTTGAGCAAACACTTGATGACGGGCTGCGTCAGGCTGGCGTCCTTCTCGAGAAACTGCACCACACAGTACGCCAGCTGCGGATGGTACACGGACAGGCTCTTGACCTTGTGCAGCGGCAGCAGCACCTTGAGCAGGAACTGCTTGTGCTCCTCCTTCAGGGGGAGCGCGAACCCGTTGATGATGCTGCCCAGTATCTCGAGCAGCTCGGCAATGCCGTTGTGGTGCTCCGTCTCGTAGATGAACTTGTAGAAGATGTTGTTGATCTGCTTGCGGATGAAGGCGCGCAGCCCGAGAAACTTGCCGTACACCCGGTGCAGCACCGTCTTGAGGAAGTCGCGCTCGCGCGGATCCTCCGAATCGAACAGCTCGAGCAGGTTCAGGATGAAGCTGTGGTCGATGTACCGCTTCGCCACGTTCGGCTGGAAGTCGGGCGACTCGAGAAACCGCAGAAACAGCTCGTACACGAACTGCAGATGCGGCCAGGACACCTCGAGCGTCGGCTCGTCCTCCTCCGGATCGAACTCGGCCCCGTTCGGGTTGGAGGACGGGGGCAGCGTGCGGAACAGGTTGGTCGCCACCATGTTGAACGCTTCCGGGTAGATCGGCTCGGTAATCACGTTGCTCTGGTTGTTCAGATGCTCGACGATTTCCTGCAGCGCGCACCGCTTGATCTCCTTGTACTTCAGATCGTTCAGCGGTTCGGAGAAGTCGAACAGGACGCAGCACTGGCGCAGCTTCTGGATGAACAGCTCCTCCCGCTCGGCCGGATCGGCGTCCTTCAGCGGGGGCAGCGTTTCGATCTCGTAAAACTTCGGTATGATGTAGCGACCGCTGCCGGTGCCGCTCGTCGCACTGCTGCTGCTCGGCCGCTTCTCCAGGCTGCCGCCCGTTGGTGGACCCTGTGACTGCTGCTGCTGCTGCTGCTGCTGCTTGCCATTCTGTCCGTTGCCGTTGCTAATACTATTGTTGTTGTTGTTGTTGTTGTTATTGGTGCTGTTGCTTAGTGCCGTTGCCGTCGCAGCCGCTGAGGTGATATTAGAATTTAGGTTGTTATTATTAATCGTATTGCCAATCGTATTGCTACCGTTTGCCGCTGCCGTACCGCCGTTGCCGGAGTTGATGATACTGCTGCTGTTGTTGTTGTTGTTGTTGTTATTGTTCGCGCTACTGTTGATGGGTGCCCCGATGCCCCCGTTTGGGCCGGTCGCTTGCCCGGTGGTTGCACCACCACCACCCAACCCAACCGGCTGCGTACCTGCTGGCGCTGGTCGATCTGATCCGGTTCCCGCCGCTGACAGTCCCGTTCCACTTGCTGCCGTGACGACAACATTATTGCTGCTGGCCCCATTCTCATCGTTCAGTGTCATCTTGAAGCCGCTCCACCACCGCCGCTGCCGCACACTTTGATCTGCTTCTCCTCACCCTCGTTAAGAGATTACCTCAGCACGCTTTTTTTTTTGCTTTTTCTCCACCGCACCACACCACTCGCGCTTCCGGATGTGTGCTCGGGGGTTGCTTTAACTAGAGAGAGAGAGAAAGAGAGAGGGAGAAGGAGAAGAGAGACAGGTTCGGGTGCGGTGAACTATTATGATTGATGCTGCGGTAACGGATATATACAGCACCGGAGCAGCAACGCGAACGAAATGAAGCACGAAAACGTCGACGAAAATCGTATGCGCGCCTACTGTGCAGCTGATTTGTTTGTTCGACTTTCGTGACCGTCATTTGTCCGTCTCCGGCATGCTGCTGCTGCTGCTGCTGCTGCTGGTGCTATCAATCCCCGCCTGGGCTTGGAGGAAGCTAAACTATACACACCCGCTAGTCTCACCGCTTTGACGACGACAACGACGACGACGACGACGGCACACTTGCGCCGACACTTTGCATCCGACTACACTCCGACACACACTGTGCGGAACCGTGAACCGTCACGACCGACGACGACACAGCACACACACGGCCACCGCACCGCACCGGAATTCTTTTGTCGATGGTGATGAAGCGCACCACACATCCAATCGATTGGGACACCGATAGTTTGTAGATGACGATGATTCCGACCGTGCTGCTGCTGCTGCTGCTGTTGCTGATGATGATGGTCGTCAATACATTTGCACAAATCTTCCCCTACGCGTTCTCGCTCTCACTCTCTCTTTCTCTCTCACTCACTTGCTTTTTCTTTCTCGTTTTCTCCCGCACGATTCGCACTACTTTTCTTCCCACGATCCACCGCCCGTGATAGCACACACCGCTACCGCACACGTACTGCCGTGCCCGTCTTCCCTCTTCGACGATAGAAACTACACCACTGCTACTGCTTTTTTTACACCGATAATTTGGAATTCGTGCTCAAATGCAAAAAAAAAACACACACAGGCGGCGGTGTGAAATTACTCACACCCACTTGAACGGTACACGACGGTAGGGCAGAGCGACCGAGCTGGGTGTGTGCCTACTAACCCCTTATGTTAGGCAGCCCCCTATTCCAGCAGCTTTCGACGACGATCGACGATTTGTGCTAGGCACGGATTGAAACCTTCCGGAACCGGAGACGAACCGGACACACGCACACACGACCGGACGAAGCGAAACACTAAACACTGCAACGGGGAAAGGCAGAGGAACACGGCGAGTATGTGTGTGCAACACTTTCAAACAGGGGAACTCGGAAACTGGGACGGACGACACCGCTGGTCGGTTTTGTGTTCTGGCGGACGGCGGTCGTCCGGTTCACTTCACCACTTCAAAACGCGGTGCGGTGCTTTGTGTGTGTGTGCGCGCGGTCGGGAAAATCAGAAGGGAAAAGAGAAGTGGATCAACTAGATGCAGGATTTCGTTTTCTTTTCTTTCTGGCGTTTACAAAACGAGAGCACACAGTCGAGCGAAAAGAAAACACTCCACAAAAATGACAGCACCGATCGGGTCCGCGCCGCTGACAGCTCGCCGTGCGCTCAGACCGGCGTGTTTAGGCGAGTGGGTTGACAGCTTGGAAGCGTGATAACCGTTGCGCAATTTCAAAATATCCGTTTTATTAGACTTTTTTTCGATTGACTAATTCAAATGATTTCCTTCGCCATGCTCAGTTCAAGTTTCCCCCCTACTTTTAACGAGGTTTTTCCCCTTTCCATCCGACTGGTGCTTTTGCATGTGCAGATTCAGCTCGCGGTTGCGAATGTACGATGCCGGGCAGAGCGTGCACTTGTACGGGCGTTCCATCGTGTGCGCTGCCATCTCGTGCCGCTTCCGGTCGGAGAAGTGTATGAAGGTGCGCGAGCAGAACGTACACTCGTAGGGGCGTTCGCCCGTGTGGACGCGCTGGTGAATTTTCAGCTTTTCCACCACGGCAAACTTTTTCGAGCACAGCTTACACTCAAACAGCAGCTCGGTGGCGTGGAGCGCTCGCCGGTGCCGCTTCAGCAGCCCCTTGCTGACGAACGCACACCCGCACACGTCGCACTTGTGGTCCTTCCGGTCGGTGTGCGTCTTCTGGTGGGCGACCAGTCTCGCCCGCAGCACGAACGATTTGCCGCACTCGGCACACTCGAAGCTGGGCGGCGTGGCGCTGTGCTCCTGCTCCACGTGGATCTTCAGCTGCACCCACCGGTCGAAGGTGCTGGCGCACTGTTTGCACTTATACTCGCGCGGCACGAACCGTTTCACCCGATGCCAGTACAGTTTCGCCAACGTTTGGAATGGTTTGCAGCAGGTGGGACACACGTTCGTGTCCTGCTGGCGCTCGTTTTGGTTTTCCCGCCGCTGCCCGTAGTGCTCGGCCTGGGCGTGCTCCAGCAGGGCCGCTTCGCTCGTGAACGTCTCCGGACACTTGGGAAAGCAGCAGTGGTACCAGACGAGATGGCCGACCTTTCGCAGCCCTTTCGCTTCCACCGACCGGTGCAACTGTAGCGCTTCCTTCACGCGTGGATCCGATACGGCTGCCTCGGGTGGACCCGGTTCCGCGTCTGCTTCCTCCGGCGCATCGTGCTCCTCCCCTGTGCGGTATGCATTAGCCGCTGCATCAACGATCAGCCGCGACAGATGGTTCGGGGCCGAATGCATGTGCCGCGCTAGGCAGAACTTCTTCGAAAACAGCAGCCCACAGAGTTTGCAGAGGTACAGCGTCTTTTGCTTGGAGCGACTCATCGACCGGTGCACCGCGAAGCCCCGTTCCAGCTCAAACACTGCGTAACAGATCTCGCACTGGTGGCCGTACGTGCGGGCACAAAAGTTGAGCGGCAAATAGTGCTCCTGCTCGGCGTGCTGCTGCAGCTCGGAAGTCGTATCGAAGAACCTGCCACACCCGCAGCAATACTCGCCAGCCACGACCAGGACGCTGTAGTTGTTGTACTCCTTCCTCCGCCGGATGAACCGTTCGTCCGGCATGGGAATGCAGGTGACCGCTTTCGGCCGGTAGCTAATCTTTTCCACCACCAGCTTCCGCAGCTCGTCGGCCACGGCCGGCTGGTCGAGTTCGACGAACCCTTCCGCTGTGTCGAGCTCGATGCCGGCCTGCTCAAACTTGTAGTTCTCCAGTTCGCGGTGCCGTTCGTTGTGGCGCTGGTGGTTCCGCAAGCTTTCCTTGTTCAGAAACGATACGTCACACACCGTGCACAGGAACAGCTGCCGGGTGGTGAAGAAGCAGATATGCTTCACGAGATTCAGCGTGTTTTGAAACTCCGCCCGGCATAGCTCGCACGAATGCTCATCAACGTGCTCCGGCGGATTTTCGGGCGGATGAGCCAGATTGCTGTGCTCAATCAGCAGCGCCTTGGACATGCAGGTGTAGGAGCACCCGCAACAGCGCAATCCCCGCAACCGAATGTACTTGAACGTTTCGAACACGTGCTGCTCCGCGATCTGCACATCCTGCACGTTCAGTTCCTTCTCGCTCAGCTGGCAGTAAAGCTCTTCGTTCGACAGCACCTCTTCGAACAGCGCTTTGTAGCGATGCATCACACGTGGATCGGTTGCGTTCTGTAGGCGGTCCTCTGCGTGCAGCTCTTGCTGTTCGTCCGTGTCCGTGCCTTCCTGCAGATAACACTCCTCATACTGACTATCTTCCTCCAGCCCTTCCTCCTCGTCCCCGTCCTCCTCTTTCAGAGCTTCGATCGTAAGTGCATCATCATTGTTCGTTCCGCTTGCCTGCACATCCACCTCCTCAACCATGCCACCACATTCGAGCAGGTGGTTAAACAGCTTCCGCTTCACGTTGTAGAACCGATTGCAGCGCAAACACACGTACATCTTGTTCAGCTTAAACTCATCGATGTGGCGCTCGAGCTGCTGATCGGTGGAGAATTTGTAGAAACAAATCGGACAGTAGTCGCCGTGGTCGTTCATCTCGACCGAGTGGACCGTTTCCGAGTGTTGCAACAGCTCTTTGCGTGATCGTGCGACAAAGCTGCACCCGCAGCACCGTTCCCCGGTGACCTCCACCATCCGATACTGCTCGTGCAGCACGTCGGCCACGATCGTGGCCTCATTTGGCATTTGGAACTGACGCGTCACCTTACCACCGTCCACTCGGACCTCTTCGTGCTCTTCCTCGTCGGAGCAGCATGCTTCAATCTCAATGTCTGCGGCTTCTTCCTTTGCTGGTGGTTGCTGCTCTTCCTCCTGTTCCTCCAGATATTCGATACAATATTCGCTCTCGTCAATGCCATCTACGACGAGCGGGTCCGGATCGTCCTTTTCGGGACGGTTGGCATTTTCCGCGTTCTCTTCCTCTTCCTCAGTCTCGCTGTAGCACTCGACATCCTGCTGTGCAATACATTCTGATCCACGGATTTCCTTCTGTATCGAGTAGGCCGCCTGAATTTTGGTCCAACAACCACCGCAAATGCTCTTTTGGACATTGTTTACCTAAAAAGGCAAAGGTCGATTTACACAAAGCTTAGGAATGTGAAAAAAAACATGCCGCTTTACCTTGATGGAGGCCACCTGTTCTACGACGGTGGCAATGGTGAGGGAGCTGCCCGATTCTACAACCGTGGAAAGTTCAAGCAAATCGCCCTTCGGATGTTTGGAGCAGATGCAGCATTTCTGCTCACCCGACGCTGGCGTGAATTCCGTTTCTTCTTCCTCCACGTTGGACACTTTTCGTCGCTTCGACGGTCTTCGCAGCATGGTGGATGTTTGGGGTATTTAACCCGTGTAAAAATAAAGAAAATTGCTCGCGCGTTGTAAATCCAAGTTTGTGCCGGATGAAAAGATGTAAACAAACAATCCATTGCGAGGGGATCGCTGAGTGACAAGGTTAAGAAATATTGTCAGCAACGGTAAAATTGAAATGATTTTCACGACGTCCTAAACCACAACCGGATTGTTATTGATAAAAAAGATAATTTTTTTTCATTTTTTTCGAGTTTAAATTTATTAAAACAAATGCTTTGAGCAAATATATTCCAATGGAAAAAGAAAAAACAATTTGTCATCCAAGCGACAACTGCACACCAAACACTATACACCTTGTCTACGAACTGTCAAAGTACCGTTGGATAGTCGGCCATTTTTGATAGCAGTTTTGCGCTTAATTTGAACGTAACGAACGCTTCCATCGGCAACAGGTAAAGATTTTTCGGGAGCTGTGAATTGTACAGCCAAAAATACAGCACACTTTTTTGTTTTCGTTCGCATTGTTCGCTTTCCCCTGTACCCTGAATCTCCCGAAGGAAAGACAACAACGAGAATGGCACAATTCAAGCATCTGAACGAACTAAACACTTTCCTGACCATGGACGGGGAGAATGCCAAAGGACCCGTGCCGCGATGGCAACGCAAGCTGAACCTCTCCGGCGCTTCGACAAGCTTCAACAGCAGTGCCCTAGCTAACACCTCCGCCCGCCAGACGCTCTCGGTTTCGATGACGGGCAATGCGAACAACACGCTCCAGCTGTCCACCACCGTCAACTCGCTCAAAACGCCACGAAAGAATGGCGGCAAGGGAACGGCGTCATCGGCGTCGAAAAAATTCTCCCAAACGCCGAGCAAGGGCCCGACGGCGTCCAGCAACACTAATGGCAACGCACAGAACCAGCCGGGCGGTGGCGATCGCTTCATACCGAGCCGCACGGCCACGGATTTCGATCTCGGGCACTACATCGTAAAACAGGGCACTGCCAGCAACGAGGAGGGCGAGGGGGGAGGTAATCTGGAGAACGAGGAGGGAGCGGCGGGAGGAGGCCCCACCAGCAACATTCCGGTCAGCCCGAAGCAGAGCGAGCGCATGAAGAGCCTGTCGGAGGCGATGCGGGGCTGTGACATTAGCAAGCAGCGATTGCTAGCCTTCCGGACGAAGGTGCCGGCCCCGCCCGAAGGGCACGTGAACCCGCTGAAGGCGATCTACTCCGTCAAGACGCCGATGTCGGCGAAGAGTGGCAGCCGGTACATTCCGAACGCGCCGGAGCGGATACTGGACGCGCCGGAAATCATGAACGACTACTACCTGAACCTGATGGACTGGAGCACGGACAACGTGATAGCGGTGGCGCTCGGTGCGTCCGTGTACCTGTGGAATGCGGCCACCGGCACGATCGAGATGCTGTTCGAGAACGAGGGCAACGATCACGCCTGTTCGCTGAGCTGGATCCACGAGGGGCACATACTGGCGGTGGGCACGAGCGCCGGCACGGTGGAACTGTGGGACTGCGAAAATATGAAGCGGCTCCGGGTGATGAACGGACATTCGGCCCGGGTCGGCGTGCTGGCCTGGAACTCGTACGTGCTCTGCTCGGGCAGCCGGGACGGCACGATCGTGAACCATGACGTGCGGACGCGCCAGCACAACATCGGCGTTCTGCAGGGCCACACGCAGGAGGTGTGCGGGCTGAAGTGGTCGCCGGACGGAAAGTATCTGGCCAGCGGCGGCAATGACAACCTCGTGCACGTGTGGTCATCGGCGCACGGTGCACCGCACGCCACCGGAGAACCGCTGCACGTGTTCAACCAGCATCAGGCCGCCATCCGGGCGCTGGCCTGGTGTCCCTGGCAGCCGAACGTGCTGGCGAGCGGGGGCGGTACGGCCGATCGGACGATCAAGTTCTGGAACGTCGCGAACGGGCAGCTGATGAACTCGGTCGACACCAAGTCGCAGGTGTGCGGGTTGCTGTTTTCGAAGACGTACAAAGAGCTCATCTCCGCCCACGGGTACGTGAACAATCAGCTGTCGATCTGGAAGTACCCGTCGATGATGAAGCAGGTCGATCTGATGGGCCACACCGGGCGGGTGCTGCAGATTGCGATGTCCCCGGACGGTAGCACCGTGATGAGTGCGGGGGCCGATGAAACGCTGCGCCTGTGGAACTGTTTCGCGCCGGATCCGCTGCTGGCCAAGAAGGAAAAGTCGGCCGTCCGGGAGAAACCGAGCTTGCTAAAGCAAAGCCTACGGTAGGGATAAAGGATACCGGAGAGAGAGAGAGAGAGAGGGAGAAAAGTGCTCAATTCCTGGCGAATGGAACCAACCCATCGATGGTTTCGATGGCAACGAGCGTCGACTTAGTGTGCCGTAGTTTACAACAAACACAAACTGACTGAAAATTGCGTGTATTAGCGTAATGGATAATGGTAGATAATGTGCTCTTTGTATGCTTTTAACCATGTGTAATTTCTTTTTTTTTTTTGACAATTGTAACCATCTTTAGCATGTGTTGTAGGCGTTTCCATCGTTAATAAACTTGTGATGATTTTAATTAAAAAACGAAGCAAAATGCTCTTTATTTCTCCTGCCATTCGTGAACCTTCTCCAGGTGCAGCCGCATCTCCCGCCGGCGCAGAAATCCCGCCCCACAAACCGTGCACGTGTGGGGCTTCTCGCCCGTGTGCGCCGACCGTTCGTGCCGCTTCCGATCGGTACCGTGTGCGTACGCCTTGCTGCACCCCTCGTACCGACACGCAAACGGTCGCTCGCCCGTATGACTCCGCTCGTGTATATCGAGCGACTCCTTCGTGCGGAAGCGCTTCTGGCAGTGCCAACACTCGTACGCCTGCACCACCGAGTGCACATTGCGATAGTGCCGTTGCATCAGCGGCTTGTCGCGAAACAGCATCCCGCAGCCCTCGACCGAGCAGGGATAGTTGCGGGACGGTTCGTGCACCCGGCGGTGCTTGTTCAGCGTGGCCCGATTTACAAACTGCTTCCCGCACACTTCGCACCCAAACTCTAGCTGCAGATTCAAATGTTCCCTTAGCTGGTGCTCCCGCAGCCCGGACGCTTTCATGAACACCCGGCCACACTGGCGGCACGTTTGCTTGGGCAGGGCGAGCTTATAGCTGCGGTGCTTCTGCACCTTTTCCTCACTGTCGAACGTTCGCCGGCAGACGGGACAGCAGTGCCGTTCCGGTATTGCCGTCCCATACCGTTCCTGCAGCTTGCATTCATTCTCCTTTCTTCTTCCGCCGTGCACGGTCCGGGCGTGGTCGAGCAGATCCCGTTCGTTCGCGTACTCCTCCTTGCAGCGTGCAAAGCAGCAGCAAAAGCAATTTCCTGAAACGCCGTCCCGTTCGCCATCCTTTATGGTCGTTTCAATCTTTCCCTCTTGGCCATTGCAACCGGACTCTGTTGTTTGTAAGTGCTTCAGAAGCTGATTCTTTCGAGCGAAAAGCTTTTCGCACTTTCGACATTGATAAATTTGCTTCGTATTTCTGCGCTCCTCATCGTGCAGAATTTGCTCCTGGTGGGTGGGAAAGGTACGGCTGCAAACAACGCACCGGGGCAGCCCATCCGCTTCCGACTGGCTCATTTCCATGTGACATTCGGAGGTGTGCCGTTCGAGCGATTCTTCATAGACGCCACAGGCGCAGCACCGTTCTGCGCTGAGACAGTATAGCCGATACTGTGGATATACGCGCGTTTCTTTTATAAACTTTGGTTCCGGTAATGTTAATGGTAAATTGGTCCCAGCTACCAAGGACGCTTTTTCCTGTAAATGCGGTTCTGCTTCATTTTGCTCCGGTCCAATCTCCACTCCATCATTAAGCGACGGTTCTAGCTGATGGCTGTCCTGTAGATGCACCATGAGCCGGTTCTGGCAGTTGAACGCATTGCGACAAACGCTGCACAGAAACACATCACTGTACAGATAGTACTGGTTGTGGCTTTCCAGTGCACTGGCCGTGGCAAACTTTTGGTAACACATCGGGCACGTGTAGCTACTGTCGTCGGGGTAATAGTTTTGGGAGTGCGTTTCCTTTGCGTGCACCATCAGTGCATCGCGAGACGCAGCAATGTGTGGACAGCCGCAACACCGTTCGCCACGCAGCTCCAAGTACTCAAAGTGCTCAAATGCAATCCGAATGGCGATCAGGTCCGGCGGTGGCACAATGAACGTAAATTTGCCCTGTTCGATCGCTTCGACGTCCTCTTCAACCTCCGACAGTGCACGAACGGTTGGTTGTTTTTCGGGAAGCTCATTTTCACCACCAAGATCGTCGGATAGGGCGGTAAGTGTATCCCGGAGCAGCATAACGCTGCTATCGATTTCATCTTTAAATTCATCCAAATACTCCAAACTGTAGTCCTGCTCGGCGATGTTTTCTATCTGAATCGATCTGCAAGCAAAGTGTGTTCTAATTTGAATGAACAGGAAAAGAGCGGAAGAACCAATAGGAAAATCATTACGCACTGCAAGTGCGTCGGCTCAGCCCTTTCGGCGGCTCGTATCTGTTGACGTAGTTGAAAGGCTTTCTCGAGCGCTTTTAAGCAAACGGAGCAGATGTACTTCGATCGTTCATCATTGGGACTGATCTGGGGAAGGAATGGAAGTAAAGTTAGAGTCATCCTTTTCCCCACAATCGGAACCATGGCAACGGACAGCCGTACCGTTACATCCGCCAATTCGCTAATCATCTCGGCGATGCTTTTCGTGCTGATATCCGCTTCCTTCCCACTTCCCACGAGCGGCGAAAAGATGTGTACCGGTTTCTGGGCGCGGATCGCTTTATCACAAACTCGACACTGAGATGCAGCATCATGTTGAGTCATTTTCGGGACGAGCAGTAGCAAAAATACACGCTAATTCGTTCAATTAATTTCACTCCTGCCCGCCAGCGAAAACAGTAAACAAAAAGGTTCAACTCGATTGTCACACGGTTGATACAGGTTGTTTATGGATGGGCGAGGGAAGTTACAGCACCGCAGCTAGCAACCTTGGTCGATGTCGCCACCACGCGTTTGACAGGTCCCACAGAACGTTGTTCCAATTCCTCAGCACGTGCGAGCGGGAGTTGAATTTGTGCTTCGTTTGAGCAACGCGTAAAATTGTCCACTTTTCTGTACACTTTATCGTACATCCCGATCGGCAAATGCAAACATGGCGGTGAAGAGCAAAACCCAGAAATCGAACAGCTTCATCATGCTGGGGGGCAAGAAAGGAGTGCCGAAGAAGCAGCAGCAGCAGCAGGAACCGGAAGAGGAGGATAGCGACATGCTGGACAGCGAGGCGGAGGAGGACGACGATGAAATGGAGCTCGAAGACGATGAGTCCATAGCCCCGGAAGATGACGATTCGGACGTGGACGAAGGGGAGGAGTCGGATGAGGCGCCGGCGCAGGTTCCGGCCAAGGGCAACAAACAGCAGGGAAAGGCCAACAACACTCCCACCAAGGCCAACAAAGCCGGCAAGGTTGCCCCGGCGAAGGCGTCTCCGAAGGTCGGCGGCTCACCCAATGACACACAGTCGAAGCAATCCATTTCGGATCGGCTGGCGCGAACCGTTTGCGTCAAGCACCTGAAGCCCACCAGCACCGATGAGCAAGTGGTGGAGTTCTTCGCCGACGTGGGCAAATGCAAGTTGGCGAGACGTGTGCGCAGCAAGGCCCTGGCGATCGTGATGTTCGACAATGCGGGTCAGGTGGAGAAGGCGCTCCGTAAAAGCGGCGAAGCGTTGAACGGGCATCCGGTGGTGGTGGAACGATCCAAGTTTGGTTCAGCGAGCCTGGAAGCATATAAGGCGAAGAAAAAGCTTCGCACGAAGGAAAGGCGGGAAGCGCGGCGTCTGAAGGCGAAACAGCAACCGGCGGGCGTAAAGGGCGGCGCAGGACAGCAGAAGCAGAAGCAGCAGCAGAGTAAACCAGCAGCAGCCACCGCCGCATCGCCAGTGAAGAAATCCCCCGCCAAGAATCAGAAGCAGCGGCAGCAGAAGGGAAAAGCGGGCGGGGCGAAACCGAATGCCAACAAGCAACAGGCGCCGAAAGGCAAAAAGGAGAAGAAATAAAGCTAACCGTTGTTTAAGTCGTCGATTTTGCCGATAAGACGAAATCAAATAAATTATGTGTATTTAGTTTTTCTTTTAATTTAAATTTACGACCCTGTATGTATACAACAAGATAAATGGTACATATATAGCGTGGTAAGTATAGCCTATAGGTATGTCTCCTGTATATATATGTGTCTGTGTGTGTTTGTGTGTGCGCGCTACGCACTATTATTTACAGCGCTCCGTGCTCCATTGTATGTCACGTTTGTTAACTATTACGATAACTATCACACCCTTTTTCCATGTATTATCCGTAAAATATTATCCCAGTTATGGCTTGCGTAACGAATCCCGCGGGGAGGGCGGGTGACCTAAGTGGGGAGAAGCGCGGGAAGCGGGGGGAAACGGTGGCTGGGCCACCAAATCAGACCTGCAGAAACATCCGGGGGAAGCCCATGTTCGGCACCATGTTCATGTCCTGCTGGTAGACGCGCGGTCGGTCGATGAATACACGGCCGCGCAGCACCGCCAGGCTTCGCTCCGTCACATGGGGACACTCGCGCACCATAAGCGATTCCAGCTCCTTACAGCAAAAGGCAAGCGCTCTGCAAATGAAGGCAAAAGAGGGTGAACGTTAGGGCGAGGGTCACGCACGGCCGGTGGGTTTCAATGGCTGGCTGCCTGCTAACTTACAAAACACCCCGATCCGTAATAAGGTAACAACCGACTAGGTTAAGGTTTTTGATGAATTTTGAATGCTTCGCTATCGCAAACAGCAAATTGTCCGTGACCGCGGGCACGTTTGATAGGGAGAGCGTCTTCAGCATGCGGCAGCTGAGCAGAAACACCGAGATGCAGCGCTCGTTCAGCGCGGCACAGTGCGACACGTCCAGCTCCTGCAGTTTGGTGTGGTGCAGCGTCAGCGCCTCCATCGCCCCGATCGTGAGCCAGTGGCAGTGGGACAGCTTGAGCGTGGTCAGCTGCTTGCACCCGATGATGATCGGCTGCATCGAGCGGGGCGTGATGTTGAGACACTCGCTCAGATTGATCTTCGTCAGCCGGCGGTTGTGCTTGAGCAGCGGGCAGAGCACGCTGTCCTGCAGCCAGTTGCAGCGGGCCAGATTGACGACCCGCACGTTCCGGCAGTTGTCGGCCAGCACGGTGAGGGCCAGGTCGAGGTGGGGCGAGTTGTTCCCGGACAGGTTGATCTCCTGCAGCCGACGCAGCCCATTGTCGACGAAGGTTTTGGCCAGGTGCGAGCAGCACCGCAGGTTAAACAGGTCCTTCAGCGAGAGCAGCGGGAACAGCTTCACGTACAGCACGTCCTCCCAGACGATATCGAACAGGCTCAGCCCATCGTTATCGCTGTTGTCACTGTCCGCCATTGGTGCACATCCGTCGTCGCGACGGACTGGATCTTACACGGGCCCCTCACTCTCTCTTTCTCTCTAGACGGAAATTGGTGGATGGTTGCTGCTTTCGGGGCGTATTTCCACTTCCGCCTGGGGCAGCATTTGCAATATGCGTTTCACACGGCGTTCACTGCACGATGGATTTGTTGGATATTTTTTTTATTGGTGTGTGATTTTGGGCACGTAATGTTTTGATATTGTTTTGCAGCCATATAAAACAACATAGCGTTTTGACGTTCTGGAGGGGAAGAAAAAAAAAGCAAACCCATATAGTAACCTTGGTCGGGAGGTAATTTCGTTAATTGTGGTTGCTAGGAAGCAATGAATTGGATGAAAATGTTACTAAAATGTTTCTAGTAAAATACAGAATAGGAAGAAATCATAAAAAATGCAAAAACTAACATTTTCAAAACTTTACAATGGTGCGCAATTTCTTTCCCCGGATAAGCGGGTGGCAGCGCTCAAGAGACCTGTCACCTGACAGCTGTCAGTGGGGTTGTGGTTTTTTCTGGTTGTCGTTTTCTTCTTTGCTCGGTCATATGACGTCTTGATCTTGTGACTGAAATTTTGTGTATTTGTTGCTGCTGCAAAACTCTGGTGGTGGCCCGTATCGCGCAAAAGTGAGTTGAAACGGATCGATTTTCCAGTGCAGTGGTGCGCCGTGTCCGTCCCCATCTGTAACGCCATTTTCCGTATCCCGCAGGAAGGCTCCAACATGCGCTACACACTCGGTTACATCTTCTCGACGTCGTTCGTGTCGGTCGCGACCGTACTGATACTGTACCATGTCCTCACGGGCAAGGGAGAGCGCGTCAGCGTCGGCTGGTTCCTGGAGGAAACCTCCCCGTACATGTGGGCCACCCTCGGCATCGGGTTCGCGGTCGCCCTGTCCGTCGTCGGCGCTGCCATGGGCATCCACACGACCGGCGTGAGCATCGTGGGCGGCGGTGTGAAGGCCCCGCGCATCAAGACGAAGAATCTGATCTCGGTTATCTTCTGCGAGGCGGTCGCCATCTACGGGCTGATCACGGCCATCGTGCTGTCCGGCATGCTGGACAGCTTCAAGTGGTCGACGATAGCGGCCAACGAGAACATCCGCAACAACAACTGGATGTCCGGTTATGTAATGTTCGGCGCTGGACTGGCCGTCGGACTGGTCAACCTGTTCTGCGGTATCGCGGTCGGTATTGTAGGATCCGGTGCGGCCCTGGCCGATGCCGCCAACTCGGCCCTGTTCGTGAAGATTCTGATCGTGGAGATCTTCGGTTCTGCCATCGGTCTGTTTGGCTTGATCGTCGGTATTTACATGACCTCCAAGGTGAAGATGGGTGACAAGGAGTAAGCAGTGTATATGTGGAGGGGGAGATAGAGAGAGAATGGGAAGGCAAACCACCCGACACACCCGTATGTTCAAACACAAAGCACAATTGCCACCTGTCTCGCTCCCCGCTCCCCAGAAAGCGACAGATTATCAATGAAGTCCTAGCGAAATGGTAGGTTGCAATATAAATTGTGAAAATCTTCAACGTACAGCATCATTAAAGGAAACTATCTCTTTTCTATTTCAGAATTCCAAAAGTATTCTACAACCAATTCAGCCACCTACTATCGGCCACGAAGCAAAACAAAAGCGAGGACCCCTCATGGATGATTATGTGTTTATAAGATTATTGTTATTTAATTTGCTAGATTCAATCCTCGACGGGGGCTCCCCATTGTCGTCACGAGGACAGAACTGTCTGTTTGGCCATTCCAAGTATATAAAGTATGATGCACCGTGGCTAGTGTCACCAGAGCTTCCCGAAAGCCGAATGATGTGGCGGCCGACGGGTTCCACAGACGGCGGCGACAACAATTTCTCCACCAATTTCCGTCACCACCTGTCGCCGTGCTGCGCTGCTCTGCCTGATAAGAAGAGGGGAAGGACGAGAACAACCGGAAATGGGAGGAAAAGAAATTGATCATCACCACCTTCCTACCCCCCCTCCCGCGCCAACAGTTGTTGTATTTTTCTTTCCCTTCTGTACATTGTTGTAAATGTCCGTCCGCGATGATGGCAAACTTTAGTTTCGTTTCGTTACCCTGCAATGCTTACTCTTTTACTCCCTTGTTCCTGCGCTGCCGGGCAAGGATTATCAGTGTGTATAAACAAAAAGCAAAGAAAAAGTACTTGATGTATGTAAACATTATTCCACCCCAAACGTTCTCCCCCAACTTAATAAAGTAGCTTAATTGTGAGAATCGATCAAAGAATTATGCGATGTATCGAACGCAATGAGTATCAGAATAAAGTTCTCTCCCAAACCAAACGACGTTATCGTACATTTGAGCTTGACGAAACAAAACACATGAGCGGGTTCGAATCTTATCTGAACCAACCATGTGATATCGTTCGATTAATCGGAACATCTCTTCAAGTTTTTGCATTTTAATCGACTCGAAGAGAAATCTGTTATTAGGCATTTCATCATTAGAAGAAGAGAAGGAATGAAGTAATATTTGATGGAAAAAGATTTATTTTTTTATGAATTTGAACCAAATTAAAATTGATGGGCTGCATTTTTCTTCCTAAAAAAACACATAAACATTGTACCAATTCGCACACCACTGCCTCAGCATGTCTCAGCTGTCACATAGTGCTGGTTCAATCTGCTGCAAGCAAAGCGGACCATTCGGCCCCGTTTGTCGCTACACAATCGGCGACTGCGACTGCGGTTAAATCCCCTAGTTGAAACTGACAGCGAAGGCATTCTCTCTCCAAACGTCAATGAGTGCGGATGTGCAAAGCAAGTTACTACCGTTGGTGCAATCGATCAAGAATTGAAGCAAAAATAAACTCAAACAATTGGAACTTATATAAAAGCGTGAAAAAGTGATTTTCAAAATTGTTCTTTGTTGTGAAACCATTCCCCGGTGAAGTGATTATCGTACCATTAACTCTGTCCAA
The DNA here is from genome assembly GCF_943734735.2 of Anopheles gambiae. Classification (NCBI taxonomy): domain Eukaryota; kingdom Metazoa; phylum Arthropoda; class Insecta; order Diptera; family Culicidae; genus Anopheles; species Anopheles gambiae. The sequence continues at coordinate 31,414,336 of NC_064602.1, read as the reverse complement.
GCAGTGTCACAGAATAGTTTTATCTTTCCTTCGCTCTGTGTGTGAGTGTGCGTACGTGCGTGTGGTGTAGATTGCGATTCGTTGGTGTGTGTGTTCGTATATCGTGTAAAGGAAAAGGAGTGAAACAGAAGGGAGGGGATTGTATTATTGTTGTCGCCAATTATTTCCCCGAAATTGACCGACCGGCATCGACCGCGGGACAAATTAATAATTCTCGTTCGGTTCAAACCCGTACACCCGGTAGGGCAATCTTTCCTTCCTCCCTCCCCACGAAAAGCACGCGTTCTCTGAGCACAAGGCGCACGTTACATCACTTCGCGTATATCGCGCGCGGCGTGCGTTTTTCGCCTGCTGCGGACAGGCCGTGGCAACGTAGAAAGAACGGCGTGTGAGGCCTTTGCAATTGGGATCATCCTTATCAGGCGTGTAATCGGCTAGTGAAAGCGCAAACACAAATGATCGGAATCGTTTCGTCACGAGAGTAAGAAGGTCGGCAGAGAAGAAGAGCGCATCGTAAGTTTTTTTTTGTTCCCATTTTGCTCACGGCGAGAGCACGGAGAGCAGGAGAGAAGTGGTACGCTCGTGTGCGTGTGCGAACTCCATAGAAACGGTGTGTGACACGGTGTTTGTGTGTGTGTGTGGGTAAGAGAAACGGAAAAAAAACATTACAAAAAAGGGCCAGATACTTTGTGTGTGCACACAGCATTGTAGCACTTTTTCCCCCTGTTTGCACGAAAACGATAAGAGGCAGCCCCCCCAGGAAGGCACACCAATCTTCGCTACAGCCGTCATTGCCGATAAATTATGTCACAGCGTGACCGGGAATCCTTCATTCACTTATTCGCCGGAGGGTAAGTACACCACTCGATGGGCTTTTGCTTGCGTTTTCAAACGTGTTTGATTTGCATTACAGATTAGAAAGAAACAAACAAAAAATCCCCTACATGCACACACACATACACACGCGAAAAGTGTATCCATCTATCCCGCAATAGTGCCAAGATGCAATTAGCTGTGCAACTATGCAAATGGGGAAAGTGCATTCCCCCTGCTGCGTGTGTCTACGGACAACACACCAACGCTTGCTTTGGTCCGCATACACTGGTATGCGTGAGGACTACTTTACCCCGAACCCCGCATCCCCTCCATCCTTGCCTCTTTTGGGTTGGTGTAGTAAATGGAGGGGCGCGGTGCTGATCTCTTCGCCTACTTTGTTTTGGAAGCGTGTATATACGGGTTGGTGGTGCGTACGATACAAACGACACGTACGCACCGACACACAGTCAGTCCAATGGTTCGGCAGCCCGAACGGCCCTTTCGGAACGGGTTTGATTTTGGGCTCCAGAAAAAAAGCGGTGGTGGGAGAAGCGCCCGGTTTCGGATATAAATTGCGACGCAATAATGCGCAACCACCGTCGGGCAGAAGGGCTTGTGCCGGGAGTTCCAGGGGGGAAGAAGGTCTATTTTTTGCACCGTATCTTGTTTACCCCACTCGGCCCTTTACAAGCGCCATTTACCACTCATGCATATTGTTTCACATTGTGGTTATTTTTAGCTTCGAAAAAAAAAAAAAACAAACCGGTAGAGCTGATGCATTTTTTAATGATGGCAGCTCCGTTGGCTGGAATGAGTGATGTATCATGATTTAACCGCACACCGGCAAGCGTCGTGGCGCTGCTGCTGCAGCACATTCGGAGTGACGACGCTGCTGCTTCTAATACGCCATCTCCGTTGCGGCGTTGTATCATGGAGCACAGGAGCGAGAGGGATGCATTCACACTGCTACCCTTATGGAGAGAGATAGAGATAGAGCGAGAGGGAAAGATCACAACAGAGCAATTGCGATTATTTGAGACGCAATTTTATCCATTGACCTTGAACTTGATACACCGGCCGGAGTTTGGTGGCTATTGTTGTATAACTCCAGAAAACTGCATCGAACTGGCTGCGAGCAGCATGCATTCGGCAAACGCTTCTAATGCTCCGCTTCTGCCAAACATATCGACCTAACACTTACACTACTACGACGCGGTCTTTTCGGTCGATGCAATCCAAAAAATCCGCGAGAAGGGGCGAGGAGGCAGGCGAGGAGGAGTACGGTAGAAGCTAAATGCGCTATTTGATACGCCGAAGGTTATTAGATACATGTTGTTGGTGATGTAATGGAAGGTTGTTTACCGCCGGTACCGGCCGTTTTTGGAAATCCTGGTCATTAGGTCACGAGTTATTTGGTGGCCGGGTGTGCTGCAATTATGTCAGCCTCTCAAAACGCGCGAGCAGCTTTAAATAGCATTTGGAAGGATTTCAAATGCAACAACGGCTTTTTTGAAGATGTGACTAAATAGGGGAGTTATTGAAGCGCACTCTTTTGTGCAAAATCATCGCTGAAGCTCTCCCATGTCCCCATGAATATCGCAGAGCTCATTGTGTGCGATATCTTATCACATTGCGGGGGGGGGGGGTCTCTTAATTAACTGTTCATTGCGAGTTGTTTACCCCACGGCGGCCACGCAGTGTGATTTCTATTCGCCTTCAAGCTCGCTTCAATGAACACATCCTCCAGTCTATGGGGGGTTGACTGCTTATATTTTATTGCTCAGGAAGGAAAGACGGCTGCGCCGCCCTCGCCATTACGTTGTCCTCGGCGTGCGAAGGTAGCGGTCTCGTGCCAACGCCACCACCACCGTGTGCTCTCGTGACACGTTGATTAGTATTCTTACCCGCTCGGTTTGCGAAACCAACCACACACGGCAGCAGATTCAGAATTATGAAATTACCTCACGAATGAGTGAGATAGCAAGCTGGTGTGTGTGTGTGTGTGTGTGTGTGACACGGGAGACGAGAACGTGGTTGCAACGGCCACGGCGCCATGTTTTTTGTACAACCCCACCGCGATCAACGGCGATCGTGTCCGCGTAGGGCAGGGCGGTATGCGTGAACGCACCCTCTCGCGTATTGCTACCACTACTACTACTACCAGCACCACGATTGGATATGCGAACGGGGAGCTAAAAATAGAACTGCCTTCCTTCTCCTTCTCCTCCCCACCACAAACGTGAAGGGCCTCCACGGGGGCCCTGGGCGAGCAAAGTTCATTCGATCTTCTTTTTTTCTGCCGTGTTTTCTGCTTCTTTTGTGAAAAACAAACGAACACGCACCTCGAGAGAGGAATTCGGCGGTTGTTGTTTTGATCCGTTTTCATTGCTTTTAATTGGTTCAAGTGTGTTTTCGTTGTCACGATATCTCCATCTCCATCTCTCTTCTCGCTTGATCACCTTGCACAAAGCGCACGGCAGAGCGTTGCATACGGAAATGGACGGCACTTGGTTGGTGGTGCGATGTGCCTCGAAATGCAGTCACAAAGGCGGTCCTGAAGGTAAGGTGTGTGTCTAGTGTGTGGTTGCTTGCCGACATCGCATCAAATCGCTCAAATGTCGAAACCGGCGGCGGCAACCACAATCTCCCGAACCACTGCAAACCGGTTCAACAAATCACGTTTTCCCGTTTGCTGCTTTCTGGTGGCCAGAAACCCCAGAAAGCAGAGCAAAAAAGAGCCAGAGGGGGGAAAAGGCACTATCACCGTCTCTGGTCGGCTTTTTGGTACATAGGTTTTATTTTTATGTCCAAAATACTGATAATTGCGTTGTCTTTGCCGACCAGAGGATGGGCCTGCGATAGAACAGAACTTGATAAAGCGAACACAAACGCACAGACACAGCACGCAGAGCGCTATGCAGGCAGTGGACTGGACAAACAAAGTAAATGACTCTTCAGAAGTAATAAATAGCAAATAGGTCCCGACCTTTTCGCGGCCCATGGTCTGATCGGTGGTGCTGCTGCTGCTGCCGTCCGAATGACGTCCGTTCCGGTGAAATCGATGTGTGTTCCAAAAATACACACTCCACGGAATATACATGCCGCGTACATTATGGAACGCGTGTGTGTCCGGAGATTAAGGTTGGAAAATAATTGTTTACCACAAAAGTTGCCTTTCCCCTGGGCGCTCTGTCTGTCGGAAGATGCAGATTACAGCTTCTTCCACGATTGGTTGGAATCGCACCGCCGGCAAAAAAGGCCAAACCTCATTCTGATTCGTCGAAATTTGGGCAGCACTGTGGAGGCCGAGCCCAGCGCGCCGCCACAGGGCCACAGGTTCCAGCCTCCTTTTGACGAAAGCACGGTGGTGGGGAGCAACCGGACATCACCAGCAAGAAGAAGGCGGATTGGAAGGAAGAATCGTACTGCCGCCACCAGCCCGATTCGAACCAGTACACACACAGGGGTCAGGCGTGACCCCTTGAAGGGATTGATAAGAACTGACAAGGAACGGAAATCGTTCTGCTTCTTCCAATGTTTTCTTTCAATCTCACCGAGGGCAGAGAAATTTCCAGTATTAACCGGAACTCCACGATGCATGCACGATCTATATAGGGGGGATTTTCAATAGATAGCAGTGGTGAAGTGAAGTGTCACTTTTTACTTGTACGCGCCACCGTTAAGCCCTGCGGTTACTTAGCGCAAAGCCAACGGGGATGGATGAGGCAATACCCTTTTGCTGTGCCTGCTGAGAGGTGATGGATTTCTGCTATTTGTAGATCGCACCCTTCCAAGGGTGAAGCGGTCGCAGTAGGCTGTACGATACGATACCTTACAATTAGCACGTGCTAACAACAGAGCAGCCTGTGCCTTGCTCCTCGGGATTTAAAGCTGTAGAAACATTTCCACGCGACATCCTGCCACTAGCTAGCAGCAGAAGAAGATGAAGACGAAAAAAACAAAGATGTCCGACGCGCCTGATATTGATTAAGCTCATAATCGATCGTATGCAAATTGACAGACTGTACAGACGGAACGCGTGTGTGTGATGTGTGCACAGCACGAGGGCGCCAGCCTCTCTTGCCGGAAGTCGGGGAAAAAATCAGCCTCCTCCAGGGAAAGACGAGAGAGAGAGAGAAAGAGGGAAGCCTCGCAACTACTGCGCCATTCGCGCCTGGTGTGTGCATCTTGTTTGCAGTGTAGAGTGTGGCAGGTCAACGACAATTATCTTTGAGCTTTATTAGTACAACATTACGTGTGCGGAGGAGGTGAGGTACGTGTCAATGTAACATCTCCAGCACTAACCACACAATGCGATAGGGAAATGTAATACTCTGAAACCTTTTGTTACGACTTAGAATGTATTTCTGTTTGCATCGCTCATTGGCGGGCGCGTAAAATCGCGGAACGAACGTTAAGTTCAATCTGGAATTTGAGGCTCACGAAACTGGTTAATATCATTAGCACGTTTGGGAGACTCACAGGTTGTAGATTGATAGGCACCTGGTTTTGGGCATCAATTTTGGGATGGAAATAACAGTACGACACATTGAACGCTAATCAGTGAATAAATAAAGTGTGTTATGTCCCATTCCCAAAAGTAGACAATCTTGAGGGGAGATAAGATGAGGGACCAGGACCGAGAGAGAGATAGAGGGTCCAAAGAGCATGGAAGGTGAGCTGATGACAGTGGATCCCCCCGCTATCTGCAAATGTCCATCTATTGATCAAACATGTCTCATGTAAAAGTCTTTCTTTAGATACTATTTAAATCATTGCTCACATTCCGTGACAGTGTCCAATTTGTTGCTGATCCTCATGAATAATTCTAAACCGTAACAGCAGCAAACCCTCTCGACCTTGGCGCGAGAACCTTCACGAACTTTCCAACTAGTAGTTGACGTTGCTCTTATATTTGATCGATAGTTTGTGTTTTTTCCTCTCCTACCGGTACTGCTTTATATGTTTTGATGAGTCTCTTGTCCTATATCTATATCCCCGTCCTTGATATGACTAGAAAAAGAACTATTTTTAATAGTTTCTTGACGCAAGCAAAACAGACGATTTTCTACAATTTTCTTGTGCGCACTTCCCTGCCTGTGAGTGTGAATGTGTGTGCCTGTGGTGTACATTTGTTGTGCTGTTATCAGCCTCATCGTGTGGTACTATGTGATAGGTACACTGGTTTTACTCTGTTCCATTGCTTAACATCTTTCATTTATTTAACATTTTATTGCCACGATAAGATAAGATATTGCAATTGGAGCGCCTGTGTGACCTGTCCAGTCAGCCCCAGGGCTTTAGCAGGGTGATATCTTTCCTCGCTGCTCTTATTTTCCCATTTTGTGATAAGACAAAGTGGTGTAGGCTCTGATTAAGGGTAGTTATTCCTTTTTTTTGTGCTGCTGCCGTGAAACAATTCGTACGCGCATGTGGGAAATAAATGGCTTGGTATGTGTGTTACCATTTGTATAACCTTTGTGCTCAGTAACGCCGCATGAGACGAGATGATAGAGGCTCGATGATAAAGGGATAGGGATCTCTTGGAACACAGAAATGGATATAAGAGGAAAAAAAAGGTTTTTTTTTATATCAGTCCGGAGATGATTCACATAAAATCAAGCTCACTGCACCAGACAGTGAGTAATAAAGGGGAAGGAAGATAAGCCGGGAAGGAGCAATGGCTGTGTTGTGAATTCCTTTCTTTCACACCATCTCAAGACATAACACTTTCTCGCGCTCTGTTCAAAGGTCGATGACAAAACTGCCGCCGACGTGTGTGTGTGTGTCCCGCCTTCTGTTCTGCGTTCTGCAACTAAAAGAACAAAAAATAAGAAACACGCACAAGGACGACGGACGCAACAAACCAACCGATCAGCTCGTTTGAATCCGATCGTTTGGATTGGATGAGAGAGGAAAAGGGCAGATCACTGTCGCTTTTGATCGTTTGCTCTTACTCTTTTGGCACTTGTTTTGCTGCGCTGTACAGAGTGGACACGGTTTCGCCGGATGCACATAGTCTCACAGACACTTGCACCTCCCTTTGCAGAGCTTGCACACCGATTGGATGAGCAAGAGAAGTAAAAATATATTTATAAAAAAAAGTCGTTATATATAGCGAGTGTTGGATTTGACACATCACCGTACAGAGAAAAGACATGCTAAAAATGCTAAACAAATCCGCTACAGCCGGTGTGCAAAAGGTGGCAGACACTTTGTGGGGACCCCGCGGCCACCCCACTGCTCTCAAAGAAGAACGTGCTTCTTCGTGTCCATTCGTGTGTGTCGATCACGCTTCGCTCACATGTTGCATGTCGGGTTTTTATCACATACCCCCTATTAATTGGGTTATTTCGAGTGGCGCGAATTGTGTAGATTTATGTTTTTTGAAGTAATCTCGCACAGGGGAATTCCTTCTTCTTATTCCTTTTAGCGGGTTTGAGCATCCTACCCCCTCGTTGGTGGAATGGTGCAATGTTTGTTTTGTTTCGGTTGTTGTAGTAGTGTGTAGTAGGCCTCCGTCGTCCTTCCCACAACCCTCTGAGGCCGAGTGGAGCTCTATAGTAATGGCGGCGCCCGTACTGCTTCCTGTTGTGATATTCTCATGGTGGACGCGCAAACAACATCGTGCACTTTTTTATTATTGTTGTGTACGCCAGCGCTGCGCTACCTCGACTGCTTTGATTGCCATTTTGTACTGGGTTTGTAAATTGCAAATGCTCTTAACGAAATGCAACCACACCCACCACTACCACCATCGCCTACTAGCACCTGAAAAAACGAGCCAAAATATGCAGCAAAACGAAGAAAACAAAAACAAACCATTACTTGCCACAAAATTTGATGAATGATGGTTCAACGGGGGGTGATAGAAGATGAAGAAGAAGAGGGAACATAAAAACGCATCTCCAATCTCTCGGGCTTCAGTCGTGTGGGGGGCAGTTGTCATGATAATTTGCGAGGTCGTCCCACCCTTATCGTTGTTGTGCTCGAGAGGCCGTTGTTATTTGTATTTGAAAATCTCTCCCCTCTGCCGCCAGGTAAGTGGTGAAGTAGGGGGAGCGGAAGTGGATGGGGGATGGTAGGAGCGGGTGTGTAATGACCTTTTTTTGCTGCAATGACATACTGCACATTTAGCACGGAGGGGCAAAAGTGCTGTGATATGAGGAAGCCGGGGGGAGGGGGCTTTTGGAACTCGGCTTGGTGTCACGTAAGCCACCTGCGTCGGTCGCGTAGGAAGTAGAGATTAAAGAAGCGCAGCAGGGGCAGCGTGTGAGTGTTACGAAAGAAAGAAAGGACTTCATCTCGCAATTCTAGCCGTTGGAAAGTACAGGCCTGTGTGTGTGTACTTTCAAACAACACACAGATAAGCGGCACAGAAAAACTCCTCTCTCTCTCTGCTGTCTCGCCCGGGCGCGCGCTCGCTTATGTAAAAATCAGGAGAGCCGCAAACGCCGAAAGAGCAAAAATGTCATCTTTTAAATGGGCATTTGGTGGGCGATAATCATGCGCCTGTGCCTGAAGCTTTTGCACGTTATTTTTAGCGCGGCCTGATCGGTTCGCGAAACGCGGTCCGGAATTAGAATCACGTACCGTGTCTCTGTGTGCTTTGCGGGCTTTCGGTGTCGATCATCATGGTTCTGGTCGATTCTGCCATTGATCATGCTCGATCAGGCAACTCGATCATGTGTGTGTGTGTGGGTTGCAAAAAAGGGCAGCTTAAACCGGTACGCAAACTGCGCCCGAACTGGTTTTAGCGCGAGTCATGCGGAGAAGGGCTGTGTGGCGCATGCGGTTGCTGTTGTTGTTGATGCGCATCGAGGATCATCTGGCGCAGAGGCGTATCAATCAATCGATCGAACTCGGTGGCATGGCACGGCATGGCATGATGGTGGGATGAGTCTATTTATGATGACGATCGTTGGGTTACTACACGGCCTAAAAACAGAGAATAGGGGTGGTGTGACCCAGGATTCTCCGTCGTCGGTTTTGTTCGCTTTCGAGCGGAATAGAGAGTGAAGTTGCTTCAATTGCTGTTGTTCCTGCCTTTTGTTGAACAAGCCCGCCATTTGATTGATTGATCGGTGTTTTCGCCTAGACAGTGACGACGATTGCGCACAGAAGGGAAAAGGCACTCACACACTGCGCTCTCACTCAGAAGGAATGCTGATAGTGATGACCGGCTGTCAGTTTTGCCGTGGGACGTAAAATAATTAGAGGACTGCGCCGTTTTTTTTTGTGTGGCTTTCGCACAATCCCCCAGTACAGTTTTGCTGCCATTGGCGGGGTGCTAAGGGCTGATTAGATTTTCTTTCTATTTTTTCTGTGACGGGAGCGTCTGATGTGACGCATTTCGGTTGAAGTTGAACTCTCGTGTGTGTTTTGTAGCGTGTCATCAACGGGAGCCATAATTAAGGCATGATGCAAACAAATAACTTGGAAAAACGGAATCCAGTTACGTCCGGAATTGAATCTTTCAAGCGAACTATTTAACAAATGATAAGGAATATTAAAAAAAATCAACCTTCCCTTTTAAGACTGTCGAAACATGCGCTCTAGCTCTTTATTAAACTAACATTTCTAATGTTTTATTTATTTTTCACTTCTTTCCTTTTCCAGTATCGCTGGTACTGCTGGCGCCGTAGTGACATGTCCGTTGGAGGTGGTAAAAACGCGCCTGCAAAGCTCGTCCTCGTCGTTCATCCATGCGGCCGCGTCCACTAGACACGCTGCGCTCGCTGCCGATGGCGGGAAACTGACCGACCATCATCACGTACGCCACGTGTCCGCCACTGTCAACAGCGCATCGTCCGCAGCCGATCGGCACCACAGTGCCGCCCGCCATCAGCAGTCACGAGTATGCGCTAGCACGATCCTGACCCGGCGTCGTCCTTCGGTAGGTTTTTGAGCGAGGAAGATTAGAGATGAACTGGTTCGATCTTGCCTGGTACGACGATCATGCCGTGACACCGAAACGAAACGACACGGTTAGAGAGAAGGTCCATGGTCGAACTCCGCTAACCGGGTTGTACCGGCTAAAGGCTGCGCGCGTGTGTACCCGTGGATTGCACACCAATCCAGTTTCCGATTGTACTTTGGAAGCGGAATCTAATAGTGCACGTTGCGGTTACACACTCGAGTTGCATAATCTCTGCTGGATTACCGCCGGGGAGCAGGGGAGCCGCAGAGGGCAATCCAAACCAGAGTCAACTTGTTTACTAGTCTGGTTTTTATGAGCCACGATCGGCTCAGAACGCGTGTGTACAACAATTGATGATAGTGGTGCGGCCGGGCCAGTACGTAACCTTTTCACCATAAACACACCGGATGAGGAGCGCAACCCCGATCCGATCCCCTGTCCGACCGGTTATCACAGAATGGTGTGATGTGTGTGCCTCAGGCCGACACTCTGGATCGGTCCGGTTCGAACTGGACAGCGATCGTTCTAGTTGGAAGTGAAAAAAAAGGGAGGCCATGCCACCGTTAGGCCTCTCGCACGGGTCAGGCCAACGATGGATGGATGGAGCCCTTTTCCGTTCTTATCGACGGATTTTTTTTGTTGCCACCAATCTCTTACGCTTCGTGTACTCTTTGTGCTGCGACGAAGCGCTAGGAAGATTGCGTTAGAGCACTTGGTGTGGCTGTCCAGTTCTAGATAATTCCTGGCGCAGTGGAAAATTACCAATCAATGATGCCAAAAAAAGTCCTTGGCGGAGGAATGCGAGCGAATACTTGGCTCTGCATAACGTTGTTGTGTCTGTGACACGGTGTGTGCGACATTGTGTTTATGACATGCGGATGTTTTATCTCCACAGCATTGGGGAGAGCAAATATTTGGACTAGAAGAGAAGTGTTGGTTTATAATGTGTTTTTTTTTTTACTTATTTGTTTCGTATGTTTATCTTCCCGAGCATCTAAATATAACAAAGACTTTTTTCCCCCAACGTTCCCTTTTCAGATCCTGGCCATTCCGCAATGTGGCCTGTCGACCTCGGTACAATCGATCAGCATCTGGCAATGCCTGAAGCACATCGTCCAAACCGAAGGGTCACGCGCATTGTTCAAGGGTCTCGGCCCGAACATCGTCGGTGTGGCGCCATCGCGGGCGATCTACTTCTGCGCCTACTCTAAGACAAAGAACTCGCTGAACACAGTCGGGTAGGTTGCGTTGTTGTGGGAAGAAGGGGGACAGTCATTTAAATCCATGTCATTTAATACCTTCCCCTCTCCGTTGTTTTTTTTTATTCCTTGCTTCCCTTACGCGCAGCATCATTCCGGCCAACTCGCCGCTGGTGCACATACTGAGCGCATCCTGCGCCGGGTTTGTCTCGTCCACCGCCACCAACCCGATATGGTTCATCAAGACGCGCATGCAGCTGGACAGCAATGCCCGCATGACGGTGGGCGAATGCGTCCGGCGCATCTACGAGTCGCAGGGCGTCCGCGGCTTCTACAAGGGCATCACGGCCAGCTACGTCGGCATCTCCGAGACGGTGATCCACTTCGTCATCTACGAGGCTCTGAAGAAGAAACTGGTACGTATCGAGCCGCCGGCTCCCCTTAAATCTCGCATCAAAAAAATGCCACTTCTCTTTCCACTTCAGTCCGTTCGCATTGTCCGCTCGCGCTCATCCAGTGGCGTCGTCCTCGTCGTCCATCATCGTGTCGTGTCGTGTTGTGTGTGTGTGTGTTGTTCATGTCATTGTTTGCGTGGTTTTCATGATGATGGTGATGTGTGCATGCTAAGATGCGCGAGAGCGATGTGTAAGATAGAAAACGGATGTGACCGAAACTCCGTACCAGAGATCCTCACAGAGAGCGAGAGATGGTGAAGAAGTATGAGTTGGCGACGGATTCCGTACGCGCATATAGAGTCTGGTGTGCAAAAAGAAAAAGAAAAACCCAAGCGTAAGAGATCTCCGGTAAATTGTTTCAGCGCATTTAAATTTCCTCCTATACACACACTCCGTCATGGTTTTGTAGGTCGAGAGGGCTTTCCGTTCGTACGTGAAGCTGCGGCGACCCACCCCCTCCCCGATCCGATCAGACAGACAGAGGAGGGAGGGAGAGAAAGAGAGGGGGTGAGAGGGAGAAAAAGATGGGAAGGAAAAACTGATTGATAGAGGAAAATGCGAGGAAAAGCAACGAAGAACATCGCCTCCTGCGCGTGCTCTGGCTTCCTCTCCCGACTTGTGTCCCAACCGCACTGGGCCAAGGTATCGTTGTCTTTATGGGTGGTAGCGCCCAGTTTTCCAGGGGCGGCGGGATACTGTTGAGATCGTTGGAGGGAAATTCCGTTGAAGAAAATTTAAAACAACAAAAGATTTTAATAGAAAATTACTTTACGAAGCAATTGGCGGAACTGTTTGGAATAATTCACAAAGCATGACATACATAAATTTCCTTCCACACTCTGACGGTGTCCCCCGTGCCGGTGGCTGGCGGCTGTCTACACCCCAAAACAGCAACATTAAATTCCAAAAACAAATTTCATCATCCACCGTCTTTTGCCACATATAAGGGCGCACGTAATCGTTTCGTACCATTTCAGAACCGCCTCTCATCATCACACTCGATAGCGCCCGTGTGTCAGTCTGAATGTTATAATCCTTCCCCACTGCGTGCGTTTGCGTGTTCGAGGCGCAAACTCAGACGCGAAAAAAACAAAAAAACAAGTTACTTATTTAACCTTTACTTTACTAATATCATATACCTGTAAACACACATGTGCCCCCTTTGCTCACCACACACCCGCCTAACGTTACCATCTGTTCTGAGCTGGGACGTGGGGAGCCAGCTCTCTTCGAAACTGTTGTCCACAACACGACCAAGTACACTTTACATGCATCCACCGACACGAAACACACCTTTCACAGAATGATAGAACCCCATCCTTGTATGGGACACGTTGTTCTACTCTTTTAAAGTGGTTGCAAGAGTTTCGAAGAGCGGCGCAATACACGTCCCTGGAAGCTACTCGGCAACGTTTGAGCGTTGCCGCAGAAGAGAGTTGGTTGCGCGACCACGGAACATCAAACCGAACTAACCGCCCGACTTTTCCACCTCCCTTGTTTCGCTTCCCTAAATCTAGCTTGAGCTACGCCAGTCATCCCCGGCAGCGAAGGCCCTTGCATCCGGTGACGCCGCTGCTGGTGAGGGTGGAAAAACGTCGCGCGACTTCCTGGAGTTCATGGCGGCCGGTGCTACGTCCAAGACGATCGCATCGGTAGTGGCGTACCCGCACGAGGTCGCCCGCACCCGGCTCCGGGAGGAGGGGAACAAGTACCGCAACTTCTGGCAGACGCTGCTGACCGTCTGGAAGGAGGAAGGCAAAGCCGGCCTCTACCGGTAAGTGAAATCGCGCAGCGCATGGCATCAGGGAAGGCTGATCGATCCTGACGAAACTAATGATCGTTTTTTTATTGGTTTTTTCCCATTCTCAACTATCAGCGGTCTGGGAACGCAGCTGGTACGACAGATCCCGAACACCGCGATCATGATGGCGACCTACGAGGCCGTCGTGTACGTGCTGACCAACCCGGCCAGCGCTAGTCTGCTGCCGACTGGGGCGGGCAACTGAGATCCGGTCACGGGGCTTCAGCCGCCGCCCCACGATGGGAAGCAGCTGCTGGTGTTGCGAGACGACGCAACCATCGATGGTGGTAATTTTCTGCTGCAGGAGGACGACGCCTTACCTCCACCTTCGCTGGCATTGCTTTCAACAGCTCTGGCCACGCTGGTGGACACCACACGCAGCACAATGGTTGCCGCTTCCATCGACCAGCAGCAGCAACAGCAGCAGCAACCGCCCATTGTCGTGATGGCGGGTGGCGCCACGGCCGAGCAGGTGGAACCGGTGGGCACCGACAGCCCTGCATTGATTGTGCATTGTATTTGTGATTTCTTCGTGGATCTGTAAGGTCTAGGGAAGGGATGATATTACTGTGGTTTTTGCTAGCACGTAAGTTTTTTTTTGCCGATAACAAAGCGTAGAATTTTAGCACTTGGAAAAGGGGAAGGGACGAAACATTACACTAACTACAGAGTATGGTTAGCGCAGATATATATATATATACACATAATACGAGTATTTATGCACATTTTGGGGACTCGCCAACAGGGCGTTTTTTGGGTGGGAAAAGGAGAAGCACAGACAGGTGTAACGAAAAGAAGGCATACAAAAGGCGTTGAAGAGAGGGAAACAAAATGGATTTTTGCTACACATGGAGAAGCAAACCGGAACATAATAGAACTAGACTAGTAGACTCACACACGGGAGAAAGGGAGCAGTTCGCCCCGGCATCAAAGCTCGTGGTGAAACCGCCCCTTTCATCCTACATAGACTGATTGTACGTATGATGCGCGCATATGCTGGAAACGGAATCAAAGAAATCAAAGCTGAGATTGGTTTTACGTTTAAATTTTTCGTTTATTTGTTTTGTTTGTTAATGCTGCAGTGCTTTAGGGAAGGTATATGCGCTTCGTTGATACGATTGCGGTTTACAGTTCTTGATCGTAGGGTTTGTTTTTTCCCCTTTACCCAACACCCCCAAATTTGTGTAGCCATAGTGTGTAGTAACGAAAGCTTAGTTGTATTAGTGAGTAGGGTCTTGTTTTGTTGTTTTATTTTCACACTACCAGGAACCCTTCAAGGAGTAGTAGGTTGGGACGTGTCGAGGAGATGTTTCCCTTGCTTTCGTACTTTTCCCTTTTCAGGTGAGCGGAGATACGATGATCACGTGAAAAGTCCAAATACGAAAGTTTAACGGGGAACAGATTTCGCGAACGTTGAGGGAGTGAGAGAGAGAGTTCAAGGAAAATTATATTAATTTTTGTCAAAACTCAATCCCGCTTCATTACCGATTTTACGAACGAAAGCGCCGTGAGAGAATTCCAATCGCGTAGCGCTTCCTTTACCGGTTTTTTGTTTGTTTTGTTTCGAATCAGGATCAATTGTACTGTGTGTATGTGGGATATGGCCTATAGAAGCAGGATGAAATTCGCTCAAAATCTTCCATTTATTTTCAGTGGAACAGAGGGAACATGTGCGAACGGCTATGCCATTTTCGAACAATTATGTTAATTGTGGCAGAATGTTGAAAGTGCGTTTGCGATTTGTAAAACTGATTTGCTAACTGCAGTCGGACAGACGAAGGCCATTGAAATAAGCAACAGCAGCACAAGCCAGCAGTAAATAGCAGTACAAATAGAATTGTTTTTCCTTAGCCAATATGGTCTGTAGAAATAAGCGAACAGCGGTTTCCTCTATACACAGAGAGAGAAAGAGCAAATGTTCGTCATAACAACAGCAGCAGAAAACAATGTATTTACTCTAGCAGCCCTCCCATACTGGTAGTTTATGAAAGAAGCCAAACAACTAAAGGGCAACAAACTTAGTCCGGAAATACCAAAATGAGTCACGCTTCGAGTCGTACGGTGGAAGGTCTTTAAATCCTATCAAGTGCAACGAATCGCCATTCGCCATTTGGAATGATGAATGTTATTTGATGAAGGTTTGATGGCAAGAAACAGGATGGGGGAAAGGAGGCCCATTACTACTGCGTGGTTCGTTCAGAAAGGCGTCAACGAAAAACTGACAACAACCGACGGTATGCAGACCGGGCGACATGGTCGATTAATGCGCATTGGTTGCGCGAGTTTGCGTTTGTGTCTGCGCCTTGAGTGAAGCAAGAAAAATGAGCATACACACCACACCATAATTAGTGTTTTAAAAATAGTATCGGGTCATCCGAGAGCAACAGTAGAAGAAGAGTCAGTGTCTCCGACAGCGCCGGAAAGACTGTCAACAAAACCTTTGAAACCATACAGGAGAGGCCTATTATTGCTATAGCAAGGGATATATTTGCCCGACAAACATCTTTCCTCAGTAAACAACCTGCTTTCCGATCAACCGTTTGCAATTACCAAAAATTATAAATGATGTGCCAAATCAAAGTACAGAAAACACAGACCAGACCGCTTGGTTGGTCTCATCCCTTGTGGCACGAACTAATAACACTCTCCCACATACTGCTTCGACCTACCCTAATGAGTTAGCGCACCTCGGTCGATGCATTTGGATGGTGTAATCCGGTTTGACGTTGGTCTGGTTGGATGTTCTTCATTTTTTTTTTTGGTGGCGCGTATGAACGAACGCTGTGTCCCCCTGCTGCCACGGCAACAGTTGCCCATTTGTCGGCCCAAAGTCGGCTATTTGCCAGCAAGATCTGAACGAATGCACGGTAATGGTGCCCTCCTGTTAAAGAATGGTGGCAATGATGATGTAACAAAACAATAATTACCGAATTGCTGTGTAGCAGCGCGAGACTTAATAACGTAGAGTACAAGCTATATATGAGCCATAATCACTTTAATTCGCACAAATGTAGCAGCAAGTGACGAAGTGTGTCTAGAGACAGCAGTGTAAAGCGAACGATTCGATGCGATATGCAATATTTAGCAGGCAATGTTAATGCCCCAAGCATTAGGTTGGGCAATTAGTCACAAAACTAGCCACAAGACACACAAAAAAACAGTGTTTATGAAATGAGATGCAATGTCCCTGTGAAACACAACTTAACCTGAATAGCAGAAACGCATAAACAAATTAAAACGGTAGAAACAACAAGTACACACAGCAATGAAACATAATCCCAATCAACGAAACATACTTATGTGCTTATGCGGATGGATTTGCAGCAACCAATTTGTGGGTGCGCAAGGGAAGTTGTGGCGGGTCTCATGTGTTGTGCGCGAATTGCGTTTACTACGCAACCAGCCAGCGACACATGGCGGCAGCAACTTGTCCGCGCGTCGCTTGCAAGGATGGAAGCTAAATGTGTTGCTTTACAATGGAAGTCAGAGCCTTCGATCGGGTATCGGTTTACGTTTTATTGGATACAACAATATCTCTATACACATATACAACCCCCCTACCCCATCCACCCCTCCCCCCATTAATATATTTAGTACACTGTATACAAGAAAGCATTATTGTAGTGTAAGAAGGTATAATATGCGAAACCGAGCTATAGCTGGTGGATGAAGAAAAGAAAACAAAAAGGTATGAGAAAAAAAAGAAAAAAAAGAACAAACAAAAATTTAACGCACGAAAAAACAAAGAGGAAGAAAACAGGCAGTGAAATTCGGAGTAAGTGTTTATTCGAAACATGATGTTATTTTGTTTTCTATAGTCTTTTTTCTTATCGAAAGGAATTACTATATACATATGAATAAAGTTAATCAAAAATAATAAAGTTTTATGCTATCCATATTTTTTCAGAAAGAAATTGAATAAAACATGAAAATGATGTTGAAACCCGTGATCATGAAAGGGGGTTCGTTCGTAGAAGTGGTCGAAGAAGATGAAAATTCAAATTTGAAAATTGAATACTGCTGCGTGTTGTGGGAAATAGGGAAAAAACGTGCGATAAGCGAAGAAGAAACCTGTTGGATCCGAACTTGATCGTAACCTGTGTAAGTACACGTGTACTGATCGCCTCAAATTCGGATGTCGTAGAAAACCAGTAACAAAACAACAGAATTTGAAAGTTCGTTCCATTTTATTGCTAGAATTCGTTTTGAATTTGGACTTTGATATGACCTCGCAATTGGCGAAGAAAAGTGGAATTCGAGCACAAGATAGGAAAGCAGTGTTTTTGTTGGGGCGGGCAAGGAGAGGAGCTTTTTTATCATCCTCCTCTTTCTTTCCTAAACTGAAAGTTTCTTTTTGTTGTTTTGCTGCGAATGTGTGCAAAAAGTATGACAGCATTTGATAGTTTCACGATAATACGATTTGTTCTCTCAACAAACGCACGAACGAAACAATCAGTTCCATGTCTAAGCACTACTACCGAAAGAGGGACGGGGGGGTAGGGAACACAAATGACGACGCGTGGTTAAAGCTTTTTGATTTCGTCGCGAGATTGGGAGGGAGGGGGGGGGGGCTCTGTTCATAAGATTTTTAGCATTAACGGTAAAGAATGGTAGAATGTTATAATGGACTCGCTGATGGAAAGCGTACGTGCCTATGTCCCTACCTTTATTTACGTACTTCGGTTGACACTCGATGGTTCTGGTTCTGGTAGTACAGGGGGTTTTCCCTCCGACCACCCAGACCCAGACACCAGGAGCAAGGGAACGAATCCTTCCGAGTTATTGGGTTTTGGCGAGATCTGTGACATATCTCCTGTGTTTTAGATATTATTTGTTTTTCCTTTTGTTGTTCGGTTGGCAAGTTGTTAGTGTAAGGTTACATTCTATGTTGTGTTGGTTCATGCTACAAGATTTGTTGGTAAAGTTTGGGTTTGGTTTGCACCACTGCTTGCACCATCGGGATCGTGTCGCGTTATGTACGTTATATTTCATCATCTTTCTGTTTTACTAGAATGATCAAGCTCGAATGTTTTATATACTGAACTATTATAGATTTGCTCTTTCGTTCCTCTCTTCTTTCTCCCTCTCTCTATCTTTCCCATCTTACGCACGATCTGATTCTCATTGATTGTATTCTGTACCATTTGTTTAATTTTTTGTCTTCTTCTTCTATTTGTATTTGTCCAATATGTATGGTTTTAGCATTGTTGATTGAATGTTTTCCTATTGTAATAAGCTGAATCATGTGTGGGCTGTGTTTTTTGTCAGTAAGCATCAAATGGAACGATAGAGTTTGCTCTTATTGGATAAAAAATAAGATTTGTTTCTCTCTTTTGTTTCTCTCTATTTGCTTACACTTATTCCATTTTCTTATGTTCGGGATTTTTCATTTTGATCGATGTTTAGCATTGGACCCGTGAAACTAAAACCATTTAGTGCGTTGGGCTTTCACTATTTTTATCAGTTTTTTGTTCCTATTTATTCATACGTACTTATGTGTTAGTACGGTGTCAATTGAGCAGTTAATTAATTTCCTGTGTTATTTTATACCGTATTTACCTACAGATACACACATGAGTTGTTGTCTCTCTTTTTTTACCATTGAACGTCTTCTTGGGCTTGAAAACGGGGGAAAGAAAAGAGGGAGAAAAGAAGAAGGGTGGTTTGGTGATTTGGTTCGAACAAGATGGCAAGGAAACAAATTTGCCCTTTTTATTAGCATTTTTATTATTCCCTAAAAAGGATGTATTGTGATTATAAGGGACGGTTCTTGTGAAATTGTTCTATCAACGGTTACCATCGAATCTGTTGTTATGCTCTCGTTTGCTTTGCAGCGAGTTAGTGTAATGAATTGTATTTTTTGGATGGAGCTTTATACAGATGCACTTGTTCTCTCTATGTCTCTCCTTTCATTTGCCTTTTCTATAGTTCTAGTTTTCACAAGCTTCTTTATTGTTACATCTTATAAGTAGCAACATAGAGGAAAATAGTAAGACTAAAAGTAATATAAGTCGTGGAGAGGTACAGTGAAGAAAGATTTAAATGCTATAAATGATTAATAATCGTGATGTACAGGTCAAAACACAAACAGTTACCATAGGAAAATATGTTTCAGTATATGAATTTCTTCTTAGTAACACGCTTCGAACACGTTTTCTCTTATGAATGTGTTTTTGTTTATTTTTGTTTTATTTGTTGTTTGGCCTCAATGTGAATAGTTTTCTTTTTTATTCTTCTTTACGAGTTACGAGCTAAAACTGTCGTTAAAGGGGCTTCATTACTACTAACGGGGTTCTCGTTACTACTAAAGGAATTGTCGCTCGAGCACATACACACAAGGGTACAAAAACAAGTGAACGGGGTTTGATTGATATTTTCAAGATTTTGCTAGTGTCCTTACATGGCTAGATCGTGACATTGCGATGCAGTTTTACACGTTTTTCCTTCTTCGCCGCTCTCCTAATCATAACACCCCGGTCTCGGACTCCGTTCACACCGTTCAAGCAAATTGTTTTAACCCGTCGATCGATGATGTTGTCTAAAATAATTGTATGGATGTGTATAATATAGCCTACTACCTATTCGTTTGTTTTATATAGCTTTTATATCCAAACCCACCCATCGTCACATCCCGCTGCCCGCTTTCGATATCCCTCAGCTGTGGATTTAGGAGTTAATATTGTTTGCCCGAGCTCTATAGCTAGAAATATAAACCGATTATCGCTTAGCATCTCATCGCCTGCTTTGGCTTTGCATGCCATTACGGTGCTTCCTGACACTTACTGTGGCCCTAATGTAACGTCGGATGGGTTAGCTTTAACGTTAAGTCGCATTCCAAAATATATATACTGCACGGAGCTTGACCACGCGCAGAGCCATCCTTAGCCTTGTTTATATCATTATATTTTATCATTTCAATACTGATTACATCTTGATTGACAGTTTGTTCTTGCAGTTCCTTTCCTTTGGTTTACATTTCGCGCCTGTTTTTTTGTCTCCTGGATTGGGGGGATGCAGTTTCTCACGTGGCGTATCGTTCAGGACAATTGGCACTTGGCACCGATAGACAGGAATGTTTTGGTGGCCCATGAATTCAAGGGAGTTTTACTTTCGAGAGAGAGAGAGAGAGAGAGCGAGAGAGAGAGCGAGAGAGAGAGAAAAAAGTGAGCAAGATGGAACTCTGTTACCACTAGCCTACTTGGAGAGAGAGATGCAGAAAGGGAAAAACGTGTTGTAATACAGCCTACTACCTACTGACTGTCTTGACTTGGACTGGACTAATGCTCACACTGGGTATAGTGTGCAGGTTTGAAGGGGGAAAAAACGGTCGGTAGTTCTCTAGTTCCCTGTTTGATTGTGTAAAGTTGAATGTAAAATCCGGCCATACTTGACCGGGGTTTAGAAGCTGAACACGCTACACTAGAAAAGACAGGTGGCAGGCTCTAGTCAGGAATATGTCTGTACATATATTCTATCGTATAACGCGCGGGCAGATGTTCCCAATTCACCCGCTTCCCTGTTTTCGGGAGATCTAGTACCTAAGGATCGTGTTTAAAATCGAACCAACCCGGTTTAGACGTGAGTGGCTGCACCGCACATCCTCTCATCATATAATTAGTCTGAGTAGTACTCAAGTAGCTACCATGCAATTTGGAATAGTTTTCATACTCGTGGGGTAGGAGGTTGAGTTTTTACTTTTTTTTGGAAAAATGGTTAGTAAAATGTAACTTCATCATCATCATCATCATCTCTGGCACGCCTAAATGCTGACTGATTAAAAGTGACCTGTTTTTATTCTTCTTCCTCTTCTTCTTCTTCTAGTTCATTCTGTCTCCCTCTCGCTCCGTATCTCTCCCGTCCACCCAGCGCAGTGGAGTTACAGCAGTATCTCGGCCTGAACAGAGTCGCCAAAGTCATCGGAGAAGCGGCTGGCGCACCCGACCGAGCCCAGATATTATCACAACATTTGCTCCGATTCGGTCGGCGAGATCGGCGACAGCTCCATACCGTCCAGCAGGGGCGTCTTCTCCTCGCTGCCACTGGCCCCGTACTCGTCGCCGGCCGGCCCGCCCGCCCCATCGTCCAGGTACTGGCGTACGTCGCGCGCGGCATGCTTGTGGCGCACGATGTAGTGCTGCTCGCCGGACAGCGGGGGCGCCGCCGGTGTCGTCCGCTGCGGCACCGGTGACTTGAGCAGGGAGGTGTCCGTCGTGCTGACGCTGGTCGCATCCTCGCTGGTCGTGTCGGACGCGTCCGACGTGCAGGTAAGGTCGGAGGTGAGCGGTTTCGCCTCGTACTCGAGCGTGGTCGCCCCGTCGCCGGTGGACGAGGTGGACGCACCGCTGGCCGCACTGCGGCTGGAGGGGCTGGCCGGGCTGTTGGAGCGCCGCGAGACGGTCGAGGCCGCCCCGCGCAGTGACATTTCCGAGGAGAAGTCCTCGATGGACACACTGTCCAGGATTGTGCTGTGCTTGAACCGGGCGAGCGAGAAGAGCTGCTGCCGGTCGGTTCGGTTCGGGCGCATCCGGCTCGTGGACGCGAGCGATGCGGACGGGGACGAGATTGCGGTGGACGTGACGGAGGGTGTACGGGACGGGCTGCCGGGTGGGAGCGGTTCCGGGGTAAGGATGAACCGGTCGCAACTCATCTCACTGCCGCTCGCGGTTGTGGGGAGATCCTGCGAACCGTGCGACCGGAGATGATGGCTGCCGGAAAAGCTGGACACTGAGCGGAACTGATGGTGTTGCTGGTGATGGTGGTGCTGTGCGGCGGGCGAGACACTGTTGAACGACGTCTCGAACAGACACTCGTTCGATTTGATCAAGTTGCTGCGCCACTGCAAACCGCGCTCCCGGGCCGTCGGTACGATCGTGTGCAGGTTCTGGTAGGACTGCGCGGTGTGGTACTTGCGCGAGGGCGACACCGGCGACGGCACGTGCTTGGGCGACGGGGTCAGCATCGGCGGCAGGGAGAGTTGCTGCTGAAGTTTGCCGCCCGACGGTGGGGCCGGCGGCCGCGTCGTGTCGATCGGCATGAAGGCCGAATCGATGCGCCGCTCCTCCTCGAACGAGCGGAAGATCTTGCGGCTCGTGTTTTTGATTGACTTGCGCGCGATTGAGTTGTACGACATGTCCTCGAACGAGGAGACGCGATACTTCTGCGAGAACACCTCGGTCGTGGCGCACTTGCGCAGCGGGGAGAGTGTGTAGCAGAGCGATGAGTTCGTCGTCGTGGATGAGTGATTGTTGATCATGAGCTTGGGAGGCTCCAGAAAGCGAGGCCCAGGGCTGGGCGAGATGTCACGCGATGCGATCGAGGGTTCCGTTCGGGAGCTGCTCACCGCACACACGACAGTGCCGTAGCCGGACGTTTGCGGCAGCATCTGCGACTGATGCTGCTGCTGCTGCTGGTGATGATGATAGTCGTGGCAGGGGGACGACCCAGTCGAATCGATGTACTTCATGTTGGCAATCGTGGTCGCGAGGTTGTCCGTCCCGGTGGCGGTACCGGCCGCCGGCAGCCCTATCTGCTCCGCCAGCAGATCCTCCACGCCCTCGTCGATCGGCGAGTTCATCGAGGCGAAGCTGCTCAGCTTAAAGCTGGACGCCCTGGACGATTCGCCGTCCGTCATGGAACCGAACGCGGAGTCTTGCGAGGGGTTGCTGAGCCCGAGCATCATGCCGCGCCGGCTGTACTCCATGCGGCGCGACTTGGAGTTCTTGTACGCGGAGGACGGGTTGAGACAGACGGGCGCACCGGCCGCCGGGCCGCCCGAACCGCCCGCCACCGACGCAGCCGCCGCCCCCGACGACGGCGACGTGCCGGACCCGTGCGCTTCTTCGATCGAATCTATACGAATGATTGTGTTGTTGTTGTGGTTGTTACTATTGCTGTTATCGTCCGAGTGGACATTATTGTCACAGTAATGTATCGGCGAGCTCAGTGGATCGTAATGGCATGGATCGTCGATGCGGGCTGACGCTATAACTATTTCATCTAACAGATCTTCAGAATCACTACTAGACAGATCGGAGGATTCTACATCACTATAAAGAAAAAAGACGGAAATTCGATACGGAGGGGGGGGGGGGGAGGGAGGGGAGCGGTATGGGAGAGCGGGGGTGGACATCAGGACATTGGAATGGAGGACAAGAGAGGGAACCGTACGGGACGATATAGATAAATCCACACGAAACAACAAGTACAACGCCACACATGAAACACAGTACAACACACGCGCACACACACACACACACTGAAAGGGTGTTCATATACCACCCGGTGTTGGGCAAATCATGAGCTAGTAATATGCATGAATAGAGCAATATGTGTTCGAGTGTGTGTCTGTGTGTGTGTGTGCAAGAGTATCAAAACAAAAAAGCTTAGTGACAGTGAGGCGTGTGAAGAAAGCATTAGAAACGAAACAGCTACAGTAAACAGACGAATGAATGAATAGTATACGATGAAACAAAGCCGGGGTGCTGGGTCGTAGTAACTTCCTGGGGAAAGCGATAAACTACTGTAACGACACTAATGGCACTGCTGGTTCGATAAACATAAGCATGAGAACGTAACGAACGCGACGTTGACTCTAATAGCGCCTAGCGTTTGGGGAGATTACTAACAATGTTAGCCATTATTATGTGGCCAGAACGATGTTTTCGGACCATTCTCGATAGACAATGGTTGGCGAAGGACGGTCCATCCTCTCATTAGGCTCGTTGATGATCCCTCTAGGGGAAGGCGAAGCTGGCTAACGAGCGCTAGGTACGGCTGTCGATAAAGCGGTCAGTGGAATTGATTTATACCTCCAGCCTGGCTTACTTCCCGCTGTGCGAACTGGGTGCTCGTGATGATACTATCAAGCAAATATGATAACAGTGGAGACACGGGGGGTTCGCCTGGACAGTTGTTGCGTTACAGGTGGAACGATACGCGAATGATAACGCAACGAGTAGCGCAATGTAGGCCAAGGACGCTGGCAGC
This sequence comes from Anopheles gambiae, assembly GCF_943734735.2. Classification (NCBI taxonomy): domain Eukaryota; kingdom Metazoa; phylum Arthropoda; class Insecta; order Diptera; family Culicidae; genus Anopheles; species Anopheles gambiae. Next base: position 31,390,159 of record NC_064602.1, on the reverse strand, counting down.
AACCACGCCGCTAAGGGGAGGAGTGATGTGAAGAAACAAACTCGACACGCTTACACGAACGGAAGGCTGGGTGGATATGGTGGGTGATATATACTGTTGATGCCATTTTTATTCGATGCCTCGGTGGAAGATAATAAATTGGAACAAGTTGTCAGACAATACACTGGGAAGCTGCGAGTGTTTAGCGCATTGGACAACAGCAACCGGGAGGCCGTTTTAGAAGAGCACTGCAGTCGATTTAGAAGTAATTAAGTGGAATAGTGAGCATACAACAGTACGGAAGGCTAGCTTTAGTGTCATTTAGTGACGGTACGCAGGGATGTGAAAGCTTTTTGTTCTGGACGCACAAGTGTTCCAAGCGGAGTTTGTAACAAGGCACGACCAAAACGCCTAAATGTATGCAGTGCGCATTGCAGTCGTTGCCTTGTTGGCGAATTTCATTCACACAGGGTGGAGCAGAACTTTAGAACGCTTTACTAGCGCGTTAAAACGGGAATCAAGATAGCAGTAAGATACTTTCGCTGTTCTTACCTAAATTCCGTATGTTGCTCGAAGAACATCGTTCCAGGGGGATACCAATCCTTTTATACTATAATCAGCAAAACCTTTGTATACTCTATAATCAGACACATATAGACACAACACTCACACACAGCGATAGCGACAACAGTAGTATACCCACTGCAATATATTACAGTCCAACCGCACGCGTGCACGTGTGGCTTTCGGTTTAATTTGCGGGGAAGAGACAATGTCGCCCGTCCGGACCTGGAGCCCTGGAGGAACCATTTGTTAAGGAAACGTTATTCGCTTACGCCAACGCGTAAAAAGGGCAACGGCACGCAACAGCTGGCCTGTGTGGGTGGTCCGTGTTGCTGGCCGGGAGTCCGAAGCCTTTCCGGAATCATCATGTGTTAGCAACCCAATCATGATGAAGCATTTTGGGAAGGAAACAATTCATAAAGTATGGGATTGGGTATGGCACACACAACAAAAAAACAAGACACACACACCGATCAAACCGGAAGGTTAAGGTGTGTGTGTGTGTGTGTGTGTGGGACGGTTGGTAGCGTCGTTAGGCCAAACGAAACTCGAACTCATCGTAATGAACTGGATGGTAGTAGCTGGGGTGCGTGTTTTGGCGTGTGGATCGCTCATCGAAGATGCTGTGACCGCGTTCCGCGATTTATTTTCCTCATCGTCGTTGTTGTTGTTTTTGTTTGTATGTTATCAGCGTTCGTTGCGAAGTCGTTTGTCCAGGGAAGAAAAACAGGCCACCGTAATAAAAAAACAAAACAGTTGCCAGCATGGCGAAATGGGGAATGGGAGGAATGAGAAACAAAAATAATATTAAATAAAAAAAAAACATAACAACAAATTCAAACCCAACAAAGTACAGCACACACACGCACGTGTGCTGTTCTTCATAATGTCCTGTATGGAAGGACGATGAGATGATGTATGGCGTGATATGATTGAGGGAACGATGATAAATGTGATGAGTCATGAAGAGAGAGAGAGAGAAAGGAAAAAAAGACGCAGATTTTACAGTACTTTGTGCAGCCCACAAAACGCTCGTCAATTGGTTGACTGATGGATTGTTTGCTGTTTATTTTATTGGTTGCCTTTTCCTTTGATTTTTTTCATTTTTGATGCTATCTAGCTGGCACGAAGCAGATTGAATTGGTTGAATGATACCAAACGAGGTTAAACAAAACGGCCAAAAAAACGCTTGTGCAAATGTGTAAGCAAATGTAGAAACTACACAAACACGGCATCACTGCCTGCACTTGTCTAGAGCGATGAAAGCGGTAACAAACCTCACTAAAACAAATATGATACAAAAAAAAAACAACCATCTCAAACTGATACAAGTACTAGAGCGAACAGAACAGAAAACAAAAAGAAACCGAGAGAGAGAGATGCAAACGTAAGCATTAAAGACAAACACATTTTTAAAACGTAGACAGCAAAAAGTGGGCACGCTGCTCGTGGCTGCCGCTGTTACTCATGCCGATGTTATGCCGTGGTTTTAGGTATATTGTGTGAGTGTTATTGGTTGCGGGGCTAAGGGGAATTAAGAAAAACACGGGTGAACGGGGAGGGGAAACAAATGAAAATAGGGAAAGCAAACGAAAGAAGCGCCGCTGCCCGGTGGTGCTGGTTTTCCTTGAGCCACACACGCGTGCTAATTACCCGCTTCAAGGGTGTATGAGCGTGTGATTGTGTGTTCTGTGTGTGTGTTCGTGTATGAAGAAAGTATAGCCGTGTGTGTTTGTGTACGTAGACGTGTCCGAAGGCAAAACGAAACTATCGTCAACGCAATCACAATCGCTACTACAGGCATTCCGCAAACATTAGGGGAAAGCGGGGCAAAATGGGCATGTGGGGCAAAATGGGCACCCTCTATTTAAGCATTATTTGACTACAAAGCTACTTTCCAATGCTCAAAATGTATTCATTAGAGTGTTTTATGAACACCATGTAAGTTTCATAACGCTAACACAAAAAATAACCAAGAAAAGTGCAAAATAAGGTTTAGTAGCATATTGATGTAATTTTTGTCACTTCGAAAATAAGCTTAACCCAGTGTCACAGGGATGCGTTGAAGTTTTACATTATATATTATTAAAGATATGATATTTCTATACAATTTGTCTGAAGAAAGCAAGGCGATCGAATGCGTATTTTTACTAATATAACATAAAATACAAAAATGCTTCACGTGGGGCAAAATGGGCAGTTACGCTTGGGGCAAAATGGGCAGATACTTTTGACAAATGGCGTTTGGTGAGGCTATGGTGTTATATTTGTCGCCTCAATAATGATAACAGACACAGCTTCAAAAGAATCGATTTTGTAGATTTAAACGTGTAAAAACTGTTTTAATTTTGATAACATATTTTTGGAAGAATTTCAAGGGCTTTCCTGACCAGCAAAACAAAAGATAGAACGAAAATACAATTCACGAAACGGTGCGCAAAAGCATAGACCATTACCTAAGCGCAGTTGTTGTGGCCCATTTTACCCCAGTGTTTTGACGTTTCACAGTTTGTTTACATATGCCCATTTTGCCCCAGGGCTATGCCCATTTTACCCCGCGTGTCAAAATAGCTTCTCGTAAAACATCAACTTTTATTTTACACTGTTTTCATGATTTTAAGTTGTTTTCATTCTATGTGGCAATTTTAATCCATAGATAAATAGTGGAGGCATACAATAATGCATGAATAATTGTGTTTTGTGGCATATTCAATGGAATATTCAGTAAACTGCTTAACATGCCCATTTTGCCCCGCTTTCCCCTACTGATGTCATCGCACAACACACACAACAAAAACCAGAAACGTCGGTAGAAAAGGCCAAAAAAAAAGGGAAATATTCTACTAACAGCATTGCTACGGTATCAAAGATGGCTAAAACAGAACTAACTATTCAACCCGATTGCATAAATTGAGGCGTTTCACCAATCTACCAGAACTGCGCCTAAAGTTATGCAATTTGCATGACCAAATTCGCTCCAACAGCTGCTGTGTGATGGTATGGCTAATTAGCAAAGCGGTTTTTTTTTTCAAGAACGAAAGAACGCGCAAACATCTTTATAAAACAAGAAAACGGCAAGAAATTCGAACGTAAAACAAGAAAAAAAAAAACAAGTGGGCTCGCAACCGAACGGAACGAAGAAGTAAAGAAGCGTCCAGTGTGGGTGGGTGGGTGTGTGTGTCTCCATGCTCTCAAAACCTTGCCTGGTTCGCTGTGGTTCAGTGTGTGGTTTTGCGAAATGGGAGTTGGTTTTGTTGGTTTTTCGTACGCTTTACTTACTGTCAATCATGGCAGCGCCGCGGACAACGGTTCGAACCGTTTGGACGAACTGTTCCAGCTGGGCAGCAGAAGCTGGATGGGGATGGAGTGAGATAGAGAGAGAGCGGAGTGGGCTTTTGGGGAAGGATCATTCTAACCTTGATTGCGGGGCTCTAAAGACGATAGACCGTTACCCCATATGTGTGTTTGTGTGTTTTAGAGAAAGAGAGACAGAGAGAGAGAGAGAGATGGATTCTACTGGGCAAAAGTTTATTACTCGCACGTGTTGAATTCTTTTCCAACATCAGGTTTGCATTTTCGGTCAACCATGCTTACACGTTTTTGGATACATTCTAGCCCCCCCAAAAAGAAAAAGGACGAGGAAACTTTCAATCGTAGCTCAAACAATGGCCCGTCAGGAACAGCGGGTATGCACTTTAAAGTTGGCCGACGCGCGAACCGAATGGAAGAAGGAACAAGAACAACGATAGAACGATAATCGATAAGTGTGAAGCCTGTTAAAGCCAAATTTATGTGGCATTTATTATAGTCATAGAAGCGTAGAAGAGTGCAACAGTGCTCTCGCTCTGATATACATTGCATTTTAGGGGTCAATATTTTGTAGGAAGCTGTGTGAAGTTATCTGTGGAATGGTTTCTGTCCTTGCCGCACTACACACACACACACACACGCGCGCGTTCAATGTCCTTGTTTGCGTAAAAAGTGTGTGGTGCGTTGCTTGTGCGCACGATAAATTGGGAACGATTCACATCGTTTTCTGCTTTCTTTAAGGTAAAGGATGTGTTGGCAGAGGGGGAGAGGGGGATTATTTGTGTTGGGAATGGTAACAGTGTGCATTGGTTGTTGGTTGCAGTAGTAGTAGTAGTTGTTATTGTGGGTGTGGTGGTGATGGTTGTTGGGTAGCAGTTGTTGGCATAACATCGGATGACGGAGACGGAGTACAACGGAGTTCAATATTAGATTTTGGTATTAGAGCGTAAAGAGAAGTTGTGGAAAACATATTTTGGCCGACATGAACAAGCCCAGATGACTCGGATGAACAAGTTAGGCAAACAAAATATGAACGGAGAAAAACACAGTAATTGACGTAGACAACAACAAAAAACAAAAACGAAAAGCCACAAAACGGGCTAAACATTCAAAATTAAAACAAAGCATCTCATCGGCTCTAAAAACGGAAGTAAACCAAAGAAACTCTTCTATTTAAACACTGCTTTTTTGGGAAAAAAGCAACATTGCACACACACCTATGCTGCAACATCTTAAGTAACTCATCGTTGGAAAACCAAAAAACCAAAAACCAAACAAAAACGAACATGGCTACAATCGAACTGTTCAATCAATGGAGCAGTGTGTCTTCAATGATGGGTGTATGAGCAATCGTGTTCCGTGTTGTCATGACAATTAACGTCGCCGTCTTGGTCGCTTGCTTGTGTATGTGGATGAGAATGATAGCATGAGGGAAAAAGAGAGAGAGAGAGAGAGAAAGATAGAGAGGCGAAAATGAGATGAACGTATGTGTGAGAATGAGTGTCGTTGAGTGCGAAAAGTAATAGTAGTAAGTAAAAGAGTTGTCCCATGGAAGATGATGGTGACGAATGATGGTTGAAGAAGAAGGAAGCATGATGGTGGAGGCGCAGAGCGGAGCGGAGCGCAATGAAGGCAGAGTTGAAGGCAGAGTTTGCTAGACAAAGAGTACACACCCGGTTTTCCGATCGCGCGGCGTCGACGGTGGTGTGCAGGGCGAGCTGCCCTCGCTGTACGAACCGCTCAGGATGGCACCCTGGCGACGCCGGACCGCATTCAGTAAGCTCAGGGTGGAGCTGCTCAAACCGTGTTTGAAGGACTGTTGGTGGAAAGAGGGAGAATGGGAGAGAAACACGCTTATCACGATGCGTGTGTTGAATTAGATTAACGGGGATACTTACAGGCACACATGTTCCTCGCATTTCTCTTAAATCGATATTGCGGAAAATATCACAAAGCACGAGCTCCTCCACCGTCGGGTAGCGGCCATCCGGCGACTCGAAGATCATCTGCAGCACATCGACCACCTTTGGGGGGAGGGGGATAGAAATGGGCAGACGTTGGGTGTCAGAGTTCCCCGCAGCCGAAGATCACATCTACTCGGTTGCTGTGCGTGCTACCTACCTGCGGGTACCGCTCGAGATCGAGCTGATAGTGGCCGGGCGTTGGCTGCGGCGAGGTCAGCTCGTACCCGGCGCACATCTCGAACAGCAGATGGCCGAAGCAGATGACGTCGATGTTGTCGATGTCCGGCGCGGACCGGGCCCAGATGACGGCATTAACGCGCGAGTTCAATCCAAGCAGCCCGTTCTCCAACCCGGATAATCTGCGAAAGTGCATGAAAAGGGTCCTTCAGTTTTGCGAGGAAGCTTTACTTTTGCCGACAATTGCTTTACTGCCGAGTGAATAGGTTTGGTGAGGATCGGCCGAGAATAGGCGAGAAATAGCTTAAGCGTATCGCCAACATTCCTAGAATTGGGTCAACAGCTCGAACAAAAACGTGGCAAAGCGTGGCGGCTCTGGGACAGGGCCAGGCCTAATTTTCTACCCGACTGCATTCGGTTTTATGGGCGACAATTTGATGTTGAGGTTGTATAGGAAGCGTCCGTTTCTCACGCATCACTGACTCTCCTTTTTCACGGGTGGATGTGTGGATGGCACACACAATAAACATTCCACTTCCCAGCAGCAGCCTGCTATTGCTATTGTCACGCTCAAGTGTAATGGGGGAAGAGCAGTAGGAACCCTTTTTCCCACTGCCCGACCGAGTTGTCAATAGAAACCTGTTCGAAGGGTAACATTGAAACGGGGTTTTTTGTAGGTTTGCGGGTTGAACTACACATAGAAAAGTGAATGCCAATGAGTTGTCCAGTTTTAGCTCACGAAAGGCACTTCATTTGTCAAATGCTTTCCGTCGCACCAGGGTCGCACACCCGTTAACGTTCATGTCCATGCATTGAAAGTCACATTAACGTCACCCATAATGTGTCAGCCAACGCGGTCGAGTACGCGCTCGAAACGAAGTGCTCTGACGCATAGTCATACCCAAACACACATACACGGAAACATGGTCGACATGGTCGGAAGTTTCCCATCCCGGGGTGGAAATCCGATCCCCTGCCACGTGTGTGTGTGTGTGTGTGCGAGCCAAACCGTTTCAACACTTAAATAGATCACTTCCTTCTCGACAAACGTACCGAGCAACGGGAGACTGGCAAAATGAACGTTGCCAGGTCACGGAAAGAATGGATGGTCACCGGAAGACCATCGGGTACACCATGCTGTACACCATGTCGCACGTCAAGCTTCGGACAATGCGCCCCGAGACACGTCCCGATCGGGGCTCATTGAACTTGGGTTGATTTGAAAAGTTTTTCAATTCAATCGGCTTCACGTATTGAATGGCTCACGTTGCAAAGGGGTCAGCTGGTGTCCGATTGAAATTGTCCCTACGTGGGCGAAGTTCGGTTGCATTTTTGGGATGTTTCGTGTATACACGTTTTTTTAAAATCATTTTATTGAAAGAATCATGCTCTGAGACCATTCTACCTGATTCAATATTCCAAGTTTGGACAAAACGGTAGAAAAAAGCGTTTTTTGCAATATCGATTGCATACCTTTAGGCGGTTCAAAATCAATTTCTTTGAAAGGGAAGATTTCTCGGTATGATTTAAAGCAGGAAGTGAAGCACGACTTACCGAGCGACTCCGTTCTGCAGGATGACATTGCCACTGTGCAGATGGCCGTGCGATGGAATGCCGCGCTCGCGAAGGAACAGCAGCGCCTCCAGTATCTGTCGCCCGAGCCGCTGCACCTGCGACAGGGGCAAACAGGTGGACTTTCGCGTGTACTTGCGACTCCACGGTTCGTTCCATTGAGACTGTGTGCGTGTTAGAATGGGAAAATGGGTTAAATAGAGTATTTAAATTACAATTTCCTAACGGTTGCTCGGGAGATTGAACCACACGGCGGTTACCTTGTAGATCAGATCCTTCAGACTGCCGCGGGGATTGAATGGCATCACGAGGCTGGTGTACTGGTGCGAGTCGGAGGGGAAAAACCCAAGATCCAGCACCGGATAGATGTACGGATGCTGCAGCGAGCCGAGCAGCTCCATCAGCACACCCTGGGGACACTCAGACGGGGGCAGCTCCTCTAAGGCAATACAGTCGGGAGGTAATGGTAGCAGTGTCATCAACCGATCGGTACGTATCTGCGAAGGCAATGGAACATAGTGAAGCGGACCCACGAGAGTCTCCTGGGGGAAGGGAGTCGACTTACCGTGCAGTCGTTCAGCAGGAACCAGTGCTTATTGGAGCGCGACCCGATGTCATCTAGGTGTGCGATGGACTCGTACCGGCCGCCCGTGTTCTGCAGCCATTCCTGGCACGCGGCGTACGCTCGCTCCCGGGCCGCTCGTTCGCGCGGGCTGCGATCCGGCGCCCCGATGCCACTGTCCAGTGCCGTATACTGCTGGTAGCGTACGCTGTGTCTGTGCGAGAGGGAGAACGAAAAGAGAAAGAACCGAACCGGACCCCGGAAGCGGGAAGGTTAGTTGGGTGTTTAAAGCGCGCCTGGGAAAAAGCCCTCCCACAGGTTCTGATTTCTTTTCACTAATATTTCCCGTTTTCCCAACCCCATTCGGCCCCGTCCCTCCCCCACAGTAACCAATCATTGTTGCCAAATGCCCCACAGCGCTAAGAGAAGTAAAAGAAAAACGCACTAAGGTGATGTATATTTATATGTATATTTTGATGAAGAAAGAAGAATATAACAAAGGAGAAGAATAAAAAAACGCTAATTGGAAACGCTAGAGGGGAAAAAATAGAACTTGATAGATTGAAATTGTATTCGAACGCAACAACACACTGGAACAAACGACACGACACTATACAAACCTGGAATGTGTGGGACCTACTGGGGGGAGGCTACTACTGGCATATGGCGGGGGCTGGAGGAGCAGCTGGCAGCTCTAATCGAAACAGAAACGGAATTCACTGACGTCTAATACGTGCGCTAGAGCTAAATTTGACAAAAATCGAGCAGTTTCGAGCAGTATATGTACAAGAGAACGCTAGAAACTAAAGCCCTTAGAGACCCCATGGTATGGAGGGCGAGTGATGAGGAAGAGCATCCACCATGCCCAGACAATCGAGGATAATGGAGAATTTATTATTTTACGTAAAAATGCTGTTCACACAACGCGTCAATACAGTTCCCTTCTTTGTTGAACGTTGTCGGAGTGCCACGTGGTGCCATGTGACACAGAGCCCGGCGCTGTCGATAATCATTATTGTACCATTGAACCGCGGCTGTCCACGTGCTACTGCACCCCCCCCCCCCCCCGGAGAACATGCAAAAGGGCTGCCACTAATCGTGTTAGTGCCGCCTTACACGGCCACACACAAACACTTGAGCAGGTGACAATGACCAGGCGCCTCCACCAGTACGGAAGCGCTCGCGATAGCGGTACCGTCTAATTTAAAAGAAAAAGGGATGTTTCACGGGTGCACCGGTAAGGTTTAAACTTTTTAAATTATCATAAAATGATATGGAGCATTCGTTTCTAAAAGATTAATGGCAACAATGATCCCTTTTGCCTGACTGCTTGGTAGATACGTTTAAACTCTTTATACGAAACAATTGCACACGTGGCAATCGAATTTAGCTTCAAAGCAATGGACACAACTCTTACACTGTACTCATAACGGTTTACGGTCACATTCACGGAAGTGGTAAGCATTGAAACAGAGGGAAAACGGATTTACGGGTTAAGAAGAGTAGAAGAGTACAGCAAAACGGCAAAAACACAATCGAACGAGCGTAAACGACACAACAGCACAACACGGACGACATACATGACACACAAGTGAATTGGGGGAAGTTAATGTTGTTGAAAAGAGAAAGAAAAACAGAGAGAGAGAGAAAGAGAGAGAGAGAGAGAGGGTAGAGAGAGAGGGTTGAAGAGAAACACTTCAGTTAGCTCGGGAAAGGTATAAAACAGATGTAATCCAACAATTTAACGATCCTTCCCACAACGAAAAACGGGGAAGTTTCGTAGGAGTAAATAAAGACAGCCCCAAATACCAAACAGGAAAGAAAACAATAACTGTACCAACAAGATAAAGCAATAAATGACAAAAAAGGGCGGTGAAATTTGTTTCACTCCAGCCCGCTCAGTGAAACGCGCTCAACGATCGAGATAGCGAGAAAGGCGCAACGGTGTGCGCGCGCGAACGAATGCACTTGACGTCGACAAGCAAAGACTGCGCAAAGGGCAAGGGAGGGGGGTGTAACTGACAGATGAAGTGGTGGAAGGGAAAAGTTTCACACTAAATTGATAACGTGAACATTCCCCCACCGCGTGCAGCGGAGGTGTGCAAAGGCCCTCCTGTCAGCCGTCCTTCGCAAGTTGGCCACAGTCAGTACTCGAGGTCTTGGTGGTATAAATATAGCACAGGCGAGGAGATTAGCACACGAAAGTTTCCTCGAAACCGATGTGTAATGTAATATTCACACACTCTGGCCCTTCAGTTCCCTGCGAGAAGGCTGGGGGAATGTGAGGTACACATTGCTCCACGATGCATTGCCCCTTGGCTAGGAAGCAAAACAATGCAGCGGAAATGGCTGAAGGTAGCCGTGTTTGGCTGGAAGGAAGGAAGGATCCATTAAATTATCCATCATTGAGCAGGGTGTGCAAGGGCATGAACGGAGAAGGAAAAGGAGCAGCATGTGCCATGAATGACAGGTTACTCAAGGCAAGAAAGCTCTTAACCTTGGAGGGGGTTTCTGTGTGTGTGTGTAAAATCCAAACCCTTCATTGCACGTTTGAAATAGGCTGCAGCCAGGTGTTATTGGCTATGCAATGGAAATTGAGACTAACAAAACTCCAAGGTAACTTATTTATAATAGGCAGAAATAGGTTAAAGATAAAATAAAAATGGAAGAAAATAACTAGAATAAACTGCACAAACATTATACTAAATGTAGTCACTAAAGATGAATATGAACAGTAAAGGGAAAAATATTACAAAAAAGTGACAAATAAACAAGAGGAAAAAAGGTCACACATAATAATGCAAGTGGTCAAAGATGACAGCTAAAGAATAATATAGTAATACTGCAGGACTACACACAGCATAACACGGAGCGCACCATAACAACTGACAGCTGCCAAACGCTTCACAAAGCTGCCAAACGCTTGGGAAAGGAAGTAAAGCGTTTCATGAATTGTCGGTCATCGCAGTAGGTTGGTAGCTTTTCTGCGAGCAATGAGCTGCCTACTAAGGATATTCAAAACATGTTACCAGCAAAGAAGCGTTTTCTGAAGCGTTTGGCAGCTGTCAGTTGTTATGTTGCGCTCCGTGTTATGCTATGTGGAGTCCTGCGGATAGGTAATTAAACAAAACACGACTTAACAGAACAGTGAGCAAAACAAGAAAAGGAAGGAAACACATTAAGTAAACAATTGTTTTGAGTTTCGAGCAACAATAGCAACAATAGCAAAACAAATTCACACTCCATTATCGAATACAAGTTGCCGATCCGATCATGAGGTAACACGGGTACCCGATAAGTGCATTTAATTGCATTGTTTTCCCGCTTGGTTTTGTGTCAAAAGGATTTTCCTTCTTAATAGCTGGTGTAATTGTGTGTATATGTGTGTTTTTTTGTGATGAGTGAATGTGTGTACTAAACGTTGTACTAATTCCCCACTTTGACAGGTGTGTTTGGTTTCATTCTGTGTTGACAACTCATTTTCTGACAGATCGACAAGCGGCCGGGGATAAAGGAGGTCGGGGCGACATCTATCCGCCAACCGCTGTACCAAGGAAATTTGGAATGCATTCTCAGTTTTTTTTGGGACCACCAGCACTGGGTGGGCTAGTCTTTATTGTGGCTCGTAATTCGGTTCTGCTTTTACAACACAATTACAAAACAATTCGGCTTTGAACGGTTGAGTAGCGCGAGGAAAGAGCTTAGCTTACTACTAAATTACTTATTGTTGATTAATTGCTACTTAGTTACTTGGTGTGCGTGAGTGTGTATGTGTGCGTGTGTTATATTTTTCAATTAGATTAGTCTGCGTTTGTGTGTGTTTTAAGTGTGATTGTGAGTGAGGTGTGTTCGACATTGCTTGCTTTTGATTTTTACTTGTGGCTAAATTTTTAAACCCATTTCAATTATGGAGTGTATATTGTAAGTATATTTCTACCAGAGGCGAAAAATAATACACAAGAAGGATCTTAAACATAAGAGAAAACAATAAATAATGTACAGAAGAAGAAGAAAAAAAATAACAGAGAAAGTGGGACGAAAAGGAGTCTATATAAAGACAAACATACAATCATGTGTGTAAAAGGTTGTAATCGAATGCCGCTGCTGATAATTTTAGTTCCGAGCACAGGCGAATGCCCGAGAGCACCGGAACCGCAACAGTAATAATGTAACACGAAACGCTCCCTAATGGAATTCCTGCCGCTTTGGTAAAACTTTTGCCCAAAAACCAAACCAAAACCGGCAACACGTCCACAAGAACGCCGCGCCACTCGGGCAGACAAGCATTCTTTCCACTGTCAGGGAATTCAGCAACTTCAGCCGAGCTCTACTGTGTATGCTGTGTGTGTGCTGGCCTAGACTCATTAAATGTACCCGAGAGCTTGGGGGCTAAGAAATTGGATCGTGGTACCGGTCTCATCCGCCGGTGGGCCTCACCGTTTCAGCGTGTGGATTTTTATTTTCCGCCTCGCTTGTATTCCATTGGGAAAAAGAGAGAGAGAGAGAGTGAGAGCTTCTCTGACCCGTTTATAGATTTCATGATCGCTGGGCCAATCCTGAAGCCCAACTCAAGATGGCAAAGGATGGTGGCGTTGGCTGATGAGATGCGGTGAGCTACATTAAGTACGCTGCGAATCCCAATTAGTGTGAAGTACCGAGTTGTTGACCCCTTTTTTTGCTTCTTGGAAAAAGTCATTCATTTAACACGGTGGAAATGGAGAGAGAGAGAAAGAGAAAGAGGGTAAAGCGTACTTCAACAGGCGAGAAAATTGCGCCAGTCCAGCCAGTAAGGCCAGAGTCGATTGCTTGGCCATGAGAAATGAGAGATAAAAAAAAACCCACTATGAACCATACTCGGGTTTTTAGCTTCTATTTATCATTTACGCAAAAGGCAAATAAAAGTTCTTGTTGTTCTTTAGGCTACGAGTGCCGCGAGCGCTGATAAGGATTTGCCCGATTGTGGAAATCTTGTGTAACACGCGGTGCCTACGCCTCGGGGAGCAGCCATATTTATGGCGAACAAGTTTTCCTTGTCCCTTGTGTTGGAAGGTAGGAAGCGAGAAGTTCATTTGAGCACAGAAAGTAGCAAAGTGTTGGACTTTATCATGGTAGTAGCCTTGTATCATCTGAATTGTTATCGGAGAAGGTATTTTTTTCATAACCTTTAAAAAGGGAAAATTGCTTGATCGCTCGTTATGGATGCAAAAAAATGGCAAAACAGTAACTTTACCATAACTTTACCAATTACCATAAAATTGTCTCCCACAGCATTATGAATTCTTGTGCTTAATTTTTCTTTACAATTTCATACAAACATAGCATGAGAACTACTCTAAGAGTTATAAAAAGAATGTAAAAAACCTAACAAAACACTAAAACTAATCATCGATTCGAAAAGCAACTAGTACTAGCTTCCTAATAAGTGAAAATGAATAAACATAATTCATAACGAATAGAGAAAGAGAGAGAGAGAGAGAAAGAGAAAGAAATGCACACGGGTTTTGCTGTAACGACTAACGCGAACAATAACGCGAGCAAACACAGAACGGAGTGAACAATTAAACACAGACTCTTGACCTTTGGTTCTCTGGTATGTATTCGTTTGCATTGTGCCCTGTTCTCATTCTTGTATTATGGAGCTATATGGCATATGGCTTCATCGAATGAATTATCTATAACCTGTTCAGCAAGCTAACAGAATCACTAGATGTGGGTGTGGTGGTACATGGATGTGGATGTGTGTAAGATTTTTCTCGAGGTATGGGCGTAAAGGGAAACAGAAAAATGAAAGAATAATAGACAGAAATGGTTTGTAAATGTAATAGATAGAACAAATACAAAGAAAAGGATACTTATAACCAAACAGTTTTGTTGTTAAAAAGTAAAATAATTGAACGTAAACGTCCTTCAACGCAATGTATAAACAGGAATAACATAAAAAGGAATAAAATTAAACAACTAGTAAATGAAAATGCTTTAAAAAAGAAAGTGAAATAATGAGCATTCTCTGAAAATGACAAACAGAACATATAAACATTAAACAGAGATGGGGATAAAACAAACACTAAAAGAATGAAAAAAGTAACATACATTAAAATAAATATTAATAGAAAAAAAAATGAAAGTACAATGACAGGGCCAAACAATAAGTCAAAACTGCAAAAAACATGTAAATTGCAACACAAAATATTTCTCTCATAAGACAGACTAGGAACGATGGAAATTAAGGGAAGACAGTGGGATAAGTGAGCTAATGTGAGCATGTGTTTGTGTGATGAGTAACTTTGTGCATGTGTACACTCAAATGCAGATACAGAACATTAACCAACAATAAAGTAATAATGGATAAGTAATAGTAGCTATGGTATGGTAGAGGGCACAGTTGAACATGTGTGTAGCAGTAAGTAGTAGTAGTAGAAGTTAGTAGGTAGTATGAAGAAGTAGTAGTAGTAGTAGTAGTAGTAGCAGTAGGTATGGAGTAGTATGAAGGGCATAGAAACCTTGTCGGCGAATCGTTCTCTTTGGCCGCGCTCGTGCCTTCCTGCAGCAGGCTCCGGCTGAACAGGAACTTGGCGAGCGAATCGAGCTTGGCACTGACCAGTGGCGATCGTTCGGAATGTTCCGTTTCCGAGTTGTTGTCGTGCTCGGAGCTGATGGAGCGACCCCTGCAATAATGAAGAGAGAAAGAGGAGAGAAAGAGAGAGAGTGGCGCGTGCGGTAAGCGCAAAATGGTTCGCGTGAAAAGTGAATGGAAATATGGAGAGGAAGGAGTGAAAAAGGAAAGAAAAAAACCAACACAGACACATACACAGACAGAATAAAAACACACAAACAACAAAAAAGAAAGGCAAGGAAGGGAACAGAACTTATGAGGCACAAACAAAGAAAAAGGGCAAACAATTAAGCGCAAGCCAAAGGCAACTGGAAACAATAGGATCCGAAAGCCACGTCCCGTACGGCCCCGGAGGGCGTGATGATGGTGCTGAGCTGAGGGTTTATTCAAATGGGAAAAGGGAAGGAAAAAGCGAACCCAAAAGCGTATTAAAGAGGAGGGGAATGGTGGAGCATTCAATTACCTGAACAGCATGCGTTTGCTGGCCGCGGTAAGCGGGGGTTCCGTGCGTGGCTCCTGGAACTCGGCCGCCGACTGGGCACGGCGCATTTTTCTCTTTTTCCGCCGGTAGCTCGACCTAAGCAAAGGTTAACGAGTGTTTTGTATGTGTGTTTGTGGATGTGGTTTGTGGTAGTTTCGCGATAAAAGCCGTCGTGCCCATGCATAGGCAGAAGAAGGAAAAATAAAACAAACGGAAGCAGTTTGCAGTTGCACAACCACAACGGTATAACGGTTAGGAAATTAAACAGGATGCGGATGCAATCGAATGCAATCGTGTGGTAAAGTGAGAATTTAAAATAGAGAGAGAGAGAAAACAAGAGATTCCAAACAAGGCATTCGAGGTGGATTATGGTGGAAGCCAAAACGAGCGAGAGAGAGAGAGAGAGCGATGGCAGAAGAAAAAGGAAGAGAAAGAGAGAAAGCAAAAACACAATTTTAGTTTTAATAAGCTTCGTGCAATCGCGCTGTGCCGTGATGCATCTTTTCTCGTTTTTTTGTTGTGTTTCTTTTTTTTTCAAGTGGCAAGGGGCGAGGCCTGCCAGGCTTGGCGGTGATGGTGGTGATAATTGAAGAAGATGAAAGCTTCTCCCGGTATACAGAGCAGCAGATGCAGGAGGGATGCAGTTATAGAGTGGTGGTGAGGGGAGCAGGTGAGGGTTAAATTATTGTTTATTGTACGAAGAGTTTTCCAAGCACAAAAGAAGCAGCAGAATTGTAAAGCACCATTGTTGTTCGTGCGGAGTAAATTATGAACGATTTTGCAATTGCAAAACTCATTATGGTGAGTGATTTTGTGAGCGATTTTCGCTGCGCGTCATCGCGCGAGAGGCCTGGTGGGAATGAAAAGCTTAGCAAATTGCATACCTTTAGGCGTTAAAGTGTGGAGCTAATTAGAATTGCCCATTGAACGCCTACATGTATGCAATCGTTGGAACATAATTTTAAATGCTGTTTAACTAAAGCTTTAACAGGGAAAGTCGGCGAAGAAGAGTTGAAGCACATCATCAACCAAACAGAACCAAATTCCAAATGTGTGTAATGTTTGACGATAAACGAAGTGCCAAGTTTTGTTTCCAACTTTATCGAACAATGTGTTACTTTTACGCCTTAGGGTATACACTGTACCTAACACGAATGAAAGATTTACTTTTTCTCTGCATTTTCCAGATAACCATCGATTTTAGAGCTACGGGATGGAAAGCACTTTAACTGAGGTTAAAACTGTCAAACTGTCCATTTTCGTTAAACCGTGTGGTCCGTCGTACCTTTCGTTCCACTCTTAAACTCACTGCTACCAGCTCGCTGCACTACGCTCCACCGAGAGCCACTCATCTGACCTTTCACCACCACCACCACCACCAACACCACCACGACTACCGGGCCCACCGGGTTGAAAACTTACCTCGAGGGCCGCTCCTGACAGAACCGATCGTGACCGGTCGTTTCGACCTCCTTCGCCTCCTTATCGTCCGCGCCGTTGCGCTTGTTCATCGTCGAGTAGAGGTTGAACATCTTGAGCTTGGTCTTCACATTGGTCACCTCGCAAACGCGCACTATGATCTTGCGGCTGCTCTTGATCACCGTATTGATTGTCTTGTAGAAGGAAAAGGACACCGGCGGCCCGACGGCCGGTTGGTCCCGGTCTTTGGGTCCGGTTTTCGGGCCCGGCGTTTCGACCCTGCCCGGTGCTGCCGGCGCTGGCGCGGGACAGATGTGGACGTGTTCGGTTGATTTTTCCTGTATCGCCGATAGTGGTTCCTGCTGCTCCGGCTGCAGGTGCAGCTGGAGCGGTTTCGATGGTTGCTGTTGCTGCTGCTGTTGCTGTGGCAACGGCTGTGCCGTTGGCAGTAGCAGTTGTTCCCTTTGTACCGTGATCGGTTGTTGCTGCGATGGAAGAAGGGTGGATGACGTGTCCGGCGTGCGCAGTTTTTTCTGCTGCTGCTGCTCGGGATGAAGTTTGTGATGCTGTTGCTGCTGCTGCTGCTGTGCTCTAGCCGCTGACGGGGGCTGTTTGTTCGTTGTATCCTAGGAGGCAGGGTCAGTGTTTAAAGTGGTGCCGCAAATTGGGACGCGGAGGCAATTTAAGGAGGAACCGTTTTCTAAAATTGATTTTCTCGAATGAAGCACACCGGCCGTGCACCACGTGTTGCTAATGCGAAAAGCCCCCATAAAAGTAATAGGAGAAGTTTTCGGTGCAATTCGTGCGACATTGTGACAGAGAGAGAGAGCGGACTCACAGAATAGGGAGTTGGTAAGAGTTTTTGCTTTCTTTTTTTGGTTGGTGAACAGAAAAGTGTGCAGCATTTGTTACGCACGTGTTCATCGGGACTAAGGAAACGTGCAATTGATCAGTTTCTTTATGCTCACTCCGGGTTTAGGGGTACAAATCGTGCCCCGGAATCAACCGGCCATGTATATACGCCAGCGTACGGGCGGCTCATTGACCAGCTTTGCAAAGTTAGCCCCGTTAGGTGGCCACCTGTACAATGCACGTGTAGTGCTTTGGTTTGGCCACGAGGGTCACTAGCTGCAACAGTGGCGACTGTTTGCGTGTTGGCTCGCGTTTTGTCTGCTCTAGAGCAGCGTGCAGCAGGTAAGCGCATTAAGTCCTACAGGCTCACAGCTGCAGCCGTTTGCCGGGCGGCACAGTGTGCCGGCCGTCACGTGGCGACGCTTTAAGAATCAAACAATTAAGGACACCGAAGTGGTTTGTGAGTTTTTGTATTAAGGTTAGAGGGTGGGGGGATGTTTTGTTAAACGAATTAGCTCAAAGAACTCTTACGAAGTTCGGTAAGAAGGTTGTTTATAAAAATCTAAAGTTTAGATACTTTAGAAGACACTAATCTGAGGTACTTATCTAGTTTCAATATTGATCTGTTAAATAAATGTGTTTAAAATGAGTACTAGGTACGTGTCATGTTACCACTTCAAAGTTTCTTCTTTTACAGCATTATTTCATGATTGAAGCTTATTCTGAGAATCATGAATGGAAAATATCCATTAAATTTAAAGCTTTTAGAATATTAAAATAACTTCCTCTATAACTTTGTGTACAAAAAGAAAGGTGAATACATCATACTCCTATATTCTTTGGCCCAAAAATCTCCACTACTAACGCACATCCTTGTCTACAAGGTAAGGCACCTGTCAGCAAACTCTCCACTTTCTTACTCCGCTGTGTCAGCTTTAGTAACAAAATTGAACAGAAAAAAGGTAATATCGGGCGGGGTAGAAATTGCACTCGCGAAACACAAACAATTTACCATGCATCACCACCATCCGCGTGTCGGAAGCCGCTTTATTTTCACTTTTCGGCCGAAATCTCCACAGTTTAACGCTGCAAACGAACGCTCCACAAAGAAACTGTAACCGCTAACGCACTGCTGGGTGGCACCACTGGTCCGCAACGGAAGAGTTGGTGGCAGCTGCAACGCTCACACCGCACACACCGCCGTTCACAAGCCGTTTATCGACATTTTGGGGGTGCTCAAATAGGCGTAAACCTTGCCCCATCAGGCGCAACTTCATCGGCAGCAGCACTTGTGCGTTCCCGGAAGGCCAGACCCACGGATGCATTTACATCCGCGACGTGACGTTGTTCGTACCACAGCACACTACACGCACAGCACTTTCCTCGCACAACCCATCGCAGGTACACGTTACAACGCAGTGCTGCAGCGAGCGACAACCATACACACGAAAGTACTGCCTGTCAGCGTCGACGGACGGACGGAACGGATATGAACGCTGGGCTCCGGTCGTTGAAGCCATCAAGCTCGCAAAACGCGCTAGCTCGACTGGGGCCGTTTAGTGCTTTACAAGGTGTGTGTGTGTGTGTAGGTGGGTTGGCTTTGCGAGTAACGAGTGAGCGTGTTGGTGCAATATACACCGACCGAACCGGGTTTTCGTGCGTTGGCGGTGGAAAAAAAAGGAAACTTATTTCGCTTCGAGGCGAATTGTTGCCTTTGCCATTTGCTCGCCTCCACGCCTTCGCATGGCTGTGTGTGTGTTTGCGTGGCGGTGGTGGTGATGGTTAGGTTTCATGTGTCTTTTTGGCCATTATTGGGATTGGGTTAGCAATCGTTTGGATGACTTCATTGCCGATCAGAGGCCGCCAGGTTAATTAATCATGTATTCGGTGGAAATATCGTTCGATTCCTGGGAAATGGTACGCCCGAATCACGGGTCCTCACCAGAATGGCAAAATAAATAGAGTGGCTTTTTCATTTCTTTTAATTTTTCTTCCTCTTCTGAGCGATCTGAAACAAACACTCATGAAAAGCATGATTGAACACCTCTGCTCGCTGCGGGAAGCATTAGGTGCGGGGGAGGGACGTGGCGCTCTGTGTACGATTTCGCTCAAAATTCGCTCCTGCCCGATATGACCTTTGACATTTGGCAGCGCCTGCAAGTATGCAAGTGCGTACGCCGTGGGCAGGTTTTCATTTACCTTTGAAGCGAGCGGGGTACAGCATTTCGCCGCACGGGTTTTGCTTTGACTTGTTTTTTTTTTGGCCATTAAACGATGAAAGCGGTGGTTATTCTTTGAATGTTGCTGCTGCCTGACAGCAAAAACCATACGAAGCCATACGTTTGTGTGGGGAAGCGCGTGCCTGGGTGAGAAATGGCACCTTGGAGAGGTGAAAAGAAGCTAAACGACAGAACCGTATATGATACAGCGTGTACCCGCCTCGGGTATCAGCTCCGTGTGTTGGGCGGTGTTGGTGCGAATGTCACTGACAAAGACTGTCTCATTACTCCAAGACGGTGCCGATGCGTCCTTGGTTGACATTTCTCTTTCAAACAACAGTACGAGGGGGAAGGCGGGGCGGAATGGCAAGAGAGGCCGTGAGTGGACACAAACATGTCGCCCACAAGCAACGCCTGCTAGATGACCAGCACTAAATGACACTTTGATGGAGCACACGGCCGACCGGCAGACGGATGGATTGGACTTTCCCCCCGTCCAACGAGCTCCCACCGGATCCGGCTGGGTGTGTGTGTGCTTGCTGGAAGGGTTTAGGTTATGAATTTTTAAAATTTCATTTCACCAACTTCCAATGAGATTTAGCACACGTCTCAGACACGTTGACACGCTTTCTCCGTATCGTGTCCGAAGTGTGTGTGTGTGTGTGTTTGTGTGTCGCCAAAGTGAACTGCGTTTTGAAATGCTTCTAAGGCGTTTTCAAGCTCACTGTTTCGTAGCGCCTGAATGTATGCAACACGGTCAGCGAAACAGGCCTTTTAACGGCCGCCTTTTCACGCAGCACGCAGTGTGCGCTGGTTTCATTTTGCGCTGTGCACCATATTTCACCAGTTGTGGCGTCCCACACACATTTTGGCACCGCCTTTGGTACTATCACAAAAATGGACGCGAAATGTCAAAATTAAAATTTCAAAACAAAAGCGAACCTTCGGGCGGGTGTATGAAGTTATCAACCTAGATTTGGATGGGCGTTTCGGTGCTCGGGATGGACGGGTTGGGGTGGGGATGGAATTATAATTTTCTCAACCCACTGCGCCTCCGGGTACACTACACGCCAGAGATAAACGCAGTGGGCTGTAAAGCGGGTCGGCTTGTGGGCCGCTTGTAATGTAAGCGACGAGGCGGCCAAAGTTGCGGTCTGTGCTTTGCCCACGGCAGCAAGAAATTACGATCGAGCAAATGCTCGTTAGCCCTTTGACCTTTCTCCATTCTTTTGCGCCGTTGAATAGGGTAGGATGAACGGTTTCATTCCAAAAACGTGAAAAGGGTCCCGCTGTGCATTACTCCGGCGGGGCGGAGTGAGCGTGGCAAACGCAAACACACAAAGGAAAAGTAAAATAGATCACTCGGCGGCTCTCGGTAAGGTTCGGTCCGTGTTTCCTTGTCGCCTTGAAGCACGCCTAGGTCAGTGGCGGGTAGCTCAAGAAGCCACTTAAAACTTTGCAATTGTGCAGCCGGGCTCGCTCATGCATGAAGATAAACATTGTGCTGCTGTTGCTGCGGGGAAAATGGCAGCATAATCCCTGCTCGATTTGGAAAGCTGCTTACCCGAAATGGTAAAAATAAAACATCTTCCAGTGCCAGTGTTTTCCAAATGCGGTGTGTGCGGCGGTGGTTTTCGACAAAACACTTCAGTCGTTTGCGGACGTTTCACTGATCCACTGGTCGCTGATCCGGCTGCTTAGCTCTCCTCTAGAACGGAAAATCGGAGGGTAGCCCTTCAGCTCGCGGTTATGGACACGTATTATGGCCTGAAAGTGTCACCGACCGACGGAGCCAGGGTATCGTGCGGCACGAACGAAAACTGGGTGCGCATGAATAATAAATCATGTGTACGCTCGAGGTGTAGAGTATTGTGTGTGGGGACGTATATGCAAGGCGCTCGAGGCGTTGGGTGGTGTGATTTTGGTTTGTGAATTTCAAACTCACTCAGCTGCATCGGTCTATCTAGATCAGCAAGTGTGATACTAAAAAAAACATGCAAAAATGGTGCCATTCCGAACGGGAATTGTAGGTCAAACGAGCTTCACAGTTTGTGGTGGGGGAAATGCTTTGGCTGGGCACGTGCGAGCATATATGAGTTGGATGAACTTTGTGGTGGTTTAAGTTTTGCAATCGGAAGTTCGGGTTGAATTTCTCCCTTTTCGCCTTACGATTGCTATGGAAATTGCATAGCTGCGGGCGCTTAGGGATGATTCGCCTGCACAGTATGCAATCGGTGTCGAAAGCACGTACAAGCCGAAGTTTAGCGATTGTTTGAACGAGTGATACGTATTAGATTGACTCTAAACTCGCAAATTCGAGCAGATTGTAACGTATTGTATCTTAACGACAAAGAAAATTATCATTTAAATCCATCAATTCATCAGGATCAGGGTGTTCGTGTTTTGCTCTAGAGATTTCATTTCCCCATGCATCCTTAAAAGAACCCATTCGAACGGGACGAAGTGTAAAACCATCATTAAAAAGTCGTTACGAGACAAGGTCATTTCCCAAAAAAAGAAAAAAAAAACACCAAAACCCGCTTCTCGTGGGGTGAATGGGCACAAACAAACAGACAAATCGATTCACTAAATGATACAAAACGCAAACGAGGGGACACTCTTGTGTGATTGGGTTTGTTTTTCCGTTGGGGTTATAAAGAGGTTGACCACACCAAATCGGCTAGTTTTTGCATTTGCATGGCAGAAGAAATACGATCAGAACAAAAAAGTAGTTACTGTGAGGCGGTAAGGTTGGATGCTTCCGGGTGATATTCTAGGACAGATAATCTAAAATCAATTTCCAAGGGGTTACAAAATAATCAATCATTCCGCTCGTTTGTGTATTCGGCCTGTCGATAAGCCATCACCTTAAGGCCTTATGGGTAAGGCTTGTTTTCGTGTACCTTTGCCACAGCATATGTATCTGTAGCCTTCCTTTATGGATAACCGGATGTGTTTGGAATGCTTGGATTTCATTACCGGAATGGATGGGATGGATTTAGATGAAGGTATGCAAATGAAAACTGGTTGTGATTGAAAGTGTGTGGCAAAGAGTTTGAGGTTGGAGGCAATGTGTTTTTCAGGCATGGATAATCGAAAAAAAGAAAACCTTGTATATCGTTTTATTTTGCCATTTCCATCAAGCAAACTATTGTACAGTACTTGGTGAAGTAAGCGTAGCGTAATAAGTTGACGTAGAGACAAGTTCCTTTGACGATGCTGAAGCAACTTCAGCGCTGACACTCATTGTAGTTGCAGTCCAAATAAATGCTAATTTGTATCGCCTTCTTTCCTTTGCCACTTTGCTGCAGTATCTCTCCCTATTCATTACCCATCAACACCCTCTTCGGGTTGTGCGCTGTTCCTCCCTTTTCATAGTTTCCCAATTTTAACACACTTTACGGTCGAGCCGATTCGAGCACGCTCTCTAGCGATCAAGCGATGCCGCGTTGGTAGTCCCTCAAAAAGGAGGAAAAAATAAGCAAACGAACGAACAAAAAACGAACACAATGCAAACCGAGCGGAACGGAAGGGCGCAACGGAGAGATGGACATTGTAGGGCTTGAATCGAGATGTAAATTTCATTTTACGTATTCGCAACAACGCAGAGCTACGGCCCTGTGAAATGTGATTTGAATTGGATTTCAAAGGCCCCTCTCTTCACTCACTACTCCCTGCCACAGTAGGGTGCAGTAGGGATTTGATTCGATAAGCGAACTGCCTGCTGCTGCTGCTGCCCCGAAGCACTGTCAGAAATAGTTGATTTGAAGTTCTCACGTAATCCCTTGCCCTTTCGTCAGTGTGTGTGTGTGTGTGTGTATACTGTTTTGTTTTACATGTAGACTGTGTTTGATTTGTTGTAACCGGTTCGTTTTGTTCCTCTTTTTTCCATTCCCTCGATGCCGGATGGATTGAATGCCACCAGTACACTCTCCTCGTCGCCTTCCCAAGAGCAGAATCGATTGTTACATTTTACAGCACCTGCCAGACGGTGCTCTGCTGCTGCTGTTGCTGCTGCTGCCTAGGTGAAACATGCCAGTGTTGCAACATTTTATGCTGCCTGTCGTCGTGTCGTGTTGAGACCAAACGGAGAAGGAAATGAGCAAACAAGAGGAACGAGGCACGAACGCAATCGCTCGAGCACGTACAGTACCGAATCCCAGCCCAGCGTTGACTGTTGACACACTGTTTATGTGGCATATTTTTGCACAATTCACCTTTCACTGCATTTCATTACATTGCACTCGCTTGTGGGAGCACACATTGGTAAACACACACACATGCACACGTACATATTCACTGTGCCCCAATATTTGTACCGTTCTGGGATTGTGTTTGTTGTTCTTGTTGCGTTCGTTGCGCCCTGAACGAAACGTTCCCATTTGGGGATACCACCCGTGCCAGGATGGTACAGCACATGGTGGTGGAATCATTGAGAGAGAGAGCAGAGTTGCCTGTGTGTTGCTGGTGCTTGTTCAGCAAGCAGCATTTTCTTGTTCAATGATTTCCACCACCGTTGCGTTCCAGCTCTTTTTTTTATATCTTCTGCATTACCATCCCCCAGTGCCGTAGCCATATTTACCTGCATCGTTTTATCCAACATGAAATCACAGCCACAGCGCCGAATATGATGACACCGACCGTACACCAGAGTGCACCCTGGGAAAGTGAAAGAGAGAGAGAGAGAGAGAGAGAGGGGTAGAAAGAGAATGAGAGTGAACGAGAGACTTAATCAATGTGGAAGAGCAAAATGAACGAAAAATAACGAGCCAACTCATTTATAGGCCATCGAATGTGATACTGTAGAGTGTGAGGGGCATATGGGGCACAACACCGTAATCACCATTTTACGCTCTGGAAAACATCTATGCAAGCTGGGAGCTTACATTCGATGGATAGACGAGTTACAAAATCATTTGCCACACTTGACGAGCGTTTTGCATGAGTTTGAGCCAGGGTGTTGGTTTGGGTTGCATACTTTGCAGGGGCTTTCCCTGTGATTTGGGCTGCAAAGTGCCTAACAGCACGCAATCCGCACAGCAAAACGTATCAGTTGCGTTACACAGTTGCCGTACACTAATGCCTTGAGCAGCTGTGGGATGGGGGAAATTTCATGTCTAACATTGAACAATGCTGTGATGAATGCTTCAAACATCCATCATGCATCAGTCCGTTTATTACCTGCCACAGCAATAATTCAATTCTCCCACACTGAGCAGTGAAAATAATGTGTTTCAAAAAGTCTCTTAAAGGAGGGCGACTGAGTTGAACCTTAAAACTTCAAAGCAAACGAGCTCAACCGGGTGTGTGTGTGTGCCTTTTCTGGTTCTGCGTCAGTATGGTTAAAGGTAGCGATATCATTCACCAAAGAGAACCATTTCTCGCCTGTACCCCAAAAAACCCCCAAAACTACTTCCTCGTAATGCCACGTGGAGCTCATTAACTTTGCACTTAATTTGCGCAACCGAAAGCTGGGAGTGCGAAATGAAGGAAAGGCACGATGATGAAGGTGAAAGTAAGTTCGAGCTCCGGTGCCCCCGGTGAACGTTTGATCTGCCCGGTGTGGTAATAAATTCTGCTTCCTTTTGTGACACAGTGACACACGCACGGGAGGCTAAAAAGAATGGTGACGTTTTTTTGGTCTGCACGGTAGAAAGGTTTGCAGCAAAACTTGCAGACGAAGAAAAAAGGGTCAGATGGAAGCGAAAAAGTTGCCGGAAAATGCGGGAGAAAAGTTATCACCGGAGCAAAATGAATGTTTGGTTGCGTGAATGGTGAACCAGGGAAAGGTGTTTGTGCTGCATGGTGGAGTATATTAATGACCGTGTGGTGTGTGTGTGTGTGTGGGTGTGGACTGTGGTATGTGAAGTTGGCCGGCGAGAATTTGTCTGTTGCTGGGATACTTACAACCCAAAAATGCGGCGATGAGCTGTAGCTATTGTTGTGGTGTAAATCAACTTTCATTTCCCTTCAAGCGCAAAGTCACGTTGACCTGAAACGAGGCAAGAGAAGCAGAATGGACTGTGTGAGTCGTGCGTAGTAAATAGTAAAGTCATGTTTTGATATGAATGTTGACGTGTTTTTATATTCCTCCCCCCGCTCTGCCACGAGCTCAATCGCCCTGGTCGCTATGCGATAGCGATATTTACAGATGCTTTCATTATCAGATGACACCTCGCTGTTGACAATACACTTCATCTATCTCTAATTATACACTACAGTACTCTGGGGCAATGTACGAACTCACGCCCTCCCTTCAGAGTGAGCACTCAAAAAGCACTCCGCTCGGACGTGATCCGATGGATGACCCTTGACACGGTGCCCGAAGGATCAGTACGCAGCCAGCAAGCGCATCATACGCGTGACCAGGCGTCTCCATGGGAAAAGGGGCTCGTTTTTGGTTTGGTGATGGTGATGGCACCCTTTAGAAGGGTTGCCATCGTGCGTTTGTTTGTGCCGGCGGATGGTCGGGAGGATCTGGTTCAATCTGATAAGCATTGTGCCACGGTGGTCCCTTTACGGGCGGAAAAGGAAACGCACTAGACGACAACTGTCAGCTGCACGCGTTTAGCAGGGTTTAGCAGCGTTGAAACCTTCAGCTTTGGATGGAATATTTGAGCGAAGTGTCATTCATGATTGCGAAGAGATTTTAAAAGCGTTTATATAACTCATATTGAATTCATTGTTTGTTATTTTTACTCTATGTTTAATTCAATTTAATTAGAATTTTCCAAAACGTTAACGTTTTTTTACTCCAGAAAACCCTGCATTTTTCATGTCCTTTTACCCCTCTTTTAGTTTTCACCAGGGATTTCCGTCCCAGTTAGCCCAAGATTTACGTGCGCCGACCAAATGATTGAAACTGTCACACGAATCGCAAACCGTAGCCCGTTATTTTTGGGCAGTAGAAACTGGTGGTGGATGGTTTTGATTAGATAATGCCCGGTCAGGTGGTAATGCTGTCTTACTAGCGACCGGCTAGCACCGGCTTTAAGCACCGGCACAGGGATGGCTCGAAACAAAAGCTTTCGCACGCGCTTAGGACGCAATTCAGTGGCGGGCGTGCGAAACGGGAACGGGAGAGTTGGCCCAGCATTCAGCGCCTTCACCTCGTCAGCTCGCCATTGAGTGACCGACCGTGCTCGCGCACCATTTGCACCGTGGTCAGACTCCTTCATCCAGCTCCCAGGTCCACCGCAGGTCGTGGAGCTTGGGAAGATTTTTCAATGCGTGGTACGCCTCGCCTCGCTTACTTGGGCTTACGTAAGAGACTCTCGCTAGAAGACGAACCTGGCGTGCGTGGGAAGGAACTGAGTGAGGGTGGGGTGGAGGATTTTAGAGCCAAACCGGGCAAACCGAACGTGGAGCCCTCACGCGCCATGGTCGTGGGGCATTAACGGATTTATACGGCTTAAAATGTGATGGAGACGAAGCCATGAACAGAGAGAGAGACAGAGAGTGAGTGTTCTCACTTAATGGGATTGGCTTTGGTGGGGCAGGTTGGACATTTGGGGGGTGTGTGTGGGCGATTGGTGGTGGTGAGTGTGAAAATCTCTGTCATTGTAATTGGAACGAACTGAAGCGAACGAACTGGGAGCCGATGAAAGACGAAAAGTCAACGGTGGGTGGGGAAAACGAAAGCAGAACGAAAGCGATGTGGGCTGTGGATTGGCAATTTTTCGTAACAAACATGACCGTGATTTCGCGGACAGGCAGGGAAGGTGTGTGACCATCAAGCGACCATTGTAAATGTAATTGTACGGCTTCGGTTATGCAGTCGGGCCGTGTGATAGAGGACGGAGAGGATTTGATTGGAAATTAAATTGTGAAATTCAATAGCAAACTAGCGGATGGTCGGCTTACGTGCGGTGGTGGTGCTGCTTTGTTTGATGTAACTTCTATCGGGGAAACTGGAACTACAGCCGATACGGAACGGTGCACATCTGAAGGTCTATTGTGACAGGTTTGGGCTGTTTCCGGTTATTGTGTGGGGCCCAATGTCGCAGCAATTGTATCATTAAACGTTAAATTAATTGAGACCGTTCGTTAATTAGATCCGCCGCATGTGAAGCGCAACACTCACACACACACTGCCTTTGCCGGGATGCGTATAATTCAATGGGGATTGGTGGTGCGATATGAACGATTTATGGAATTGCTGTCTGGCCCATACCCACTGTATCTGTATCACTGACACAAGGCAAACGGAGACCGTAAATCGATCGTACCGTAAAGCAGCAGCAGCAGCAGCAGGCGCTCCGTGACCGTTCAGCAGGACCTGCAACCATTTGCAGCGAGGATGCAATTTAGAAGATTTATATTTCATTCGAACCCTGTCGCTGCAGCACCGTGGTTCAGTGAACTTCGGTGCCATGCAGCAACTGCACGATCGATGGCCAGTTTGATGGTCCGATATTGCGCACGGAAACAAATAGAAAGAGAGAGAGAGATAGAGGACAGAAATGCAAAGTGGACAGAAGACGTAAATTGGGTCAACAACTGCTGTTTTGGAATTCAATTTCCAGTGTCCATTCTTTCGTGCAAATGGACAAACAAACATACAAAGCAGTTGAATAAACATCAACAGCGTATGGTTGGTCCCCGGTGGCCTTTCCCACGTTGACAGGTTAAACAAGGTATATATAAAGGGTTGGGAAGCAACATTTTCCACAGTCCGGTGCGTGATTGTGTGTTAATAAAGGCAGCTAAGTATGCAATCTGTACAGCACAAATTGCTTTGCATCGCATTCGTACTGCCTGCTAAAACTATGCTGTTAACAACTTGTTTGTCGAGCGCTAACAAGCTTGTCAGCTGGGCGGGCGGGATGTCGTAGGATGCGTACGCGCACAGCATGCCCGCGAACAGGCAATAAAGCTACCTTATCGAGGCTGACAGTAGCAACGCACATTTGCACAGCCTACTGGAAGATACCAACAGACAGTGACACACACACATTGGTAAACAACGTACGGAAGCGTCAAGGTGGCGTCACAGTGGCGACGCAATGGTGACGCTACAACTGTCACCTCCCTCCTGTCACATTCGGATCCGGTTCGAAGGACCAAATTGCTGCAACAACCGGTCGCGCGCTTGTGCGCCATAACTTTTGTCCCATCGGTTGTCCCTTCAGTTTGAGACTTGAATTTGGCTGACTCCGGTTTTTTTTCTTTTCTTGCTGGGCGGTTGTAAAGGCCACGATGAAGATAATAAAAGCAAAACAAAGTGAACACTCGATTAAACTGATAAAGGGAGCTGAACGAAGAAGAAGAGGGCCACCGAGAGGAAAAGCAAACTGTCGGCGGATCGCTTCGGTGCCGTTTCCTTTTTGTTTGCCCCTTAGCGCTTTGCTGTCCTTGGTTTCCTTCCGGCTCAAATCTAAATTTATATGCCGAGTCCGTCATTCAATCCGCTCGGGGGTCGGTCGGTCGCCTCATGTTCCGAGTTTATGTGTGTGCAGCGCCCGCTAGAAATAGTGGGCGACGGCTAGTGAGCTGGCCGGCTGTTGAATAAATGTATCGAACAATAAAGGTTGGCTTTTTATGCGCTCGCATTTTGTCGCCAGACCGTCCAGCAAGGATCGCGAGGGCACCCGTTCGCATGTCGGTTCTTGTGTGCTTCGTGGTGCCGTACCGTTGGAGCTGTTGTTGTGTGTGTGCTAAGCCTGCTTGTAAGCGTGTTGGTGCCTTAGTCCCATCGCCCATTCCATTGTTTCCCCTCCCTCGAGTAACGAAACGGCGTTTCGATTCCACTTATCATTATCGACTTGAATGAAACTGTGTTATTTTTATCCGGAGCTGGCGCCTTCGGTGGAATTAAAAAAAAAAAAAAAACAACCACCCCGCTCTCCCGGAAGGCCACAAGGAAGCCGCACACAAGGCAAGCAACGCGATGGTGCGATAGGTACACACACACACATACACACACACACACACACACACACACACACACACACACACACACACACACACACACACACACACACACACACAGTAGCATAAATTATTGACCGAATGCTTGGCCGGGCGAGCGGGCGGGCGTGCCGAAGTTCATCGTGGAAACTGTCTGCAGTGTTTTGTGCGTCCCGCGTGCAGAAGGCCGAGCGGCCGGTCGAGCGGCTTGCGAAACGGTCGAACAATGTCATCCAATATGCATGAGCACGGCGAGCTACAAAGGCAAGAACCAATCAATCATTACACCATCGAATCGAATCGGTTAATAATGCAATGGACCAATGGGTGGAATAACACTTTTGCGCTAATGTCGGTTTCGATTGGAATCAGCAGCAGCAGCAGCAGCAGTAACGCGGTTGTGATGGTTATTTTTACGCGAAATCATTTCGTTTCACTTTACTGCGCCGTATCTTGAGCTGGGCTGGTTGGAAATGAAGTGTTGGGGAAAATGGGGCAATGGCGGATTGCATGCGTCATTGCCATTGAGCTGAGCTGGTGGAGCTGGTTAAGAGAAATGTTATGGTGCACTATACACGTCAAGTAGTGCATCAAAGTAAGCGGCGATGTGCATTGAGCGTAAAGATGCAAGTGGTTGTTTGTATCGTCAACGATTGATTGCATACTTTCAGGCGCATTTGCGTCACAAATCGCCCAAAGTCATGCAATGCGTGTAGCAAAACGGATTTATTAAACATTTATTTGTTTTGCTCATTCGATTGAACTGATCGAATGCATTAAGACTGTTAATGGGGAGAATTTAAACAATGTTTGAATACCCTCAACATATTCATAACACATACACACACACAAAGAATACATTGTATATAAATATAAATCCCCCTCCAGGACACGAAAGGTCCACTCAACGATTCGGTGAACAACGGCTAATGAATAAAACAAATTCAACCGAGTCAAACGCACGAAACATCATAAGCTTGTTAACGCTGATCACCCGTGGCCATTCAATCATAACATTCGAATCAAACCCCGGGCCGCCCAGAGCAGTCGGTCGAGGAAAAACCGGCCCAACCCGAAAAAGGGTTTATCAAAACATTGGAAATAATTAACCTCCACTGTGACCTCGAAACCGATGCGCCCACTGCCACCGAGAGAAAGGTCATACTTCCGGTGACCGCACAGCACACCGTTCGGAGCTGCTCCTTTCTCTCTCTCTCTCTCTGTGTCCCCCTTTGGATGCCGATCGATTCGGTAGTAATTATGGCGCATCTCGAGAGCAGGCAGTGCGTGTGTTTATTCTTTTTTTTATGTTGATTTTTGTATATTGCCTTCTTTCTGCATTCTCGATCGTGTTTTAAGCACATCACAAGAAAAAAAGAATCCATCCAACGCACGCACTGAGCGCAGAGAAAAGGGACAAATCGCAAAATGGAAGCGGAGAAAGACGATAAGCAAAGTTTAACCAACATTTTCCATCGACCCACGCAGCCCATGCGGTGTCGCGGATTCAAACGCGAGGAGGAATAATAATTAATACCGAAAAGGGTTGATTTTTAGTCAAACGTTTTCCCTTTTGGTGCAAGACCGGGCAGCCAACGGTGGAAGAGATTATAAAGCGAAGAGCGACAACTGCGAACAGCGAGATTTATTTCACGCGTCAGCTCTATGGGAAAATGTTTGCATGTTTGTTTTGAGTTTTGAGATCGTTCGCCTCTCCACCCAAAAGCGAACGGTCAATAATTCTCAGATCAAAAAAAAAAAAAAGACGGCAGAAAAGTTGCTGCCGCCGCTAATGAAGTCGTGCGTAAATGGATTATAATTTGGATGAAATTTCCACCTCCCCCGTTCTAAACACCGAGTCGAAGAGTTTAGCGTTGCAGCGATTTAAAGTTTCCCTGCTGCTGCTGCTTTCAACATAGCGCAAAGTTCAACACGGCGGCGCAAAAAAGCGCAAGGTGGGAGGAAATTATTAGATTATGCACGCACAATCTGGTCGCTCCGCTGCTCTGTTGCTCTCTTTCTCTCTGTGGCGCGGGGTTTTGGGGTTGATGGCGATGATTCGTTTATTTGTCGGCGAGCGATTGAAATAAACGTGTCAACAACACAGCAACGCACCCCAGCAATTGTCTCCCTCTTTGGGGAAGGGTGGGAAGGCGGAAAAGGCGGAAAATAAGCTTCCAAAAGAAACACAAAAAGCAAACCATTTGCTCGTACGTTCGCTCGTATCTTTCGAATGAGATGCAAATTAAAAATCAATGCACAGTCCTAGTTTGTGCACGCCGTTCGCCGTGTGCCGCTGGCAGAGCATTACGTAGCAGTGGTGGTGGTGGTGGTGTTGATGAAATTTCAACTCTCCACCATGCATGTATTGTATTGCATTCGTATCTTTTGGTGTGTTCGTTCTCAAGGGGTTTCTTTACCAAAGCAAGGCAGAATCCATTTTGCCAGCAGCGAGAAAGAAAGAGAGAGAGAGAGAGCGAGGCAAACAGATAGTGTGAGTGATTTTTTGCCTTCATTTTTATTTGATGAGTTTCTAAATGATCATCCTCGGCCCCCCCCCCCCCCCCCCCCGTCGACGTTGACCTAAATACGAACGCATCATCGTCGTTTCGCCCGGCGCTTCGGAGCAAATGTTGAAAACGCAAGTGACATTTAATTTCTAATACGAATCCGAATCCCTGCCAAATGTGTCACGTGTCACGGCGGATTCTACCTTCCCGGGCAACGGGTGTTTCCTAGCAACCGGTGATGTAGGTCGTGATTTAACGATTGATTGCACTGGAAAAGATGGAAAAGATTGCCCGGAGGCTTTTCGGGTCCTTCCGGGAAGTGTGGTTGGGAAGTGCGCCCCTGCAACGCGTTCGAAAAGCGGATGGCATTGAAGAAAGCAAGTCTTGCTCGTCGTTTATTGAAAACTAATCACCCGGAAGAGCAGACAGGGCTGGAGAAGGAGATCTGGTGCGATCTGGCTCGAACCGTGCTCACGCGTTGATCCCGGTGACTGGTGTTGGATGGATTGTCTGCTCCCGGAAAATCCGGACCACCACGCTCCGGGGATGGTAAGGGAATAACAATAGTTGAAACTCCAAAGCCAATTTCGGCTGTGTCTGTGGAGGGACAACTATGAGGTTCTCTTGAATGATGGATGAACTTCTCACTTCGACACAACATTGGTATTGTTAGTACATCAATGCGTGAATATGAATGTTAAACCATTTCCCACTGAAAGCTCAAAAATCCTCATTCAATAAAAAAATGCGAAATAAGCACTATTAAATTGCCAACAGGATAGAAGAGTCAATCATCGCCTACTACTCATGGTACTACCTTCTGGAAAGTTCCACTCAGTTATACGCCTGAATAGCTGCAATCTTACGGCATCGTAGGCAACAAGCCATCCGTTCCGGTGGGCATTCGAGCCTGTTTTCAACAGCGCAGCGCAACAGCGTGTCGTTAAAATGCAAATAGTGTTGTGCACACACCTTCCGCCGCCGGGTAGGGAGGGGGGAAAGTAGAAGACGCTCGCGTATCAAGATTATCGTCCCGACGCGCGACCGTTACGCCAAAAGCACGTGCAAACGACAACAGGCTTTTTCGCGCATTAGTGAAGCGTGGCGGCTGAGTAGCAACAGAAACAGGGTTGATGATACAACCCCACACACACACACATATACATAAAATTACAAAAAAGAACGACGGCAAAAACCGGAAGTGGAAAGGCGAACACGGCGAACACGCGCGATAAGAAAATGGGTTTCTTTTCTTGCTTATTTCCGGTGTATTAAATGGCAAGGGATGGCTACCAACAAAAAAAAAAATACAGATACTCTCAAAAGACTGCTCTACCCAACGCCCTGGGGGTAATCAGTACGAACAACAACAAAAAAAAAAGAAAAACACATCGATTGAGCGGCGGGGAGGAGACATAAAATTCAATTGCGGAGGAGGTTTTTTCGTTCGCGTGGCTAAGTGTGCGGCAAAGCAACACGAGTGGCTATAAATTTTTACCTTGGCATCGTTTCCGTCCCGCCTTTGAAAGAGCGATTGTTGTTTAGCCGCGCGCGTGTGTGTGGGAGGAAGGTGGGTTGGCGGCGCTGGATTCAAGCGGGCTGCTCTGGCCAGAGATGAAGCTGGGCGAACACTTTCAATCGACACCAGGGCCGCGTTAGGCGTGTTTTTTCCTCGTGTCTCGATTTTTGTTTTTCACTCACTTACACACATACACACACTCCTATGCACTCACACACAAATGCACACTTTCTGTCGCACACATCAGCTTCCTTGCGCTGCAAGTAATGACGTAGGTAATGACGGCAGTAGTAGCAGCGGGTGAAAAAAAAAGGAAAAACGAGATGGAAAACCCACAACAACGAAACGCAACAACCTTCCCTAAAGGTTGATGACGTTGTACGAAGTTTCCACCAACACACACACACACACACAGACCCGCGTACGGTGTACTTGCTTGTTTGCCGTCAATTTGAATTATACACACTCACACACACGTACACGGTTATATATAAATACCTAGACACACACATACACACCGAGCACGCTAGAGGGAAACCCACGCGACGCTTGCCTCTTCTGTTTACTGCTTGCCCTTTTGCTGACTCGGGAGTTGTTTCCTTTTTTTTTGCTTATTTCGTGGCTTGCTTTGTTTTCCCTCCGTAGCAGTAGCACGAAACCTCTGTTCTGTTTACACACGCACGCACGCACCACACACACTATTTCGTCATCGCAGTAAGCGTGGTCGCCCGCATCACAAACTTTCCTTCTCTTGCGTTACGTTGCTGGAAGGTGTTTTATCGCTTTTCCGATGCCTCCCGATGCCCGAGTACACGTTGGCAATCGCTAATCTGCCCAATTTTGCCCTATAATTTCCACTAGTGTGTGTGTGTGTGTGTGTGTGAGTGCGTGTAGTCTTCCCAAAGAAGCCACTGAGGGTGATGATGGCGAGGGGAATAAAAAACACGACCCAGTGCCTAGCGTAAAGTGCCGTCCCTTTAATCCTTTTGTGCAGTATCCGGCTCAATTAGCCCTGCACGCACTTGTATCTTCCTTCTCTATTATTCTCTCTTTCTCTCTCACGCACACAGACACGCATACGCTCACACACACACACACACACACTCCCCTGCACTCGCTCTCATTCTTCCAAGCAGCCGGGGCTCGGGTAATCTGGGTTTCTCGGCTGCTTTCGGGCTGCACACCCGATCTGTACCGTGGTAGCTCCCGGTTTGTCCTATTTTTCGACCGTCTGGAGCTGCTTCCCTACTCACAGGGTGTAGGTGCGTATGTGCGTTTCGGCACCGTAGCCAACGAAAACGGCAGCCACACACAACACAGCACACCCAGAGTCCGGATGGTAGTTTCTTCACTTTTTGCTAGTAAAAATGGCGTTCACAAAGCTCTACAGTCCGTTTTTGAGACGGTTTTTTGTTCGCCCCTTTTCCCAACGTCTAACATGCAAAACGGATCCTCCCCACTACCCAAAAAAACTGCACCTGCACAAAACCGTCAACTCCTTTCGGACACTTCCGCGTGAGCAACAACCGTGCTGTGACGTACGTGCACTCCGAAATAGCTTCTCCCTTCGACTGAATGGGAATCGAATTTTCCTCTACCCTAAATTGAGGAAAAACGGCAATTTCCTCACTCATCATCAAGTGTGGTTAGTGTTTGGGAGAGGGAGAGCGAGCGAATCCGCTCCTGAGCCAGCTTATAGCACGGAGATGAATCCTCTCCGTGCGGTGGGTTCGGGTGAGCTTCATCCCTTTATCGCATGAGCGAATATGAAAGGAGCACGAGTTTTTTTTTTTTGGGTAATGTTGCCGAGAGAGCGAGAGAGAAAAGCATGCCGTTGCCCACGCTCTCATAACAACAGAGAGGCATCTTTCGGAGTGCTATTTTTCCCCTCCAAAACGTGCTGCATGCACAGCACAGAAGAAAAAACGACGCATCGCCTTCTTTTGTTTGCGGAGAGTTCATCTCAAGCGAGCCAATCTCGTTCGCTCTCTCTCTCTGCTCTCTCTCTTGGCAGCATTTTCAGCAGCGTGTAGGCGTACGCGGTGCACGCGCCAGTCGCTACTTTATCACCATGGTTCATGGTGGGAAAACAAGATTTTTCCCCTTTTTTGGTGCTGGCGGTTTATCACAATGACACACATTTACGCAATTTTTAGCTCCCGCTCGTGCTTCAGCTGAAAAAGAGGGATGGCGTATAGGTTGAGAAAGAGAGAGAAAGAGAGAGTGCGAGCGTACAATAGAAGGAAACTGTAGGGGAGATAGGTATGGTTGGGAGGGAGGAGATGCGGAAACTCGAAATAATGCACCTGTTTGCAGTGGGTGGACCGCGAGCAGGGAACTCGTAAAGATGCGATTTTCCGATTTAAACATAATCAGCTACACGAGAATGAGCGTTCGAGGTACAGAGAGAAAGAAAGAGAGAGATAGAGAAGTAGAGAAAGGAAGGCAGGAAGGCGGTGATGAGTGTGGAACGAGAACGAAATTGTGAGCTGTGGAGCTGTGAATGGTAATGACTAGGAAATAGGTGGATTAGGAGCACAATCCGGACAACAAAGCAAGGAAGGCGGAAGGGGAGAGCAAGGGTAGACAAAAACAACAGGGTGGAAAATTATGAAAAGCTTTCCTTTTACCTGTGTGTGGTTTCGTTTTCTTTGTTTGGTTGTTTTTCTTTTCTTTTAAAATGGAAACGACCGCACCACTTACACACACCCACACACTCCCCAGTGGAAACGGGCCTAATCGTCGTGAAAATAACAAAAAATAGGCCCCTTTTTGCACAGCGGATTGCATACATTTAGGCGTACATTCGGGGAGCTAAGCGCCTAAAGTTATTCAACCGCAACACCGCAACGAGTAAGAAGCGCCCGTTGCTTTGGAAAAACTTGTCTGCCCATCCAAGCAAGCCCTGTCAGCCCTGATTGCTTCATCAAAGCAGACAGGTCGTTGGCGATGAGTTGTATTATCCTGCATGGCTTCGCATGTATGATTGAATGATTATGGGATGTCTGCCTTTCTCCCCCTATCTCTCTCTTTCGCTCGTCGGTCTTTTGTCCAAGTCCTTCCAGGAAGATAAACTTCCTCTGTAAAAGCGTACGGAGCGCGTGTGTGTGAACGGTGTAAGCTTCGTTGGGCGCATAATTTCACTGCACCTCACGGACAGGGCACACGGAGCCCTTGCGGAGCCACATGCTTTGCCATGAGAATGCATAATTATTTGTAAATTATTTACAGGCACATGTACACATCGGTGTTGAGCACAAACGCCTGGGTTAAGCCGATCAAGAGTGGGTTATTGCCCTTCGTTGCTTCGGTTTGGCCCAGAGGGCTGTCGTGATTGCGCTCGGAACAAGTGGAATATTTTGAGAGTAGGATGTGGATTAGATGGATTTTTGAAACATTTTTTTTAAATTAAATTTCATCAAATGACGAAACCGTAAACAGCCATTCATCATACAAGTTCCCAGCGGTTACCTGCGATAACAGCCGCAAGTGGGTAGATATAAATACCACAGATACGCACACACCGACACACACACACACACACAATCGATAATCGAATTCTCGGTGGAATTCGATCACTTAACCGACCGATGACCCAGCACGGCGAGCTGCCCTGCCCTGCACTTACCGCCCGCTTTACCACCAGGTTGCAGGAGCAAGCGTTCTTAGACGCTGACGTCAGCAGGAGCACTTCGTTCGTGTGTAGCAGGAGGTCTTGCTTGTTTTTTTTTGTCTTTTCTTTCAACCTCCCTAAAGCACTCCATGCTTGCCACATTCCGGTTCGCTCGATCGTGTAACCGATATACGTGCTGTTTTGTTGCTTTGGAGGAGACAGGAAACGGGCGCTGTTTTATTTTACTTTCCGGCCACGAAAGCAAGAAGTGGCTCTTCTCGCTGGCTGGCTGGCTGGCTGCTTGCATAATCGAGAATCGGGAAGCTCTCGTGGCCGCTTTGGCCGACTCGACCAGTACTTCACCGATGCGCCCCCCCTGCGGCAAGTGTACATTCACAGCCTTACATAACACGCGAGCGACCATGTGTGTGTGTGTGTGCTGCTGATGCCATCCAAGTTCCAGTGCTATCATTGAGCTTTCTTTTTATGGTCAATGGTACACTCCCCCTTCTCTCCCTGCCCAGTACACCAAGGGACACGTACCTTGAGAGTGTGTGTGCGTGTGAGTGCTGTGTATTATAATTCGGCCAGATCGGTGGCAGATCGGTGTGGCGGGAATGTTATATCAAGCACTTTATTTTGCTCTTACGAATTTTCTTTCAGCAACTGTTCGGGAAAGAACTTTTCCTTCTACTCTTTCTCGCTCTCTCCGTCTCTCCCTCTGATGGAGACACATGTTTCTTGTTTCTTTTTTTACTTCTTTTATCCACAAAAAGTTGTACCTTGTTTTTGGTTTGGCGAGAAAGAATCAGCAAGAAAGAAAAAAAGCGTCCCACAGGAGATGTACGCTATTGTGGTGTTGCTTTATCAAGTTTTTTTTGGTTGATATGTCTTAGAGTGGAAATGGAAGCTTACCGAATAATCAAAATTGTGAACCTTTTGATAAACAATACGAATTTTCAAAAGAATCTACTGAAATGCTTATTAAAACGTGCAAAACTCATAAACCGCCTAAAAGTATGCAATTGGAATGACATTGCTAGTTTGTTGAATGCTTTCTACGTGCCTTTTAACAAGCCGAAGTGTTTCAACAGGGTTAAAGCACAGTCTGAAGTGCTGTATGCTTCCAGCGGATGGTCCACAATATCACTTTGCCCTACCACAAGCACCGTAAGAATGAGTGTGCAAGTACATGGAAAATTGAAAAATTGAGTGTATCCATCGGTTGCGAGCAGACTGGTTGTTTCGTATCATTTGGAAGAATGGTTCCACGTGCTCGTAGATGTGATTCATAATGCTTTCGCATGTGAAATTATGGGTTTTATTGTTTTGCTCCATCGTATAGTTGCACATTGAAACCTTCTTCTCTACGCGCAAGTGTACTGCCTCCCATTCGCCCATTCAAATGTGCTTCTCTATTATGAGTAATTTGCTTTTAAAAGAGAAAAAATCCACTCCACTGCTGCTCTATGGGCGCTTCCATCGTCGTTGCCCACAAATGTTCACTTTATTACGTACCTTCCACCTGGCAAAGGTGTTGCCATGGCTACCACAACTACCGTGCTGGAAGCTTTTCACCTTTTGCGTCTTTGACGGCAGGTTGCTGCAGCTGCTGCTTTAAATATCCCGCAGGATTAAAATGTGCCGCACTGAGGGCAACAAAAACCCCTCCATCCGCAGTACAGGTAAGCTTCGATTTTATGAGCTACCGAGATAAAGGCTAAGCAAGCAAGCGGTAGGAAATGAGCTTAAGGTTATCTGGCGGGATGCATTCTGTCAGAAAATATCGGCCTGTGGCGTACCACGGCCGACCACGGTGGCCTTTTACCTTGCTCTTGCCAGTTTACGATCGGTAGTTAAAACTAAACAGGGCGCATGGCGCCATCATTTCGGTCAAATAGAGTCGCTGTGGGTCTTTTTCGGTGGCGTTGTCGTTTGTTGTTGTGCTTCCTTCTTCCACCGTGTGTCGTCTGGGCGGGCAAGTTAGGGGGACCGTCCTCCTCTTCCGTCCTCCTGCGAGAGCTAATGTTAAATAATGTAAACCATTCCCGCACCTTATGCTGGCTGCCGTATCGCATTACGGACCGTATCACTCGTC
Source organism: Anopheles gambiae (assembly GCF_943734735.2). Lineage (NCBI taxonomy): Eukaryota > Metazoa > Arthropoda > Insecta > Diptera > Culicidae > Anopheles > Anopheles gambiae. Next base: position 31,350,799 of record NC_064602.1, on the reverse strand, counting down.
ACGTTCTGGGCCGAGTTCGGTGGCGTGAAAAGTGTGTCCGTGTGTCTCGCGCTCCCAAAGCGGAAGGAAATTGATTTTCCAAAACTCGCTACGACACGGGCAGAAGCCGGCATCGGTACGATCGGCATCTTTACCGTTAGTGGTGTTCTTTTTTGCTGTTGTTGTTGCTGGGATAAGTATGATTAATTGGTGGCTTATAAAATATTAATTAAAACGATGCTTTATTGTAGTGTGCCAAGACACGCTTGTAACACGCTCGGCGACCAACGATGATGAAGTGGAGATAGCGAAAGCAAAGGCTGTAAGGCGCCAGGGGTTGACGAAAAAGAAGAAGAAGAAAAAAAGGGTTAACTGAATTATGGATGAGTGTGTCATTTTTCATGAGGAAATTAAAGAGAGCATGAATCTTTTGTGCTCGTGAGGCTGGGCTGGTTTTATTTTTCGCAGCCGTCTCTGCCGACGGCTTCTCGATGGGTCGGAGTGGAAGGGAAAATGACGGGTTTTATGACGGTTTAGATGAATTAATATTCGGCTGCATGGTGCTCGGTGCTGTATGTATGAGGTAATCATATGGAGACATAGTGTCATTCATGCGCGAAGAGAAGTGATGGGTAATGTATTTATGCTGAAAACTCAAATAAAATGTAGTGTCGCATCCTTGGAAGAGCAGTGATCCCCTAAAACATTTATGTTTAATGAATTATTAAAGATTAAACAATAATTTTAATCTATTTTCAATATTAAAGTAAGCCTGTTCAATGACTCATTTCAAAATAAAAACAATAATAAAAATAATAAACTGATTTTTCAATACCAAATTGACCGCCACACTGCCTTCGTAACCGAACGACGCGATTCATGTGAAACGATGCCGTGCAGATTGCATACCTTTAGGCGAATAAACATTTTAAAAAATCAATTATCCGTTGGTTTCTAACGCAGCTCTTCGTTTCTTCGCGGTTAAACGGTGTTTTTTTTTCTGAAATGCAATTAATTTAACTGTTGGCAATGCTGTTGCTTTCCGTCTTTTACAAAGCCAAGATGCTAGCGATAAAAAAAAAAAACATTTAGCCCATAGCCAGCAACAGCCATAGCCAAAAACGACCAGAGAAAGAGAGCACGGCGAACAACGATAACCTGAGCCAGTTTAAAATAATTACGGCTTTGTAGCGCAAACAGCGCAAGTCCATTCCACGGTCCGCATTCCGCACGCGTTAATAGCCCTATTAGCTGGCAATAACTATCACTTCTTTGGTGTAGTTGTTGTTGCTATTACGCGGTGCGCATTGTTTCCCATTCCCATCTTTTGCCCTCTTTTTCTGCATTTGTTCCCTCGTGGGAAGTATAATTGATTTCAGCTATCATTAATTTTCATCAGCAACTCAACGCGTACCACCGAATGCTTCCGTTGGAATGGAATGGAGCGCTCCCGGTGCGGTAGAGAGATGATCTCACTGGCGTCGCTGGCTGGGGGAAGGCTCGGAACGGGGTAATAAAATCTACATCGATAAAATGAGCCAATCCGGACCGTCTGGCTGGCAGGTGGAATACAGTGCGTCACATTGTTTGAATTTTAAAATTAAAATGAATAAATCGGCCTCGCAATTGGATCGCTTCGGTGGTATGCTTTAGAGAGAGAGATAGCAGAGTAAAGCAATAATACTTTAAAAGACGTTTTATAAAAAAAAGATGAGAAAAACAATAATTTACAGAAACCAACAAAAAAGCCAATTGAATAAGAAACGCAATTTAAAGTCCACAAAGAAGACCCCAAAAAGGTATAAAATTGCATTATACAAAAGACAGTTCACAGAAACTCAAAACACAAAAACGTGTCATCATTCTTTTTGTGTTCGTTTTTTTCGTATTCATTTCGATTGTTCCATTTTTTCTGTGTCCTATTGCTTGTTGCTGAACGCTGACGCTGAGCGGTGTTCCTGCAATAAAGGTGATAATACTTTCAAATGAAATTCAAATTGCAATTCACGTCGCATCCTGTTCGCGTGTTGACAAAAAACAGTAGAGAAAGAAAAGGGAGGATGGATGGAAAACAAATAGAAAAGAGAGACAGAGAGAGAGAGAGTGAGTAAAATAGTGGAAAACACATCAACCCTGAACGAAGGAAAACATCAGTTCAATGTTCAGGGAATGCATTGGGAAAAAAAGGAAAAAACAGCCAGGACAGAAGACCGGTAGATTGATGTGGAAATAAATATTCACGAGAGACAGTTCCGCCAACACATCCCTCCCCCCCTCCTCCCCCTGGATGATGAAGGACACAATGGGATTATGGAAATCCTTGCGAGGGAAGGGATTGGATTGGCCCGTCGTGACCAAGGAGCGGTAGATTGTTTGTGAAATGCTTTTTGATTGGGCAGAGCTTTCACTTGCTTTCTTTCCGTGATGCAAACAGATCGGGTTAATAACGGGGCGGGGGGGGGGTACGGGAGCTTGATGGAAATTCTATTTAACGGGGAACGGACACACCGACGGAAGGAAGCGATCTCTTATTGGAAAGCAAAAACACGTAGTGAAAATAAGAAATTGAAGCAACATGCTTTAAGCTGTTTTTGTTCAAAAGGGGGACAAGTTTTCCATTTATTTCTTTACGGTAAAAGAGACACGTGGATGATATACACAAGTCACTGGGGTCAGCAGCACAGTTTAAGGGGTGTGATTTAAACAATAGCTAACAAAACACACACGAACACTACCCAAAAAGCAGGGGTGCAATCGGCGCACACTTTAGTTAGTCGTCCGCTGTCCGGGGGGAGACAGTTTGCTACAGTTTCACGTTCCAGTTTCACAGTCGGAAAGGCTGGCTGGTAGTTGGTGCTGGTAGTGACGGTGGAAAATTGACACACTCGCGCTCGTGTCGTGCTGTGTGTTTATATCGGTTGGATTGGTCGCAGCTTATTCACCCGTCATCATCTCCATAAACTCTGTCGATGAGAGAGAAAAAACAAAAAAAAACATTAAGAATGGGAATTTAAATGAAGAAGCTGAGAAGACTTTGACAGTCAAACGGCTCGGCAGAGGCTATTGTCTCTTACCATCGAAATCTACCGTGCCGGAACCGTCCGTATCGATTTCCCCGATGATGCCGTCGAGATCCTCGCTGGACAGTTTATCGTCGAGTGCTTTCAGAATTTCCTTCAGCGTGCTGGAAAGAGGGAGGGATCAAGATCAAACAGGAGCGAACAAACAAAAAAAGAGCAAGAGATGAAACAGTCCTGCTTAACATGTGTGCTTCATGGTGTAGTGTTTGTGTGTGTGTGTGGGGAGGAGGGAGTAAATGTTCATCTACTGTATGACCCTTCACCTTCATTCCGATCGCTTCTCGAGCCGCAAGATGCTGCTCAAAGGAGGGGCCGTTTTTCCCGAGAAAAAGCGTAACGTCAATTCATCTTGCGGAATGAAGGGTCGCCAATCCAGCACCAGCAGCAGCAGCAACAGTAGCCCCAGCAAACAAGCCAGGTACGGCACATAACTTATAAGACCGACCGACCCCAACAGGCACAGCATTTATAATTTAAAGGCGAGGCGGGTTTGGAGCATCGTGGCCTTGAGCGGAGCGAAATCAAGAGCTATTATGCTGAACGCGAACGCGTGCAGCCGTTTGCTACCACTACATGGGTGGTGTAGAGGGGGAAGCGGGGAAGCTATGGCAACAAAAAAGAGCAACCAATTCCGGCACCGACTCCGGTTGCGCATCACCGGTGATGATGGTGATATTTATGCTATCCGTTTGCGCGTCCGTTTCCGTTCTGTCGGGTTTTTTTTTCTCTCTTTTTTCCTTCTTCGCCGCAAATGGCACACACACACAAACGGTACACTACAGAGAAGTGCCCCAGCATGTGGAATGTTGGAATGGGGTGAGTAAACACAACCTCCAGGTCCGCACCACCAACCAACCGCACCAGGCAACCGCCGGTCAACGCGCTGCCTGCGTGGAGTGATGGGGGCGCCCAGTCATTTGTGAAGAAAAATGGCTGCGTACTTGATGAGCGTGCGAGCGTGTGTGCGGGGGGGCTGCGGCGTGGTTGTTTATTCGCGCATCAAACCGAACGGAAGAAGAGCTAGGTCCAGGTGACGTGTGGATTAAGTGGATTCCCCGTAAAGATGAAAAGCAGATGCGAAGGAGCAACGCGGAACGATTGCGTAGATCTCCGCACGCGCTCTCTCTCTCCCTCTCCCTCGGCCATTCCACAGACCGTAGATCGGAATGTGCGTCTCGCACTGCCATTTCACCGCCTACTTTTGTCGCAGTCTGTGTTGAAAGTTTCGAAATATTTTGTCAGCGATGCGAAATTAACTTCTTCCCCCCTTGGGCGGCCGTTCCTTTCACCCTCCACTTTGCAGTCATAATTTGTGCACGGCGGTTGAAAATATGATACGTGAAAATGAGTCCGTTGGAAAGCGACGTTATTTATGACGTTATTATTTTGGTGTGCGTGTGTGTGTGTGTGGGATTATTTTTTTGTAATTTTTGCTTCCTTTAAATAAGTCTCTTTTTGTTTGGGTATTCCCTGCTTTCCCTGCGTGGAGTGTTTGCGGAATGGGACAGCAGTTTATTGAGCTCGTTTGAATGTTAAAGCGTTTCCGGTCGTGTTCGGGCGGGACGGGAGTGTCTGCTTCCCGCTCCTTTGCAACAGCTCCACGGGCTGAAGGGGTGGCTACCTACATATGGTGGCAATAAATTTTCGACCAAAACCACAGACCGAACAACATGTGTGACGGGGTTTGCATGTAGCTCTGTCTGGCTGTGTGTGTGTGTTAAAACTAGTTTTTCACCGTAATTAGTTTGACGCCAACCGGAGAGAACGTGGAGCTGTGGGAGCAATGCAAAGTGGTCGTTTTTTACTACGTTGGCAGTAAAAAAAAAGAATGATCTTGCTCTCCGTTTTGCTGGTTGGGGTTTGGGTGTGAGCTAAAGTGCGATAGAGACAGTGACCTCGGCTCAATGTTTTCCAGTGTGTGCGTTAAAGGTTTTTAGGCAACGATGTGCGAACAAATGTCAAATGGAACGAATGGGTTTCGAGATTAGCTAGGGCAGCATTGTTCATCGGGGATGGGTACGAAAAGGTTTGGATTATAGTGAGAGATGTTGTAGCTGTATAAAGAATTGGAGTGATTTATGTTTAAGTGCAAAATGTACTCCTAATTGAGTTCGTTGCTTGATTAAAAATCTCAAAAAATTTAACTTTCTATTAAACTTTTGTTCAAAGATTTACGCCATTTAAAGTTATAAGTTAACAGGGAGACACAATGAGCAATCCCAAACACTTACGCATTGCAGTATATATACTAGAGACAAAACAAGAAAATAATAAAAAAAAACTTTGGAAGCATTTAGAAGGATTTGGCTACAAACGAGTCTGGCATTGGTATGCTCCTAAGCCACTCCAATAACATTCGAAATAGCGATCTAATTCATGGATTTGGCCAGCCGGCAATGACCTTTTTGGCATCGCAGTCGACAAACATTCAACATTCTCCCAACACGAGCCCCCAAAATCGGAAGTAGAATAGAAAGCACCACAGGGCACTTCCGGTAACAACACTCGCTCACACACATTGCGCCACATATTTTTTATCTTTTTCCACCCAAAAAACAAGAAACGATGTGAATTTGTGGTCGTTAAATGTTTGCCTTTCACACACATTGCCCTTTTTCCACACCGATAAACACAAGCCTACGTGTGGCCATGTAGGTGAAGCGTTTCGTCCAGCCGGAGGTCACACCGCCTCGAACATAATTCCTTTGTGTATGTGTGTATGTGTGTGTGTGTGTGTGTTTGTGTGTGTGCACACGGGAGTTAAAGTAGTGTAGGAAGTAGCGGCACCGGCAAGTCCCAAAAAAGACGACGAGAGCTTTGCTCACTCGGCAAGTGTTCTCGTTCGTTCGATTAGTTGCGCGGAGTGAAAAGGCAAAAATAATGACACTATCGGTGCACGGTAAACAGCGATAAATCAAGCCGGTTCGTCGGAACTCGGCCAAAAAAAAAGAAAACCTTTCCAAATTCACGACATGCACACCCAGAACATGTAACATGGACGATGGGGGGTGGAGTGGCGATAAATTAAAGGCTTATTTGACGTACGTGCACGCAAAGAAACCGAAAACGTGTGGAGCGAAGAGCAAAGCAGGCGGCAGCATTTGAAGCATGAAAGCCTGGCTCGTCGTCTATTATCGTATTGTGTGTGTGTATGTAATTGGTGAAATAGTACGCTTGTCACGCCATATCGACAACAACTTCCCCCTTCATCTCCCCAAAATCCCGGTACCTGGTGGTGATGTAGCCGTTACCCTCGCGGTCATACAACCGGAAGGCTTCCTTCAGCTCCTGCTGCATCGCCTCCGCGTCTTCCTCCTCCTGCAGGAAGTTGGAGGCAATGTTGGCAAAGCCGTCGAAGTTGACGCGGCCCGTGCTTTCCGGGTCCTCCTCGTCGATCAGGTCCTGCAGCTCGCCCTCGTCGAACAGCTGGCCCATCGTGTTGAGAATGGTCGAGATCTTGATCGTCTCGATGAAGCCCGTCTTCTGCGTGTCAAACATCTGGAATGCTTTGCGCATGATCAGCATTCTCTGCTCCTCATCATCCTGGGAGGGAAAAATCGGGAAAATAAAGAAAAAGAAGAGAAACAAATCAAAATTTCTCCAAATGCCACGTGTTTTTAATCTCGCGCGCCATTCCGTGCCATTTCGCGTCCACGAATGACAGCTGACGACAGGGTTGGACCACCGTTGGCTCGTCTACTGTCAGCTGTCAAACTGACAGCTAGTATTTAATATTGTAAATCAGGGCTCAGGGAATGAGGGAATCAGAGGCGTATTAATAACAGCTTACAGTTTATTTCAACATTTCCACTGCTTCCGCTACTAATTGCGTTTCGTGTTCCGTTTTTAATACATTGTAGGCTCGGAGCACATTTCCAACTCGCTTCGAGTATCATCTCATAATCCTGTTCCATGTTTTGTACGACATTTCCGATTTGAACTGAGCGTAAATGTGCTCCCCGTCCAGCTCAACTCTCCGTTCTTCGCATAAACAGGTGTCGATCAAAACAGGGGCGATTGAGGGGGCCACCACCTTGAGCAGAAGGACTGGCACTGTGCAGCACTGGCGGAAAGACATTAACATCCACACACACACACAATCACGCCACTCAAATGGGCTGTGAAATCGAAACTCTTCCCCCTTTAAACCCCTTGCAATCCTTCCCTTCTTCAACAGCAAAAAGGCCGGATGTCGGAATGGTTCTGTTTGTTGAATCTCTGAAATGGCATTCCCTTTTCCTCCTCCCCCCGGTTTGGGGGTCATTTTTGGCCGCTTTTAATCGTTTGCCCAATCGCAGTAAGCACGGGAAAACGGAGCGGAAGGCGGTTGTGATCGGGTGGCACGATTCAAGTGCGCTCTCGAGTCTCGCGATTCCGTTATAAATATTAATGGAGAGGAGGAATTTTTAGTGTCTTTCGCCTGTGCACGGTCCAACTGTGGTCCAACGATGGGAGGTGTCCCCTCCCTCCCTCCGTTACCCTGTTTCTTGCATACCCGAGAACCTCCTTTTGCTCGCTATGTTGCAGCATTAATCATTTGCGCCCTCTCCAATGATTTCGCCCTTCGCTGGCTCGGCCTTCGCTTTGCCCCGGAACGCGATACATAAGACAGGGACAGACACCATTTGGCAGACCAAAGCGACTGGCCCGCGGCCAACACGGTAGGGCCTCCTGTGTGGCAAACCTTCTCCCCTTGTGCAGTGAGACCACTAGCCACTAGTCCTGATGTAATTATTAACGATTGATTCATGATCATCACGCGCGGTGACACGATCGCCCGACCGGGGTCCTACGGAACGCGGGTCGCGCACATCTCGTGTTACGCTTATTTATTCACTTTACCGGAAAGGGGGGTGTTGTGAGGTAGGAGAAGGAGAAGAGGTAAAAATACTTGAGTTAAAAATATATCAACCAACGTCCGCGCCACAGAAGCCAACACGGAGAGGGAGATCTCGGCAGGAAATGATCCGTAGCGGGATAGCCGCGGGTTTTTTGATCTCCGAGGGCGCGGTTAGGATTTTTGATTGACACTCCACCCTATTAGACCCCACTCCCCCCTTTCCTCCCCTCCTTTTTCAAAGTTTGATGCTCGATGACCGCGAAAATCTTTCATCCTGCGGCAGTTCGTTCCCTGCGTGTGCTCGTGTGTGTCAGTATGAGTGGTATGATTTATTGGTTTTGTGGCCGCATTGCAGCATCACTGGGCCCCCAGTCCAAGCAGCTGCCCGTCAACCGGGGAGGGTATTCGGCTTGTCACAATAAACAATGGAACCGATTAGAGGTTAGGTATGCGTCTGGTGTGTGTGTGTGTGTGTGTGTGTGTGTGTGTGTGTGTGTGCGTGATAGACACACATTGTCAGTAAAAACATGAGTGGAACATACATTCCGCGGATGGATGGTTGTTATTATTCTTTCGAACTGCGCGTTCGGGGGCGGATTTTATTGGCGGTTGCTGTTGGAGATGTGTCAAACTTTCCACCAAAACGTCATAAACAGACCGTTGATGGGTACTTTACGAACAGCTGAGGGGAAACAACAAATGGGATTTATGTGGGAATATTTTGAAATTTTCATACAAAGCAATGTTTAAAAGGGAAACTTAAATTCAAATATGATTTGTAGGAAATATTACGTCCCTAAAAATGCTAAAAAAAGTGGTAGATCGGTAAAAACGCATCAAGTGGTAGATTTTTAAGTAGTTCCTTACACGAAATACTTGATTTCCTATGAAATTAAGCTCGTTTTACATAATACTTAATAACGTTTTACATAACGATTGTTGGGCTGAAGCTCTCAGAAAATGATGGTAAAGGTAATAGGTTGAGTAAAATGCATAAGCAATGCCAGAAATGTCAGCAATTATTCAAAATTGTATTTTTTTGTTTTCATTCTTGCTCTGTGATGACCTTAATGGAGAGAAATAGTTGCATTATTTGAGCAGCATGTGCAAGAACATTATAGTTTTTTTTATTGATTTTTATTGATTGATGGTATTTAACACTTTGATGTTAAGATGTTTTTTTACAAACAATTTTCAAGATTATACAAAACTGATTATTACTTTTAGGCCGACTAATTGATTTTACACATTATTTATGGCATTTTGCACCTTTCTTCGCTTCTCTCCGGCAGAAGGTGCCACATATTATTGGACAAAGACTGAGTATTAGCACGAATAGAACGACAATTAAGTATCCTTAAATCTCTTAGTGAGTGATTTCAAATTCTCTTTGGGGAATATAAATAAAATAAATAATTTAAATTTGTTTCAGTGTCATTTTCATATGTTAACAGTATTATTCAATGCTCTTGAGTTGTTTTTCAACAGTGGAACGGTCACAAATACATGACAACTGTTAAAAAACATCTTGTGAGTGTAAAATTGAAACATTGAAATGTGAACCAGTAGAACAGCGTAATACTGTTGTATGGGCGTCACGCTACGCAATAGCCATAAAACAATCAGCCTGCGTGAAATAGTGCGTTCAAACTTGATGTTCATAAACACTTTAACTAAGGCTGTCTTTCATTTAAACATAAAACCTATCCTCTTTTTACCTAAAATATCTTAACACGGTGCAATAGCCATAAAACAATCAGCCTGCGTGAAATAGTGCGTTCAAACTTGATATTCATAAACTCTTCAACTAAGCTGTTTTTCATTTAAACATAAAACCTATCCTCTTTTTACCTAAAATATCTTAACACGGTGATGGAGCATAAGCATTTTATTAATTTTATAGACAATTTCAAAGATGAAAAAACTGTGTGTACAATATTTTTCAACGTTCATAGTTCCACATAGTGAAAAGCAATTCCATTGATACACAGGAAAAATGGGTCAATAATTATTCATCCATTCGATTTTAATTACCCTTTACACTTGGGCAAATATTGCGCTCGTTTCTATCACAAACGATCCCTAACGTATTCGACAACGACCAACGATCCCTAACGCTCCAACAAAATAGCAACAAAACAAAATGCAACGAGTAATGATTTATGCTCCCCCAAAGAGCAGATGATTGAAGTAATAAAAGGCATGAAACGCCGAGCGGAATCGATTTTAATTATATTTTAATAACTTTTCCCCTCCTGCTGCTGTTGTTACCTAATAGCTAATGTTTTAGTGAGTGTGTGAAAGTGTCACTGTGCTTATTTCTGCTAGGTTAATTGAGTTGAAGTGGAAAGTGTAGTGCACTGCACAGCGGGATGTTTTAAGAGGAAAATCCTTCTCTTTCGTCACTGGCCACTAATTAAGTGATGCTTGCCATCCATCCCCGTGTGTCCCCCCGTGACATGTGGGGAAAAAGATAGAAAAGAAAACACCAAACCACTCTCCCGCACCAACCACTGTGCACCCCGGGCGTGGACAGACGTGTGGAAATGTGTCTCACTGTCCGCTCCATTAGTGCCGAGGTTGATCGTTCCATTGGCGGCGACAAGGGCGGTGTTTGCACAGCAAAAACACTAATTGAAATTGGCCAGCTACCGAGCTACCGCGAGTCGGCTACGGAAACTACACACTGCACTCGCTTTAAGTGAATTGACACGGGCACACAAGAAACTCACAAAATAATCCGACATCTTGACGCTCCAGGCAAGGGCACGGGACGGGACGGAAACGATCCGGGACACTTGAAAAGACACGGCAGCTCCGGCTTCCGGGCAGCTGGGCACAACGTCCGTTCGAGGCACAACGGCACCGTTACTGTGACTGCGACTGTGACTGGCCGTGAATTGCGCGAGTCTTGCCGCGAGTGGCCTGCCAAAGAGCACCTTGGCACCTCTGCCAAGGGCGGGTTACGCTCACCCGATCGATTGTGACCGATCGAATTAAGCGCACCACTCACTGGGACTGGTCGCGCGGGCTGTGTGTTGGGCAGAACAAAGATCGACCGTCCCTGGGACGCTTGGGCAGGAAGCAGCTGCAAGGCAATTAATGTCTCTCAATACGAGCGAACTCTCCTGAGCGATCGCTGGCCAAGCGGGGTTTTGCAAGCAAGAGCGACCAATAATAATATTTGCCATCTCGATCTTCGATCGTCGTTTCGATCGCCACTCCCTTTGTGGAGGTAGTTTGGTGATCGATTTCAGGGAGCAAGGAGAGCGAGAGGCAGTTTAAATTTTATTTATTTACACCTGCAGCCGCGTAAACTGAGCCGATGCGAGTTGAGATAAACCACCCAGCAGGACCATCCCGCCCTTCTTGTAGCTCTCATTTAGCAGCCGGAAGGAGCAATATAAATGACGTACCGTTCGTGCGAGCAGCAAAGCTAAGCTCGTTGCAGGTGTACGTTGCAAGATGGATGGGTGAAAATAACTTATCCTGCTTCAAATGGAGAATATTTCATGTACAGGGCATTCGGGTAGGGGGGTGTTGTTTTTTCTTTCTTTCGTTTTGCCCTGCTCACACTCTCGTTGTACACTCGTTTTCCGAGAGTTTTTTTTTCCTCTTCTGTGTATATGCATATAATTACCACCACGGACTGTTTTTAGCGGCGGGATTGGAAAAAAGAACTCAACCTAAATAAAGCCACCGCGAAGATGAATTAAAAATAACGACTCATTAATTAATGTGTACAGCAACCGGCAGAAGGGAACGTTGCGATCGCAGCAAGCCGATACTTTGGGCGATGAGTTATGCTTTTTAAGGAAAAGACCGTGGTAGAAAGAGAGAGAGGGAAAAAAGCAATTGCAAGCCAATGGTTTACGAGCGGTTTGGCCAAATCGGGGAGGTTTTAATGGTTTTAAATTTGAGGGATTTATGTGAGATTTCGTTACAATAAATTTCAAAAAGTTTATGCATAAAAATCAATCATGCTTTAACAATCAAATGAACACCAAAATGTATGTACAGTAGCAGTCAATATCATCTTACTTTGCGGCTTGCTGGACGGTTTCTTTAACAACTTATCAGAAAGCTGTCTTTCCATATCTTTGAGGATACAGGTTAGCTATGCTCCTGCAGCAAAATCTGGCCGATATCTAAACAAAACTCGGAAAACCATGCATAATTGTAGAAATAGGTATGAACAGTCACAGTTTCACTCAAAGTCGGACACTTCCTATTCCTTAACTAATATTGACCAATACAGTAATGAAAATAAATAATTTTAGTTGTTAGTCAGCAATGTTCGTCGATCGGTAGTATTGGAACTTTATGTACCTATTACTTAAGTCTAGAACACTTGATAGGGTAAACGTACCTATAGTGGTGCTAGTACCAATAGTGGTGGTATTGCACTAAAATGCGTCTCGTATGATAAATTAACAGTAGTTAAGTCGGTCTCGTAGTACAGTCGTCAACTCGTACGACTTAACAACATGCCCGTCATGGGTTCAATCCCCAAATAGACCGGGCCGCCATACGTAGGACTGACTATCCTGCTATGGGGGGGAATCAATTAGTCACTGAAAGCCAAAGCCCACAAGTGGGTACAGGCAGGCCTTGACCGACATCGGTTGTTGAGCCAAAGAAGAAGAAGAAGAAGAAGTTAAGTTATTTATGATAGTGTGAAATGTTCTCTAGCCTTTTACAAGGGATTTAAAAATGAAATGGGGCCATTCCGTTTCTAAGTGACCGAAAAATCCATTATTTTGTGAAAAGTATCAACATTTTTCCAAAATCCTTAGGATTTCATAACGATACTCATATTTTTGTTAACGTTCTACATGACCACATAACAACGCAGTTATTAGTTTTTTAACATAATTGTTATCAAATGATATTGTTTTATTCAAATTCATTGGCTTTTGACCATATTTACGTACTTTTAAGTGTTTTTACGATAGTGCCATTATAGGTACAACAAACAGACATGTTCCTATAGTGGTCTTAGTTCTAAAATCAATAAAAACAGCTAATTTTAGATTTTTTTGGATGACATTTTTAACATGTCGTACTGTTTTCATTAAAATAAGCAACCAAAATAAGTTTTCTGTAAGTAATTTACCAAACAAAGGTCAAAATTCGCTTATTTTGCTGAGTGAAAAATCGACTTCAAATCAAGCAAACTATTCTTGGTATGAGTTGACGACAGGTGTTATTCAGTACTTTAGTCAATATTTTTTTCAACCAAATTCATACATTTTTTACGATCAAATTACGAAAGAAATCAATATTATGGCAGTAATCCTTGCTATTCACACGAAAACAGCTTCAAAACTAAGTTTCATTGATATTATAAACTGTTTTGAGGCATCCTTCTTACCACCACTATAGGAACACAATACGATGACTGGTTCATATACCACCATTATAGGTACAACGAAGCAATCACAAAATTATATATTATTTCGTAAATTTGATGTGTTTCATGGTAAAAATGGTTGTGATTGCGAAGATAAAACATATTCCAACTGTTATGTGTTAAAATATTCAGAAATTGTCCTTCCTGACACTTTAAATCCATTAAAATACATCTGTACCACCACAAATTGCACCACTATTGGTACATTTACCCTATTTGATATTTGATATTTATTTGTTGAATTCAACGGGCCTTATGTGGCCTTCTCCAAGCGGGGTTACACAAAAATTACACACATTAATAAACATGAACTTAAACGCAGTTCAAAATAAATTAGGGCCGCACAGCAGGAATACATTTCATAACATTCTTGTTCCGAATTCTTGTTCCGATAATTAATTAAATGACTATGCATGGTTTTCCACTGGTTTTATTTACACACTGATCTGATTGTTTGCATCAGCATAGCCTTAAAGTTTCCTGCATCGATATGCAAAGTCAATAGTCTGATACGAGAAAGTACAAGGTACTGCCAAGGAAGCAGTAAAATTATCAAAATAATATAGTATATTGCATAAGACAACTTAAGAGTCTACTGTAAACCTGTTATCACAGCGATCACCAAATTGAAATGAATCATAGGAACGAATTATTTATATTAAAGAATAATTAAATAAATCCGTTGATTAAATTGAACAAAAAAGGATTTCGATTTAGAAACTAATCAGCTAACAAACAAATAAGACCGAACATGCCGAGGATTGAACGTACGTCAATCGTTCTATTGATTTCTGCATTACTGCGCTAACTCTGTCGGTTGTCAATACGTGTTCTAACAGCTTCTGCTTTTAATCAATGTAAACAAATGCTTTCATTTTCGATTATTATTATTTATGTTTATCAGCCTCTCAAGTGCGCTGCGGCGCAACTGGAATGTACCCAGCACCAATACAGTACATCAAAGATTGATCCTCATTTATTTACACTCCTTGCAATGCACGCACCAAAGGGGATGAAGAAAATTAAACCATTTTCCCTTTGAAATACGCTGAGCAACATCGGAAATATCTCATCTAGCGCACCCGTAAACACGCCTGATTAATTGATTATTGATGTACGCAATAACGGAAGTGACACGCTTCGGTGTGCCGTTTGCGTTTGGGGATTTAGGCCAGCAAAGAGGCAGGAGGGAATACACGCATCAACATGGAGATTATCTTCAAAGCAGCTTCCGGCGCAAAACGCGTGGAATGTGCCTTCTTTTTTATGTCTCTTCATAAGCAGAAACATGTAATGCAATAGAGATAATGCCGTAATGGAGTAATGCCACCGATTACAGTGGTTCGATCCATGCCCGGCATACCATCGCTAATGAATCATTTGCCACACCCCTCCATCCATGTCAGTCAGACAGATCTGAGGCTCGCAACGCAAGGCAGCGCAGCCCCCGTGATGATTAATAACCGTGGAATGAGTTGAGATTTATTAATAAAATCCACCGAACAGCGCACGAACCAAGACAGGGAGAGAGTGACTTCTTTCGATTCACAAGCAAACACACATACACACACGACCACACGTTAAATGGAATCGTGCGAAGGCGGATGAACCTGCACACACCCTTCCTTTCTCCCCGCAAACAGTGATCTGATCACATTAATTTCATGCCCTTTTTCATGGCTCAACAGAACCGCAGTAGCAGCAGCAGCAGCCGCCAAGGAATGCTTTTGCGGATGATTCGTCCGCCAGTTTTTTTCCGTGTGCCGTCTTCAATGCGGCGGTACGCAGACATAAGACGGAAGGAGCGGAGATTGATTTGATCCCGTCATTGATTCGTCGCTCGGTTAATTAATATGTGCCAGCGCGCGAATGTGACGAGTCAATGTCAGAAATAGTTCGTGCGCGCACGCTTTTTCGCCCCAAAAAACTTGCCAAAAACCCCAACACCTAGACAGACACCGGGTGACTACACAGCAGCACACTCAGCACTCCGATCGCGTGATGATCGGGATGATTAACAAATCAAACGCCGCAATATTGTGAAAGGAGAAAAACTAAACATCAAAATAGCACCGAAGGAAAGAAAAAAGTAGAAACTTCGTTTCACTTCTAATTTATTCTGTCCTTGCACCGGGCGTGATTGATTGCAACTTTTACTGACCATAATAATGGTCACTCCCTCGGATGCATTTCATGGAGGCGGTTTCTGTTGGCACCATTTCCGGGGTTGGCACATTGAATAAAATAATGTTTCTTCGCTCGCACGGGCCATGGAGGCGCCCAGTACCTCACACTACCGGACTGGCTGCGTACGTTTCAATAAAATCTTCACATACACACACACACACACACACACTCCTCACTCAGTACATTACCATTTTGATCGGCTGGGATGGTGTGTCACTGGGTATCACTCAAGGGACTGGAGTAAAAACGGCTTTGCTGCAAAACTGCGTAACCGCGCGAACTGAACGCTACGAAAGACAGCGCAAGACTCGGCCGACTCGCGTGGTGCGCAACTTTTTCCAAAAAACGCCGTCCACGAACACAACACGCACACACAGACACACACAGCCTCCCTCGAAAGCAGTTAATTAACCGAACGCGGCTCAATAGGCAACTAGGGGCGAAAAATATCATTCAGCATCATTTATATTTAAAAACTCCTCCGCACAATATTGACGCTCAGCTCCCACCCTCTTTGCAAGGGGCAAGCAGGGGTAGGGGAGGGACCCGTCCAAGAGCAGGTTATGAGTCGCAGCATGCGTGAGAAGTCCGCCCCGTCGTGCAGAAACGGGGCAGAAAGGTGGAAAATGTTTTGCCTTTGCTTTCTCCCTCGTCTCGCCGGCCAAAAACTGCACTGCGCTCTAACGGTTTATCGCGTCTCTTTCCAGTCCCGCGGCCAGTAGCGAGTGAAAGAGACCATCCACTTCGAGTGAGGCGTGTGTGTGACGTTCTACTTCTTCTCTCCCCCCTCTCCTCCATGTGCCCAACGGGTGACCAACGGTCGCAATGGGCAGGAAAAATCGCTATAAGTAGCTCTAGCAAGCGTGTATACGTTGTGTGGTTTTTCTTTTCCATTCGCGCAGCGCCACGGTCCCGGTGGCAAATGCCGGCCGTATGGAAACGTGCTGTGAGTGAGGCGTAACAGTAACACCCTTCTTTGCCTCCATCGTCCATCTGCTTGTACGCCACCGAGTGAGTGTGTGAGCGGAGTGCATGGCATCCTTCGATCCATCATTCCAAACGGGAAATCCGCACTTTGACACTCGAACAGTGTGTCACACACAAACATACACACAAACACACACAAGAACAGGGTAGGGCAGCAGTGGTTTACATAATTTCAATGAATCTCTTCCCTTTCGCAAAGCTACCCCACAAGTGATTATTTGTGTCTGTGTGTGTCTGTGTGTTTGTGTAGGACATTTTTGCTTCAAACCATCGCCTGGTCGACGTCCCTTTGGATGCTACGTTTCGCATCGTTTGCCAATGAATCTGAGAAGTAGCATCTCGCCCCCCCGCTTGGGCCAGGTGTTGATCGGAGCTGCAACCTTTCAAGAATGAACGAAGCAGGCAGGTCGAGAGGATGGCAAGCAGTGTGGTGAGCGGGTTTAATCAAGTGTGGGATATGTGGTGCGAGCGAACGTTATAAAAATGGACGCAGGAACTTACCGTGCCGGGGTTTTGTTTGCGTTCATAATCCACTATAAATGCAGGTGCGTCTGGATTCGGGAGTTTCGGGGCGATCGGTTTTAGCAGTGCCGACGACGAGGTGGTCGAGAACTTCGTTCTATGGAGTTTATTAAGTTTCGCTTTTCGTTGATTTATTGAACGTTTAAATTATAATATTAATTTAAAGGAGTCAATCGTGCGGAAAATGCTCACCAGTCGCGCCACTACACTTTGAAGTCAATAAATCCACAATACGCAGGAAGGTTACCATCACATTGCAATGCGCAAACAAACACACTCTGTTCGGAAAGATTAGGGGAAAGCGGGGCAAAATGGGCATGTGGGGCAAAATGGGCACCCTCTATTTAAGCATTATTTGACTACAAAGATACTTTCCAATGCTCAAAATGTATTCATTAGAGTGTTCTATGAACACCATGTAAGTTTCATAACCCTTACATAACAAATAACTAAGAAAAATGCAAAATAAGGTTTAGCAGCATATTGATGTAATTTTTGCCACTTCGAAAATAAGCTTAAACGTGTGTCACAGGGATGCGTTGAAGTTTTTAATGATATATTTTTAAAGATATGATATTTCTTTACAATTTGTCTGAAGCAATCAAGGCGATTGAATTCGTATTTTTACTAATATAACAAAAAATACAAAAATGCTACACGTGGGGCAAAATGGGCAGTTACTCTTGGGGCAAAATGGGCAGATGCTTTTGACATACGGCGCTTGGTGAGGCTATGGTGTTGTATTTGTCGCCTCAATAATGATAACAGGCACAGCTTCAAAACATTCGATTTTGTAGATTTAAACGTGTAAAAACTGTTATAATTTTGATAACATATTTTTGGAAGAATTTTAAGGGCTTTTCTGACCAGCAAATCAAAAGATAGAACGAAAAATACATTTCACTAAACGTGCGCAAAAGCATAGACCATTACCTAAGCGCAGTTGTTGTGGCCCATATTGCCCCAGTGTTTTGACGTTTCACAGTTTGTTTACATATGCCCATTTTGCCCCAGGGCTATGCCCATTTTACCCCGTGTGTCAAAATAGCTTCTCGTAAAACATCAACTTTTATTTTACATTATTTTATTGTTTTTAAGTTGTTTTCATTCTATGTGGCAATTTTAATCCATAGATAAATGGTGGAGGCATACAATAATGAAAGAAAAATTGTGTTTTGTGGCATATTCAAAGGAATATTCAGTAAACTGCTTAACATGCCCATTTTGCCCCGCTTTCCCCTACATCGCAATCACACGTCGCCGCCGCAATCGTGATTGCGAAAGTGTGAGAAGAAATTATGTTAATCTTTCGCGGCCGCGGTCGATCGCTGCCGAGGCAGAGGAATGCTAGTGCCGTTTTCCGAATGGCAACGCCAGGTGCTGCGTGGTTATCGGCACCAGCTTCAGAGGGAAGTCTTTGGTTACGCTTCATGGAGCACCGTTTGGCGTGACACTTGGGATGGAATGGTTTCTGGAAGAAGTGTAGCGGAAAAGGAACAGCGACACACTCACACACAGCCAGCTCACTAAAGATTTGCTCTTAAAATAGTGCGTAAATTGCATAAATTTATTGTTTCACTAGGTTTCGAGTGGCACAAGGCTTCGCGTTTGAGCGTGATGGAATGCAGCATAAAACTAATTGCTCGGTTGCTATAAGTAGCTATAGAATTAGCGAAGAATGTTGATGGCTTCCTCAATTGCAGCGGTTACTTTGTTTCAGGGGCACAACCTTGGAATCGACAATGGTATTGGCTAAAACCAATGTGGGAAAGTAATTCGTTTTTGTTGTTTAGTGAAGCGAATCTAGAGAGTAGTCGTGTTGATTAACGTACTAGTTTTTCTTGTGTATGTGTTGGGAGAGGTAGAAAGAGAGGTATTATAAGAAATGGGAGTTTTCTTGGCTGCCAACGTTTGATTGATTAGCCGGAAGTGATATCTGTACGTTGTGATTATTAGGATGAGAGATACAAGACAGCTCCTTTCCGTTGGTATGAGGCTGCGCTCTATCCAACAGATGAGAGACGATGGAGAGACATTTTGGTCGTGTGTAAACATGTTTTTTAGCATCAAATTAGGCTTTATTAAAGGTTTTCGTTTTACTAAAATAGTTGTAAAAACTATCTTTTTTGGTAGTATTCATTTATTTCATTTCGTTTTTGTTTTTCGTGGTTTGTCACTTAAATCAGTTTTTCTTTTCAACGCCAAATTTCAGTAAAATAGTTAATATTAAAATTTGAATAATAATATTTAAGGTTTAAAGCGTTTAAAGCATTTATGCCAAATTAACTGATAGGAACTGAATAAAACAGCTTATAGAAATAAACAAACAGGAAGCATGTTTGAGGTTCACTTATCAAACAATTTAAATTATCTCACTTAATCTCAGCCTAGCAAAAGTAAAATAACATAAAATACAGGGTTTTCCAAGTCAGTTTTGAAGGTAAACGTTTTTATTCACCGCGTGCAAGATGTTAATCCACATCGATCGGATATTTAATTTCCATCATCATAATTTTTAATTTCATCAGCATGATTTTTAACACGTCTCAAGCGTGTGGATTGTGTTGGATTGAGTTTGACAGTTCTTTGTGATGTGTTGATAATCATGTGTAAAAACTGAAATTTCGTTATGAAGCAAATACACCTTGTGACAGCTGTTCAATAACATCTTGCAGGCGGTGAATAATTATGTCCACATTTGAAAGTGACTTGGAAACCCCTGTAATGAACAGCATACTTCTTGGATTCAACATCTATGTTTTATTTTTATTAGGCGTTTTGAAACATTTTTAAGCGTTTTATTGAATATATCATTAATTGAAGTTAAACAATCTGTCCTTTATTTAGCGACAAAGTGGCTTCGGATCACTTCGTGAATCCTGATATCGGAACTACTTGACCCGATCAGTGCAAAATGTATGTCTACTATTACTATTACTATTACTTTGTCTATTTGTAAACTATATCGCTGTATCGCCCTCTGCCGGGAATCACAGAAAGCAACACCATACGAGTGAACTGATAGTTAGTAATTAATAGCCATTATCACAAATGGTTAATACGTCGTTGCATAAAGGACTATTTAAATCTGCAAATGCTCAATTCAATTATCAACTTATTTCAATTAAATTCAACTAGACATTAAAATGTTTCAATTATAAACCTAATATCTACCTCACCTTCGCTACAGCATGCCCTAACGATCGAATCATCCATCCATCGCATAACTACCGCGCGACAATCTCAAAACATTTGTAATCAATTTGCTTCACCGTAATGCAGTCTGCTAACGACCAGCACTAACATTTAACTATGCCTTCGCAATACCATTAACGCGCACTGTATCGTGCCAGATCGCTGCCGAAACCCGTCTCCAACCCCCCAGGGGAACAGGAGAAAAATCTCATCAAACGATCGGCAATAAACGAGTGGCATCATCCGTCCCATTCACACGTCGCCCCATCCTTTCCCAACAACTGGAACTGGAGCGAACGGAATTGATTGATTGAAGCAGCTCGAAAATGGCAGTGGATGCATTTTAACGGCGTACCCGAGCGGCGTACCCGCGGTGGATGCAGAAACAAGAAAAGAACCAAGCCGCCCACTTTACCATTTCCATTCGGAACCATTCGAATCGGCGTTCGCGTTGGCAGCGTTTTGTTGCTCCTTGCCTTCCCAGCGTTAATGGGATGGCTGGCGTCAATTAAATTGCGGCCATCCTTGAAACTCGTTGCGCGACGAGGATAGAGGCGGTCGTTTGGCTTTTCGTGCTGTATTGGAGGCGATCGGGGGGAGTTTCAAAACTGCAGTTGCACACCATGTGGCACATCGACGGCTCTTTACTGACATTACCCGCTATTGCTTCGAGAGGGTTTTTGTTTTTTCGTCCATCGTTGGAGATCTGGTGCGCAATATGGCAGCAGATTGCCAGCTTTTCTCGAGGGGGTAGAGAGCACACAAACACACTCACACATTGCACATTGAAAACATTTGGATGGGTTGTACACCTCACTTCAGGCATTTTTTGCTTCTGTTGCTTTACGACAGGTAGTAAAAATTTGATGAGTTTCAAAGTTTAGTCACTTCGGGGCAAGCACCGTGGCACGTGGCTGCGATCAGGAAGTAAAAGGGGAGAGAAAGAGAGAGCGAGGGACTAAGAAACACAGATCGATTGGGAGTGGATTTTGTGCTGAAAATTAAAGGAGAAAGGCAAGGGAAAGATCATTAAGTTCCGGATGGTTTATGTGTTAGCTTTTCCGGCATCGTTTTATGGTTCATAAATTCACACACACACACACCAATTGATTGATTGAGATTTTATTGCACGTGTATGGAGTGTTTGATGCAATTACGGGTGTTTCTGTTTACCCTATACATTGTTCGCTATTAGTAATTTTCTAATAAAGATAAGTAAAGATAAGATGTTCTGAAGTGAGTCAAACGAAACGACATCAAACCCCTTGCCTCAACGGGTTAATAATTGAGTACGAACGCAGCTTGATTTTGACACCTTTCCTCACACGCTACTGACGTGCTGACGTTTTTGGTTCGGTACGCACACCCTGGTACAAAGTAGGCGATGGTTGTGATGACGTATCGCAATTAGCTTACAAGCGGCTGAAAACAAATACGGCGCGAAGAGAAACGTGAGAAAGGCGCCACAGTGATGGCCATTGCTGTGGTTTTGGTTTGGTCCTTCGAACCGGAGGGTTTGTGTGTGTGTGTGTGTGTGCACGTTAACTCACTTTCCCTCTCATTCGTTCGTTCTTTCACAGGCTGATCGGCTCTGGACGTCAGGGTACCCCATGGCTACTAGATTTTCGTGCCTCCCGAGTTGATGATCCGGTACGTCAACGGTCGCTTGCTCGCACTCGTTGATAACGTCTTGATTGACAGCTTTCCGTTACAAAAATCCTGAGCGCGACGGGTATTGGGACTTTTTTTCACCTATTTTTCGTTTCCATCGGACGAAGAGTACATTCCGGACGTTGGTGTAGCTGATTTTAAGTCGATTGCTTCACAGCTTTGCAGCCCCCACCACGACCGTTATAGCTTCTTTCCAAAAAAGCGTAACGTAATGCTAAATTTATGCACCCGGCATTGTCACCGTGTATGTTTTTCTTTACCCGTACGGTCTGTGGGTTTGAGATGGACTAGCCCGCCACGGAGATAGTTTGATGGACAGCGGTACGGTACCGTAGTACGGTATCATCTCTTCATCTCTACCTTTAAATAAGCAAACCGAAGTCATCCGTCGTAAAAAAAAAAATTGAAACTCTCCGGCAGGGATGGTCCATCGCGCGAAGGCCAATATAGGCCAGATTGAGCCAACATCAACAGTGGGTGTGTTGTCGTGCGGTTTTGTTTTCGGAGCATTTACAGCTGTTGCGAAGGACACTTCTCGTTGGTGGTTCTGGTCCTCTTCTGATTGGTTGCGATACTTTCGAGCAGGTTGCTGCAGTTTTTGGTCTAGTTTTGTCGCACGAGGTTATGGGAATGGAAATAGAAGGTAAAAACTTCCACTGGACCTCTACAAAAGGGACCTTCGTAACGAAATTACAATATTTTCCTTTGAGGCGTTTCCACTCATTTAGTAAGGGGAAACGGTTTGTTGTTTACTTTGATTCACAGTTATCAATAGCAGGGATTTAGTTTAAAGGCTTAACCATTAAAAATGTTTAATTCATCCTAATTATTCTCTTACACCTAATAGATAATCTCATCTTTTTTGATGATCTCTAATCATCACAGACAAACCTTATAAAGGCTTGCGAAACTAAGCATTTCGTGTACTAAGATGAAACGCTTGAAGCAATGCATGCGAACAACACTGACCTTGCAGCAAATATTTCTTGTTTGCATGAAGCAAATGCTACTAAACCCATCGGAATTCAAAATTGAATAGTAATAGTAATTACTCAACAAAACTTCTATGTCCGTTAAAGTAAATACTCATAATAATAATAATAGTAATAATAATAATAATAATAATAATAATAATAATAATAATAATCATAATAATAATAATAATAATAATAATAATAATAATAATAATAATACTAATAATAATAATAATAATAATAATAATAATAATAATAATAATAATAATAATAATAATAATAATAATAATAATAATAATAATAATAATAATAATAATAATAATAATAATAATAATAATAATAATAATAATAATAATAATAATAATAATAATAATAATAAAAATAATACTAATAATAATAATAATAATAATAATAATAATAATAATAATAATAATAATAATAAAAATAATAATAATAATAATAATAATAATAATAATAATAATAATAATAATAATAATAATAATAATAATAATAATAATAATAATAATAATAATAATAATAATAATAATAATAATAATAATAATAATAATAATAATAATAATAATAATAATAATAATAATAATAATAATACTAATACTAATAATAATAATAATAATAATAATAATAATAATAATAATAATAATAATAATAATAATAATAATAATAATAATAATAATAATAATAATAATAATAATAATAATAATAATAATAATAATAATAATAATAATAATAATAATACTAATACTAATAATAATAATAATAATAATAATAATAATAATAATAATAATAATAATAATAATAATAATAATAATAGTAATAATAATAATAATAATAATAATAATAATAATAAAAATAATAATAATAATAATAATAATAATAATAATAATAATAATAATAATAATAATAATAATAATAATAAAAATAATAATAATAATAATAATAATAATAATAATAATAATAATAATAATAATAATAATAATAATAATAATAATAATAATAATAATAATAATATTAGTGGAACATGTAATTGAACAAATTTTAAGAAGAAGTCAATAAATTGTCGAACCGATTGCGAAAGCAAACATTGAACAATATCTTATTAAATATAATAGCTCTATATAAATGGTAAAATTCATCCAAAAATAATAACATCAATTGAATAGTAGGAAAATTTATAACATAATTCCACAAACAGAAAAAAAACTATACGAAATAAACAAACAAAAAAAACAATATAATGAGAACCAAATCAAGGACTTGCAATGGTGTCATTCAACAGGTGGAGCACATGCTGCACACTAACGAAGCAATCAACAACCAAAGAAAGTGTATCATCCTTACCCCGGGGTTCGATCGGCCGGCGCCACCCCTTTTTCCCCCCACCGCGTCCCTCCGTGGGGATTTTATTTTCCTTTCTTGCTAATTAACTGGGACAATCGCTTTAGAAACTAATTACATCTAGCGCACGGCGTCGGAACAACAGGAAAACAACACCGTTTATGATGATCCACGCTTGATGCCCGTGTCGCAGAGACACGTGTGTGTGTGTGTCGAAGCAAAGTAATTAAAATTCTTCGGAAATCCAATGAATGACATCGCTTCGTTTGCCGTTGCTGTTGGTCCGGGCTGGGTGGGCTTGCATGTGCAATAAATACACCCACCCCAGACGAGTGTGTGTGAGAGTGGGATCGGCAAAGGTGGACAGATGCGTTGCTTTTCTTTAGTTCGGGCCGTAATTACATGACCGACATGGACAGGGAGGAGTGGTACATTGTCATAAAACTACAAAATTGAGACCGTTTTCCCGCACATTAAGTGATGAAAGCAAATCGTCACCAGTGAATAAAGGGGTTCAGAATTAAACTAAAAAAACTTTAAAAAATTAAAAAAAATTAAAAACTTAGAGGAAAAATCAAATATCCTTATCATGGTTGAACGGACTGCGCTGGAAGGTGCTCGAATTCAAATTCACCTCATGATGATGGAACCGTTCTAAAAACACATCCAGACAGACGCAGACACCCATGACCAAGACATCACAAAGAAGCAAGACGTCGATCTAACCCCCCTTCTTACCATTCCAACCTCTCACTCTCTCTCTCTCTCTCTCTCTCTCTCTCTCTCTCTCTCTCTCTCTCTCTGCATCTCACTCTCCCTCCCGCAACGCACGATAAGACTGCTGAGTGGTTGTTTATTTGGCGCGAAACTCACTACTGCGCCTCTCGTTGCGTGGAAATGCGGAAATTCCAACGGACGTCGATCGGACGGGTAAAGAAAAGAGAGAAAGAGAGAGCATTTCCCAACCGTAGAGGCTTTCTCGTTTCCTCTTCCCGTTCCAACATGATGTTTTGTCACATTCCAGCACTTGAAGCACCGGCGCCTCCCCCTCCCCATTGTAAAGGAGAAGGCGAAGGGAAAGTGGGGGAACACATTTTTGGGGAGGAAACGTGAAACGTTCAAGAAGTTGCGAAAAGTTGGGAAGGAAAAAAATGCACGCACTGCGTCAGTTCCAGACTGGGATTAAAATTTACCAAAAACAAAAAAATCAACAACAACAACAGAAAAAGATGGGAATGCATTCCTTCCCATCAGAGAGGGAGAGAGAGAGAGAGTGTGCCAGGAGGGAATGAAACGGGAGGTTAAAAATCGCAAACCGGTGACTAAAAATAAACATGCGAGCAAAAGCAAAAACATAATCGACAGACAGAACCGTAGCCGTACCAGTTCTTCGGAAGCCCGTTGAACTATAATTCGTCGCACTTTATAATTCGCTGGATGCTGGAGCCGGGAGATAGCACGGGTGGAAGTGTTGGGGTTTTTTCTCAGTTCCAAACACCCCCCACCCCCCACTCCAGCACACAAGTGAAGATGGATTTGCAAAACAAATTCGCTCTGCATGCGAGTTTATTAGCCGAAAGAATCGCGGCACAGCTTAACAGCTCGTGACGTACTCGCTTCGGTTGGGCGTTGAAATTTAGCGGTTTGCGAGATTTATGCAGCCCTTGGTTGTGTAGAGAGAGAAAGTGTAGAAAGAGATCGAACAGAAGAAGAAGAAGAAAAAGAAAAAACTGAACGTGTGGTACAATGAATTTTGGTTGATTGAACTGAAGCAAAGAATAAGATACAGGGGTGGTAGGCCTAGTTTGGTAGGCTCTGTGTGCCGCTTTGGTAAATTGCAAATATTTGTATTTTTTTACTTTTAACTTTTACAATGATAATTGAAAAAGAGCTAAGGGTTCATCCATTAATTACGTAACGCTAACATTAAATTTGCTGATTTCCGGCGCTATTCCCCCTTTCCTGTCTTAAACTGTAACATTGAAAGAACCCTCCCACCCTTAAAAATTACGTAATAGATCGTAACCTCGTAAGCAATAATTTGGATTTTTTGCAAAAAAAATCTGCGATTGTCGCAAAATTATTTTGCGATTGTAGCAAAAAAACTGCGATCGTCGAAAAAAACTGTGATTGTCGCAAAGAAACTGCTATCGTCGAAAAAAAAATGCATTTGTTGCAATAAAAAAACCGATTGTCGCAAAAATCGTAGAATTATTTTGCAATTGTCGTAAAAAAATCGGCGATTGCCGCAAAATTATTTTTCGATTTTCGGTAAAAAATCGAAGATTGACGCCCAATAGCTTTGGTTGCTGAATAAAATTGGGTGTTTTTGTTAACTCTTTTTTTTCCTTTTTTGTGATACATACAAATTTTATAATTGAAACAAGATAAAATTATTGTCACATTTACATAATTAGAAATTGTTCCATATAGTAATCCTCGTATGATCTGTCCTCCCAGCAATGAGGAGTATTCGATAAAAAAAAGTCACGACACCCTGCTTAGTTAAGAATAATAATCACCGTGTAATACACATTGGCTGGTATTACAGGGTTTACCAGCATAATAAACAACTGTCCACTTGTTTTTAACAATAGTCGTTTTGAATAGACACCGCTGTCTACCACTTGCTCACACGTCAGATGGTGTAAGCTACTCTGTCCATTTCAATAACACAATTTTCGCCTTCGAGTAGCAACTGTCAGATCCGGCATTGTTTGTTTTGTTTTGACAAATTTTGCAAAAACAAAACATTTTCAAACACGTTTCTTTTATTCAAGAAATATGCAGTATAAACCATACATTTCAATAAATCAAAACATTAATTTTGTTAATTATACAACAACCACAAGAAACCGTGCCGAATCCGACCGTTGTGCAATCGAAGGCGAAAATTGTGTTATTGAATTGGACAGAGTAGCTTACACCATCTGACGTGTGAGCAAGTGGTAGACACCGCGGTGTCCATTCAAAACGACTATTGTTATAAACAAGTGGACAGTTGTTTATTGGACTGGTAAACCCTGTATTGAATCCGTTCGTAGCGGCGGCGTACGTCCCGACACTCATTTTCCTAACGTACTAGATGGTTGCTACAGTTATTCACCGCGGCGTTGTAGGGCCGAGCTCATGAGATGTGTTGCCATCCCTAAAATTTCATGTGAGCGCCATACGTTCCCGCTACGAACGGATTCAATAATACCAGCCATTGACTTATTCAAAAAATGGTTTACCAATTTTTTTTGCCCATTTTTAAATCGTTGCCTCTCGCTCGTACCTCACATACCATCAGATGCCGGATTGTTTTGCGGGTCGTACGCTGCCCGGGGGTTGTTGTACGAGCTAAAATGTTGTCGTACAGCGCCATCTATTGGAATTAAACTCAATACAATACTTACGTCATATGCACCTAGATGGCGCTTCTGTCTGAGGCTGAGCGCGATTTTAAAATAACGGTTAAGAAAATTAAATAAAGAATCAATTCTTTCTTTCTGTTCTATTCATCTTTTACGCAACGCAACCACAGTGTTTGCAAGTACGAATCATAGTTTTTGTTTTATTGCTCTACACACTAAGGCCATTTTAAGATGGAAATAAAATCCTACTTACAACACAATATTGTACCTAAACAGAATGAAAAACATAACCTCTTTCCTAAACGACATTTCATAAATTCTACAGTAAACGCCTAACACATCGTAAACGTGCACTTTATGCACAGTTACGTTTTTCCTCTACTATTTTTAAACGCACAAACAAAAAAACATAAATGTTTCGTTTTACACGTTTACATTACATCCCGAAAGGCCACAGAGAAACAAACAAAACGAATCCAATCAAATGTACACGGAACGCCCATGCGATCTCAGCCATCGCAAAATTACCTATTGTTCGTTTGTTTGTTTGATTTGTTTCATACCGACTTTTTCTTACTTAAAAAAATAAGAACCGCTCTTAGCAAAAACGAAGAGCGAAAAGAACTCTTAACGTTACAACGAAATAGAATTTGTCCCTACTAACGTGTGAGTGTGTTTTTCCTTCTCTCTCTTTCACGCTAACTATGTACAAATGAACACGCACACGCACGCACGCAAACACACTCCGGAAAGAAAGGGTTTTCTCCAAAATGAGAAAACATTCACTAGGAAGAAAGGCAATAGAAAGAGCGGTAGGGGAATGGGGAAACGATTCCCCATGTATACGATTTGTTAATAGTGTGTGTGTGCCTATGATTTAACAATTGCTTACCGTGAACGTGTGTGTGTGTTTCTGTTTTTTTAGCCTTTCCTGATAAAATCGTCCTTTCCTCAACTACATTTACATGCGCTGCAGGTGGAAACCCATCTCCATTCAGTCAAAGCCGAACCTAAACGTTATGTCATTTTCGGTGAAGAAAATTGTAACGCGAAGGCGCTGCTACTTTGATGCACATAAGAATGTCCCTACAGCTTCCCTACGACTACCACTACTAGCAGTAACACTAACACTATCCTGAAGGGTTCTACACACTGCTTAACCGTTAAATTATGGCAAATACAAAAAAAAACACAGAGAGTCCGCCGATTGTGTTGTGAGCCGTCCTCCCGCCATTGTCCCGAAGAGAGTTGTGAAGGAAAAAGAGCATGATTACCATGGTGATGTGCGCCTCAGCCTCAGCCACACCGATGAAGAGGACACAACAGATATTGTATTTACAAAATGTACGCGAGATGCGGCGAAACGGCTCACAACAACAAACCCCGCAGAAGACGAGGGGAGAGGGGGGAAAGGCGGGGAAGGCGGACGAATGGCGCGTCGAATAAATTAAAACGGCTCCTGTTTAAACCCTCGCTCGCTCGCTCGCTCGCCTACACTATCTTAATCGTACAGTCCGTCTCGAGCTTGACGAGCGTTTTCTTCACCCGCAGCGCGGTTAACCGTACCGCCGGGCTCGGATGCCAGCATTCCTGCATGATCTTCGATAATACTACGAGTATGTCCTCGTCCTGCCACCGCTGCGGGATCGGGGGCCGCACACCCTTCACGCACACCACCGCGTACATGTCCTCGAAGCTCGGATCGGACGGCACCACGTCCTGGTACGGCAGCGCGTAGTCCTCGCACGTGGTCGTATTTTTCGCCCCGCGAACGGTCGTAATGCAGCGGCGGGCCATCTCCCAAAACACCAGCCCGACCGAGTACATGTCCGCCATCTTGAAGCCCTCGAACAGGTTGAGGTCGAGCGTTTCGCTCAGCACCTCCGGCGCCATGTAGCGCCTGGTGCCGACGCGCGAGTTGTTCGCAATCTGTATCGTGTCCGACTCGCTCGTGTACTTCACCGCCAGCCCAAAGTCGGCGATCGCGCACTGCCCGTTCCGCTTCACCAGTATGTTTTTGCTCTTAATGTCCCGGTGCGCTATGGACGGTTTGCCCGGCGTGCCGAAGATTTCCGTGTGCAGATGCGCCACGCCGGAGGCGAGCGAGTGGGCGAGCGTCTTCAGCATGTGCGGGTTGAGGACGCGCTTCTGCAGGTAGTCGTGCAGCGAGCCGAGCTCGTGATAGTCCGTAATCAGCAGCATCTGCGTCCACGAGCCCGTCCCCTTGATGTCGGCCGCAATGAAGCCGAGTATGTTTTCGTTGCGCATCAGCACGGTTTGGTAGATCTCCGTCTCCCGGAACCAGGACGACTCCTCGGTGGTGAAGAAGATCTTGACCGCCACCTTCTCGTCGCGCCACTTGGCTAGCCACACCTCGCCGTACCGGCCCTTGCCGACCGAGTGCACCATCTGGATCTGTTTCGCGATCGTGCGCTGGACGAGCAGCGGCAGGCCCGAGCCGCTGCCGCTCGTCTGCTCCACCAGGTCGGCGATCGGCATGTGGCCGTTCGTGGTGTTGTACAGGGAGTTCATCAGGTAGGCCGGTTTTCGCTTCTCGCGCCTTCGGTACACCCAGAAGAACGCACCGAGCAGCACGACCAGCCCGCCCACACATAGACACACGGAGAGGGTCAGTGCGAACAGGTGCATGCTGTTCGGGTCGGCGAGCGGCGGTTCCGGGGTCGTTGTGGTGCGCGGACTGTACGGGGGTTGCAGGTCCTGGTTGCAGAGGTCCTCATTGTCGCAGCAGACGATACTTTTGCCGTGCAGTTGCGGCGATACCGTGCCCACTTTGCACTAAAATAATGAGAGAGAAAACGTTAGAATCAGAATGTGTTTCAGGCAAAGGAAGAAAGAGCTTCCGCTTATTACCTGTAGCAATCCACCACCCTGCTCGGGGGACATGCAGCCGTGGCTGTACTCCGGGACCAGCTGTTTCGTTTCCTCGTCCAGCACTGCCTCGACCGAGACGAAGCAGGATCCGCCCGGGCGCGTCTCGCACGTCCCATTCTGCAAATTGCCCGGACAGTGGCCCTCGCAGTAGCAGGTCAGTACGCGCGCTGTTTGGAAGAGAGAGAAAAAAGAAGAAATGAAGGTTAGTACATTGAAACACGGTAGTAACGTTACGAGACGGAGCGCCAAGATCGTGCGGTAGAGATAAGTCGACAGCGGGTTGCATTGCGTAAATAAATAATAATAATACACAGTGCGCGCGGGCTTGATCGGTAGAGCTAGATTTTGCAATGAATGGGGAGTAATGGCCATGTTTGGACGTTTTGATGACGTTATCTTGATGAAAAGATTTCATATTACATTGCACACTTATAATTAAAAAAAAACACATTTGTTTCACTCAAATTGCATAGTTTTAGGCGTTTTGTTTTTCAATGATGAATTTTTGCTTCATATTCTACGGCTGTAGCGATTGAATATATCATGTTAAATGATTCTTATTTCCATTTTCATCTAAAATATCACTTTTTATGATAAAAAATAAGGTAATACACAAAAGTTGCAGTATTTTTTTAATAATACGATATTTGATAGGCAAATTGCATAACTTTAGGCGTTTATTGTCGTTCAAACGCCCAAATTAGTAATTTAAACTAATCTTTTGGTACCATTTTTGCGATAAACCCCGCTCCAAGGAAAAAGATATCGTAAAGGCGCTGTATAACGCTGACAAACATTATTAGCCAGAACTTACTATTTCGCCCATGATTAAAAGAGAGTACGAACGCGTGTGATTTATCGGTTTGTGATAAAGTTGCGCCAAAAAAAGGGCAAATAAATTGAGCAACACACACCGTTCACAATCTAATGCGTTGTAGCGTCCTCCATCGTGCAATTTGACAGCACTTTCGATCTTGAGGCACTCGATGGACTTTGGAGAACACGATGGATCGAATTTTAATCCCCATTCCGCCATTTGCGCTATACAATCAAACTGTTTTTTTTTCTTTCTCCATCTCTCTCCCTCCCTCTCTCTCACTCTATTACCCTTACCCTTACCGGAGGGCACTGCGGATCCGGCGCAACCGAAAAGCGTTTGATGTGACACGTCCGCAATAAATCTTGCAGACACCAATGCTGCAGACCAAACACCGCAAGAGAGCAACGCTGCGCAAACGATCACGCCGCCACGCCGCGCGCGCACACCGGGTTCGTTGTCTACGCGCTTCGTGATCGCAAGATTAAAAACAGAGGGGCAACAGGGAGACATCTGGGAGGAATGAGGGGTGGTGTAGTGTGATTTGTTTTCATTTCCGAGGTGTCGATAACGGTGTAACCGATACCGCGAAATGCCCCGAAAGTGTTGGAACTTCTGGGGGTCGCTCGTATCCAATTTTAAAGGAAGAACTTACACACACACACACACACACACACACCAAAACAGTGGTTGGGATTACAACTTTGGGTACTGTTTTTGCTCCCCAAAATCCTTTACTTTAACCTTCTTTTTTGCGCTTGGCATGAGCGATGTTCCACCACAAGTTCATTGTCGACCAACACCGTTGGTTGACCGCGACATTAAGATAAGAAGGCATTGCTGTTATCATTGCCCCCATTTTCAGTTCAACCGTGCACAAAGCCTGCCACGGAACGAGAGGGTACCTGATATCTGAAACGGATCTTCTTCCAAAATGAAGCAAAAAAAAAAAAAAACAGACGCGCGTGCAACTGCATCGAAATTTTCCACTACGGTGTAGGTTCATATCAACACACACACCGTACCCCACAACAAATCAAAGCAAAGAAGTTTGTGCGTACACATTAATCCGTTGCTCAGGTTGCTGGTGGACAGTGCCTGCGCCCACCTTGCTGACCAGAAGTCGTGACCAGCTGATCTGCAGGCGGTGGGCCAAACGAGGGATTTGGGGTTTCGGGGTTGTTGTTAAAAATTGCCAACAACAACCAAAAAGACGCAACAGCACCGTCGTACACACTACACACTCCGTTATGCTTTTAGCAGCCATGTTTAAGACGTACCGACGAACCCAAAAAAAGGTTGTAAATTAAACCCCTCTGCTTCCGCTGTTCAAGATGAAGCACCGTCCCATAGCCAAAATATGACACCGATTGCGTGTGTGTGTGTTGTGGGAAGAAGGAAGAAGCTTGCACGACCACGGGTAGCAGAGGATGGCGGCTAAAACCATGAGACCATGTCCTACATTAATTTTCATACGCCAAACAAAAACAAAAACCACCACGAAGTTCTGAGCTGGCAGCACGGAGGAGCCGGTTGCTACAACGTTTACCACAAAGCAACAGGAGGAGGAGGAGGAGGATTGATTTCATCGTCTGCGTCCTCACAAATCATGCTTAAATAATGCTCGGATTGCAATGTTAAAAGTGGCAAATTGTTACCTCCAAAACGGGACAGGCCAAGTTGAAGTCCACAAGGTCCACCCGTTGAGCGCCCGTACCCGTACAAGAACTCATCGATCAACTGAGACTGGCGCCAAACGATGCCTACCACCAGAAAGGCATTACGGGAGGAGTCGTTTTGGACATGCACGAGACAGAGCTGAGAGCATGAAAGCGATAAGCCGACCCACCAGACGACAACTGGGCGTCAAAATAAAGCTTCTTCAACTTCAGCACCCTTTTTTGCAGAAATCGAAGACACAACAAACAAACACAAGGTGTGAGTGTTGGTGCGAATGATTTCGTATGATTGGACACCGTATCGCGATCGATCAATCAAGCGCCGCGCAGAGATTCTAACCGTATTGTTGAGCCCCAAAAAATAAAACGGGGAAAAAAGGTGCGTCCGTATAGGGACGGGATGCACATTTCCTGTGGTGCCACCCTTCCGTTCATGATGTCCAGGACGAAGACAGTCGTTTTCTTGTCATTGGGTCAATTTTTTCTAGCATGGACATATATTTAGGCATTTAAAGACGGACTTCCAATAGAGTTGTCCAAAACATTGGACTCAGCAGCACCTCGTATATAACCCAGGATACACCAAGGTTTGCCTGCCGAAGCACGCGCGCCTAACTATGTGGACAAGTGATAAGTTTATCAGTGATCGAGAGAGAGAGAGAAAGATAGAGACTAGAGGACGGTCTCTTGTACACACCTGGTGTGTTTCTGACAGGGTAGCATGAAGGATGTAACAAGGGCAATCCTCCTATCTCACTCCCTGTGTGTACACAACACACATCGTCGCGATATCGTAAAGGGCGGCCCGTGTATACACGTCGCACCTAAGCAGAGATAAGAGCAAATGACTGCTTCCCCCTTTGGCGAGGGGGACCTACACATCATGATTACTAACAAAACATTCGAAAACCAAATCAAAGCAATAATAAACTGCAAAATATATATACACCGACTTTGCTCTTTCGCTCGCATTCGTTTGATGTTGTTTGTTTTGATCTACATCGTTGGCGTTGCATTTTGGTACCAGATTCATATGATTATGGTCGTTAAAAAGTTGGAATCGTCTTCGTGCCGGTCCAGTACTACACACTCTTCTAATGGAACTTCTGCGGGTGATCTGGAATGCATCACTAGCACATATTCCAGCACACTTTGTGTGTGTGTTTTCCTATGCCGTGCCCCTTTTTTCGTGGATTTCAATGTTACCTCATCGTCGTAAAAAAACGTATCTGCGTCTGAAGAGGAACGAGGCACTACGGGCGTGCTACTCGACGGGGAAATCGTGGTGTTGGTGGTGGTGGTACGGATAGGATGGATAAACACAAATATTATTTATATATTCTTCCACCATTTCCTTCCACGTCACCACACAACACAAGACCCCAAAAAACGACGGAGAAACACCCTGGGCAGAGCATAATGCAACTGTGCTGGCAAACAAACTGGCCTGGTTGGGGTTCTAAGGCATGTGAGTTGTTTCAGAAGCATGATAAAATTACAATTCAAACTTTAAGAAGCACCGAAACCATCGATCGAAATGGTTGCGGTAATGCAATTTGTGTCCGATGTTGTTGCTGCCCACTGCTGCCATTGATAAGCTCTCGTTCTCTTCGTGGCAGTGTTGTGGGATCTCTGTTTATTCTCCTGACATTCTCCGGAAACTGACTTGCGACTACTTGCTGGGCGGACTTGCGTCATAGCGTTAGCTTAAGCTGACAGCAAGCCTGACAGGGTAGGAGCACACAGCGCAAGAGGAAATCCCTGGTAAGCTTCAAACGAAACATCGTACCGGGAGGAGGAGGAGGTGATCGTGTGTCTCTCCTCTATCTCTCTCTCGCTCTTTCTAGCACAGAACCCAACAGACAACACACATCATATGCTAATTGTTTTAGCCGTGTTCCTGCCAAAGGGTGTTAGAATTGTATTCCTCATTGATTCTATAGACACAACAGACAAGATCTTTGGTAGATCTTCATTTTACCTGGGAAACAACAACAACACAAACAAAAAGTGTCTGTTTATGTCTCATACAATGTTTCGCGACATGACGAAATGGAAGTTGGGGCGTGCTCTCGCGGGAAGGATGGACTTGCAGCAGGGGCTAATCCAGATCTTCGACAAGACAAGACTGGAACAGCTACATGATGCAGCGAGATGTCCGTGTAGTTCTGTTCCCCCCCCCCCCCCCCCTGCTGAAATCGGAAGGACACCCGTGCCGTGTACACACGTCAAACTGGCTAGACACAAATTGTTGACACACATCATACCCACTCTCTATCTCTGGACATGTGTCTGGAACCCGTGCAACGGCGAAATCTCCTAGGCATAGGAACGACGTCACACGGACGGTTGACAGAACGGTTTGAAGATGCACAGTACAGCACACCAAATAAATATGACCCCGGGTGCCCGGCGACTGCGGCAACAAAACAATAAAGTTAAGAGCACGAGGGATACAAACACACACACACATATATAGCGTATTTGTTTCCACTCTATTTAGAAGCGGATCTACGGCTGCCGTCTCTCTGTTTGTGAAGAATCACAATCTAAGGAGTTGAGCGCAAACAACACGCGTGCGAGCTGTGTTTCCATAGCAGCATCTCACAACAAGTTTCTAACCAGGGTGTGGCGTGTTACTAGCGTAGAATGTCTCTGACTCTGTGAAGCTCCGATTAGCCCCGGAAAGCCGTAGCATCTCAGCGCGAGAAATCTTATCTATCGTAAATTATCTACCCCAAACGATGCTCCGAAAAAAAATCTGAACCCTTGTCCAATAAAAAAGAGAAGGTTCTGCGTGTTTGTCGTTGCGCCAGCACACCCGCGCATGACGCTGGGTTTTAATGACATTTTGAAGAACCTCTTCCTGGAGTTTTTGTCCAATGTTCGGTAATATTTCTTTACGCTTCTTTCTCTCCAGCACTGTTGCTTTGGAGATCCCGGACTGCTTGGATGACAAACAGAACAGAATTTGCATAACAAAACACATGTCTGAGGTCTGATCTTCTGAGGGTTCGTTAGGTCCTGAGAGGCCATTGGAGGCAACCGTTTCACACGTCCAATGCCAAAGACAGGAAAGAGAGGGAGAGAGAAAAAAGAAACAGCTCAAAGCATCAAAACCTCTGGCTCACTTGAACTTGCCAACTCACCCAGGGGCCAGAACAAATGTCATGGAAAGGAAGGCACAAGCGACAAAAGTTGAAGCGCTGCTGTCAAGAACAGAGTAAGGAGTGGAGGATGGCAAACGGAACACTGTTGCTCGTTTGACTTACTTTATCGGTATGGATCTCTCTTCACACACACACACACACACGTTTGCTCTCTCCAAACAGGAAAGATTGATGAAATGATGATGCTGCTGCGAGAGCGTGGTGATGCATCAGTTTTCAAAGTTTTCGTAGAACAACCGTTCTGACACAGTGGTCGTGGGGGGGGGGGGGGGGGGGGAGTATGGGCAACGGACAAACAGGCTCGTTAATTTCTTCTCAAGGCAAGAGAAACACATAAACACACAGCGTCACAGATACACTGAAACGATACATAATGATTCTTTTTGTCACAGAGTGCGCACCAGCCACGGTTTTGCTTCGAATCCATTAAAATGAGGTTTTGCAGCGAAAGTTCTCTCTCCCATTACCCAATAGCAAGCGTCATTAGGGGGGGGGGGGGGGAATGAATCTTTCTTTCAACATCTACCAGAGTGATTTGTGTGACCAGACACACGCACACACACATATAAACATGAGGGAGCACATCTTTCTGTGCTACATTGTGACACTTTGTAGCATCAACCGAACATCATCATGATGCTTCTTCTCGAAAGGGGGATGATGATGAAGGGATGTGCCCGCTCGCCCACCCAGCCGTAAGTGCGCCGTCTTTCTCTCTCTCGCTCGAAGCGTCTATTAATATCACCACGGTGTGTCACCGTGACGTACGGCTGTGAACCGGCAGGCACGTTCCCCGTTGAAACGTAGACAGCAGGGCGCACAATGGGCGAGGACACATAGTTGTGACGCTGCGAAATGCGAGGGATGTTCGGATGTTGGAATGGTTTGCACCCACGCATGCACGCACTCAGGCAGAGACGCACTCAGTGCGCATAACTCAAACGCAAACGATGACAGTATGGGAAGGGGCACATATCCGCAACCAGGCAGCTGACCATCGATGACATTTGTCGAACGAACTCGGCAAACGGAACAGCGGGACAGCGGCGATGGTCTGTTCTTCGTTCCTTTGCTCTGCTGCAGCACCCACAGGGCAAAAGATCAATATTTGCTCTGCAAAGGTTTCCTCGTCACTGTCATTTGAAGACAGTGTTCACAAAGCCAGACTTCAACTTTGGAACATAAAACGATCTAAACGACAAACCTTCTTTCGCCATCCATTTTAAAGTGTCTTTCCGCGTTTCGGGAGTCCTGTTGCCTTGGAGCAATCAAAGTCGTGCGACTAAATTAAACTGCAATTAAAGCCCACACTTCCGGTTGTGTATCCACTAGCGAACGTTCACAATCCGGTTTGGGGCCAGCCGCCCGGTGCCGGAATAATCGCGCACCGAAAATGATCGATAAATTTGCTACAAACACACAGACACCAAAAGGGTAATAAAATTCAACAGGCTGAAAATATCGTACAATAAAGCGTAACGGAAAAAAAATAAAACAGTCGCTTCGTCCCCCCAAGAGACTCGATTCTCTTTTGGATCGCTACCCACTGCAGGCGGCTGCTGCTGGCTTTTGCTCCCTGCTGCGTCAAACGCGACACCAACGTGAACAACAAACCGTCAGCTTTGAAGCCTTTCGATCAATCACACGCATACGGAAAGGGGTAGAGAGGAATGGAAGACAACCAAGAAGGTGCGGACGATCTGACAGGACCTCCTGCCGAGGAGGGAGCGTTGGTTTTTTTGGTGGAACACGTTTGATGCAGGAGTTTCGAGAAGAATTTTACGGTAAGAAGAGAGCCCAACCCATTCAAAAACTCCTCAAAAACATTAGCCCAATCTGGCGCGAATGTTGAGCCACTCGCCCAGTCCCTTCCCTCGGCACCAGTTTGCCCTCTGCATTCAGGTGCTACGTCCTACTACTACGTACCACCGAAACTAAGGTGAACGTAGATTAGCATATTTATTTCGTATCGCTCCCTGACTCATCGATCGTACCGGCGAGATATGGTCGTCGTCGTCGTCCAAGCGAATGTTGTTCGCTTTTGGGTGAATGAATCAGACCACGGCAGCGATCGATCGTTTGGCAGGAGGGCACAGCTCTTTTGGGAATGGAACCAAAAAATCCAATGTCTGCTACACACCCTCCTACCAGCCACAGCAAGGCGTGATCGTGGCGTATGTGTCACCCGGATCAGTTTGCGGATCGGATATCAAAACTGCCATAAATGTCCATTTTTACGACGACAAATCTGAGTGAAGGAGATGGCAGAGCATCGAAACATCAGATATATACCGGGTGGCATGATACCTGTTTCTAAGCTGGCCCAAAATCCCCAATCCCTCGTTCTAGATGTGTGGCGATGGTAATCAACCAAAGAAAAAAAGGCCCATGACATGGTGGTGAGGAGCAGGATTACTACAAAACCCGTTAAAAAAGGTCAAACCTCATCTAAACGCTGAAGTCTGAGTCACACAGAACACAGCCGGCAATCGAATCAAGAGAACTCAAATGTCACTTCCGTAACCTAACACAGAACGGCAACGAGCAGCAGCAGCAATAAACTAAACAACAAAATCACAATCGAATTCTCGTGTCGAACGTGGTGCG
This sequence comes from Anopheles gambiae, assembly GCF_943734735.2. Taxonomy (NCBI): domain Eukaryota; kingdom Metazoa; phylum Arthropoda; class Insecta; order Diptera; family Culicidae; genus Anopheles; species Anopheles gambiae. Next base: position 31,312,074 of record NC_064602.1, on the reverse strand, counting down.
CCCGTATGCTTACTACGTCGCGTTCCTGCAACCGTTCGCGCAAGATGACCTATTTGAACGGGTAGAAGAAAAAAAAACACACACGCAATTGACGGACAGATGACAGGCCCCTCAAGTCCCCTTAAAAAAACAACCAATCATCCTGGGTTTGTTTTTAGTCCCGCGCGGGTTCAACACACTCTAGGCGAACGCGTCGCGTAACGCGGTGTAAGTTCGCGAAAAATTAAACCCCGATATGTCATCGCATAACAACATGTACTCCTGCGAGGAGCATGCTAATTTTACCTGGCATATGAGACGGAGGACAGCCCCCGCAGTATGCTGTGTGTGTTTAATCCCTGGCTCCATGTTTAGCTGTCCAATGTCCTCCCAGTGCGCCCAGCATTTCACTAACGTAGTTAACGCAATCCAATTTGTATGCCATTCTGTTTGGCATAAGCAAGAACCAAGAACCGGAAGAAAAACACACCACATACTCGCGCGATTCTATTCCCCTCCTTTGTGTGTACCCGCCATCAGCCCTGTGTGTACGTAACTTTGACGTCAACCAGTCTGCGTTTGATTCTGTGGCGCACAGTCATGTGACAATACGGTTGACGCAGTAGTAAAGCGCTGCTTTTGGGGTGGCTCTTGCTGCGCTTTCTTCTACTCGCGAACACGAACTCTTCGAACTGTACGCGAATCCAATTCCCAACTGTGCCACGTGCCGAGAGTTAGAGGAAGAGAGCATACAGACATCGAGGACCCAACTGTTTTGGGGATTGTCGGTTTCAGAAATCGATCAACAACCCCGATTAATGCGCCTCTCTGCGTGAAGGTCCTGTCTGTTTTTGGGGTCTAATGAGTTGCTAGCTCCCTTTTCCCCGTTCTCTGCGTCAACTGTGCCTAGCTACAACTATCTGTCAACGAGATACCAATTATGGAAAGTTGCGCCACGCTGAGGAGCTGTACGCTTAGCCAGATATATCTACAACCAACAAAAACCAGAAGCCAAAACATAACATTAAGCCCTTGTTGGTGGAGACTGGGGAGGGCATTTCCTCTACAAAAAATGTATATGTGTGATCTACACACACAACACACACACATCATCATCGATCCAGGGCAAGCAAACATGCCGGAGTTGACCAAAACAACACATCTGGTCGGTCCAGGGGAGAGATGCCCTCCAAAATAAATCGTTGATTGATGCCCCCCGGGGAACACGGGGAGAAGAAGGCGGGCAGTATGCTCGTGTTGGTGATCAGCAGTGAGTGATAAATCAAAACCATATGGTCCACCCCGCTTCTCCGCTGGCATGTGTACGAGACGAAAAACGCTCTAAAACACATGTTTGTGGTGCAGCATGGAAGTGGAAAACGGGACAGGGTGGCTGGTGGTGTCGATCGATTGCCAGATCGAGAACAACCCAACACCAGCGTCTCCGTCCGTAAGCGTGGTTGTTTCCACCCGCTGTTTGCTCAACCGATCGCGCACACCCAAACACACAACACAGGTTCGACGCCTACACACGCCTATTACACCATCTAGCGATCGATCGATGGCCGAACGATGGCAGCTGCTTCGCGCAGCGCACACGCAACCGCGCTAATTCGGTGCGCAACACACAGCATCCGGCCAGGGCGAACCAAAAAAAAAAAAAAAAAAATACACAACTGAAACGTCTGAAACGATCCGATCGGTTGATCGATCTGGAAAACCGCTGGATTTGGAAAGGGGTGGTGGTTTGGGTGTTTGTGTGGGTGGAAGATAATTTGAATAAAGCATTTGCCTCCCAGTTGTTCCGCTGCCGGGCTCACGGGGCAAACTTCAATCAAAATACCACCTCCCTCCCCAAAAAAAGGGGGCCTCTCCCCCGCCGTGTATGCGCAATATGGTAAAACGGGGGTAGTGGTTTTTCGTCTAGCTGCTGCTCAGAGAGATCATGTTCCAAAGAGATTGGAGAACGGGCAAAGCAACACACGGACGGCGCACGGTCGCGATCTCCTTACCTGGCGCGCTGTGCCGTCCGACCCCCCGGCATATTTATGTAGGCAGCATTATAATAATTGTTCCGCCGCTGTGTTAAGTACAGCCACTCGCCCCCACCCACCTACGCGATCACGCGCGCCAGCTCCCTTTTACTAGATGAAATATTCAAAACCGCACGAACAGCAGCACACGCTCGGCATGCGCTAGTTATTATGTGCAGCGCGTATCAACTTTTTTGCTCGAGCGATCGACATCGGGCAAAGCGAGAGCAGCAGAAGGAAGCACGAATCGTTGAATATAAATTGCAGCCAGGGCAGAATGCTCCTTCAGGAGTTTTGGTTTCATATTCTTGAAGATCCGGCGGAAAGTTTTCTTGGGAATTGGGTAAAAGGAAAACAACACTGTTTGCTCTACATTCTCGAAAAACTGAGCACAGGCTCTACATCGTTAGGTTCTTTATGAGCAAAGAATCTTTGCTTAAAAGCTTATGGGTTAGCTGTTGGTACAACCTCGCTAATGTATCAGACAAACACTACGTGCTGAGAATTAGCTGCGTTTTGTACGTTGTTCAAAAATTGAGGTGATAAGTAGATGATCAACGTCTTGCTTATACGTTGGACGAGGCTCTAGCTACATGAAATAAGCATTTACTTTCTCCCATGAAGATCCAACCCAATTTACCAAGATATTGGAATGGTCCAATTATTGAAGTCCAAGATATTGAACTAGACTGAGATGCTAACTGTTTAAGCAAACAAGTAACCCTGAACCACCCGTATTGTATAATGATCTTGACCACAGGATGTATCTCTATTAAAGTGAAACGTTGTTTGTGCACCCCTAGAACGCCAAACGATCCTCGTATCTCTGGGCTACATTGGGCTACACAAAGAAACTTGCAACAATAAAACCAGAAGCGCGCAACTTACACCCAACTCCCGCCCTAATAGATCACTGTCGCTTAGCTGGAGAGTTGCTCCGATAATGCTCCAGAGCACATCGTATCCATTCTTCCAAGCCAGCAGCAGAAGGCCTGGAAGTCCCGCGGCAAAAAACCGGTCCTCAGGGCTCAGGGAACCCGCAGGGATCCGTTGCGCTCGGTATTATCCCAAAAGGCCCACATATTCCAACGGGCGCTCTCCAGGCAAATATGCTGCGAATGTTGCGTACCTATCCAGCTAAAGGCTTTTGTTGGTGCTGCTGCTGCTGCTGCTGCTGCTACGGGAGCGGCACATAAATTTCAATCAATTTCAAACGGAATCCCCCGCCGCCTTCCCTACCCATGCCCTGGTCCGTTCACCAGCAGCCCAAATGATCTCAATACCTCCCCACCCACCAATATCTCTTCTTCTCAGGAAACAGGCCAGCCGTGCACAAACAATTGGTGTCAATTAATCATTTCGATCAACCGAAAATGAATACCATAAATTATACATTCGCATTTCGAGACACCGAGAACCCTCCGAGTGATGGGAGGCGAAAGGAGAAAAGCATAAAGCATCTACATTGGCGAGGGCGCCGGGTTTGAGGTTAGCGAGAAGGGAACCGGCGAACCCGGCAAAGAATAAGTTAACACACAACGGTTTTTTGTGTGTTACTTCTGTATGCTTTTATCGCACGTCTACATTGGTGTGCTGTTTGGAGGAATGGAATGTTAAAAAGGAAGCTGGTGAGATTGCGGTTTTGAGATGGTTTTGGGACACAGAATATGGCTTCCTCCCACACTTTAAGGGTCTCTATTGCAGACGTCAATTCGCGACTTCTTGAATTTTGAAACCTGTTGGAAGCAGATTTTGCTTATGTCTAGGAGACAGTACATTAAGATTCCAATTGGATACTCCAATCATCATGAATATCCAAACTCTGCTCAGTTAAAAGCTGACAAATTGAGGAAGCATAGAAAGCAAATTAGAGGAGATTTTAACTCCTCAGCCTCAGACTCTTTCTAGAACCACAAGAGCAGCCGCATGACAACAAAAAACAAAACTCTTCAGCAAAAAAGAAACTCCTAAACACCGCCAACAAAAAGCCTCAATGAAACGGTCGCGGTATAAAGCGGGGTGTGCAATAATAGCAGGAAGTAAACGTATCCACCCCGAGGCGTAAAACTGGCCGCGTGTGCGCGCGTGCTGCCGCGCTGAGGGGAACTTCAAAAAATCGCACGATCGTGATCTTGGGCCCCGAGACGGCCCGACCATTACTAAGATCGCCGACAAGCTTGATTTCTCTCTCGCTCTCTATGCTCTAATGCTCTCCACGTTAGAGAGAGCTTATTATTGATTGCCATCCACCACTACTCAAACACGGTGCTTGTGTCCACGACTACCAGCAAATCTTCCATCCATGGCACATGGCACCTCAACATCACAACCGCAACTACAAACATACACACAACGGCGTCTGTCTGTGGACCCCGAAACGGCGAGCCAATTGATTATGATCTACAACCCTCGCTACCAAACCACCCTACAGCCATTTCATCGGTGTTTGTGTGCTGTCTGCCCGTCTGAGTCTGAGGCACGAGCTGCTGCGTAAGGAGATTCCCACTTTCGGTCCGGTTGTGTGATTGCGTTCTCGCGTCCGGCTCTCGACCGGGACACGATCGAGGCGAAGAAAAACGCTCGAGCGAGAATCTCGAGAACTGGTTTTCTGAGCCCCTTCATCTCCAACCCGGCATCGTTGGGAACGGTTTGGCGATTAGGGGGTTAGTAGTAGTAGTGCAGGAAGATACGATACCCTCCAGGAGACAACCAGAACTACAGGATATATATCATAACCCACTCCAAGCAGTGCTGGCACTGCAAGATGGTCGTCCGATTGTTGCCGTTCTGTGCTCTCTGGCTCGGCAGTAGCAGGCAGCAGAGCCTGCTCGTGTCAAGAGATGCTCGAAATTAGCAGTCGTTCCAGCTGTGGAGCACCAACTACCGCGTCATTAGGCGAGATCAATCTCCGGGCTCGCGTGAACGTGGCGCGGAAGAGATGCGCGCCCTACCCAACCGTCCCAGCCGGTACCAACACATGCACAACACACCACGAACTCACAACGACCTTCCTCCGTGCGTGCGCTAAACCGGGCAACAGCAGCAGCAACGTTAGCCAGACGCCTCCCGGGCCCATATGTTTGTAATCATCTAACGAATCCAACACTCGCTGCTACCCCTCTTGGCCTCCATTGAACACTGGCTCCACACACACATACATACACCATCTTGCGCTGCCACTACTCCATTCCTTCCCCATTATTCATCTTCCTCAGCTGCAAAGGCGCGGTTTTTACGCGCTTCCCGCTTCCATCGTTCGCTTTCTCGCCTGCTTCTCAATCTGTTCTTTTGCTCTCGGGTTCTCTCATCCCTCCATTATTACAACCCATCATCAAGCCGAACGCAACCAGCAGCAGCAGCAGCATCATGGAAGATCGCGCGCGCAAGATCGTGATGTTATTAAACCGTTTTCGATTGCCTTTTTTTAGTGAGTGTGCTGAAACCTGCCCTAAGAGGCACAGGGAGCATCATCATATGATCGCGTTTTGAAAACAAAACAAACGTACACAGACACACACACATGCATAGTGCAGGAGACGAAGGGATTGAGGGGACATGGTGGTTGAGGTGGTTGAATCGTTTCAAGACGATCAACGAACCGATTGCGACTTTAGTGCGGGTGATGAAGCAGCAACAGCAGCATAGATCAGTTACTTTTGCATTTTAATAAAGCCCATCATGAGTGTGTGTAGCATTGGCTAATGATGCTACTGCTGCCATCCCGGGAGAGGGTTCCAGTGTCAGAGTAGCAATTTTCTTCGATTTCTAGCAGAGCAGACCCGCAGATCTAGAACTAGACTGACAGTGATCATTTGGTACATAGAGGCGGTGGGATGCTTGAGCAGTTGTGGGTTAAAATTAGTATAAATAAATCTCCCTCGCCCGTTTTCATCATCGCACAAGCGCGCACGGCCATGTTACTGTGCGCTTTGATTAATGCGAAATGCTGCATAAGCATAAATTTTACCCGAGAGATAGAGATAGAGAGCAAGAAGCAAACGATTTGTGCTGCACTGTGTGTCTCTGTGAGTGTAGGTAGCGCATCGCTCTGGCTAGTTGATGTTTTCGATTCAATTGGCATAATAAATCGGGTGCATAAGCTGCCACAGCGTGCAAGTGCATGCTGGGCGGGAAAGAAAGGACGGCGGGTCAGCGGATGTGAGTGCAGATCATCCATAATTAGCGAACCGGGTAGCGGTGAAACATGATCGTTGCTCTTTAAGCGATCGCGAGAAGGAAAGACAACAGGGGAATTAAAACGGTACCGCCACTATTAATTGCTCTCATTTCTGCCGTTCGCCGCTTACCTTTTGTGTACGGATTGCACACGATTGCAGAAACGACAAAACGGGGAAACAAGCTTCAAATGCAACTGAATCGGAATCCCACCTGCGCGTACAGCACTTTAATTGCAAAAAAAGCGATGCAATTAATAGAAACTCCGCCTGAGTGTCTAACAACGTTTTGCGCTTCTATCGCTAGAAAAGCTTTCAAAACAAACATGACAACAACATTCGGCTAAATGCTGTTTGGTTTTATCAGAAGTAGTGCTATCTGTGGGTTTTTCCAAACGATTCGCGCAACGATCATCCCTACCCAACGACCACAGCCATAAGAAACCGGAGCAACTTTACGATAAGGGTTCCGCGCGCGTATAGACACACAAAAGAGTTTAAAACACACACAAATAAAAGTGTGGAAGCCACCTGTCGTTGACGATTTACCGGTTCCAGCCAAATTTGCTTATCTTTTTAATAAGAGAGCTTTCAAAAATTAAGACAAAAACAAAAGCGCCCGAAAAGCACACCATTGGCCAGAACCGTCCGATGTTGTTACATGCATAATAAAGGATACGTCTTCTCGCTCTCGCGCTTGTTTTGAGTTTCAAATCATAAAAAACATGCTCAAAAAACAAACGCCAAAACCGAGAGAATGACCGACGGTCACCAAACAAAAAACCATACAACCCCCGAAAGAGCCTAGCTTCGGTCAAGTTTTATCACTTTATGGGGGGGGGGGGGGAGGAGCACTCGGGTTCGTAATAATCTACCCCCGGGTCGGACGTAATTTATGGGACAGTATGCTATTGGTGGCCACGTTGCGGGACTGTCGCAAAACGCACCAAACGCACGATGCCCGCGCGGCAAAGAAAACCCAGCAGCAGCGCGTGTGTAGGTCGCGTGCTCGACACGCCGGGGACGAAAATAAAATCGTCGATGAATTTGAATCGTTACTTCCCCCCCACCCCTTCCTCTCCGCTAGCTGCTCGATCGAGTTTAAATTGAGTTTGATTTGAGAAGTGCATCAATTAAAGCGCCCCCATTGGGGTACGGTCGACCCATTAGCCGCCGGGCCGCCGAGCGAGCGTCTTTAAATAACGGATTCAATCGGCGGACTAATTTGTAGATTTGCCGGTGTCTGGTGGCCGTGGCTAGGGGAGGGTAGCTGTACTGATTGACTCTTGAACGCGCGGAGAGAAAGGCGCCATTCGGGAAGGAGTTTATTTATCCATTTGCCAAAGCCGTCCGTTACACGAGTGAGTGGATAGAAAAATAGAATCATGATCAAGAAATTCCTCTACCAAAAAAATCAAAATAAATCAAACAGTAGAAAACACTCTCACATGTGTTTGTGTGTGTGTGTACACTCACTCACTCTCGCGCGAAGAGAGTTGGTTGGATCGCAAAAAAAAGAAACGAAACTTTGTCGATGATGCTGTAGTGCCGAACCAGAATGCACCCCCAGAGTCTAACAGGGCGAAATGCAAATAAGAAGATTAACTTTGCGCCCCCGACGCGCACGCGTTTGGCCCCCCCACCACAGCACAGGGGGTGGTGGTGATGTGATATGGTGCCTGCGTTGTATGTGGGTAGCGGCGCGGGGCACTGGCGGCGAGTTGCAAAACGGGCAGATTTCATTCATAAAATTTGCTTTCGCGTGGCCATCCGAGCAGCCCACAAGCAACTTCTTCTGCTGCCTCATGCCGTCGTGCTTTTGAGAGGACGAGACGATCGCCATCCATCGTCACTCGGCTGCTGCCGGTGAAGTTGCAATGATTACGCAGCGCGGCGAGAGTGTTTGGCACCGCCGAATGCTCCCGATTTTCTGCGCTGTGTAACAGAAACAAACACACACACACAGCACAGCAGCTGCATCGGGGACAACAACATCATCAACGGTCCAACCACACACGGGGCCCGCACGCCACCAACGGACAGAGTGCAGTGATGTGCAGTACTATTTTTAAAACTCTAAATTCCCGTTTTGGTTCGTCGTCGCCGTCCTCGTGCGGGCGCGCTCTGCTCTCGTCGACCGACCAGATGCACAGATGCCATTCCGTTGCGCAATTTTGCCAATCGCAATTAAACGCTCTCGACCGTGGGATGTGTGTGTGTGTGTTTCCCCTCTCCTGTCGTTGCAAAATGTCGCTCGCTCGCATTTTCGTGGAAGTTGGAGGAGGCTGTGATGCACTCTGTGATGCATCATACCGGGGCATCATCATCATCAACCACACGTCACTTTATCGTGCCAAACCGCGGGAAGCAAACAATGATTAATCCAACGCCCCCCTCCCTGCGCACAAGTGGGTGGTTTTCTAGCGAATGAGTTATCGAACGAGCGCGATAGTGTGTCGTAGCATTCCGCCCCGTCCGCCTTCTTCCGGCTAATCTATCTTGCTGTGATGTTGCATGATGGATCGGAATGTAAGCGATGAAACAACACAAAAAACTAATGCTCCGTCCCTAGTTTCTTCTGTGATTGGAATCCTTTTTTTGCTGTTTTGCCCGCACAACGCTCGATCGTTCCGACCTTCACACCCTCCCTCTTCCCTTTGGCCCTCTCGGCGGGATGATAACACACGCACAGCCCCCGCCAGACTCGGGGATGATGTCATTTATGTGCGATGGAGCAGGCCCACGACCGCGCGCGCACAGGAAGGAATTTAGTTGCGCGAAAGCAACTTCCGGTTCGCGTGCAAGTTGGCCACTTGCAAAACAAAAAATGCATGCCTGTTGGGGTGTAGATATTGGTACTGCTTCCCCCTACACCCTGCTTGCCTTATCATAATTGACGTGCCCCAAAGGTGTATTATTAGATCGATGAGTGTCTGAGCAGCTCAAATTCCGAACGTTCCGTAATTGATGGGTGTTTGTGTTTTGTGTTTTTTTGTGTGTATTTGTGGTGCTCTTTCCTTACGCGTCCCCACATTTAACTCATCTTGTCAACATACCTAAAAAGAAAAGGAAGAAGAAGAAAAAAACGAAACAAACCATTAGTCAAACGTTGTTTGCTGTACGGTGAGAAAATGCTGCTCGGGGTGGCGACGGCGGCCGCAGCAGCTGCAGGCGAGTAATTTAGCTTTTATGTTGACTAATGAAGTTAGCTCCTTTTGAAATCACAAAGACAAACACACACACACATAGAGACAGTAATCGGAGAGAAGATGGTAGTCAAATTTGTTACGGGTTGTCCCCATCACAGGGAGCTCTCTAAAGCGAGACTATTTGAATGGCGTTAATGGATGCTTCAAATAGGTAACATACTTCCACTCCACGGTTAATGTGGTGGAGAGTCTGCCTTTACACCATCATTCCCACACATCTTCGGGGCTGTTTTCCGCTGCTTACTACGGCGTACCACGCACATCCTCCCACTGTATGGGTTGGGAAAGAATTCACATTGAATAACGCTTCGGTGCAGCCGCCCAGACTCTACGCGCGCGCGCGCGCACACATTTATCTTTGCTCATATTTCTTAAATCCTTTCTACCCTTCCCGGCTCATCGCCATGGAAAGGGATAATAATTTTCCCTTTGTATTTGCTCGATTATTTAGCACCAGCGAGTGGCTGCTGCTGCTTATAATCTGCAGAAGCCGGCCGCGGGCCTACGCAACCGTCCCAAAGGGCTGCTCACTCATCCTGCTGCATCTTTGGGAGATTTGTGGGGAGGGGGAACTGCATTTTTAAGCTTCCCCCACGCACTCGCTTCGTTAGTCTGATGCATTCGACCGTTAAGCACCCACACACGCACACACAAAACCCCGTTAAGCCTGGCAGAGCACAATTGCAGTGGGAGTTGGCGTGCACGTGCGGCGCATCGAATTGGGTCCCTTTCGCCGTTAATTCGCTTCCTCTGCAAAAACATGAGCCGGAAATGCAACTCATGTCCATAAACGAATCAAGCACCGCACAGCAGAGATGAGAGAGAGAGATTGCCCCATCGTGAATCGATCACGATCAAAACGAAAGGGGGAACGGAGGCAAATCCGCCCAAAGCCATCAAAGCCCCACGCGTGTACAGAACCCACAAGAGCTGACATTTTCTCGTCCTATCATCGCAAGCGTGTGTACAAGGGGTGGAATATTGCACACCTTTACGTTTTCTATCGCTTTAATGCGCTTACGCCCGGTTGGGCAAAGGGCTCGGAGGAGCAATAATAATCCACCACTTTTGCGCTCAGGAAGGAAAAGAAGGGCACGATCAGCATAAAATGCACGATGAGAAAATGATGATCAGGAGGAAAAGATAAACGATTTGATGCTTCCCCTCAGGGCCTATAGCTATCGTGCAAGAAGATGAGAGGTGTGGGCAGCAGTGTGAGCGCTATGAATAATTATGTGCGCAGCTGCATCGCGTGCGGGTGGGTGGATGTTGTGGGCATGCTGCACCACGCAGCAGTGGGCAGGAAAAATAGAAAGCATAATAATTTTCGATCAGCGGCATCAGCAACAACTGTTGGAAGGCTTTTGCGACGAAGGCTTGGCATGGAGGTAGATATTTAAATATTAGAGTGAAGAGATTTTGAAGAGCAATGGGTGAGTTTACAATGCAGACCTTCTATGAACAGATGATATCAAAATTCTTGAGAAATAATGTATTTTTGGGGGTTTTTATATAGAACGAAGAGAAAATAAATATAAATAATACTCCTCAATCCACCATTAAGATGGTTTCTCAATCGGTATATGCTGCTTATTTTTTCAAATCGAACTAGCCCAGAACTAGTCCGGAAGAACGTGTTTCCCCCCGTCCCCTATTCCCGCTTCTTGTCTCTCTCTCTTACGCACCACCACGACGAGATTGGGAAAACACTCGTGCCGAGCGACACACAAGCAACGAAACGGAAGACGCAGTTAATCATTGCGGAGACGCCCAACGGCGTGCCAGAAGAGTGTCGGGAGGGGGGATTGAAGAGGCATGTTTCTACTGGCAGGCACCCTTCCCCCGGGGGAAAAAGCAATAGTGGCACACAAAATTCGAAACATTTCGTAACACATCGTAAAACAAACCTAGCATCGTTTTTCTCTTCCACGTGACGCGGCTGGCTGGCTGGCTTCTCTCCGCTCTGTTTGTGTGTGTGAGATTTCCACCCCGTCCCTGCCTCAGCTTCCCAGCACAATCTAAGCAGCAAGATCGTGAACAGGAGCACACAAAAACCATAAACAATTTTTCACTTCTCAGCCAAACATGCGTATGCAGAGCAGTTCCCGTGGGAGGAGGAGGAGGGTTTGGTTTAATTTTTTGGTCGACGACGATCGTCGCTTACGTTTTTAGCTTTTCTCTAGGGGTTTAAGGGGCAGTGGAAATGTTTCACATTCTTTACAAGGTAAACGAAAACGTATCGTATTATGTTGAGGATGAAAAGCGATCGAACAGGAAAGCTGTGACGAGAATGGATGATGTGATTTTCATAACAAGCTGTTTTCAAAAGATGTTGCAAAATTGTCAACAATTATCAGAAACGGAATGATTCAAATGGGATACAAAAACACAACGGCATCAGTTGATGTCACAATTGCGTCACTTGTTATCAGAAACCTTGTCAGCAAGGCATAGAATCACAGTTTTGTGGTTTTCAAGTAGCAAGATTGTGATATCAACCGTACATGTTGCTAAATGCAATGCAATAGGTCTTGTCACGCTGAATCGAAGCATCATTCAATACTAGAGCAATGTAGAACTAAATTTTAGTGATGATTAAAATAAGCATTGGGGCCCTTTCCGTTTTAAGTTCGTAGGGTGAAATTTCAGCCTGTCAGTTGTTTGCATTGTATAGCAGTTTTTGAGCAGCTATCAAAATGGGTATAATATACAGGTGGGCTTCTCCCAAGGTGTATGAATTTCGAAGGTTGATTTTTATAGCTTCTGTTTGTGAATGAAGATTTTAAGAGTGTTTTGTGTATTCGTGAAGCCTCTAGAAAGCTCGTTTGAGCAAAAGTTTTCACCCGTCCTGTCAAAAAGTGATGTTTGAATTTGGTTATAAAAACACCACCACCTGGGCCATCTTAGACCACCTGAACTACATACACTTTGACTCTAGATTCCATCACCTGATCTCTCTAATGCACCTTGGGGTAAATGTAAATATCACCTTGTTTTGCCATTTTTTGGAGCATGTACTCGAATCTAATTCTAGCTTTGAGGCTAGAATAATCTAGACTGAAAATTGCAGGCTAGTTTTGTATGTGGTTTTGGATGGAGTGTTTACATGATTTCAGCCTCCAACTGTCAAACTCCATACAAAAAGCTGACTAGAATCGTGAAGGGTCCCATTAACAGAATATTGAATTAGGAAGCTATTTTTTGTGCACACTTTTGGCGCTCGCCAAGCCAACAAATCATAATTTCAATCACAAGCGTAGTGCTTCATAAATTGCCAAACAAAAACAAGGGAGCCCAGCAAATAATATTCCCCACACTACAGGGGGTCGTCGATCACACTCACAGTCGCTTCTCTAGTTGTGTCTATGGGGACGTATTAGTTTCTGTGTGTGTGTTTTTGGCGACCCATTTTTTGTGTTTGTTTTGTTTCGTCCTTTTTTTTCGGCTGCTCTAAACACTAACGAGCCAACCCGTAAACTTTGCTCCCGTCGATTAGCGCATTACTTCGGCGCGATCCTCCTTCCCATTCTTCCAAGTAGGTAAATCACTTCTACCGATTAAGTGCTTTATGAATTTTTGGGCTGCCTGAAAAAAAAATCCGCGATAAGAGCAAGACGTGCAATGTACAACCGAAATAGAGAGAGTGAGCGGAAAAAAAATCATCAACAACAACGAGACACCAACATGCATCGAGGGTGCTAAGGCTGGTGCGCTTAGAATGCTCCCCCTCTGCCTGCGTGTGCGTGTGTGTGTGTAGCAAGAGATACAGGAAGCAAAACAGGAGGTGATTGAGATAACGCAACGAGCGAAAATCCGCGACCGTCCGCGTTCGACGGGGTTCGTCGCTGATCACGAGTTCCGCGAGCAAGAGCGTGACGACGGAGACGAAAAAGGGTGCGGTCGGGGGGAAGTAACGAGATCAACCTCAAAAGCAGTACCGACCCAAAACCACACAAACATTTGGGCAGGGAATTGGGGGAGGGGGAGGGAGCGTGAAGTGATCGATGCGCTTGCCCTAATCAGCAAACTGTCTGTCACACATTTGCGCAAATTAGCTGATGAAGCGAGTCTGTGCGCGGCGCAAACGGTTTTCTCGCGCATTTGTCGCTTTCGGCGTCTCTGTGCACACAGACAGCGTTCTTGCAAGGGGTTTTTTTGTACAAATTGTGATTTTTGATTCCGTCTCCGGTTTGATGTTGTTCCAAAACAAAAGGGAGAGAGCCACGAAGCACGATAGACAAATTGCAGGACTTCTACTAGAGCTGCTACGTTCGATGAGGTTGGTTTGGTAGAATAGGATGAAACAATCAAACTTCCCCTTCAAATTACGCTACAATTACGCAGTTGAAAAGATACAAACTATTGCAATTCAACGGCACCGTAACCTAACTACAATGTAAGGCGGACGCAAGCGAGAAACCAGAGGGTCGTCTCCTCGTCTAAAGCCAGCGATCAGTAAAAGAGAGATGCTAAATTCAATCGAACAGACAAACCGCGCTGCTGCTGCCCGGGGAAATGCTACATTAATGCCAATAACCTGCCTCCATAAAATAATAAACTATCCGCGAACAGGCGGGCCCGAACACGAACAAGTTCGGCAAAAAAGGGTAAATAAACCATGTGGTCAGCGGGCGCGTGTTGTACGCTTATACACTGTGTGCCGCGTGCCAACGTTATGCCAACTGTATCGGCCAGGTTGTTAAGCGTGGTACCCCACATGTAAAACTGCACTGTAAAAAGCAATAATCGCCCGCGAAACAAAAGTTATGATGATTGCAGAAAATTACTCATTTATTGCATCGATAAATTCATGCATCGTTCAGGTACGGAGCGGTGGTGTTGCTGTCCCTCCTCCGGCTAGAAGCCTTTTAAGGGGACTGTTTTTGTATTTCAATTGTATCCCTTGCTAATCTCCACCGTTTCTACCAGATGGTTGAAAAAAAAAGCGTTGTCTTTCACAGTGCCAGAACACCAAATGAGGAATCAATTCAGCGGCGGCCACTCACCCATTTTGTCGCGCAAATTCGTTGACACGCGTGAAGCGAAAGAAAGAAAAGGCACACATTTTTCGGGGCGACCCATAAGCCACACCAAGGACAGTGCCATATGGTCCACTAAATATGCTGTTTTGTGCACACGCTCCGAGCCAGCCGTTGCGGCAGAAATTTGGCCGCTGTAAATGGAGCTTAAAAAAGGAACTTAAAAAAAACTGGGTGCCTTCGAAAGTAAAGTAAAACGATTGGTGTTGGACTTCGGTCCCGGTTTAACCCATTTCGACCGTGACAACACGGCCTCGTGCCGTCGAGAAAGCATTTCACTTTGCCGTTCCAAATTATCGTGTACATGTAAATGTTTTTTTTATTTTTGCAACCTTCTTCTCAATTGTACGGCTCACTACGGCAACCTGAGTCGTATTTTGCGTCAATGTTTTCCGATAATGCAAAAATATGTAATCCTTCCAATGGTAAAAAAAGAAAGCGACACAAAAAGAACCGAAAAATCCCCAACGTCAATCCCACCCACTCGCAGGAAGCGGAACAGATCAGCAACTGACAATCCGCAATCAGCGATTTGATCGGGGTTTGATGATATTTGTTTATACTTTTCGCGCTTGTACGCTGCACCGGATGGCAATGTTATGAATGTTGGTTTTGTGCCAATTTTTGGATCCTTTCTTTTTTCTACTGCTCCAAACTCGATCGTTTGGTTGATCGGTATTTTACGTCCGGGTTTCTTTTGCAAGAGTTTCAAATCATTCAAAGCAAAGACACCACATCATTCATCTTTTTTTTTAGAGTTTTGCCGTTGTACAAAACAGAACCAGGCTCTGGTATTATTGTTTCCGTGTGAATAATATTTACACCGTTTGGGAGTAGGAGCGCTGTGTTTATCTTCGGGCCTAACATCTTCCTTTTCTAACTATTATGTGGAAGAAGCAGAAAAAACTGAAGGAAAGACATATTCCACCACCAAAACCTGAACAAGAGCTGGGTGTGTGCTTCGACCAATGAAATGAAAAACCATGTACAGAGATTGAAGCAAAAAAAATATGAAAACAGTAAGACACACATTTTCTTCACCTCCCCTTCCCGCGTCAGAATCACATTTCAAACCGATAAACGAGAACGAAAATGTAAAAAAAAAAAAACAACGAAACCCCTAAAACACATGTGACAAGCGTTTGGAGCGTTAACAGGGCCATTTTTTTATGTAATGTTTTTCCTGTAAGGTTTCCTGCAACAACAGCACAGTTCGATAACCGCGTCATAAAATGCCGCTGCTGCTGCTGCTCTAGGTGTGGTTTTGTTTTTGGCAGTTGGAAACCGCGACGGTGGTAAAAGTAGCTGCGTGGAAAATAACAAACCACGCGCCAAACCAAACAAGCTGTTAAAAAGCTGGAGCATAAAGAACAGCGAACACACAGTTTGCAGGAATTTCTGTGTTCGTCAAGTGGTGAATAACCGCCACGGTACAATATCGCCACAAATCACCACCACTGTAGAAAGAACAGCAGATAATTGTTCTAATGGTAAGTTATTGGCAGCTAAAACATATTGAACAAATGACCCCTCGCCCCTGCAACAGGTGGCTGAGCCTTTATTAAAGGCAACATGTGTGAAGCACACCAAAGCGAGCTATAATCCAGCGAATCGATTGTCTTTGCTCCCAGGCAAGGCAGAAAAATGCGTTTAATCGTACCATTCAGTTCTAACATTCAGACCAGAACGCATGTTAGATTGGCCCGTTAATTGAGCTTAATTAGTCACCGTACCCCGCACAACAAACATTGCTTTCACCACCACCATCACTAGAGCACAGGCCTGGCAATGGCAGGTTGCACCTTACACCACACCTTCTCTTCCAAAAGGTTCCACAACTCACACGGCGGTTTTAAATCCGGTTTCCCCCGGTATCTCCGCGCGCGGTTGATGATTAATAGTTCTGAGACGAGCAACTTTACACCTTTTCCACTGTGGGCGAAAATAAAAAGGGCAACCCAACCGTCAGAGTCAGTGTGCCAGTGGTTTAGCCGAACAATGTTATCGGATCTGCCAGGATTTGAATTACACATCATTTTCCCCCGTTTTCATACGAGCGCACATTTGACGAGAATTCAACTTTTACCACACGCTTCTTAGCTTGGGCGCGTCGTCGTTTACGAAATTTGAGCTGGGTCTGCCGATGTTCGGACAGTCCGCAGTCAGTTCCTTGGGACAACGTAGCAAAATCTAGACCAAACAGGACCAATTCTTGTTGTTTTTTTGGTCTTTGTATCCCATTATATCGAATAAATAACTATTACAGATGATGGTTTGCCTTTTTCAAAAAAAAAAAAAAATGTTGTTTCTAAGATCCCTTCTCGAATGACTTACAATGGAGGACAACGGGCCTAGGCTGCACACACGAGGAGCAAGTTTTGTAAGGCAAAGCGATTAGTTCTCCTTAAGAAACTTTGTACGGTCGTTTTATTTATTGTGTGTGTGCTAACAACCAAAGGAAAAAAGGGCAAAACTGAAAAAAAATCTCGTACGAGAAACTTAACACCCATAACATCATCAATTCGTCCGTCCTCTCTCTCTCTCTTTCTTTGACCCTGTACAAAATGTTGTAGGGAAGCAAGACACAAAACAAGGACGAACGAAGAAAAAAAAGGATCGCCTGCTCACCGTGTCCTGCAGTGAAAAGGAAATATCGAAGGAGGGGCAACCGTTTTCTTCTAATTTATTAGGAAACGCATCCTTAAAATTGGACAAGATCGTGGCCGATCGCACGGGCGGCACGTTGACTGCGCGCGGGAGCAACGAAAGAGAGGCAATGGAGGGAAGACAAAATCGTACCAGAAATACATTTTGGAAGCATTTTGAACCGCTCGGTGGTTTCTAAGGTACAAGGTTACAGAGAAATATGATTTCGCGCTGCATTGATCGGTTGCAGCGCTGCTGCAGCGCATGGCTGCATCACACATGGTTGTGCACAGTCCTGTAAAACCGATGCAAGAAAGCAAAGCAAACAAAACAAACCGAGTCAAACTTCGGAGTGAAGAATATTATGTTGAAATAATTCTTTAACTCTTCAATAATTGCTGAGGGGCTTTAACACCGCGCTACAAGGAGGCATCCACACACAACAACAACAAAAATGCACAACCGCAACCGAATTTGGGAAGCATCTCTTCTCCACAAATTAAAGACAGCAAAAACACACACCAAAAAATCGAGGAAGGCTGGCGACAAACAGAGCAGATTCGAAAAATAAATTCCACTTCTCGCATTTGCTGCTGCTTCTGCTGCAAATACCGGGGCGTCGGAAGGTTTTATTTTATTTTCCCTTCAACCCTCGCATTCATCTGTTTTCGCACCATTTTCTGCCAAAGAGGCGAGGGCCGTTTTTGGTTCGGCCGTACGTTGCGGGTCCTCCCTTCCCCCGTCTTACGTTTGCAGATGCTTGCAGGCCAGGGCTTTGGTCTTTGCAGCGTCGTCCCAAAAGGAGCGAAAGAGCTCCGGCAAACGTTTTGGGTTCGTTTTGCTACCATCCCGCAGGGCTCTCTCCCTGGCTCTGTGCGATCGTTTCTGTGTTGCTTCGCACCCAGGAGAGGGTTCGGGGTCGAGCAGGGAGCAGCAGGGAGGAAGAAGTAGGCAAGATCACCCGCCCTCCTGTGCGCTTTTCGTTCGCTTGCTTTGCGCTCTTCTCAGCTTTTCATCGGGCACACGATGAGCACAACACATACTGGTTAGAGTGCAGCAGCAAAGCGAAAGATCACTTTTTCTTTTTGGGCCATTTTCAAGGCCGAAGCGGTGGCACGGAACCTTCGACAGGGACCGGAGGAGCCGACCGGGCAGCAGCCGATCGAAGGGCGAACAAAACAGGGAGAGTTTTTCGCTCCTTCTTTTGCTGTTACACAGGTTTTTGTGTGTCTGCAAAAACTGTTCCTTGAAGAGGATATTTGGTTTGACACTGGAAAATTCAGAGGTGCAAATTTGAATTATGCAGATGCGTTGATGCGCCTGCCGAACACATCCGTGTGGTGTGTTTTATGCGCTCTGCACTGTTGTCACGCGTATTCCCAAAGGAAAAATAGAGCAAAGCATAAAATAATACACAGAGGGAGCTTAAAATGGAGCATTTTCTCTTGTCCTTGTACAGCACACACACACACACAGACAGTTTCGTTTTCAACATTCCGAACAAAAACCGGGCCACTTCCTGGAAACAAAGCTCCTCCGAAAAAGGTATTTCTCATGCTTTCTTCTTACGCGATGACATATTGTTTCGGTTGGTGTTAATTTACTGACCGATCGTAAAAAAAAACATCTCTCAAGAAAATGGTTTTCCTTTCGGTGCACAGCTCCAAACACTACCACTTACTTTGGAGCTCCCGAAAGAGGAGGAAGGATGGAGATGGCGGGGGAAGAAGGAAGAGAATATTTAATTAATTCGTCTTCACTTTTCCACATTAAAACTATCTTCTTTTTGTGTGTCTGTTAGACTCGCTTCTTCCAATTTACCCAAAAACCAACTCGTTCGAAGTGCTTTACCATATCCACCATCCTGCTTTTCGTCCAACAACGCAACGCAAGGGCTCCATCCGGCACTATTCAACCAAGCCGGAATAAATAATCACTTTCCTTATCTTTTAACCGAAACGTAGGAAAAAAAAGTCCCCGGCGTAGGACGGCGAACCCCCGAAAAAGTCACAACGAAACGGGTGGTGGAGAAAAACCAGTTGCGTCCGATTTTGGTCGACGAGAGGAAAAGCGCGATCTTCTTTCTGCCTAATTAAAAACATTCTCACGTACACACGATCACGGCGACAGTTTTCAACCTTTCTTCGCCTGTTCGTTTCAAATATTCATGAAATGGGACGTGTGTCGCTCGATCTCGTGACGGAAGTCCCGACACAAAACACGATAAAGAACAGTGCCGAGATACTTTGGGCAGGAAGAATGAAAAGGAGCCGAAAATTAGGGAAAACGTAGAAACGTGGAGTTTCGAGTGAAGAAGCTAGCGAAGAAGCTTTGAGATGTGATCAAAACGATTAGAATGAAAGATATGATTTACAAAGTCAAGAACTCAAGAATTTCCTTTATAATAACAACCAAACGCCGAATCATTATCCTCACCTCTAAACGGTTTCGATTGAAAAGTGAATTATTGTGAGCCTCAAAAACATGAGCCTTCTTGCAATTATGTGATTTTTTAGGGGAAGTCCAAACGATTTTTACTTCACTTGGGTCAAGTCCCGGGTAATTCCCTTTTTGTTTAAAGCCGAGAAAAGGTCGGACAGGTAAGGAAAGGTAACCGCAATGCTCTCCACTAGCCTTGCCCTGGCGAGGAAGTGAACTCGATCGTCGAAGCATCTTGCAAAGCGCAAAGAAAATGTGCAAACAAGAGCACGAGTAAGAGAGAGAGAGAGAGAGCATATCCGCAGCAAGCAGCATGTATTATGCGAAAGCATAAAAACAGTTGGGAATAAACTAACCGATGCAGCGCAGCATCGAGGGCAGAACTCGGGCGCCTCTAATCATAACATCGCGCGCGCACATCGCAGTCGCCGCCGTCGTCTACTGTAAAATATGATTCTTTCCATTCAATGCACTCCGGGGGAGGATGGAGTGGGGCTGGGGTGGTCCAAGAATGGACGGCTTCGAGTTATGCTCACGATGCACACCTTCCACACACACACACGCACGCCCGCGCTCGACTCCAGTTCCGCGGGACAATTCGCTCGTGCCGCTCGTCGAAGGCACGACGAGAATCCACAGAATCCGCCACAGACGATCCTGGCGTACGATAACTGCGCTGTGCTTTGCTGACTGCTGAGGGGGGGGTGAAGCAGCGTGCGCGCACACACACACATAATACGCGATCTTGGCCGTTACTTCTGAATAAAAGCGAACGAAACGAATTAAAAAAAATGGCAACGGATTGTGCGGCGACGCCGTTGCAAATGCAATTCACCCCCATTTTTTTTGTTCGATGCACAGTTCTGTGCCGCCGATGTGTGAGCCCAAGGGATGTCCCTCCCGCATCACCCCACCTCCCCCTGCATGATAAAAACTGAATGAGAATGGAAATGGCCACCGGAGGACAACAACAAACGACTTCACAGCGTCGCAGCGTTTCGGGGGGGGGGTTCGAGTTGTGACAGAAAGTACAATGCAATGGTGTTTGTGTGTGTGTTTTGGGAAGAAAAATGGAATTCAATCGTCGCGAGAATCACATGTTTTATGCTGCCCGAGCCCCTTTGCTTGGGGGAGGGGGGAAATATACAATTTCTGTGTTCTAATTTATTATTTACCATTTGCCTTCTTTTTTCTCGATTTCGGCGCCATGTCTGTTGTGTTGTGAAGCGCCGCTGCTGTTTTCTCTGTTGGCTGTTGATTCGTGGCCGCTTTCTTTTTTTCTATTAGGACCGTTTTCCCGATACAATACAATCACCAATAACAACGTGTTTGATATTTTCGTTCTTCTTCCTTTTTTTTCTTCTTCAACTCCTTTGGCTATTTTCGCACACAACCAACACTATTATTTACATTCGCGGCAGTACCAACCATGCTGCGTACACATACGGAATCACACTGCTACGCTCTTCCTCCCTAAATCGATCGAAGGAGCTTTCTTTGTGATGATTTCGCACCAACAAAAACACATTGACCTTGTGGCGGCGTTGCTTGTGTAATAATCTCGGTTGTGTGGTAAAGTAATTTGCACTGAAATTATTTCTGTGTGACGCAGATTTTTTATGACTTTTTAATACACTCTGTGAATGGCACACTTGAAAGAAGCTCAACACAACACAGGCGGGAGAGATTGTAAATTTGCTGCTATTCTTCAAACACTACTACTACACACGCAGCGATAGTGAGACACTTTCAAACACTGTATCTAAGCCTCCCTCCCCGTTTTTTGATGTGAACCTCCCCTCTGTTGTTTTTGCTGCCGATTATCACCACCTTTTCTGCTATTTGCTGCAAACGACAGAAATTGACTTCCTGAGACTCGGGAAATAATGCGCAAATGCAGCAGCAGCAGCAGCAGTGTTTGTGGATGGCAATCGATTGTGCCCTGTTTGTTGTTGTGCTGTTGTTGTGTTTGATGTCGATTTGGTGACGTGAAATGCACTTCCTCCTCCTTCTCCGCCACCGTTGGGGTGCTATCGTTTCCCCCTCTTTCCTATGTGTGTGTAAACAAACTCGCGCGCTGTCAAACGCGCCCGCACACAGCTGTCAGAATTCGCATCAGCGCAGCGCTTGTGCTTTCTAATCACACAGCAGCAGCAGCAGCAACAGTGACGGCGACGTGTCGAAGGATCATTTCTAATCGTGACATTTCTAGACGCACACACACACACAGACGCAGACGGTGTGCTCCAAAACGCGGTGGAAATCAATTCAGCAAATGGCGATGATTGTGCGATTGTTAAACTTCTAGTGTACTGACGCTGGCGGCTGGTTGGCCCCGGCTGTTGTTGTTCTTTTGCAGCTGCTTTTGCGTGACGTAATTTGCTACGGGGCAGAGCGCGTTTTAGACAGCTCCGTCTTCCGGATCAAACTGTCGTCGTATTCTGCCGCGCTGTGCTTCCGCCATTCGGCTGGACCAGACACAACAAATAGAGTGTGCGCCACATACGCACACGCACTAGTCGTACAAATATCCACTTTTCTATGCGCTCTAATGAATGCCGCACACTGCACTGTCTTTGGCTTGCTGTCAACACACAAAACTGGCTCTCTAATCAATGGCAGCGGCCAGCAGCAGTTGTGTTAGAACGCAAAATCGATAAAAAAGAACAGCGACCGACCGTACACAACCACGTCCACTCGCTCGCGCGGTTCAAGTCGAACTAACTAACACAGTTACAGCGCAGATCTGTTGTACCCCCGCGGCAGCCCGGTTCAGGCGCGATGGCGTTTGCTTTTGTTTTGCTTTGCTAGAAGAGCGAGCCCTCATAGCACCTCACACGCGCACACATACGTGAAGTACGTAGAGGTTCTCTCTCTATCGCGGGCGCGCGCGCGCGCTCTCTATCTCTTTCTGTCTTGTTTCGCAGTCGGAAAATCTCTCACCAACACTTCGCACGCACTAACACACACTGAGATTTAAAATGAGCGTTTATCTCTCGCTTTCTGTGTGCCTGCGAGAGCGGCCGAGAGCATAAAACAGCATAAATGGATTTTAAGTCAGGGGTAGGCAGCTCGTTTTGCAATGTTTTCGTGTGGGAGTATTTCTAGATGAATTTTTATTAATTAAAAAATGATCAATTATGAATTCCATTCAGTGTGGTGATCGTTATCTATTTAAATATTATTACACATTCGAAAATCAACGTATTTAGTATAATTTTCCCTTAGCTAGAAACGTTTTTTTTTAATTTCAGCTTTGGTTCGACTGCAACTAAAAAGTCAAGTTTTCCAATAAGAGAACACAAACAAGCATCGATTACTCAGCTCAAACGGCTCAATGATCGTGTAAGTAAGTGACCCCGATTTGCCCATCCCTGCGATAAAATAATAAACGTTTCGATTCTCTCGAGATTGCACCGCGGAGACGATAAAACATAAACATTCATCTCGCGTCCCGCTCGCTATGATGCTTCAGAGTATGTGTTCCCTACCCTCCACCACAGCTCTCTTTCTATCTTTAGTGAACTCGATATCCCTTTTTTCCATACGATCAGCCCTTGCCGCGGGGAGGGGGTACGAGAAAAGAAGAGACCCCGCGCTGCGATCGTAAAAGGCAAACGATACGTTCTTGGAATGGAGGAGAATCCACCGGAAAACCCGCCGTGGCCCAAGCGAGAGCGAGGTTTTGACAATTCAGCACCCCCTTCGTCTCCGCAAGCCTCCTTCTCCCCCCGCGCAACCATTCCACCACCAAAAGAAACCATTCTGTCCCAAAACAGTTGTGACCCGATCCAGACAGAATTTAAATTTTCAAACCATCGTCTCGCGTTTCAGCTCCCTTCCTCCCGGCATACCACCATCTTCCTCCTCCTCCTCCTCCTCCTCCTCCTCCTTCTCCTCCTCTTCCAATGTTTGTGGTGTCAAACATTGAGCTTTTTTTTCGGAGTTCTCTTGGATTCCCCCTTGTTCCTGTTCCCTTTCTCCTGCCGTTGCTTCCATCCCCACCCATTCCCTCTGCCCACTCTGCTGGAAGATAAATAATGTCGGGTTATTCCGTGCGCGGGTTTAAGGTGAGAAAAGCGGGAATAACGATCGTAAGGGGCCCTCTCCTGGCAGCACAGCATAAACGTGAAATATTTAACCGATCTATCAAAATCAATTGTTTGCTTCAAGAGGTGCTCGTTGGGGGGTTGGTGCACAAGTGCGGGGAGCTTTTTTGAGCATTGAAACACAATTGTATAGAAAATTAAATAAACGGGAAAATCAATTCCTAAAGCAATCAAGCGCGATCATGCCCGAAGGCAGTGGAGATTCATGATTAAAGAAATAAATTAGAAATTGTTTAGTAAGCAAACTGCAGTAATGCATTTGACTTTGAAATTATGGTTGCATTAACCCTTTTCCTTATCGAACTTTACAGCATACACCGTGTGTGTCTGTGTGTTTGCTAGCGTTGTCTTAATAGTCAATTGAAAGATAACCTTCCACTATTGTTCATTTCTTCTTATCGCATCGAATTGTAGTAATCACACGCCTAATAAGCCCATCACATACATGTTACATGAAGTCTGATCGTGATGGGACGATCGTCCCTTCCTTTCTAGTAACGGGGCATCTGAGTGTGATTTTCAGGTCCTCCTAGCCAAAAAAAAAAACAAAAAATGCTAGAAGTTGCTTTCTCTAGCGATTAGGACACTTCCGTACTGCGTGTTGTCTGCTTCTTTAAAAATAGCCACACTGCCCCTAAAAGTTTCGTCCACGCACCACACCCTCACCCTAGCGTTTGACCAAAACAACGATTATTTGGTGAGCAGAGAGAGAGAGAGAGCTGAAAAAAAGGGAAAAACGGGCGACACATTCCACAAACCGGACGCCAAAGGTATGAGAAAACGCAAATAAACGCGACCCCGAAATGGAGGGGGGGGGGGGGGAGGTTGAAGTAAGGGAAGGATGTACGGGGACAGACGACACAATATTGTTATGTATTTCGCAAAAATAGATTACAGACAGACGACATAGATTACGCTGGTTCGGATCGACGTTAATGATTCGTCTTGCGACACAACAACGCGACGACGCTCGCGGACGGTTGTGCGGTAGACGGACGGTCAGCCAAGCCGTTCATGTGTACGTGTGTGTGTGTTTGGGCCTTTAGTCAGCTTCAGGGCACACCAGACCGAGTGTCGTATGCTTAAAAATAGTTCCGCTTTTCCACCCCCTTCTCGTGACTCCCTGTCTCATCCGCCCAGCGGCACTAGAACGACACCGATGCGACATCTCAGACGGAAACCTCATTTCCCTGCCCGGTTGTCTCCTAGCTCCCGGGCCAGACTGTCACACCGACCACCAGGCAGTTTAAATATCCCCCGGCCGGATGAATCCAAGGATTTTGCCATGTCGAAACTGCGCCAACACAGCACAGAGAGAGGGAGCTCTCTACGCGTTTCTGTTTTTGTTTTGATTTAAGATCTGTTCTCATCCCTACCCCCTTCTTTCGACTCGAGCACACAAACGCAAAAAGGGAAATTCTACGTCTGGGAGCACTCCCTGCTTTCTAGGCATGGTCCCCGGAAGCCCCCCCAACGCCAGTCTGGGATCGTTTTTCGCTGATATATTTGTCTGCCGGATTTGCGCCGGGGCAACACAAAATGGTCCCCTCCCCGAAACATCTGAATCTCTGGGACGACAGTTTAGAAAGAGAGAAAGAGGAAGCGGAGGTTGGAAAAGCAATTGGATTGCGAAGAGACCGCCGCGTCAGCCAGTGCAATTCATTAAACATTCGGTCTTAATCTTTTCTCGCACTTTCTTCCCAGCGCAGCGGACGTCTGCCGGTATCCGCCGGCCTGCAAAAGTCAGACATTGCGAAAACAGGAACGGGAGAAATTCCACACCACGCTCGTACGCACCCTCAAAACAGGACGACAACGACGAGGACGTTGGTATGCCAGCGCTTTGTTATGCTGGCAGAGAATTCGGCACCATCGGCGACCTGGCGAAAGGAATTTGATTGCTTTACTCCGCCGCGAGAATTCGCACGACGAATCTTTCTCGGGCCAGGCCCCCCAGGCTATACAATTGTCAACCTAGACAAAACAATCGGAGATGATTGGCTTACGAGAGAAAGAGTGAAGGATAAAAAAGTAACATAAAACAAGGAAAACGGAATAAAAAATACAAATTTGCTACATCTTTTGAAAATACTTCAATATTTCCTCAGACAAGAACAGGTGCACTTCGGGATAAAAATTGATTACCCCCACAAAAGCAAGCAGGTGTCTGTCTTCGTGCGAAATGTCCTTACTACCCTTGTACCGATTCCATATCGTACATACACGAGCACATGCAGATCAAATGAACATTTCGCTTTGAAACCTCTGCACAAGCAGCGGGGACATTCACACTTTACACCCGGGATTTCGAAGAATCCCAACAGGGTCCCTAGGGGCCTTCCGTGGGTCATAAGAACACTAGCAGTGGGAAGCTTGGAAGAGGTACCTTCACCCTGCCGAACACTACCTGTTGCAGTCGTCCTTACCCTAAACCTGGGCAATACGAAACTAACGATCAAAACACAATAGAAAAACTGTCAGATTCTAAGCGGACAGCCGAAGAACATCGAAAAAAAAGCGAAGAAAAACCTGGAACAAAGCTTACCACGGGGGTAGGATGATCTTGCAGAGGAGGGCGAATGGCCGAACGAAAGCTTGGCTGGGCTGTAATATTTATCTCATTTCAATGCAATGCTTCTGGCCCCATCGTCATTTTTTACTTCACCCAGCTATTCTATACAAAATTATTCCAAATGCGAGAGAGCACACATACACACAGAGAGACACACAATGAACGGAGAAACACAAAAAGCACGATCTTACCAGACGATCTTACCATCACTATACACAAAAGATCGCTTCCTTTTCTCGTCAATTGTGCGCGGTTTCGTACGCTCCTTTGCTCGAGAGTCTGTTATTCTTGTTTTCTAACCAGCTTGATTGGTGTGTGGGTTAATGTTTTGCTTCTATTATTTTCGTTAGCACTTCTCCGGATTCTCCCGCGTCCCGATCCCGGCATGGGATGACGTTCGACCCGCGGGGCCTTTTCTTTGCTTCGACTTTTATATATTGCCTTTTTTGTACAGCTTGCAACGTTCGCTTCTCGCACACACTTTATCCGTTTAGTTTGTCCTGTTCCCTAGGTCTGTGTGTGTTGAGTTTTGTTTCCTTTTCTTTCCCATTTTTTGGCCGCTTTGGTTTCGATTTTACCTCATCATCGTTGCGTTCATTTCGTTCCCGTCTCTCACTCTCTTTTTATGTGTGTGGACGCGATCTCGTCCACGTTTTCTCTACGCCACCTTCGCGCCCGGACGTAAAGGTTCTTTTGGTTCTTGGTCGTGCATTTTCAAGTGTTAAGGAATCAGATTTTATTATTACACTCGTTTCTTTTCATTTTACGAGCAGCAGCAGCATGGCTGGGGTAAGGGCCTTTCAAACGCGCGTGTATGTAAGGCACACAGGATCGTTTGTACAGGTTGGGCCGAGAGTAGAAAAGAACGAAGCAAGGTGCAAAAGAACGGACAGTTCGAACGGCGGACAGATGATGGGATGATTGGGGGCTAGACGAGCGGGAGGAGTGAATTTTTTAACACGAACTTGTAAACGATCAACTTCAAGCTGTCTGTCAGGATCTAATCATCCCCCGGGCTCGGGGCGAACCTGTACATTACCATAGCCGACAGGCGATTGTGAGCAACAATGTAGCGAGCAGGGAAAGGAAAAAAAGCATAAGAATATTTCACAAAACCTCACAATACAATTGGCACTCTTCCTGCTGCGTTGTCCATTCCCCGATCCGGGGCCAAGGCACCAGAAATTGTGAACAGCATATCCTGGTCACGGCACCGGCAAGATGTGATTGAAATGCCTGTATTTAAATTTCAAACCCCTGTCAACATAATTGCGAGTCGCTAAATGCGTAAAATAGAGACCAATCTGTTTTGATAACAAAGTAAAATGTTGTTAAGTTTATCTCATTTTCAACAAAAAAAGTCGATATCTTACAGTCGGAAAACAGGTAATGTTATCTTATTTTTTCCTCCGCCCGCCCGATCAGAACGATAAATATTGAACGTTCGTTTATTCTATCCAAACTGCTTCGCTTGTGACGTGCAAGAATCGCACGAAGTGAATAAAATTAATGTCTCCGCGATCATCGTGAAGCTCCCTGCTAGAAGCATTGCAGGAGAGCAGCAGCAACAATGAGGTCAGAAGCGATCATAAAGTAGCTCACTTTATATGACAGTAGCAGCACACGCCGTTGTATGTTGCCCGCCAGACACAACATCAAACCATTTCTCCTCTCTTGAAGCACGCGCTCCCCACGCCATTCCCTTTTCATCCTGTGACGCTTTTCAACACCTTCATGAGAAATGGGCGGCGACATTACGCACAGGGCACAAGCCGGCCACAGATTGCAGATTCGGGGGAGAGATCGCGCGCGCCGTAGATTTGCATAGCGGAATGCATTTTTGAAATTTATATTTATACCCTCTGTAACCTCCCTTCTTACACATCCACACCCTGCCATATCCCACCACACCACGGAAAAATGCAATGCGAGGTCGAAAATTTGCATTTTAATTAAAATTTCTCCATCACCTTTGGCCGGTGTTAAAAGGTATTTGCTGCGGTGGCCGCCGGTCGCACCCATTCCTATCACAGACACTAATTGCGTTCGGAGCGATTGAAATCTGCAGCGGAGCGCAGTGTACAACATGCGGAGTGGCAGAATAGGATCGTGTTAAAAATGGTTGTAATGAGGACAGTGAAATGAGTGCAAAAATTTTCCAATCAATTGTACAACGGCACGTTATCTGGCACGAAGCTGTAAGCGAGCTGATGGAGGGTAATATTTGGGAGATTTTATTCGGTTCAATTTCCCCGAATGTAGACTCTATTTTGTGTAGTAACACAGAGTGATGTAAAAAATATATTTTATTCGAGAAAAATGTGCATGCATGGGCAAAATGGGTACTGCTGGAACAATATCGAAAAATGTAAGTAATGTGTAGAATTTTTAAATGTATTAAGTCGTCACTGAAATAAGGTTTGTTGTCAATTTAAATGATTTTTATGAAGCAACTATTTTGATTTGGAATTATATTTTCATCGTATAGGTGTCACATTTTGGAGCTCACAACAACTCGCAACGACCTGTTTTGTGGCCAAAACGCAAAAAGACAAAAACATTGTTCAATCATTTGTCCGTTATAATTGCAAGAACTAAGCAACTTGAAATCTATAATGTGAAGTTTGCAGAGGTCAACTCCTTCTAGCTGATCCTGTTCTTTATACCCCAAAATATGAATTGATGTATGGCTTCAGGGATTGATGAAATACGGTTGCAGGGCATAAATTCGTGGTTATAAAGAGTGCCTGAATAACATTTAATAACATCAAATGCAGTAAATTATCAGTGTTATTTTATTTTGGTATTTTATGCAATAAGATTAAGTACAAAATCGCTAAATTGCCCTATTTTGCCCCATGTTCCGCTATAACCGTTGTGCGGACCGAACTGCTTTCGCTGGCAGCATTTTATGACAAAATATTCATTGCATTGCATTCAAATAAAACTGTCCACGGTTTTACTACCAACTAAATAAGAAATTTAACAGTCCATAAACAAGTTTCCAGTACCCAACATCACTACACCATTGTACTGCATTGGCAGAAGTCAAAGGTTCGCAATTAAATTGATGTGTCTTTAAGCCGGCGTGCAAATGAGCAACCGCGTGATTCGCTTTTAATCAACGTGCTGTCGCATTAGCAACACGGCTGGAAATTATATCCCCCATCCATGCGTGTGTGTATGTGTGTGTGTGTGTGTGTGTGTGTGTGTGTGTTTCAATCGTACACGCGACCTTTGCCTTCGCTTTTACCATAAGCTTCCTCGCGCAAAGCCGCAAGAGACACAAACACACACATTAAGCCGGATTTACTTGCGCCCATTTCCTTACCAACCGTATTAGCACTGCTGTCCCCGTGTGTCGCGTGCTGGGGAATATAATTTATTTGTCCCATTCACCAACCAGTGCTGGAAAATTGTGCCAACGCTTTGTCAACTTCTCCTCATCCTCCTCCTCCTCTTCGGCACACCTTTTACAGAGAACGCACGGAGGTTAATCTTTTGGCACCTTCATCATCATCATCGTGGTCGTCGTTATGGAGATGGATTGAAAATGGGAAGAGAACAAAGCAAAAAAACTTCGATATGCATTATCTTAAGTAGTGTGAGGGGATCAGCACCACCCACACCCCAAGAAGACAAACACGAGGAGGTCCCCCCGGGCGCCGAGGCATGCTGCACAATAATCCCGTGCCCATAATCGCGGATAATCCAATTAAACAAACGAGATTCAGCCGTGTTGGTGTCTTGATTATAATGCACTCCCGGCAGCTGCATACCGAATATGGTCGTTCAAAGTGCCGGTACCAACCGGTGGGCAGCTCGTAGAGCTGGACGAATGTCCATAGATTCGTTTCCATTCCGTCCAAGATGAATAGCGTGTCTGCGGTGCACTATTGGGCGAATTTGCATAAAATTATTTGCATGACTTAAGCTGACTTAAAAGCGGTAAAGCCACATTAAGACTTCCTCCTTCCCGCCACCGCAGCGTGTTTTAATCTCGGTAAATACTCATTAACAAAATCATGTACCTGAGCGAAGGTGGGGATCACATAGTCACCACTTCCTGCGTTAAAATGGGAGAAATATGTTTGCGTCGAAAAGGCTACACATCTCCATTTTTCCATTTCCGTTGCAGCATGCAGCTGCATGAAACGGCCATTAGGGCAGAAGAGTTCATTCAAGAATAAAAAGATGCGAAAACCTTAAAATGTCACACTCAATAAATAGAATTTGCTGCCCGCCCGCACGTCCGGCAAGAGGCCAAAGCACAATAAGAGAGCCAGCCAAGCACCACAGCACAACATGATTTGCATAATATTTCAACCCCCCTTCTTATGCCACCACATACGGGAAGCCCTGAATCTAGTCTTTCAAACCGTAACGGCCTTTCAAGAGCCACCTCAAATCTCCGCGCAAAACGCAAACGACGAACAACAGCAAAAGCACCAAAGGTGTGGCCCGCGCAAAAAACGCGTCGCGCGCGCGCACACACCGGCGGCGGCGGCGGCTTATGCTTAAAAGCATAACAGTGTTTTCGTGTCCGCGCGTAAATTTGTGCGACCACCCCGGCCGCCTGACTGACTGACTGCCATCCGGCACCCGCCTTCTTCGCCGTTCGGTGCGACTCAAAGTTCGCGGTGCGATGCGTCAAGGATCGACGCTGGAACGAGGTGCTTCCCGGACATGCTGTTCTGTGTGGTAAAGAATCGCCTTCCTTTTCGTGTGGAGCAACAAAAAAAAACTGAAGAGAACGAAGCCCGTAACGACGACAAAGCAAAGGCGAAAAAGCCGGTACGGACGCAACAGCATCCAGCAGCAAAGGGATTTGAGTGGGGGAGATATATATTAGCACAATCCAGCGAACCGAAAGGAAGTCTGCGGACGCTCAGAATCGGATCGCGCGCTGTGTACGCATGCGGCTTGGTGGGCGAAACTTAAATAGCGAGAAACGAGAAGAAGCGGTTAAAAGCTCCACACCGTGCTGCTGATAGCACTTTAGCTACCGTTTCTGTGGAGCTGAAATGGAAAAGAGCAGAAGAAAGAAAAAAGAAAAGAAAAACGTCTG
This sequence comes from Anopheles gambiae, assembly GCF_943734735.2. NCBI lineage: Eukaryota > Metazoa > Arthropoda > Insecta > Diptera > Culicidae > Anopheles > Anopheles gambiae. The sequence continues at coordinate 31,280,805 of NC_064602.1, read as the reverse complement.
ACGCTCAAGACATTCTACGCTACCACGACCGATCCTCGGCACATTCTCGCAGCTACCAGACATTTGCGTTTGTGTTCCGCAGAGGAGATCTTCAAGAAAAGAAGGACATAGAGGGAACGGGGAGTTTATGTGTCTGGGGGGAGGGGGAGGGGGGAGAGGGGGAGACACTTAAAGTCATTTGAATTTGTAAACCCATTCGAAAAAGCCAACTCGGCAACACATCCTTTAAAAGCTCGAAATTAGAACTGTTCGTTCGCATTGAAACTATTGCGAGATCCTTACACCGAACTTCTGCCATCCGCAGGTTCTTGGGTTCCGTGGGCAACTAAAACGAAATCTCACCAATAATTAGCTCCTCGGGATCGTTTTCGGCTGTGGGAGAGCATGGGATGGGTGCACACGCAACACTGGAAGTTCATTAAAATACGCACGCGACTCTGTGCAGGGCGATGTAAACCCTTTTATTTGTGGGGTGAGTAAAGGTAACACCAGAAAAGAAACAGTAGGAGTACATCCAGTGCGCAGGCGGATACGTCGGCGGCAGAAAAAAGGCAGACCGGGGGCGAACGCACCGGGAACGTTTTGCGCACTTCCAAGCAGCAGCTTCGAACCGGAGCGAAGCATTTTAATTGGCCCCAAAACACTTAACTTTTTTGTTTGTGTGGAGCGAGGCGCAATCCGACGAGATGGAGGCGTAGTACATGTAGCGAGCATTAATGCCGCCGGGCCGGCCACAATATTCATAAATTTGGCTGCATTCGCTTCCAGCAGCAATAGAGGGTCGTGTGCGAGATTTGGAGGTCTTTTGAAGATCAGAACCGGAGGCGTAGGTTTTTTGTTTTGTTTTCAAGCTTCGGGGGGTTCACTTGGACGTCATTTGAGCGTAACACGGATACCTTCACAGAGAGTTTAACGCTAAACGCGATAGAAACACACACACACACACACAGACGCACGCGTATTAGCGATCAATTATCGAATTCCATCGCTAAAGTTCAACCAACCGTGAGATGAGATGAGGGGGTTTCGTAGGTGGCTTGCTTCAATGGGAAATAACAATGCCGATGATGTTGCCAACCGACGTGGGAGGTATCTAGATATGCGGTTGAATCATATCCCCTCCGTCAGTGCCACACGACGCTACATCAATTGCCACCACAGAGATGGATTGCAGTTTTATCCCGCGATTAATGTGGGGCATTATTCAAATCAAACATTGGAATACTCACCGAGATACTGTGTGTAAAAACGCGGAAAAAACACCACTTTGTAGGTGGTTGTGTATGTGGGCTTTGATCTCTTTCCTACATCGATAAGGGTGCTACAGAAACATTTGTACTTGACGCTCGTTTGTTCGCAAGCTGGTTGATTGTTTAAGATAGCAGTAGAGCAGGATTCTATTGCTTTGTAAACAACGATCTCCCCCCGGTCGGAACATCTAGCCGTGGAGGAACAACTTCATTAGAAATCCATTAACACGTCAATTATTCTCGCCATCATCGACATTGAAACCCCGGGGAGAGGGGATAGTCCGTAGGCTTCACCACATACAGAACGACCGAACGACATTTCATTCTGGTGTGACATTTCGCGTTCTTGCGCTACTTGTCGGCTCGCGCTGGAATTCCTACTGCCTACGCGGGTATTAATAAAAAAAACGCGCGCAATGGTACTCGCTGTGTCGCGTAAAAACAAAGCCCTCACCACCTAGGGGTGCTAGTGTATCGACAGACTAGAGAACAAGTGATTTAACGCGATTTTTTAACACACTGGGCCACACTGCCGACGCGAATCCACTTTCGCGATCGAGATCGTGTGTGAGCAAAGTGTGTGCTAATCGCGCACTAGTAGTTGCACCCTCCAAGGGCTTTCGGCGACCGAGGCGCGTTGTCTTGGAAACTGCCACCCAGAGCGCGGGGAAATCGGGCCTGTCGCTTTGCATACAAGGCGCGATAAGCACCGTAAACATACACAAAGGCTATTGGAAAAAATCTTTAGGGGACAGAGGCGGACGAGGGAGCCTGAGCCGACTCTGGTCGACAATTTGCAACACGAAGATTTAATCTCAGGCCACTCTCCTGAAGGGCGCACGTAGGAGTCTGTGAGCGCTATCACCGGTAGTTTTTTTTGCGCGACGACCAGCAAGCACTGGCCGCAAGCACAAATTAAGAGATGCCACCGTGAAGGTGGAGGTGGTGGTGGAGTTACAGCTACATGCTGATGGAGTAAAGGTGACGTAAAGGTTCGTGCTCTCGCGGGTACGTGCCTAGTGGGGCATTGAGGAGGGTCCACTCGCGACAGCCGTGGAATTTATCCTTGTCACCCTTCGCATCCAGCACACAAAGAACAGTTACGGAGGCAGCGATTTGCTTGCACTCGGGACGATAATGGCGGATAATAAGCCGCACACACCCGCTCGTCTAATGGTCGAGGAGCAATGAGCAATGGTGGGCTTAGGTGCGGTTGAAAGGGTAGTTGCTACCCCGTCAGATGTGGTAGTTGCTACTTAGACGATGCGGAATTTGCCATTTTTGATCCCTGGGGAAAGTTCACGCTCCGAAGCAAATCGTTCTCAATAAATAACTTTACACTGCGCAATAGGATTGCGCGGTGATATTGCGCGCCGGAGATAGTTTGAAGCGACTAGCTAGATGACAAATATACCAATACCATGTGCTTTACATACCAGTACTATGGCTCAAGGCCTGTACTCTTTGTATAAAAATCTACTTTCTTCCCATACAAATAAGTAAATTTATATTCTACACATACAAACAATGCTTCAAAACATTCTCAATTTCAAAGTTATTGTTTCAGGAACAGGATCTCTGATGGATCATTCCAACTGCTCTAGACTCTGAGATCATACAGATTCTCTGTACACTGTCTTCGCAACATCTTTCTGGTAGAACAAGAGTACAACACCTGATCCGAAAACATCAATTTCGAAACAAAAATTAATTGATTAGAAATAAATTACCTCCGGACCTGATTTGGAATGATCGGACAACTTTTAGGCATAAACCTGGAGTGCAAGATTGCGGCCCGCCAAATGAGTTTGACACCTCTGACAGAGGGCGATCGTCGGGATCGACACCCAATTGCCATTAAAGGCGCGTGGCGACAAAGATGCAATAAACTAGTCGCCCCAGGTTCAAGCTGCCACGGTCGTGAATCCCTGTTTATGGTTCTCCCGGCGAACCAGATGCGGGGGAGTCGTGCCGATCCGAAATTGGGCTTTCCTTTTGGGCCGGAGGTAAAGAATCGTGTAGAGCAGGAGTACATTGACACGGGCGTCGTCGGGTTGTAGAACGGGAGCGTTGGGATTGATTTTATTGCTGCTCATCGCGGAAACGGTCACGTCGCCGAACGGTTTTATTTTGGCACCGGCACACTGTCCCCACAGACATACACACATACACACACAGGGAAGTCTTCGCTTCGGAGTTCATTTCCATCTCTTAGTCCCGGTGGTGTCGAATGGTTTTAATTTAAGCTATTTATTCTAGGATCACTTTTTCGAGTGTGCTTCTCCCTGTCCAAATGTCGTTTGAACATACAGCAACGAATGGTGTTTGACATTCGGTCAACGATCTTAGACAGATTTACGTTTCCTGGCGACTAATGTACGGCACGTATCACCGAACCTGGAGAGTTCGAGGCACTCAAACCACGATCTTTCCATCTACTCGTCTGTAACATCTCGAGTCCCTCCCCCCCCGGACCGACACAGGAAACATAGAATCGGAGCCTCAACCGACTGCGAGACTCGGGGCAGATTTATGGCTGATATAAAAGCGAAGCAATTGAAAATTCATTGCGAGTCGCGTCCTCTGCCCAGGTCCTCCGGTTTACCCCGAGTGCGCACCATTGCGCACTGTAATTAGAAAATATGACCAAATATATTTTCGGACGCCCGGTACGGAGTGTGCGTATGGATGCGATACGATACCAAACGGGGAATGGCGAACTTAGCTAGAGCGCAAATCATTCAACCATTTCATTCATGGTACACGTCCGTACGGTTGATTCGCGTTGCAGGTTTGTTGGAAGGGATAGCTGTGCCTGTAATGGGTGATATCCGTGTTGCTTGCAAACGCCTGTCGCCTGCAGGAGAGCAATACACCAGAACTAGGTAGGTTGGCAGTAGGTTGTCGAGGGACTTGTAAGTTTGTGACCGGCCAGCAACAGTGAGGAGGCCCCGCGCCACACCTTCGCGAGCAATTCCAATTCCTTCCAACCCAGTCTTGGAGCTTGATGGACGGCATGAAACGACAGCTCGACCCACCCACCCACACGTCAGCGCTGGAAGCTGCCACGGGCGGCAGCCAATCTCATTAGTTTGTATTTCAAAGTTTTATCTCTCGCGCAACATTTTGTTTTAAAGTGCAATTTTAATTTGCTTCACTTCTCCCCGTTGACTCCGAGCTAACTCTTCCCCTGCTAGATTCCATCCAAATTGGTTGCAGCGAAACTACAAGGGAAGCAAAATTTCGTTGGCGTACGATCATTACGCACATACACACCAACCTACCGTCGCTAGGTCCGGTAAATTGCGCTTTGAATGTTATTGCATCCAAACCGAGCTGGTTGGAGCGGTTCCCTTGTAACGGTGCTCTCGACACGGGCCGGTCCGAAATCAAATAAAACTATTCAAAGATCAAACAAACCCACTGCACCGTGTGCTCGGACTGTTTGTCCGCCGAAGAGTCGAGAGATTTGGAAGAACATGTGAGCTGTGAGGGGAGGATGCGAGTCGTTCAAACACTGCACTTTTGGTTGCTGAAATCTAGAGCACAACACGAAAAGAGGGAGGGGAGGGGAGGAAGGGGAAGTAATAAAAGGAAGGAGAAGAGGTGGGCAGTGTCAATAGGCGAGCGAGTATTTCAAGTGTGCGATTATTTATAAACTTACATAACCATGACATACACCTGTTTCGGGAGATTACAAACCTGCCACAGGGCGACAGCACAACACCTCACCTCTCCTCCCCAAGATTGTGAAGACATATCGGTGGCATACATCGTTATGTGTGTGTGTGTGTGTGTGTGTTTGGTTGCCATTCATCAACGCCTCTCATCAAAACCTGGCCAGGGTTCTAGCGACACACGTTTTTGCTTGTGCCCACCGATTTCATCCACCAGTTGGGGCGATTATTTATTACCGTGGAGCAAATATCAAAGACTGCGGGAAGGATGGGGAAAGAGAAGGTTCGCCACTAGCCAAATCTGCGCTCCGTAACCAATTAGTGCAAGCAAACGGGCAGCCGAAGAGAGTTGCCGTGTCGTTGCCGTGAGTTTTACAACCCAATCCTCATCCAACACAGCTGCTTCCTGTTTCCTTCCCGCACGACTGTAAAGGTAAGGCACTTTCGTACTCTACGATGCATCATCAACAGAAGAGTTGGAAAAGGTTACAAACAGAGTGCTGGTTTATACACTTGGCTAGCTCACACCAGGAAGCTTCAATGAAATTACAAACCCTTGGCAACTGCACGACCCGTGAGAGCGTGTCCTGCGTCTAATGAAATCTAAATTCCACTCCATCAACGCGCGCAACGCGATTGGAGTGTGGCCAACTCCGATGCAAACCGATCCGTCCGGTGGGAGTTCAATGAAAATTAATTGAAATTGACAAACGAAGCCAGAGCGAGGCGGTTGGACGGTATGATCTGGGGCTGACAGGATTCGTCCACTTACTGTCACCGGCGAGTTGACACAGCGAGAGGGTAGATACTGTACCCGCGTGAGTCATAGCGTTAGTCGACCGTGATATATTAAACGTTTCGAGTTACGTGGAAGAGAAAAGGCACATCAGAAGCAAGAACAAACGTCACGTTATCTCAATAGAACGTGATGTTTGAGGGATCGTTCCGATCAATGCTATCTACGGCTTTCTACGAAAGACACACACTCGAAAGTGATTCACGAGTTCAGTTAAAGACACTGGAGAACATACTGGCCTTTTGATTGCTTCACTGATATCTCAGTTGGAAATTCGCTATTGTTCACAATCAACATCATTAGAAAACTTGTGTGGCAAATATCTACAAGATGCTTGGCTCGTCTGAAACATCGTCAGCAAACGTCTGAAAGATCGGTTTTAATATTGTTTTGATCGTGACTTGGTATTGTTCACCTCACTGTACATTGAAAATATACGCGTTAAAAACGCGGAAAACAAGAGCAGAGTCATATATTTGACGATGTTTTCAGTAAAATGACCTATTTTACAGAAGGAACAGTTTCCTTTGCATTGAAGCTCATTCAATCAGACAGATTGCCCTTTACACCTTAAAAGAAGAACCAAAAACCTATCCGAGTCAAAAGTTGATCGTTAAAAATAAATCAAATTAACAGTATGTAACTATAAACATACGCTTAAAAGCGCTCTTGCTAATCCGTTGTTAAATAAATAATCCCATATTTAAATCAAAACTCATCCCCAAGATAGATCAGCTCCACATTCGCTGAGCCACGCGAACGATCCTATCGATCCATATCGATCACACGCCACGCAATGAAATCGAACATCTTTTTTTCCTGGGCTCATCTCCCAAAAGCCCAAGCGACCTGCAAACAAAAAAGAGTTATCCATTTCCCGTTTTTGCTTGCGTACGTATAATGTGGGCGAGAAGAAACTCAAACCATTCGCTACGGATCGCTATAAAAGACGAAATAAAAATGATCCACACCAAAACCCGAACCCGAATGTCACTGGGCCGCGGAGGACGGGGACCGCGCGATGGCGTTGATCGCGTGGTCGTTCGTTACTTCCAAAATCTTCGTAGTGAAGCTGGAACTTTGCATAATTTATGGCAACACGCATAATCAAACCGCACCAACTCTTGGAACTTGGAATGATGAACGGTAAACAAGAAGGGTTGGAGTAGTTTCCCAGTTTCACTCTCGATCTATACCCCAAAACGTCGATTGTGGGATGATGATTTTGGAGTGTTTCCCAAAAATTAACGATGGATCGGTCCGATAACGTTGACGAGGCGACAAGCACACGGTCCCTTATTAGATCGTCCTCTGCGGCTGGATGCGATTTACCTCAACGAGCTTTGGCGATGGACGACAAAGTCGCTAACTAATGAGCGCTATCGTCCAATTATGAGCCGAGCGCAAAACAGGACATAAATTTTCCCAACAACTTATACGCCCATTATTCACATTTATAATCCAATTAATCGCAGGCGCAGTGGTTCCAGCTGATCGCTGCTCTTATAAAGCATCCTCATTTCGTGCCCGGTTTGCATATCTTTGCGATTTACACCGTACGTAGAAGGCGCTTGGCATCTTTTAAAATCTTATCGATCATCAAGGTGACACGCCGAGTTGATCGCCAGCAACAGGTCGTCTGCGAACGGTTCTGTGCTTGTTGTGCGCGCAGAAGCCCTCCTTCAACCATGGCACGTTGGCAGCAGCAGACAACGGGGTAAGATAAAGCAACGCACAAAACATACCCGCGAACAAGCGATTAAAATGTTAAAAGAAACCGGGTTGGGGGAAAAAATGATAAAACCATATGACAAATGACATAAGACAATGAATGGCACCGGGCAAGGTTCACACAGATCGACGATCGGCTGCAGTATGCGGGTTGGAGTATGCATGATTGGAAGCACTGGGTCGATCGGAGGGTTGTTATTTACGGCACTATTTATGGGTAAATGTGCAATTATAAACTGCGAAACTACTCATTGTCACTTGCACCTTTGCTTCTTGCGAAAAAAAGGGTGTTATCTCGGTGTTATAGAGCTGTACCGGAAATGGAAATTACATCTCCACACAGCTAGAAAACTGGCTGAAATGGCAATGGAAAGTTTTCATCTGGACAGAGCGGGGTAGTTTTGCACTTGCCGATGAAAACTTTTCCATAGCGCAGTGCAGTTTGCGCATAAAACCCAACGCATGAATCAGTGACGCGTAATAAAAAATCATCGCTACAGCTGTAACGGCGCGATAAAAAGCTTGTTTGAGGCAGCTCTTAGAGACCGGCGGGGACAAACACAGCTTGTACAAACAAATTGGAAATAAAATTCAAATCAAACTTCTAACCGGTAACGGGGGGGAATGGTAATTGAAATCTACCCCTCGACCACGAGTGGATCACCGCCGGGTCGGGGCAAATCCCAGCGAACGAACGATGCACTTAGGCGCGTGTTAGTGGTTAAGTTATTGCCGCACGGGCACAAAAAGTGCCACATAAAATTACAATTATAGCCAAACAAATTATGCCTACTACGGCAGCAACAGCACAGGGTAAGCCTTCATCGGTGGGCTCTCACCTGTTGCACCTCTGAATGCTTCACGCTCAACCGACCCCCTCTGGTACGATCGTTACACACTGTGCAAGGATTAAAGTGCATTACTTTATGGAAGTGGTTGTACCACTTCAACACAGCGGGCACGATTAAATTGTCTTACGAGCAGTTGGAGAGCGTTGCCGTGTGACATTAGGTGAAGGTGTTGCGAAAAATGGCATTGCGTGGAAGTGAGGAGTAGGAATGACTGCGAGTTGAAGTACTCGCACAGTGTGATTTTAACGCAAACCACACCACACTTTAAGGCAAAGGTCGCGGAGAGATGAATCCCGCATGGAATGGAAGTTTCAACGTGACACAATTAAGGAGCTACCCCCGGAGGACGGGTGCGTCAATTTTCGCTAATTTAAATAAGAAATTGCTACCGTACGCGGGTCGCATTCGACGGATGATGGATGGGCGCGTTGGGTGAGGCATACAGCCAACCCAGCAGTGCCAGTACTACTGACCTGTGCTACCGATTGCCGCTGCGAGTGAAGCTTCTTGCGTATGATTATTACCGGCGTCGTGTGCTGGTGGCTGATGCTCCGCAGACGCCAAGGGTGGAGAGAGAGGCCGCTCAGCAGCTGCTAGTAGTTCATCCACTGTAAGAGAGAAAATGAGCGATTGTGATGCATTAGATACGTTTGTAATATCTATAATTATACGGTTTCTTCCTCGATAAAGAAAATTGCTTTTCCTTTGCTGGATATCTGGTAGCAGGGTATCATCGTAACCTCTACATCACACCTCAATCTCGGCCATTTGCATTTCGTATAATGCACCTCTAACTGCTAGTTTCTGTATCCGCGAATGCGCATGATGCACGGAGAGGGCAATATTTGCATTTCCCCATTCCCCTATTGCGCGATCAGGCAAACATCAACCGTCCCCTCGATGGCAATTAGGTCGCATTACTTCTAATTAAGCACCGAAGGAGAAATCAATCTTCGACGGCCAACGGTGACACGACGCGATGGTGCGTCTATGTCAAGGGAGCCGCGGAAGCTGTGTCCTCGAGCGGTATAGAGTACTACATGGAGATCATGCAGCCGATTTCCATTTCAAATGTGGCGTATTCTGTTCGGCGATCTCCCAAGCGTCCAGCACCACTCGTTTGCTTTGCCAGTGAAGATTGACACATCGCTTAGTAATGAAGCAATTACAGGGTGGCAGAGTCCGGTAGGTATTTGCGAATTGGCTTGCTTATCTAACTGAGTTGAATTGAGGGATCGGTGTCAAGGGATATTGATATTCATGATTACAGAAGCGCAGCTAATATGTAAAGCGTAGCTCATTTAGAAATGGTACACTTTTTAAGATATTAATGGCGCAAAAATCAAGTTATTTATATTAACTATCTAACTGTTACTAAGCAGTTGCTTATCTTTTGCGAATTTCGTCGAAAACACAGTATTTAAAACACGCAAGCACGCAATAATGTAATGTTTTCCAAGAACTACTTTCACAAAAATGCTCTAAAAATGCAAGTAAGCTTGAATAAATACATGATAGTCTTCCATTAGGTTTCTTGACTGTTCATCAGTTATGGTTTTGAACACATTCAGCCAATTGCAATTGCAGTTAGGACGTGCTGCAACTTCACAACCCTAAAACCCAGTTAAATCGTTAATTGTTAAACAACCCCCAACTATCCCAGTTTCCGTCAAAACAAATGATTTGGTATTGAAAATGGAAGTTGAAGGGTGTAAACACTGAGTACATTGTTCAGAAGAGGAATTAATGGAATAGATTGGTGAATATCAATTAGATTATTTCAAGAAAGAGCGTGCAATAATGACTTAGAGCTATTAACAAATCAGTGAAGAGTTCTCAGAACTCTCAATGCTTGAATAAAGTTTGTTTATAATTTTTCCTTTAAGACTATTTTCTGCAATTTAACACAAGAAATTGTTCATATTTCAGTGGGTAAAACACATTAGAAAATTCCAAAATTCTCCATTCCTTTATGGTATTCTTACAAAGAGTTTTGAGAAATTTGAATTATAGACGACTTCAGCATTTATGGACTATACATTAGAATAATTGGTTTTGAGTTATGGTTCGCAAACGTACAATAAAATTTTAACCACAAAGCGACCAGGACAATATTCCAAACAGGTAGCACAAAACCCAAAAGGTACAAACTACAACCAATATTCAAAAAGTCTCAGGTTTTCCCCAGTGTCTTTTGAATGGAAACAGGCGCAAAATCCTGTTCACATCTGGCAAATAGTGTGCACCATAACAAGGACCGCCCCATCAGCCTTCTAAATAATCCTACTTGAACATTGCCTGAAAGAGCTACAAAAAAATTGAAGACTGGTACCTAAACCTCTTACCTGTAAAGAACATCACAAAACAACACATCAATCTCTAGACATTTTGTACGAAGTTCTGGATGTGTGATTTGAATTTCTTACCGTATAGTCCCCGTATCTCATATCCCGCCATCGCTCAAATGGACGTGTGAAAAATGCACTCTCCGTCAACTAACGACCGGAAGTCGTTCCCCGTTGGGATCGTGTGCAACTGTGCGATAGTGGGAATCGCTCCCCGCATCACCGGTACATTCCACAGGCCCAGGAAGAAGCCAAATAAATAGTAAACAAACACATCGTTCACACCGAGAAAATCTCATCCATCCTGCGGGCGAGATGCAACGCGCTTGGATGGTGGAAATCTCATCTCTGGGACTAAGATTGATAGGGTTATGCTTCGGATTTTTTCTTCTATGTCTTTGTGGACTTTGGTTCAATGAGAGGTGAGCTGATATGATGGCACAGTACCATCCGAAAACCCTGGCTCTAATACCACTGGAGACATCAATCTTCGACGAGCTGAGAAGGGATTTTTATTTTGGGGAGGCCCGGAAGTTGTCGAACGTAACGTGACGGCCACAGCAAACCATCCCCACCGACCTAGTGAGCATCTAGACATACTATTCCAGAGACGCTCAAGTGCCTATCCTGAATGGTCGATTGAAATTGAACACCGGAAAAGGGCGCACACGACCGTGACATGTGAAGCCTAGAGCCATCCGCCGTTGCATCACTATCGCAACACGACACAAGCGTTCTGATAATAGTGTGTGTGTGTGTGTGTGTGTGGGGTAGTGCTCGGGGGAGGTGTGTGTGTGTGGGGTAGTGCATTATTATTTATGGTGTGTTGCGTGCTAGAGCGTTATCAGTTTGTTTTCGGTCAAACTGTCCGGTAAATGGTTATAATTGATAGATTAATTGGTCTGTCGGGTTTGCAGCAGCCCGAGGAGCGTGATCGAATAGGGGAGAGTGATGGTGGTGGTGCCAGTGCTGCAAACGGGGTAATGCACTTGTGAGTGGTAGAATTTATGGACAGTTAGTTGGACTACCCCTTAGCGCACTAGTAGTGCAGGCCAACATCATGTTAAAAGGAGGGGGGAAACCTTTTCCCGATAAGCGAGTAAGTGTCTGTGCATGTAATTAAATCGAAAGCAGGTTGCAGGTCAGCTATTACGAACAGGTATGATTGGAACCGGGTTGAAACTGAAGTGTAAAGTATACAGCAGCCCTAGCAACACACACACACATAAGCACGTATCATTCTACCCAAAGGCAAGGCGACAAAACGTCCTTCAGACAATTAGAAGTACCGTATTACAGGTAACGGCAAAACACTCAAACGCGTGTCTGGGTAAACCCAGCCCGTTTCTATTCATAAGCCATACCGGGACAGACATAAAAACACGCTTCCATATCTCTAAGAAGACCTGAGCCGACCACAAACTGACGCACGTTTTGCCAAACTGAAACTGAAACGAAAAAGACGTGCACTCTAATTTGTAATACTTTGTTGGAAGTGAAGATATATAAATACCATCAGTCACGAGACACCGTGCCGATGCACAGGAAACGAACCGAAGTAAAAAAGGAACCTGCCCTTTTCTTCCCCCGGTAGTGCATAAATCTAGCCGATGGTTTTAGAAACTCCACTTGGCAACCGAGATGTGTCATTAGTCATCCACCATACGGTTTCCTTCGGCAGACGACGACGACGACGACGGCACCATCACGCAAACACCCCTTTGATGGAAGTGCATCAGACGGTGCTGCGCTTGTCACATCAAGCGTGAAGAAATGATGCATTTACGGTTTATACGCCATTAACTCTCCAAAATCCTCCCACTCTCGTGTTCTTGCGAAACCACCAAAGAAGTTTGGTTGTGCCTTGCAATTGGACTAGGAAACGTCCAAAGGTCATCCCCGGACACTGTTGCACCACAGCACAGCAGTGGCATTGATTAAAAGGGCCATTTTCCTTTCCACTTTACATTGCAGCCGGATGAAAAGTGTATCTAAAGCAAGCAACATTTAAGAGCGAAATCTACCCACACGGAAGCACATAATTCATGCTTCCTCCGAGTGTGCGTATCTACTGCGCCTCGCAGTAGAAAACTGTTTAGTTCCTAACGCAATTGAACGTACACATTAAACAGGAAGCAGCGGAGAACACACCTTACTGGGGGTGCACTATGCTTGCAAGCTGGTGGGTAGCTAATTGCACAAGACGGGAAGAGATAGAAAGAAAGAGAGACCGATTTGGCTGCTGCTGATTGCCGAGGATAATGGTGAGTTCCGTTTTCCTTTGCAGGGCGTGCGCGCGCGTGTATGTGCATGCTCCCACCCGTTAATTCATCTTTTGCGGGTGCGCTTCGGGGGCCGCGGAACAGTGAAAAAAGGCGAAACACTTAAAAAAGGGCTTACACCGGGAGCGAAACAGCTGAAATGATACTCGTGCCAGCGTACACTTCGCGCTCGGAGCGTGCTTCAGTGTGTACAGAGTGCCAATTTCCCTGGGCATAGAGAGCAATTTCCACACTATCTGCCCGGAAAGGCATACGGGGAGTAATGATACAACAATCGCAAAGAACTGCAACTCGGTTTGCACACGGTACGTGGAATTACCATCGCCAATGCGCCACTTCTGGCAGGAGAATGTGATTCGATTTGGTTGTTCGACTTATTGCGCACTCACCATAATATGCTGCTGGTGTGGCGAAAGCCTAACTACACCCTTGCAGACCTTTGTATGTAGTCCTAGTACGCGCGTGTATGTGCTATTTTTTTCAATTTTGCCCACCCACAACAGGAATGGGAAAGGGCTAAAACGCCCCCAAAGGGCCCACACGGTCGGTTGGGGCGCGTGAGAAAGTAATGAGCAAAGAGGAGAGGGCCACGACGGGGGCGATAAGGTTTTTGCTTTACATTTGCAGCATAATGAAACACGTGACCGGTAACATATTGTTCGTTAAATGCATTTTGCTGCAGCAGAACATAGAGAGGAGGAGAAACAGCAAAAAAGGGCTAGAAACATAACACCCGAGCAATGGTAAGACACTGCGAACACGGACCAAAAACACGCCAAACGTGCCTTGGAAACAAAACTCTATACGGTTCATTTGCGGTGCCCCCTTGGGAACACCACCACCATCACATTCCCGGGTTTTTGCCTGAGGTGGCGAAATGTTGCCTGTGGGTGGTACGCTGCCCTCTACTGCCCGGGTGCAACGGGAAAAAGTGCAACAACACACCGGGTGTGGGCTCATTTTTCCAAAACCGAATGCAATTCTATCGCAGTCATTGCGCTGCACCGTGTGTTTCGACCGAATGGCAATAATTCTCGGTACACCAGGGTTATTGAACATTTGTTTTCTGATTGTTTGGGGATGGTGGGTGGGTTGAGTAACCCAATCGGTACAGATTGGTAAAGTTTGATGTATATTTTCTTCAAACAAACGAGAGTTGTAGTTGACTTTCCAACCCAAAACGAACATTTTCCACAAATCAACGACAAAACAATGTTTTTAAAGGCAACGAAAGCAACTTAAAAAAAAAGCAAAATACAGAATTGACTTCGGAGTATGTGAATGTAGTCCACATCTCTAAAATAAGCTCCCTGTTGCTTGTAAAAGGACACGTTTCAAGCAACGCAAGCCGTTTGCGAACATCTGCATCGTGCGTCGCGTGAGGTCGCCCTTGAACCGACCACCGTGGGGGCAACACTCCGTTGCTCAAGCCAGTTCTTCTGCCAGCAAATACATTTGCTACGACCTCTCGGGTTTCCCATACACCACCACCAACGGTGCGAAGGCGTGGAAAATCCTTCCTAAACTATGGTGTGAGAAAAAAAACGCATTATCCTTCCATCCTTTAAGTGTCCGGAATGGTAGAAAGCGACTCCTTCTACGGGTGAAACCAACTGAATAAACAACATCCCAACAACAGAGGGAAAAGGAGGAGAGAGAGAGAGCAAATGTGGAAAGCACAAACCAGACAATTCAGGGCTCAAAAGACGGCATGGCATGCACACCAAACACTTCAAAACGCAACACATGTTTGGGATATGGTTCACGGGCTTTTGCGGGACACCCAAAGAGTGTGTGTGGCAAAATGGTACGAGTCCCAGGATAGATCCTGATGCAGCCTGGTTCTTCTACACACGAACCTCGAACCAGTTGCAAAGAACAAAAGAAAGACCGAAGGCCACAGGAAACGCGCGTTTAAATTTCATTTAAGCAACACCACCATCGGCAGCAGCATCGTGTTGTTGTGTGCCGACCGAGAACCAACCGTTTATGATTTATTAGCATAAATGGAATGGAAGATTCGCTCGAAAAAAAAGAGACTCCAACACGCTGCCGGATTCGCAACATCTTTACAGTTCCCGGGAAGGGCCTGTATTTCGGTGAACGCGTTGCTTTTTTTTCATGCTGTTTGGAGTTAGGCCTTTGGGTGCCAGTTACACTCTAAAACTGCGAAAGAGACTGCGTGCGTGTGTTTGTGTTCTGTTTGGAGCAACATTTTAACCCCTTTCGGCATTCGTTAGGCGTTGGCAGGGCAGGAAATGAGCATCCATTTTAGCACTTTACGGGTGCCCCCACCAGCAGACAAACAAATGGGCAAAAGATGCACGAAGATGGATAGGAAGTTCTGGGAAGTTTGTAAGTTGCGCATTTGGGCGAAGGTTGGCAGAATGGTTCAAAGCGGGTTTAAGGTTGTTTTTTTTTCGACCACAACGAACGATCCCAGGGTGAGCATGAGAGCATCGGGGTGTGAAGACAACGCTTTACAAGGCTGCTTTGTAGGAGTAATATGAAGAATTTCAAGCACTCCCGTGACACATTTTCCATCGCTCCTCCAAACAAGGAACGCATTCCCATTTTTCAGTACGCTTTTATGGAGTCGTTCGAGAGGACAGCATTGAACAGCACACTTGCAATCAATCTGCCCGTTTCCCGAACTCCAAAACTCCGTTGGCTTGCTTCACGTGATTTGGAAGAATGCCATAATTTTGCAAAAGAAAACTCATTTCTTCGCTCCAAAGCCCGTGTGAGCGCAACAGCGCACGATAGTCGAACATGGTTTGGCCGGTCGGTCCTTAGATGGCTGCCAAGGTGGACCTGCTGCTGCACCAGATACGACGCCCAAATACGACGCGAATAGCGAGTAAATTTGCCAGCAAGAGATGTTCCCACATTTGGGTGTTGTCCGCCGTGCAAACCGCAGCAGCAGCCTGGCCTGTCTGCCTTGCGGGAAACTTCACCTAGCAATCAACCGGGAGACCCAAAGGGGGGGATATATAGAGATATAAGGCAAGAGAAGTCACATCTCATTAACCTCAGATCGCACAATTCGGCACCCTTTTGGGCTGGGGAGGGTGGGTGTCAGCTTTCCCATTTCGATGAATAATGGGGTCAAATTAAGACGAGACAAAATCTCAAACCAAGCCCAAAGCGCAAGAGGCTGGTGGTTACGCACATACATCGGGGGGCCATTGCTGCAGCAGCCAGAGGGCGGCGTACCGACGACTCCAAAAGGCTCGCGTACCACTCGCGCGGACGCCTTATGCGGTGCCGTGAGCCTTGTTGTTGCGTGATCTTAATTTCGTTGACATTAATTTGGCAGTGAGAAATTAATCATCCGCTGTCATATTGCAATGCAAGCGAGAGGAGGACTAGTTGGACCGGTGGCCGTGGACGACGTTCGAGTGTGCCCCGGCCGGTTGATGATGCGTTTTCGTACGACACAGACACACACACACAAGTCCATAACGTCCATATATGGAAGAAGCTCATTTTGTCTCTTTATGATCGGCTCATTATTCAATTGCTCGCAGGCAGTACACTCTGACTTACCCGGCATGGGCTACTGCAAGGATGCTCGGTACGACACCACACCACACCACGCTTGACGTGCAGCGTGGTCTAGAACGTTTTCGTTGCCACGAATATGGAAACGCATTTATGGGGTCTCCCCCATCTATGGCAAGCGAAAGACCAACTCTGTTAGAGGTTGTTTGCGTGTGCAGGTAAAACACTGGCGTAACAAATCATAGGGTCGAAGACAGATAAGCCCTTCTGAGGGACTCGGTGCCAGCCCTATGCACGCACCTGGTACGTGCCCCGCGTACCATGTATAATCAGCACTTCTTGCTGGCACACCCTTCGGTACCGAACCGACCGCAGTGTTACGTTATCAACTTCTAGCACCTACCTTGAAATAGTTCGACATGCAATCGATCCTCAACGAGCGCAGGCTAGCTTACAGAGCGTTTTCCGCCGGTGTGTATGTGTCAACAAGATTCTTCAACACTATCGGGCGCTTGTTATCGTACAATTGAACGTGTTTTTCAAGCCATTTCTTTTCATCCACTGTTTGTAGACAGTAAGGTTCCGATTTTATCGCGGTGGAAATTGTACAACCAAAGTCTTTGTCAGGTACTCAGCTATTCTTGCTAAATTTCATTCAACTTACTACCGCTCAGTCCTATAAAAATCAACAAAACTGCTCACTTGACACATTTTTTTCAATCTTGTAGTAAGCTGCCCAAAGATTATCTAATCTAAAACAAAGGAAAATCCTACTTTTTCTTCAACAAGTCCAACAGTAGCCTCCACAACTATCAACAAGTAGTCACCAAATCGACCGGTCTGCTGTCAGTCGAACAGTGCTCGGCACACTCGTAAATAAATCTTTCCTTCCACCCAACCACAGACTACTTGGATGCGCATTGGGAAGCACCCCCATAAACGCAACGTGGCAAGACGATACGTCGTTCCATTTTGTCACAAAAAAACGGAGTCGTCTGGGTTAGATAGTCAAAGATATCGAGCGCGAGTGCGCGTTTGTTTCAGTTCCGGTGAAGAACTCTATACCGCAGAAGATTTCTTGTACATCCCACTCCGGTGAATGAGTTATCGTAGAATCGCATCACCATGAGAGTCATGTGTGTCAGATTAGAATCGCATAAATTACCCCGTCACCTGAGAAGGTAGCGTAGAGTGGTGGGCTGTTTGAAGTTGGTCACCGGTTTAAGCCGTCCAATTGGCAAACTTGCTCCCCGGTATTATATCAGTGTGTGATTCACGTTTGGAAATGCAAATGTGATCAGAGTCGGAGGCGAGCCGAGAAAGATAGTCATCGAACCGGGATATGAATTCGGCGAATGGAGAAGAGATTGGGAATTCCTAGAATTGTGCACATAACAAGCGTTGCTGATGAGGTGCTACATTCCTAACTCAATCTTTCCAAATCTTGGATAGTGCGACAGGGCAAACAAAAAACGAAGCAGAAAAGGTGAGATTATGATTGTTAAGTTCAGAAGATTGCGTTACAGTGAAGCTTAGAGAAGAGTAAACAAGCTAAGGTAAGATCATATTCAAGAAAAAGAGGAATGGTCAATTTCCGTCATCGCTTGAGTAATGTTACCTTGAACATCTGTACGGTTTTGAGTGTGATCATTGTTAAGTTAAAACCTTTTGAGCTCAAAGCAACAAAGAATACTTTGTTACATTGAGTCAGGCTTAGGCTTCTTCTATTTGCAGATTTTCTCTTCTGCCATTATGATCCTTTTCAATTTCTAAAAAGTAATTCTTCTGATTCTGATTCTCAGCAGGTTTATTGCAAAAGTAGAGACCGTACAGGACAATGTTTCAACGTGCATTGTCCACGTGTTAAAAAAGTCCTTCTCACCCGAACCTGCATTCAACTGGAATGACGGTGCAAAACAAACGACACAAAATCTGTCGCTATCCATCCATCATCCGGAAGGCTGATTCCGGCTTGCGCTTCCAGGTAGCGGGTAGCATTAGCAATCTACGTCCAAAACCAGGGGACATCTATCGCTACTACCAGGTCGGCAGCATTGTCACTGCAAGTGTTCGGTATCGTTTATTTCGGGGTTACACCTCGGAAGGCTACCGTGCCCGCTGCTCTGTCGGAGTGTATCGGGTCGAAGCAATTATGCGCATTCGTAATGTGTCCTCCCCTTGCGTCGACGGTAGAACTCTCCACGGAATGTCTTCAAAAAGGGATATAGAATTTGGCGCATCGTATCCGGTGGTCACCCCGGTGGAGCACGCTGGACACGACCCGCTCCAGCCATGCATGGGGAGCGGCAGGTTCGTAGTGGGATTGTGTTTCCGAATAATTTTAATTAAAAATTCAAATTTATCACACCTCTCGTGTTGGATGCCCACAGCGTGGCCTAGAAGGGTTTCCGCTTCTTGGAAGGAACACAGCAACACACAAAAGACGACGGCGGAAGAGCACTACACGAACGTGTGGGACACATTTCGGCACCGACCGGCGGCGGATAGTTCTTGAGTAGAATTCCAATTCCAGCATCGGGACGTGAAACCACTTGCCCCACAATAACCGGTTGATTCCCCCTTCTTCAGGGCGGATACGATGGCCACCTGGGGGTAGATATCGCTCCGACGACCCAGCAGTGCTTTACGGTGCATAAATCTTCCGGTGGAGAACTTGTTGATGGCGACTTTGGCGATTCCTGGGAAAGAAGCGGCAGGGTTTCTCGCTCTCTCACTCTCTCTTCCCAAAGACTACGCGATCCGGGTTTAAAGTGACAAGATGAAACGCTGCCACTTTCGGGGTGTAAATGTCATCCTCTTCTTTCGGAGAGTGTAAAATACTTCCATCTCCTCCTGAGGGATCTAATGCAATGAGCACAAAAGTCAACAACAAAAAAACTGCAGCGAATGCCACAATAATGCAAACAAATTCCTTACCAAAGAACGCGCTCTAACAGCAGCACCAGTCAATTTGTGGTACACATTTTCCGTACACGAGAAGAACGAGCCGTACCAGGAACAAACCTAAGCTCCGACCGTTTGCCTTCTCTCTATCTTTCCTGTTTGGTCAGAAAGCGGAGGGAAAGGGCAAAGCGGATAAAGCGGATCACTCGCACACATCTACATACTTTGTGTTCCACCACATTGCCACGAGGCGGCGGCGGCGGCGATGGCGGCAACCTTCAAAGGCGAGTTCACGCTTATCTTAATTTTTTGATGAACTTATTCCTCGCCCTTTTCCCTGCACGCACATCACACAGAACAAGAAACACAGACACACACACACACACATACACCGAGGAGCCGTCCTGGGCGCGGAGGGCACTCCAGTAGACTTTGAAATCTCCTCACGCCTTCCCATTGGCTTTGGAGGATTTTTAGAATTCAGTGTGAGGGGGGTTGTGAGGGGTTTTTTTTGGAGTTCTTTTGCCCGCCAACGGACCAGCCCAGCATGAGCGTGATGCAATCAGCGGCGTGTGAGGATGACATCAGAAAGGATACACACCGAAATGAGACCTGTCAGAGAAGCTGGTGTAAATGAATACAACCGTAGCAAAAAGGGTGAGCCACCGATGCAAAAACGGAATGAGATTTTCTTGTACAGCGACGATCGTCCTCCACTCGAAGGTGTCTTTCTTTGGAGCGAACCTGTACAAAGCTAAACCATACCAAAGTCGAACAGCCGAAGAGAACCAACAGCAGCATTGGCAACCGCTGGTGCCCGAGGCACTGACACCGGAACTGATTAAATGCGCACAAACTGGCCCGGGCAAGGTTGGTAGCCGACCGGCACTTCCATTCTTCCGCTTCCATATCTACACCATCACGCCGCAGATAAACGAATTCTTGCCACGGAGCTGGCCACGGTGCATAACAAATTGGTAATGGGATTGCTTTCATGAGGTTTTTTTTTCATTACCATTTTTGCCTTTTACGCCTCTCCGCAAGAGAAGAGCCCCGGCAGCGCAGAAGCGCGATTTTACAATGATTCAGTTTTTTTTATATGTTGTTCGCCCGCTCACCACCGAGCTCCAGACAATTTAACATCCATTTCCCGTGGCCCCGGCACGATCGGTTCCGGTGTCAGGATTGCGTTATTTCGTAAATGGATTCCACCAGAACATATGGAGAGGCGAGCAAAAAAGGCCATTATTTCAGAATCGATAATGCATGGCTAAAGTGAACCGCTTAGAGAAGCGCCCCATTTTTGTGGAGCAGTTTTATTATGAGGTACAGGTGAGTCTTTACTGGCCGATGCAATGTGAGCATATTATTTAGCTTTAGCTGATTAGCGATTAGTTCCGTGGCGTGGTAAAAGATCTCATGGAAACGATGATCTTGTATACCCAGAGCATGGTAGACCGAGTTTTATCAAAGCTGTTTTTATTTATAGGCTTTTCATTCGCTTCTATTAATCACCCCGTAAAGATGTACAATCCAATGATCGGAGATAGCGAGACGGATGATGACACAGCGCGCCCATGCCCGAGGGGGATACAGCAAGCGAACCGCCCAAAAAACCTTCCAGACCCGGGGCGTTTGGGTAAGAGACAATAAATTAATACCGACTACTAAACCATGGTGGATCATCCACAACACCCACCCGGGTTCTCTGGGAGGCTACTGAACACACATCCTGATCTAATCAGCAAACTACCACCCCGAATGCCTGATGCACACCCGTCTTCGCCACGGTTTCGTCCAGGGTAGTCGTCATCGCGCGCCAAACAAATTGACAAGATTGAATGATAGAGAATTATTCACCGTCCGTGTCCTGTTGTTCCGTCTAAACGAGCACACGGTTGATCGCAGCGAGCTGTTTGACGGTGTAAAAACGACTCACTCGTTGCCTCATCTGCCTCGTGTGGGGGTTTATTGAATGCCACCGGTTACCGGTCGAAATGAAGATAGTCACAGCGCAGCTTCACGAAACTACGATCGCGATCGCGCCCCACGATAACGGCCATAAAATATCCCACTTTAGGGCAAGGGGCGCAAGCGTGATAGCGTAGTTTGCCGTTACTGCTATTGTTAAACGAAACGGGAAATTGACACCTTCGGAGTTTCGGATTACGCAGAAGCATTAAAAATGATCGCGAAACATCGTCCTGTCCCCGGTATGGAAGCGAAAACGAAAACAAGCCGTAATACGATTGACCGATTGACGGGAAAAGTTACAACACATAATGAAACGATTTCAAAACCAATTTACACAGCCAGTTCAACTCTCTCAGAGGAGTGTTTTGAGGTAAATGACGAAAGTCCATCGCAAAGAAGCCTTTCTAGTGTAGCCCCCAACCAGATCACTTCAGCGCAACTGATCAAGCGTCCGGAAGGGAAATTACTTACCCTAATAATCCGCAAAAACAGAAGATACAAAAGCAAATTAAAAAAAGCCACGACGACAACGCTTACATTTCAATTTGAATTAAGCTTTATTGAAGCTGATGCCTTGAGGTATCATTCCGCACCTGCATGAAGGTGATCGCATATCCAAAATAAGCAAAACATGTTCTGCTTGAACGGTGTTGTTACTTATTTTGGCGATATTATCACATTGACACGAGTTGAGAAAATCGCCAATGCATTAATACGCGATTCCATTGGAACAACCCAATCTTATTTATAATCCCCGGCATCAGATGTAAACTGTTCGCGCATTGATCAGTGCAAGTAAACCGACTCTTTATCAAAAAAAGATATTTTCAAAAAGCACTACGCATAAACGAAACGAAACGAAAGCAACTATTTACTGCACTTTTTGTCATTTTCTACATCGAACGCCCAAGTTCGAGAAAGGGAAAGGGATTAATTATTCCGGACTCGTGGATAATTACCATCAGCAACACTGACCCGAAGGTGTTGACTGATAAAGTATCAGATTACTTCAATCTTGTTTGTGCCATTTCTTTTTTTTTTTGTCGATTACACATCTTAATCGTGAGTCTACACACGAAACGAGCTTCAACCGGGTTAAAACAGAAAGACTGTTAATTATTCCATTGAAAGCTAGTGCGCTTTTGCAATAACTGAGCAAAGCTATTTGCTTTTTTTAACATTTCTGTTCAAATTAAATCGAGTCTGTACGAATCCGTCGCTCCAGCGATACGTGTTTAATCGCAGCAAAAGCGCATGTACTGGATCGACAATTCGCGCAAAAAGTAAAATAATTTTTAAATTACTACTCATGCTCAAGCTAGAAGGTAAAAAAAACTATATGAATGCAAGCAGCAAGAAAAAGGAACGCAGGAAATTTGTAGCCTCGCCATCACGCATGTCAATCAAACTTCAGCTACAAAATTGGAGAAGGATCACACGCTGCGGGGAGGAGATTTTTAAATCCAGTTCACCCCAACTCACACTCATCATCAGATGGACACATCAATTTACCGGTTTGTGGTCATCCGGCTGGGAAATGATTGCGGTACGATTCGTTCCGAGCAGCACAAAATTGGATAACATTTTCGAGGATCAACAATTGTGGTCGTATGTTGCGCAGTCACGTTCAGCTTCAGTGGATAATATTGTGATTTACACGTAATTATTTTTTTTTTCAGTCTACTGACGTTTTGCGAAGACTTACTATTAAAGTAACGATTATTTTCGTCCTTGCTTAAATTATTTGAACTTCATTTTCGAACTAAAATTTCAATTTCCTTTCTTCGCGTAATGAGCCTGTAATGATTCTGGAGAACTGGAAGAGCCGCGCTAAACAGAAGAATCACTGTCAGAACAAGTGTCAACGAACACAAAAGCAAACACGATCAAGCAAGCAGCGCTGGATGCAGTCCGTTGTGTACGACGCAATTAAAGCACTGTGTGGAACAAGTTAGGGTAAAATGTGCATTACAACAGAATTGATGATTCAATCGCTAATTCAATCCGGTGTATCCAACGCAGCATCGCTAACGCCGGAGCAGATTCGAGAACAATACCTGCGCACGCAGCACGCTGAACCAAGCATGCCTAATATACGATTCACTGCACCAGCGCCAACACATCAGCAGCAGCAGCAGCAGCAGCAGCAATCCGATGAGGAAGGTGCCTCGCTTTCCTCGAGCAAAGACGGTTTGCTGACCAAGCTGTACCAGGAAAACCAGGACATGAAGGCGAAGATAGCCGAGCTGGAGGGTATGATCGGGCAGGCAAAGCCGTTCGACGCCACGCACGTGAAAGCACTGGTCCAGCCGTTCAGCGGTGACGATCTGATGGACATTCACACCTGGCTCGCGAAGCTGGAGGATACGTTCCGTGTATTGAAAGCGGGCAAAACCGAGCAGCTGGTCGCCGCGTGCGGGCTGCTGACTGGCACTGCGGAAGTTTTTCGGCGAATCACAACCTTGAAGGATTATGACGATTTCCGTACGAAGCTGGTGGAGGAGTTCCGCTATAACAAGCTCACCGACGAAACGATCGTGAAGGAGCTGCGGAAGCATATGCTGAAGGATAGCAACGTACAACGGTATGTGCTGGAAATGATTGAGCGAGCTAGCGGCTATGCTATCGCGGAAATCGACTTGGTGGACATCATCGTCGACGGATTGAAGGATAATTCGCGCAACGTTGTAATGCTGTACGGGGCAAAAACTATCCAGGAGCTGAAGGAGCTGCTGCCCCGGTACATAAAACGAAGAAATGAAAACAAAATATAATTCAGGTGGCGAGATCCGTTCCGAACTTCATGCCGAGCCGTGCGAAGGATGGCTGACGCTCTACTCTTCCCCATTTCAAATGAACCAACCTTGTTTTCTTTCTTCCAGTTTATAAAAATATGAAATATGAAATAAAGGATTTAATTTTGTTTGTTCCATGAACTCCACTCGGTTATTGAATCATTATAGAGAGTGAAAAAGTCCGAAATTGGGGTTTTTCATTACTAAAAGGCTGCAGTGGCACTTTCCCTTGCCAGTTTATTCTCTTGCTTGGTTTTTTCTGCATGTGTTATCACTGTAAAAGATATCGAAACTGTTGTTATTGTGATATTCGAGCAAACATACTTCTTTGAAGACTTCGATTAACACGAGGATATGCCACTTTGTATAACTTTCAAAGTTTGGGAGGGGGGGGGGGTCAACACGACTCAAACTAGATGGCTTTCTCTATTTTGAATGTTGATTTCTGAAGGTAACAGAATAATTTAAAGCATATCTCTCCTTCTAGCAATAGTGATCACTACTAAGAGAAATGGTACCTGATAACCGAATAAAATTGTTAAAAAATTAAAATATCACAATGTTCTTATCAGAAAGGTCTTACAGCAACTGCAACACAGTACGACTTTGTAGTGTACTGAACATGGAGGAAACTCCGCGTCCAATTTCATACGGTTGAACCGACACACAAAAGCTACATTATGCAAAACCCAAGGACTGCAGGCCGCACCCGGGTGTCACCGAACATTCTTGGGACACACTGTCCCTCCCCGACACCCACACGCTCGCGGCACACCTCGCACAACCTCTGGTTGCATCTGTTTATTTGCTGCCTTTTGTTTATACGAAATCGACCCCCTTTCAGCTTGCGTTGCCGCAGAGTTGCCGGCCTAATCGGTTGCATAAACCCGACCCCATCCCGGGACGGCAATGCAATGCTACTCGATGCTGCTGCTGCTTCCACAACAGAACGACGGCAAAATGGAAGCATAAATCTCTCCTGCTTTCCATTCTTTTACGCTGTCTTTACCCCGCCGCTCCGGTCTTTGCACGCTGACCGGACGCTGCGCCAAGTGGAAGCAAAGCCTAAAAAAGACTCGTCGGAAGGCATCGGATGGCCGCCCCATAGGGCCCCAAAGGCGTTGGTGGATTTGCTTCTTTGCCCATTTTTGTATTAATACTACCCCGTTTGGCCTTTACTGCTGATGCTGCCAATATAACGTGGCCGTTCCAAACATGAGGCACCGGGGGTTGAGGGACCCCGAGCATTCGCAACCGTTGGCGTGAAGTTTTGAAAACCTATCCGCCGCCGGTCAGCATAACAATGCAGCATAATTTTTCCTTCCACCGCCTTTCTTGTCCTCTTCTCGCGCGTTTGTTTGGCGCATTGCGCTGCGCAAACCACGTCGTGGTCGTCGTCGTAGCAACAACAGTCGCAGCAGCAGCAGGAAGCTGCACGATTGCGAACACCACGCGGAGTTCCGTTTATACTACCGTTTGCGCACACGGACTTTTGCCGCTGCGAACGTAACTTTCTGTGGTGGGGGAAAAAAAACGCAAAACAAAATCGAAGGCTCCACCAGCGCGACCGTACTGCGCTTTGGTCTCTGCTGCTGTTTGTGTACTGTTTTATTCGGTTCTCTTCTTCTGGCGTACGAAACGAAATGGCACACAAAACGGATGAAATAAACAGCCCACCGCCTGCCGAAGGGTGGTAAGGGGCTAGATTGTTATCAATCGCCGCCAACGACTGGCGTCCGGTTGACGCGCTTCCGCGGAGGTTGTTCGGTCCGTCCCGGGGGTGAAGTGGCAAGATATGAGGTCAGGGAATAAAAACCATACTGTTGGATGCTTTTAGAGTGCAAACCTGATCGTGTAGTTGTAATAAAATATCATAAATATTTCTTAAGTTGTACAAAAAAGAACAGTCCGATGGAAGAGATGCTTCCAAACATTTGCGGTTCCATCTCGTTGCCAATTTAAAGCGCCATTTCTTTCAACAATCAACACCCGGAAGAGTGTTATAAACCATGTTGGAGGATTTTGCATCTTTTATAGCGAGAGGTCAATTGATTCTTCGCCCAAGCAACGGCAGGGAAATAAATTCTACACTCCACTCTCAATAAAACATCTAAAAAAAATAATAATAATAAAAACCATACCACTGAACCAGAACGTATTGGCATAAAATGAGAAAGAAGCATAAAATCGTAAATTGCTATCGAATTGCGTTTGCATGTGGTGAGAACCATTCATCCGCATCATCACTCCATCTCCGTCCGGTTTGGAACCATTCTTCACCACGCTTCATCCCTGTCACACTGCATCACCTGGTTGAAGAACGACTTGCGGTTTCTTATGTGAGTGACTCCGGCCGAACACCTCTTCAACACCTCTCGAAAGACTGCAAACAAGCGACGAACCTTGACGAAGCAACGGAGAAAGATTTGCTAGATTTATGCTCATCCAATCCATGCAACTCATTGTCTATGCGCTATCGCTATCCTGCACCATTCAATGCTGATTATGTCCCGTCGCGCTCGTTGGAACGCTGAAATATGACCAACATAATGATGCAGCAGCAGCAGCAGCAGCAGCAAGGCGATCATCTCCCAGGCGACGGCCGTTTACGTTGCGTACGTGCGTACAGTACGTGCGACGGCGTGCGGGAAGGTTTGCGTACGTGCCTCAATGGCCCGGTGTTGGTGGTGCAAATCGACCACCAATTATGCTCCGGCTCCGGAGATTCGCCTGTTCGTTAAAGGCGCCCAGTGCAACATTTCTCACAAAACCACCAGCCATCGCTGGTTCATTGGGCAGGCGATCTGATTATTTTGCAATTTATCTTCAGTGCACACGGGCTGGTTGTTTGCGTGATTGTGTATACTCCGCTCGCCCCTCAAGATCGTGGTGAGAATAAACAGAAAACACGTCTTGCGGGATGGCCAGCTCGCAGCTTAATGAGAATGCATCCTCTTTGCTTGATTTTGCAGCGCGCAAATGGACGCCCAACACTGTTGATGAACTTTTTTACGCTAAATTATACACTGCGAATAGGTTCCTTTTTTGCCCCTCAAATTTGCAAAACAAAACAAAAAACACTCGAAAAGGAGTGAATTGATATGCAAACACCCCACACGGCTCGGAGTGTGTGTGTGTGTTTAATAAACATGAATCAACAAAACGCGCGGTTTTCTAAAACAAACCGATAACAGTAAATAAAATCCTGCCCTGGCGCACGACTCCAAACGTTGGCGGCACCGAGACGCCAGCCTCGCGCGCCATCCATTTCCATTTCCATGTGGGGGCCTTGCGGAGTAGACGACCAATTGCTTTCGGCACATCATCTATTTCGTCCATCGGACGCTTCCCCGAGATTAGCCCCCATTGGCGAAAATTTATCTCCATTTCCATGTGGTGTTTTAATTTCCCCGTAGCTGGCTCTGGCACCCCGGCCAACGGATGGTAGTTAAAAACGGGTCGTAAAATAATTTAGCTTTTATTGCAGGTTACAAACTGTAAACGATTGTCCCCCGTGTCTCGGGGGAGTTTGCAAAACAAAAACCTGGACTTTCTACACAAAAAAAACACACATTTCAATTCAGTTGGTGTTGTGATTTTGTTTTGTTTTTGGGTCTGAAAGTCGTCTGCGTGGACCCCAAAAAATAAAACCGATAAATTTTTATTTTATAGGGCTGAATCATCCATACCGCGTCCTCCATTAATACCTTTGCGCTTTGTGTGGTTAATAAATATTCTGAGGAGGCCGATTAACGGGGGTGTGTATTGGACGATTTCGGCGCATTCGGTCGAAACACCACTCATTGACATTAGCGCAAAATATGAATCGGTTGGGTGAAAATTAATTTTATATCCAAATAGTGTTGGCCCGCCGTCGAAGAACGATCTTACGAGGGAAGAAAACCAACCCATTGATGAACTCCGTTCGTGTTGGTTTGGGTGTCGATCACGTCGATTTATTTTAATGCTTATTATTCCATTTTTATTACACAGTTTTTAGGCAGCTTTCCTGTCCTGTGTTACTGTACACTTTCTTGGCCTTGCTTTTTATCACGAGCGCAACACGGAACTGTTAACTGATCTCTGGTTAATAAACGCTCTGTGCTGTCTGCCACTGCCCCGCACGCCGGTTATTAAACGTTTCTCGCTCCAGAATTGGTTCGTGTATGGTTTGGTGCAGAATATAACAACACAACGCCCCAAATAACCATTGGAGAAGCGAGTCACCTTCACGACACCGGAGACTTATTGCTTTGCCGATCAGTGCTTACAGATATTGGCGAGTGGCAAGTCTGTGGCGAGGACCACAAAGAAACCACAAATGGTTCGATTTCGGGTCCCGTGGGTTCTCGATTCCGTTTCGTAGCCGTCCGATCATTACCGGCTGTACGCAAGCATCACGATCAAGGAGCGCATTTTTCGAACTCGTTTCGACTGCCTGGTGCTCTTGGTGCTTGGATGCACTCCTGCACCTCCAGGGCGCTGGAGAAGCAACTGCATACGTTATTTACTGGTGAAGGATGCAGTTTTCCTCGAGAACGAACAACTCACTGATCCTATCGAGCGAGGGCTTTCGTGTTAATACGCAGGTGAATGAAGCAACGTGCTTGCTCCCTCAAGTAATTGGAAAAAAATTGGTCAAAGTTTGTGTAATTTCTTTTTCGGGAAGAATGTTTGATGAAATGGTTTTGGGCAAATGTTTTGCTCGCTTCAAAACGGTTATCGAGATTTCCATTGAAACGCGAGAAGAGTGCCAACTGCGAACTGAGTTGCATCATAAATTAAGACCATATTTCTGATTTCGAAGAATGCACCACTGTCGGGGTCGCGGGCCAATATTGGATTACAACCCCTTGGGTGCTGAAGGCTTTTCGCGTGTGGCTTATCCTATTTTGATCCCGCAGCATGCAACGTTTCTTCTTCTGCCTCTGCCTCCCCTCAAACACTCAGCGTGGCCACGCGAACTTTTAAATTGAGTTCCGTATGAATGATAAAATACATTCCCCGTGCCGAAGAGCGGGCGTTCCGTTCAAACGCACAAAATCACTGCACGCGAGAAGCGCGCGGATTGATCTGACTGTTTCGCAACGGGGCTCAGTTTCAGAACGCCAAGAAACGCCATTCCCGGCGACCATCGTAACGAATCTGCTTTTCTACAGAATAACCCCCCACTGCCCAGTGCGCATTGTGCAGTCGGGGCGACAGCCGACAGCAGAAATGTGCACAAGATGACAGACAGCAGATATGGAGCTCGGACTCGGCCGCTTGGCGACTGTTTCTGTCTCTGCGCAATCCTATCTGTTGGGGCAAGAACGCTGCAATGTACGAAAATACTTGCTGAAATGCTTACGGGCAGTTAAGTTAAGGATGTGTAAAAGCGCGTTTTGCAGCATCCAGCATGGTTCTGGAGCTAAAACCAACGGCAAACTAACGCGTGCAAGACTACGCGCAAATGTGCTATTTAACCGAGGGAGATAATATATGTACACGTAACGAAAACATACATACGGTTTGCATGGATCAATGAAGTAAAATCGGTACCATACGTACGCGAGGAACATCCTCCCACTTTGCGCATATGTGTGTTGCCCGAGCAACTTGATCTTGATCGTTTCTCAAACCAACACAGCAAACGCAACGTACGCAACACGTCGTCCTGTTGCTGGCGATCATAAATCATACCGTTATCGATCGTCTCTGGTGGAACCGGAATGACGCCGGACGGCATCCTTGCTTTCGGTTTCCATACGTCCGATCGTGTTGCCCTGATGCTGATGATGATGTTCTTGTAGTGCGCGGAGAGGATGATGGCACTCCGTCCGAAATTCCTAGATCTTTGAACGTCCGAACAGAGTTATTGAAGGTATAAAACTTTTATTTACGATCACTGCATGCCACTATCGTTTTACGATTAACACAGAAAAATGAAAATGAATACCACGTTCGTCCCGATGTTGTGGGCATTCGAAGGTTGAATGTGGGTTTTTGGCGACTGTGGTGGACGATCGATTTCATTCAAGATTTGCATCGGAGTAGAGATGACTCATTCGCAGCCACTTCGATTGTGGCGATTGGTGGTATTTTAATATGCAACAGCTGTTTATTAAAACGTTGATATCTTATAAATTTTTAAACATATTTACTGCTTTATTTATTTGCTTATTCATTTGCTTTCACTTTCCACAATTTTACCATTATTTCTGTTTTACTATCTTAATTTTTTTTGATTATTTTAATAATTTTGTTAGCTTGCATTTTACCTATTTTGTTCAATCTTCTCGATTTATTATTGTTTTGAAAATTTTATTGTTATGAGCCGAGATACGTATCTTAATTATGCTTTATTGTTTAAGAATTATATGTAACTGTTAAGATATCTTTCTAGGCAATTCGGTATTGTTTGAGTAATATTTTCAAATCGAAAAGTAGCTAAAGTAAAAATGAAATAAAATGGAATCGGGATGATACTGTATACGAACTAATGAATATAATCAGCACGACTCTTACAGTACAATCGTCAGGCGCACATCTTCACAACTTCATGCACACCACGTCATGGATTCAAGTCCCGTATTTGGAAGAAGGAAGTGGTCTGTTAACACAGAAATATAATAATCTCACAGTACAGTGTATACCCAAACACCTCGAATTACAACACGCATTTATATTTAAGTAGATGTAATAAACGTGGTTGGGGAATTACATGCCACACTCCTCCCCACTTTCATTCACATCCCACACGCGCCCAAAAAAGGAGATAGTGAAAGCAGTCGCAAAGCAGAAACACATTCTTTTGATGTCTCTAGCTCCAGATTTTTATGCCTTATCGAATGGATATTGAACAACAGCAACAACAAAAAAGAACTCCAATGCCAGATCCCTCTAGGTTCTTCCGACACACCGGCTGTGTGAAACCCATTGCATAACACTCCGCAACACCGGCGTTTTTATGTGTGTTTGCCTGTTTTCTATGATATGTGGGTATGTTTACGCTACGCGTACTCAATAATCTGTGATCTCCAAACTGTTTCCTTCCTTTCCAGCGCCCTGCTACAGAAAACACTGTATCAAAGGCGAGTTACCACGCGCGACATTGAGGACGTGGCGGAGAGGATGATATCGAATGTTCTTTCGTGCGGCAAACAGTTTTTTTTGGGGGAGAAACAGTGCTCCACAAAACTCAATGGACACGGCACCCAAAACGAGACACTGGGAACGGGAGAAGGTAACGACGATGGCGGTGCCGGTTGATATGTTGTTTGGATACAGCAGAGGCGTCAAACTGACGCGCCTTTTTTTGCTTATTTTCTACCCTTCCCACTGTCCTAAACTTCCCTTCGGCCTGGTGCCTTCTTCTTATGCAGGGACTTTACGTCACACACATACACACCGAAAACCCCCGCATCTTGCTTCGGCAACCTGGCACCTGGCAGCGTTTGGAGCATCATCGTCGTCTTCTTCTGGTTCAGTCCTTGGAGCAAACACGAACGAACGGAGGCCAAAAGGGATTGCGCCAAGAATCAGGGCCCGAAAAAAGAACCCCAACTCCCACTCCCTACCCCATGCCCAGCCCTAAACCTACACAAAACAATCTTCCTGCTTTCTCCCTCTCTCTCTCTTCTTTTCCCACTTTCTCAAGCAACTGCATGAAGACGAACGTTCCAAACGGACTGAACGGAGTTGGCAAAAGCAAACTGGCGACTGGCCAAGATGCTGCGCTTCAGATTCGCAAATGCAAACGGTCGAAAATAAATCGAGAATCTACCTTTACCCCCACACCCAGCATATTGCCCTCCAACACCCATCCCTCTTCCAGCACAATGATTTGCGCCGTCTTTACCATCTCTGGCGAGGCTCCAACTCCACGCCAGCTTCTTTTTGGTGGGCACAAGTGTCAGCCCAGGACCGTCATTCTTCGCCCCCTTCCCTCCATCCTTTCCGCTGCTTTGTGGCCTCATCTACCCTCCAGATATAGTTCCCTTCACACTGACAGCTCTTCCTGATTTTGCTGCTGGTGGTGGTACGAAGGTGGTATCCATATCCGCCTAGGCGTCACAGATTCGCGCGTCGTTCATCCCTTCTTGAGGAGAGGGTGTCTTGAGGAGGGGCTGGTAACTGTGGTCGAGTTCTCCCGTGGACGCTCCTGCTGCATTGGCAAGCGTATGTATGCGATATCCACTCGAACTTCCTTTTCCCGTGCGCTCCCATTTTGACGAATGACCATCATTTCTCGAAGTTTGCCGTTGGCGTGGTGCTGGGCGAGATAATAATCGTTTTCTGGGCCCCCCCCCGTTGGTGGGGTTTCCTTTACGTTCTTTTATCTACACTTCTTACGCCTGGCAGATTCTGTAGCAGCAGCACAAGGCGTTTCGCATTTAAAAGAATTATTGGCCCGTTCTTGCTGCCCGTTCTGCTGTCCACGATCTTCTGCGATCGAGTGAGGACTACAAATCACATTAGAACCAATCATCTGGCGTGTCGGGCTGGCATCTCCTCCTGTGCACTGTTGTTGTTGTTATTGCAGGCTCTCCGTTCCGCAGCCATACCGGGGCTGTCAGTCAGAGCCCAGAGAGAACCGAGGGCCGGTTGCGTTCGTGCCATTCAATAGTGCCCGCGGGGCACACCTCGCCAGGTTCGGGGTGAAACTGGCAATTAATATTAACATAAGTGATATTTAGCCGTACCCGCTCTGACTACCGTTTTCGTGGCAGGATAATCACGCTTTTTTGTTGTTGGTGGAGTTGGTTTGGTTGTTGTTGTTGTTGTCGCACCAGACAAAATAAGAGTTTTGAAGAGGGAAGCAAAACAGCATCCACCTTGGCGGTGCCTGGTGGAGCCAGGCTGGCGCGTATCTTTCGGCGTTGTTGTCGGATAAGAAATCGGTCGAATGACACTTACGCGATACGCTTTTACAATGGACTAATTATGGAAATGAGCATTACCATATCAGCGAATACATTATGTACGGGGAGAGTGGTTTTTTTTTTGGTATAAAGTAAAACCTTCGGCTGTTGTGATTCGTTATGCAAAATGTTTAAAAAGTACACATTTGCTAAATGAACGAATAACAAATTGCTTGCCACTGTACGGTGCTGGTGCGTAATGACTACATCGAGACACATTAAAAATGGATAATGCATTAAACCAAGGCAAGGATTGTATTATTACATTGGACTGTTTTTCAATCTTTGATATTAGTCAAGGATGTTATTGAAAGAAAAATGAAATTTTAAAGCCAATTTTTAATTGAAATGTATCGAGAAATAAGTAGTAACGAACGATCATCGCATTAAAAGGTTAATCGCACATTAATAAGCAGAAGGAAATAACAATTTCTACCACAAAACAACACATATCAACAGTCCACAAATAAGCGCATAAAGCATAAACGCGAAGGGTATCAAATTATAGGGTTTAAAAACGGTCGTAAAACAAAGCGCTTGTCGTACCAATCGACACAAAAGAGGGCCATTTCCTTCAACTCCGATTAAACTCCACACTGACCATTCGAAATCATTTCATGTAGCTAGCTTGTCATGATGATTGTTTCACAATTTCTGTCCCTGGAACTATAGGGGAGCTGGTAGAATTTAAATGGCGTAAAATATTCGGTACCGCTCAGGATAGAGTTTCTTCGATTTTGCCACGCCGATAAATGCGCATAAAAGGACGCAAAAAAAAATCCCCCACTCAGAACGCAATCCAATCATCTCGATCGATAAATCTTTCGCAATTAAGCGCTCATTTTCACACCATCTCGGCGTGTTTGCGTGTGAGCCGGGCAAGGTGTGCGCCCGCGTGTTGGAGCCTCCACCGCGTTCATACTGATTCATCGCGATTTTGCTCATCCCATGTTCGAGGTTTTTGCTATATTTATGGCACGAGGGGCAAAATCGATGTTTATAATCAGCATATACACGTATGATATGGTAGAGGCAAGCATCTTTTCCACTGCCTTCTGCGATCACGATACGTTCGATCGATTCATCTCGATCGGAGCTTCGAGCTTCGCAGAATACGGATTAGTCCCCATCGATCGTGTGCGTTTTGCTAGGTTCTTTTTCTTGTAACGATAGATTTGTTATTATTTCTGATATCATCCCACCAATATTATCCAATTTTTGAGATGCTTTAATGCCCACACTTTAGAAAAGGAAAAAAGTTCTCCAATAAATTTCTCTTCAGTACATTCTTCTGTGCCGCGCGGAGTCTTTTGTGTCGCGCAAAGGAAATAACCATGCTGGCGTGAGTTACGACCATTACTACCATTGGCAAACGGCGAAGAAGAACATGTTGGTTTGCTTGTATTGCGATTATCTACTCAGTCACACACGTGATCTTGTCATCGATCGAATATCGAACATCTGTGTCGGTGGAAATCTATACGTCCGCGTGAGTTATAACGCTTAGAAATTTGCATACCTAACGTAGAACATCTAGAGTCTAGTCTGGGCCGGTCTTCGAATCTTCAACGACCAAAAAGCCGTCATATTCGTCTCTGTCCCAAACACGCTAAACGCTAAAAGTTTGCTTCGGTTTAGTCAATGTCCGCTGGCGGGGCAAATAAATTGCCCATAAATCACTGCTCACTATTTTGGCTAATTGAAGGCTATTACGCGGGAAAATTAATGGCAAACGATCACTTGGAACAGAGGGGAAAAGGAAGAGATCGACTCTACGAGAAACGCGCTGGTAGGGTGCCCAGATTGCCCACGACACCGAATGTCCGAGCCGTGTCATATCTAATCTAAACGTTTTTGTGCAATAAATTAACCCCTCTGCCCGACGTCGCCGGCCCCAAATGTGCGCGCCCGAGACTTGTGGCTCGGTTGTTTTTTTTGAATGAACTCTCCGAAGGTGTAGGTTCTTCCCTGCCGTCCTCTGCGCAGAGTGAGATGATCAAAACTTCATCAAACCCACGAGTTATCTTTAGGTTCTTCCTTCAACGCATTTGATTACATCTGAAACGGGTGCGCGACAGTCCTCGCGGCCCGGCCGCGACTTGAGCCAACGAGATTCTTGGAGCAACCAGGAATCTCTGCCCTTTCCTCTTCCACTTTCCAAAGGGGAAACC
Organism: Anopheles gambiae; assembly: GCF_943734735.2. Classification (NCBI taxonomy): domain Eukaryota; kingdom Metazoa; phylum Arthropoda; class Insecta; order Diptera; family Culicidae; genus Anopheles; species Anopheles gambiae. Next base: position 31,245,622 of record NC_064602.1, on the reverse strand, counting down.
GTTCTTTGATGGCTGTCCGCGTACATAATGCATTCTCAATGGTTGGTAGATAACGAACATTACGTTCTCTACACCCCATGAAACTACGCTGCTGCTCGTTGCTCACCATCGATCGGGTTTGATGCAAATCAATGTTTTTTTTCTCTCTCCAGTTTCCCACTTCCCAGTGAAAGGTGGTTCCGGGTCCCAGGAAAAAAAGGCATAGTTTGAAGAGGCAAGGATACGCGCCAGCTTCTTGCCGGCATCATCAAACGGCGGTCAAAGTGGAGTAATAAAAAGAAATATTGTGTCGCACGGGAGGTCTTTCAGAATGGGTGTTGGTTTAATTGGATTTCATTTTTCTTTGTCGGCACTGGATGGCGTGAGGGAGCGTCCGTTCGCACGCCGCAAGCACCTTTTGGGAGCTTTTGTGGAGGGACATTTTGGGACTGGCGGGCCGTCTAATGACCGATCATTCTCAAATTATGCTAATGGAGGTTGTTGTTGGTGGTGGTGGACAGTGTTTGGCGGTTGTCGTCGGTGCGATGGAGCAAAAGGGGAGTTTGAAATTGAATGAATTTTCTCTGTGTTCTTACCGGTTGGAATGTTGTGGAAGATAAGCGCACGATCACTAGCGAAGGAGGTGATCATTGTCGGGTGAAAGATCCGCGTTCAAAAGTTAAATTAAAAAATAAATATTAAAATGATGCTTTATCAAAGTCTTCGAAGCTATCTGCGATCACCTCCAAAACTATTTGTGTGACCTTTAGGTACGATCTCAAATATGTATGTGACTCTAATTCCATCTAACCACACCACAAAATCCCCACAGCTTGATTTAACGCCTAACGCCATTACAACTTTACCATCGCCACCTTCAATCCTATTATGGGAATCAACGCCATAATAATAATCAAAGACGAAATCCCCCTTGGGACAAGACAAAAGATTATGATAATTTATCCACCAAACCACGGGGTCATTCATGTCACCAAAACATTAACCGTGGCGATCATCAGAGCCGTGGCCGAAGGATAATAATGTCTCACCACACCACGGAGTAGTAGTGGTAGCTCCTAAGCGCTGAACGTTCGCTTCCATTTTTAGACATTCCGGATGGCGCCTGCCAAAATGTCGTTTGATAATCAGCATATAACGTTTATTTTTGAGCGGCAAAAAATGGCAGCTGCTTATGCGCTATAGGAAAAGGATCGCTCATCTTGCGACTTTCCCGCGAGCGCGCCCTGTTGCTGCAGGAGGCAAATTGGAGAGAAATTTAACGAAACGCCATTAAAACACAGCACCACGCCGTCAAACGTTTTCACGCGCCAGCCAAGCTGCCGGGATTTAGCAGCTGGGCGCGCGCGTTCGTGTCTGTACGAGGATATAATCGTCCGATAATCAGTCGCTTGGAGGGGTTGGATTAGGACCGCAAGCGTGAAGCGTTTCCAAAAGCCACATAATCTAGCTTCTACAAAGACGAAGCTCACCATTCACGGTGCGTATCAATAAAGATCACCAATCCAAGTATCCATAATTCCGGCCCATTTTGAGCGCCTGATCCACCAAAAAAAAAAGCTTCCTAAGCCACCCCCGAGGCACCTTGGACGGCTTGGCTGTGGACGGCTTCTAACCCCCTAGCGTGCGTAAATAAAGATTACCATTTGTTTGCCCCTTTATGGATCACGCGATCGCGCTCCGCAGCCATTGAGAGAGATTTGAAAACCCCAAAAAAAAACACACGCCACAACATTTCTAGACCTAAATATCTCGCGCGGGTGGAGGTTACACCTTTGGGCTCCGGCGTTCGATTCGAACCTCAAAAAACGAAACCAAGATACAACGCAAAAGGTTGCTTAAAAAGTGTGCCAAACGGACCATTCTGTTCGTGATCGCGTATTGCGGTCTTGAGGACACGGAGCTGCTCCCCAAACAGAAATTCCCTTGCGAAAGGGTTCGGCTTCCAAAGAGGCAAACCCGCTTAGGTTCACCCGGAAATGGGTAATATTTTTCTAAACGAGGTGGTATTTATGAGGTATGATGGAGATAGGACAAGAGCCCAAAAGCCCCGTAAAGCTTCAAACCACCACCACGGCGGAAGCGGATGACACTCCGTAAGCCGACACGGTAGGGGAAGGCAGCGCGATCAACGGATTAAGATAAGCAACGAGATCATCCGACGCCGGGGACCACCAAGGGTGTGCCATTCGCCGTATGAAAAGTTTCACCCGCAAATTCATGGGCATTTCCATTCGCGGCCGAGCCCCCTGCGATCGCGATCTCTACTCTCTGTAAACAACAGTTTATTTTTTGTGTTCGCCAAAACAGCACTACGAGGAGAGCAATGTATGTGCGCGCGCGCGCGCTCGCAACATTTGTGCATAAAATTAGCATAATCCGATGTTGTTTTTTGTTTTGCAAGAAAACGCACAGACACGGTCAGTGAAATGAGCGACGGAACGATTATATGCTGCCAGTTGAGCTCATTTGTATTCTTGCGTTCGAATTTTATGAAAAGGCAACTTATCAGAGGGTGCTGTAAACGTGTCCGTTGTTCCATCCAATTACACGCATACACGAGCGTACGGGGAGCCTCTTCAAAAGCTTCATCAAACAGGGTGATAAAGCTGACAAACAACAACAGCGCAGAGAAAACGCGTAACATAAAACACTAAAACACCAATCCATACGAATGTGTCAATTGACGTCGTCTGATGCTACAGCCAGTAGGGCCAGGGAGAGGAGGGAAAAAGGGGGTTCAAATTTTCACCTTCTCGTGAACAGAAAGGGGTGAAAAATATACTACCATCTTAGATACGCTTAATTATGATGTCAAATAAACTTGATGTACGTCTTGCACTCGGCCACCCTCTCTCGACGGACAACCCCGCCGGAAGCAGTAGCGCGTCCATCTTAAACAAACAATCGTACCCATTCACAGGCAAATGCTGTCCTCCCTTGGTGTCACGAGAGCGTAGGGGTATATAAAGCTACCACCCAAGACGCGCAATAATAGCACGCTCGGTGGCAGCATCGGCACACGGGTGTGTACGACCAACGTTGCCTTCCGCAACTCTACACTCTACAGTGCTGTTTGTGAATTAAACAAACAAACCAATCGAGACGCTGGGGCTGTTAGATGGTTGTTGTTGCTGCTGCTGTTGCTGCTGGTCCTGTTTGTACAGCTCTTCTCTAGCTAAACGCAGCCACCGGTGACAATCCAAACACACACACACACACACACACACACACACACACACACACACACACACACACACACACACACACACACACACACACACCACAATCTACCGTGTCGAGTGGATGTCATACATTTATCGTCTACTTGTTTATATTACTATTACGACAGTGATGCTCATGATCGTAAGAGGGAGGAACTGGACCTGCAAGGGAATTCCTTCAAACACCTGTGTAGCTTTGCTTGATGAGAGGGGAGAATAAACGCGGAATGTAACGTCGTTTAAATCCTCGGGCTTGACAGTGCAATGTATAGCGTGCTCGCTTCGGACAACAGCGACCAGTGTTGATGTTCTCAATCCAAGCCGAAAGCAGAAAATCGAACAAAGTTTTGATCTTTAGTTAACTTGCCTATACACGGCCTTCGCAACGCAAATAAGGTTGTCCTCAACTCAACTCCTATACTAGCGTTGGAGCTGCTCATAGAAACATACCGATCCTGGATGGAATGGAATGCCGCCGACACTTTATCTTATGACTTGTAACTGGTCCATTCCGGCAATAGATCTCATTGTCTACATCAATTGATTTTGGAACTGATCATTGATCAATACTGATCTTATTTACTAATAATAAATTCTGAACAACGAGAGATACCCGACTTGGAACCAATCTAGAACCAAAAACGGTCTTGAGACTGATCTCCAATCTATATCGGCCATCGAGGTAGATCCTGCAACAAAATCGGTCCTGAAACTGAAACTGATTCAGAACCCCCATACTAATCCTGAATCTAATTCTGAAACCCATACCGGTCCTGGAGCTGATTCTGAAGCCATAACGGTCCTGGAACTGGTTCCACACTTGTATCAGCTCTGGATTTGATTCAGAGCCTGCACCGGAAACTGTACCTGTATCTAAAGCTGCTACAGTGTTTGGTTCTAGTCAACAACCCATACAATACCTGCTTAGAAATACAGCCATAGGTACCTAATGCAATGCCCCGTTACTTCTTACACAAATTTGTTTACACACACAGATATTTGAAACGACAACACCAAATCCCTAATTCTCCCCGCATACATCATTTTGGTTGCATATCAGTTTACATATCCAGCGTTGTGTAATATTCTGGAACAAAATTTACAACAACAAAAATAAACAAAATATCCGTAACCATAGAAGGAATAAGTGCATCGGTGCGAAAATACCGTGGCCCGAATAAAACCACTCAACCTTCACAACCACCCCGAACACCATTCGATGGCAGCAGCAGCATACACACGCGTGTGTGGTTTCAGGCTTCAAAAGTGACGCACACACAACACAAACTGTGTGACGGGCGGCGGCAATCCCTTCAAGTGCATACTCCACCACCCCCAAATGCCAGGGGGAAACATGAGGGACAGGTGGAGGACGATGATGACACCACCCAACCGTGACCACACAAACCAAAAACCATCCCTCGGACGGGCGGCACTTTTAACTGTAGAAAAACACACAAAACCCTGTGCTTGAGGGACGCAAAAATGTAGTGCTAAGTGACAAATGGAAAACCGCGAACCCCGCATCCCCCCATCCTTTGTGCGCCATAGAACGGATGTTTTTTTCTTGCGGCACGGAGTGCACGATTCACCCTCCCTCGCTTGTGTGTCAAGTGGAGTGGAAAAGTGACTGCAAACGCGCGCAATGCAAAACCCGCCGCGTTCCGAGCGTACTCGCATGGAGCCGGATCGGAAATTCAATACGGTTGATGTTTCGATCCATGATGGATCTCTTCCGAGAGAGGCCGCTGGGTGGTGTGAGCATTTCTTTACGCAACAGGATTGGGGAACACATTTTCCAAACCGTTCGATGGGACGGATTGTTTGTGTGCCGCAACCGTATCAAAGGACGAGAGCCAAGCGCTGACGGTTGAACCTTTTTGCCCCTAATGGGTTTTGATGTTAGCTCGAATGTTGGTCGCTCCCTTTGGCAAGCTGTTACACGCATTTATTTATTGCTAAAAAGCTCCCAGCACCATCCCGCCCGCAGAAATCGGGTGCCTCCCCTCCTCCATAGCTCTTAAATGGGTTTGTGTGAGTTTTTTTACTGTGCGCGCGCGGCATTTGTGCATGCGATAAATAATATAATTTTTAAAAGCGCACACCCTGCTCGGTTGCGATCCAATTTTTTTTAACGATTATTAAAAGGATTCATTACATTTTAGTGGGTAATTTGTGCGCCAGCGAAGCGGGACACGCATATCATCAATTATCGCGATAAAGATACCGCAGGCCGGCGGCTGCCGAAGCACAAACACAGGGCAAGCGTGCAAAACCGAGCGGCGAGCAAAATGACACGCGACCTCGCGTACAGTCCCACCAAATGCGGGTGATATTTGTTGTCCACCAACGAGGGGCTGTTTTTGAATCGATGGCGGGAGAAATGGACGATCAATGGTTCATGGGTTGCAGGCAGCAAATTTTTAAAAAAAGGAGCAACCTCCGCAGGCCAAAAAACTCCAACAGCCAACAGTGTTCATGCGCAAATGCAAAGCTTCCCCTGCTCGGTGCAACACCTTTTCGTGTTAAATGTTTCACCAGTTTTATTTTTTCACTCGTCGATCGAAAAGCCCTTTGGTGTGCGCCCGGATTGGGCCGGAACCATAATTATCGGTCATATTTTTTCACCCATCCCATCCACTCCACCCGCTTTGCGCTCCAACAATGAGTGTTGCAATTTATGGCCGGCAAAAACCGCGATTGGAAGATATCGGCGATCTCAAATCGGTCGCGGTGTAATTACACGCAAACCGGGACCATAGTGTATTACGTGTACAATTAGCGATTATATTTTATTCTGTGCATCCGCGCGATCGGTTTGATCGGACTCCCAATTATCAGCTACGATCGATTGGTTTTGCGAGCAGCGTTTTGTGGAGTGCAATTTTTTAAGAAGCAATTGTGACTTCAATTTCAAGCCCGGCTCGAGTTCATTGGCCACAACCTTTCCGGTGGCACAATAGATTCTGGCCTCATTAGGAAAACCGCTCTCACAATACGGTGATGGATAGCTCTAGCAGTATGATCGACATCATCTCGTTCATCAGCGCGCGAGGGTCAGCAGACGACGAACCTAATGCGAGGGAAAACTGCCTACAAAACATAGCCAAAAAAAGAGAAACATTCATTATTGTAGGAGAACCTTCTCGCGTGATGCGATTAGAGATCAACAACATTGTTGACGCACCATTACGCGCACACATGGGATATCCAACTCCAACGCCAAAAAAGGGGTTGCTGCTGTCGAGAGCAGAAGAGCGCACCGAAAACTCACGCTGAATCCTTTTGAAAAGTGCTCCACTCTGCTCTTCATCGTGGCCTTCTTTAACCCACATACACACACACACACACACACACACGATGCCGTAGCGCCATCGCCAGATCGACCAGATTCGGCGGACCTTGGCGTCAGGGAGACGCGGCGCCTTGTTGACGCCTTTCGAAGTTCATCCCGCCGCGGCCGCCGCATGGGGTTCACCTTTCGGCGCGGTGCGAATATATGTTTTCGGAAACATCCCTTTTTTCTTAACCACCACCACCTCCACCACCACTAAGTGCGACTGTTACAAAAACGGCCACCGAAACCTGTTTCCTGGATGGGTTTTTCTCTGTTTTGTTGTGCAGTTCATTCAAGCACGCAAGCAGCAGTCGAGGTTCTTTTCGGTTTACTTGCCCGCGTTACGTCGCGGTGTTGTTGGGCGTCTTGGGCCGGACGATCTCACTGGCAGCGGCTGTGCGGCGGATGCTGGGTGTATCCCGCATGTTAGCTCACATTTAGTCGTTTTTAATACATCATAAACATAAAGAAAATATGTATAATCATCGCTCGCGTCCAAGTGCCGTCGGTCAGTCACGAGGGTAACGAGGTAACGGTAGTGGTACGTCATGCTCTACCGGCTAGCGGTGGTCCCGAAAAGCGCCTAAACGGTTCGGAGGTCCCATTACTTAACACTTCCTTCTCGTTACCTTAACGGGCAGTACCACCCCGGTGGTGGGGAGCGTTGTGGGAGCAAAACCAGATTTCCCGTCTGCATGCATCGGGGCAATATTGGTCCGTTCGCCGGAGGGTGATCATGCTTGTCAGAACTCGTCCAAGATGAGACCTTCCAGCGAGGGTACGGTTCATAATTGGTGCATGCAGTGACATTTAGGGGCATTTTCACTAGACCATGTAGCGCTGCACGGCGCCGCTGCGTGCGTTGTCGACCATGTACAGCGACTAATTAAACACGTGATTCAATGTACATGTACACAGTTGACATGGCAACGGCTGCGTACTATACGCAAATACCAAATGTTACACTTTTTAAAGCGAACTTTTCCACTCGCTTTTAGATTATTGACCTCGTGCGTATTTCCCTATTGGGCAGGTTCGGTAAAAGTGGAGCACCGTTACACCCCCTTCTTGCTGCTCAATTGCGGTAATGCGCGAAGCACTCCGCAGCAAACCTCGGACGACACTGTGGTAACAAATCCTTTTAGCACTCGCATACCCCACTGGTCCCGCTGTCTCCCGGGAAATCGTATTCTGCTACAAAGTAAAAACGTGGAACGTGCATGGACCTTCCACGAACCGGCAATTGACGTTTGACGGAGCTCGCCCCGCCATTTGTACGGCAATTCCGTGCGCAAACAGCCAAGTGGTGAATCCTTACGTGGTAAGCCTGTTTCACGACCGAAAGGGGGGTCCACCGTCACAGATTTCATTGATTTTTCTTCCCCCGACGTGTGCACTCGCTTCCGATCGACCCTTTCCACCGACCGTAGGAGAAGGTGTTGAGTGACGGGTTGCTGCTGCTGCTGCTTCTTCCGCCTAAAAGAAAACATAAACATGCCACAGCTTTCCCGCGAAATTAAAATTTCCATCCAAAGCTAGGACCGTTTTATGGCTGAAGCTTTGGAGTAGTGACTTATGCAAACGTTGCCCGTAATGGACACCCGTGTGTGTGTCGATGGGCGCTCGGACAAATGGCGACGATGAGTCCATTCCGGCACGGCGTTGTTGCCATTGGCGGCCGCCCGATTAGCATAGCAAATGGACCCTGCAGCCGCCCGCGTCAATGGGCCCGATCGGTTTTACATTCCATTTTACTGAAACCGAAACGCGGCGAAGAGAAATTCTCCCGCATCGAGTTTAGACAGGGAGTTTGTCCGCCTTCGCGAACCGAAGCTCCCTGGATGGATGGGCTCTGAGCGGACGAAGGTCGTTTCAATGAATAGGAATCGACAAATTTACGATAACTGCACATTGATGAGGCTCATTTCTCTGCAGAAATCGATCGACGGGAGGGGGAATATTTACTGTCCGAGCTGCCAAACGTGTATCGTTTTGTGAAAGATTTTCTTTGGCTAGCTGAAATCTGACCCGCTTGCCGGGTTGCCCCCCTTAGACCCACGTGAGTCTTGCGGCCGTCGTGAGGGTCGGATGCTGGAGACCCTCTCAAGAGCGGACTGCCTTCTGCCGTCACAACACCCACGTTTACGCGATGTGTCGAAATTGGTGGCCGATGGAGCAGATTTTTAATGGGAGATGTGCCACGGAAAGTCCGCTTTAACGGCTCTATCGCCAACGGAATGACTTCTTCGCCCGTGGGTGTGCTGGTGCTTTTTGAATTGAATTAAGCCAGTAGTGGCATATGGTTAAATGGCAAACGCTTTGCAGTTTGAAGTTGCCAAACCGTTGGAGTTGCCTGTTGAGAGAGATAATGTGTCCTCAAGAAGGGGGGAGGGGGGCAGTATCCATCCTCAGATACCAAAGCTCCCGTCATTTTGGCGTCATTTTGGCCTCTAGTAAAACACTTCCATTTTGTACGCCATCAGCATCCAGCTCGTCCACTCATGCGTCTAATTCACCGAAAGCTCTTACCTGTAAAGAAAGAAAAAAAGGTCCGATGTAAAGTAAAACTCATTAGTATCGCTATTAAGGCATTATGACAGGGTGGCGAGCGAGGGATGGCACAGTTCCCTGACGGCATTAACGAGCATCAGAGCACATTTGCGCGCGGTGACACATTTGACAGTGGGCCCGTTGGCGTAAGCGATTAGTGGTTCTCCACAGTGTGAACACGGTGATTTCGTGGCAACACACTTCCGGCCCCCAGGTCGGAGTCGGAAAAGGGAATAGGAGCGCTCGCTGTTAAAAGAGCAAGAGTTTGCAAGTACCGCTCGCAGCAGCCTTAATGAGAAGCCCACGCGCGGTGTGTCGTGCGCGCACGCACCGCAAAACCCCTTTTGCGCACCACAATGTAGCCATAAAATGGTACGGCTCGTTACGCCTGGCAGCACACTCTATTGCGTAGGCGCATCATCATCATCTCATCATCATCGCGTGTGTGTGTCGCGCAAAGCGAGCGGCGAAAGCAAAAGCTCTTTCCGGGAGAGAGGGCGCACCAAACGTAGGCGACGCCACGCGAGATTGTGCGCGGCAGAGGCGTCGAGAAGGAGGTTGAGGCTGAGAAATGGGATGCTGTCTAGTGGCTGTAGGCTCGGAATTAGTTACCCCGGGGCATGCGATCTTCAAACACTCAGGCGCGCTCATCGTCCTAATTGTTCCACCACTTCCACCACTACATTACTCTCCCGGATCGTCCTCATCTCGGCCGGCCGGCGTTAATCAATATCTTGTTGCATTGCACACACCGCAGCAGACAACAACTACATCGAACACTGTTGGCAGTCTTCCCAAGGGCGACAGGAAGATAAGCGATCGGCAATTAAATCCTATCGGAACCAGCGCGCACCATCCCGCAAGCACAGCGCTTCGCGTAATAACTTTTCACGTGCGCGATGACTTACTTAGTGCACGCGGAACGGGAAAGAGATTTATTCCCCCTTTTTCGAACCGTGGCGAAGCTGAGCGTCTTCTTTGTGCCGATTATTTATAGAAATCTCATTAAACGATAATTTGTAGCATGATTAATCATTACAGCTCGCGCCGAACACCGCTACCCAACGCAGTGCAGAAGAAGATTCACTTAAATTAAAAGAAAATATTATTAACCCTGTCACGTCGCTCATCCCGCTCTATCCCGCAAAGCTTATGTACGATGAAAGTGGGCATCATATCTTTGTCTTTTCCCACCTTGCAGGATGCATTAAAGCGAATTATTGCACGCTTCCTCACAACAACACTGCTGCCCACGAGAGAGAGAGAGTGTGGTTAATTTTAAATCACGCCGATCGCCGTTAGGGCAGCAGGCAAGTGCAGTGCGAGCGATTTAAAGCGGGAAAACCAATGTTTTCACACCACAAACCGGGGTAAAGTGAGTCGATCCAAAGAGCTGGCCGCCTGTCAAGGAATCACGTGAGACGCGTGTCATCCGCTTGTTTGCGCGCACAGCTCGCTGCGCTCCTCCGAGGATCGGGTGACGTTAATTAGCATTTTGATCGACGTTTTCCTGCCCCACTGTCACTCTGGAGGAAGCGGGTGCGTGGGTTGTGGATTAGTTTCTTAACAGCGGCAGGAAAGGGATTCGCATCCGGATCTGTCTCGGGAGGATGTGTATGTGTGTCTTTTTACGCGCAATATTGCACCCTGACGCAGCAGTCACAGTCGTCGTGAGTGCAACAGTACACCAGGCGAGCGTACTCACATTACAACTTCTGGTTTGTTTTATTTGCTCCGCACATCCGTATGCAACCTCGGTACGCAAGTACATAATAAATATTGATTGCTGCACTACTGGTGCAAGGATTACGGGTTCGATTTATTGCACAACCCTTCAGGCGTAGCCTTCCGATCTGACCTGCCTGAATGACACACTCGAAGCGAAAATGCTTTCTTTTAACAAATAATCAATGTAAAATCTGTTCCGAACCGATCAATTTTCTCTCTTTTCTCTCTCGCACGCTGTAACGTATAATTTGAAGCACAAAACTAACCCCTGCACAGCCCCGTCACTGCACCCGTGGACCGTGACAAACACTGTACTTAACTGTAATGGACACGGGCACATGGCGGGGTCAGCAGTGATGCCGATGCCGCACATAGTTAGCGCATAGCACCAAACCCCGGGCCAACCAAAACAAATCAGTCGTAATTACAATCATTTCTTAGTAAAAACATTACTCGCGTGGCCCTGGTGTAGCGGCAAATTATCCAGCCCCTCTGGTGGTGCTGGTGTTTAAATTGTGTACGCGGAATACATTTATTAATGTGGCACCAAAAAATAAAACCGTGTAAATAAATTACGTGCAAAATGATGGGGCTTGGCGTGGTATAAAAACGCGCCCCGGTGTGCTGCTCAGCCTAAAACCAGAGTTGCTGGTGAGATCTCTCCTGCGTCTACCGAGAGTTCTACATTGCGAAGAAACGACCATTTTAATCAGCATGAAGCTGGTCACGATTGTCCCGGTGGTGGTGGTTCTGTTTTGCCTAATGGCCGCAGCCAGTGACGAGAATGAAGCGGCAACGCGCAGATGGAGCCTTTTACCCAAACGACCGTCCACCCCGAAGTGGAACCTGTCAGCAAAGCCCTGCGCGTGTCCCCGCACCTACAAGCCGCTCTGTGCCAGCAATGGCCAAACCTACAACAATCACTGCGCGTTCAAGTGCGCCAAACAGCTTAACGCCACGCTGTCGGTGAAAGCGCAGGCGCGCTGCGACGAACCGGACGTACGTGACATATTGGTTTGAGTACAATAGTGTGCACAGCACAGAATACAATGGATCGAAATAAATGATTAACAGAATGCTTGAGAAGATTTGATTTGATTATAATTTCGCTCGGTCCACATTCCAGCGCACCGTTTGCGTATTGCGCGGGCTATAAAAAAGAAATAGTTCGACCAGGTGCGCACTAGTTTTGGGGAGAGAATGAGTGCAGGCCGTGCTGCTGCTACTGCTGCTACTACCGTAATCTGCGTCCTTCTGGTCGCCAGTACGCTTGTGCCCGCCTGTGAAGTTGGCTACTTTCCGACGGAACTTTGCTGCTGCACCATGCACTACAGTCCGGTGTGTGGCAATAACAACCGGACCTACCATAACTACTGCATCCTGCGCTGTATGCGCATCCGGGTGAACCGCACGCTCGAGATGGTACACCGGTGGGAATGTGGAACGACGCCGGACGAACGAAAGGCGCTCGACCTTGCTGACGAACCCTGGGTTAGTGATCCCCACGCGGATCAGATAAACGATACGGATTTTCACTGGGAAAAGTATGCAAACCTAGATTAGCAGGTGTGGTGTGTGACTGGTGTGTTTAGGTGTTGAGAATTTAGACAAGGCGCAAATGCAAGAAGCCCTCGATCCGGTCAACGCGTGTAAATATACTTGCCCCAATGAAGCTAGCGAGTTGGGATTGTAATTTTTAGGACGTGTGTTTATCACTCAATCGCTTGCCAGTTGCCTCTGTTGCTGTCTCTATCATTAGATTCACTTTAGCTCTGCTTCCGTTAAACGCTACAACCCACGGCAAAGTCCTCCCTCGAAAAAGCTCAACAACAATCATGATACCATGTAATTATGTGCTTTTTTGGGGAGCGTCTTCTTCACTCTCTCTGTGTCTTGCCTTTTTTTCTTTATCTGTGCCTCGCCGTTTTCTGTATATCTGAATTAAGCGCATGTTCATCGAAATAGACGGCGGCATTAGCTCGATTGATCAGCGAGGACCCGGTCGCGATCCTTCCTACGAGAGACAGCCTGGGAAGTCGACTAATGACTGGGCCGTCTAATCGTCTCATTTCTTACGGATTATAGCTTCGGCGGCTCGTGGCACGCGGCGGCGGAACCAAAACCTCAAAAAAATGGTTGTCGGCAAAAGAAAAATGACAAACAATTGATTCGAAAGCTTTCGTCAGGTGTCACGCGCGTCAGCGTGGACGATACTTGCTGATGGTATGCGATTAACGCCCCGCTAACGCCTCCGAAGGACAGCAAAGACATTCCGAAACAGTCAACATTTGCATGCCGCAAAAGCTCGCACGAATCATGTTGCCTAAAATTAAAATAAAATAAAAAAGGGGAAAAATGCTCCACCAACATCCGGGCGAACGCGATGACAATAAGTTGACAAATTGAACACAATGTCCAATGGAGTGGAGTAGAAATACATTCCCAAAGTCTTTATCGCGAAGCCAGCAAATGGCCAGGCAGCTGCTTGTGTTTTTTTGTTGTCCCGGCACCCGTGTCGGGAGTCTTTAGCTCGGCAAGATATGTATATTACATTTTATAAATAACCCTACCGAACAACACACTATTGGCGTCTCAAAACGGGCCACTTTGGGGCGTACTCGGGTGGTGCTCTGGTTTTGCTGGCATTGCTGAGCCGGGGCAGCGATCGATAAACGGGCCCGCCCCGGGCCCGATACAGGAGAGCTCGTCATAAATATGGGTGTTAGAATCGTTATCATCTACTTATACCGTGTTAAAACTGAAACCTCATCCCCCCAGTAACTTACGATGATCAAACCGTCTGTACGAATTTTGGGGGCTTTTTGTATGGATTGGCTACCTCCCTAACCATACTTAACGCAACAGTTTATGGAAGCATGGAAAGCACAACAAAAAAAATATTTTCACCATAATCACCCAACCTTGAAAGTGGTCCCCGGACGTACTACCCTACTGGGGCTAACAACTGATCAACAAAGTGATCAACAAAGTGATCGTCAAATTTGTACTCTTTTTTTTGCTTTTGCTGCTCTCGTGGCCCAGACTTTACATATATTAATGTGGCGCGTACTCAGATTATTATATTTCCCCACTTTTTTGTGAAGCCCAGACAGACAAATTTATGACGCACCCCCTATTACGGAGGGTGGAACGGATATACCTTTATTAATTTGTTGCCTGATTCGTCGGTTAGAGGTGTGAAATATTTTAATCTTCTAATTTGCCACACGTCATCCAGCTCGGCACTGTCGGGAGAAGGGAAGGTACAAATCATGCTTTTTATCCCATTTGGAGGCATCAATCGATGCAAAGATAAGCTCACGCGATTGATAATCGGGAGGGGGGTTCGATAAATAGTTACCATTAGTGCCTGCGACTACTATTAGCGACAGTGCGATAGCCCGACAGGAGTAAGCCCATCATAAATTGCTGCTAGTCCATTGTTGTGAAACAATTTTATCGCATTAAGCACGGCCAAATTCATGTTCCTACTATTAATTAGAGAGGCTAATGAAACGGGCTAATGATGATGGCTAGAATGGATTGAAATTGCTATTGATGTGTTATATGGGGGTTTACGGAAAAGAGAAGCTTTTCAATGATCTTAGCATTATACACCTTTAATAGCAGAATTTATGCAGCGTTGAGTTAAATCTCTAAAGCCATTTTTCATCTAATAAAACAGAACCTAATCTCTAACATTTTGAATTCCATCATTATTATATGTAAAATGCTACTTTTGGAGGATGATAACATTTTCGTACTCAATAAGCAGTAGTATGAAGCTAATAGCACTGAAATGTTAAGCCTAATTTGAGATCATTACGTTACGCCAACGATAAGTCTATGAGAAAATAATGAAAAGAATGCTAGGCAAAAGGCACAGATTTTGTAAAGTCTTCGTTCCTGAATGTATCTATTAGACGATTAGAACGGTGTGTAGCATATCTGCTATACAGAACTTATTATAAACCACACTATCAGCTATAGAGACATTGTTACACACTTCGGAAAGTCAAATCACACTATTGCAACACATTCATTATAACACACTCAGCAAATCAGATCATACCATAACAAAGCAACCGGAAGTATTCAGGCCCCACCGTTCATATAAAAACAATTGTGACACACTTCTTGAAAACGCCCGAAAGACGCATATTAAGCAAATCAGGAGTTACTGTAGGCAAAGATCGACCAACGCACCCATTCTTTGGCTAGAACAGTTTCCAGAAACTTTCCAGAACCTTTGTAAAAACACTAAAAGCGCAGCATAGGCTCATAATGACAGACATCTCACTCCGATACAATGTATAAATTGCACCTCATATCAATAACCTTTAATTAGGACAAAAAAACATTCCTTAACCAAATGTACGAAACTTATTGAGTATAAATAAAACCAATTCCGACCGTAGCAGGTCAGATTCGTTCGAACTGTCAAAATTGGACGTTACGCTGCTTAAAAACTTCGCCTTCCAACTTATTTCAAGAGTTAAGTTATGTCCCCCTTCCCAAGGTAAGGCTTCTAAACTCCAACATTTCCAGTAAGGGAAACCCCTTCTGGGTTTCTATGATCGCCTGGACGATCAAGTGTTGAAAAGTCCGCTCGGACAAAGTTTTATTCCACCTCGGTTCATGTCAGTAAAAACTGACCTACCGCGACGGTACTTGAGGTACAGTTGTACGATCAACGCATTACAGGTGGAAAAGGAAAATAATTGAATATAAAACATCCCCCCTTATCAACAAATTCCCCTTATTTGACCTCTCTGTAGATGACAAATTAATTAAGTCAGAAGTTAATGGTCCAGAGATCAACATGATTTTTTTAGTGACATTAAAATACTAAATTTCACTTATGTAAATCCTGTGCAACCCGGTGAGATGTTTGCCAAATAAACCTAACCAGTGGATTTCATTTTAACATTTACAAATCAGAATTAAACTATTTTACATACAAAAACACACTGCCTCAACACACTTTCTTTTTAAGCAGAAGCCATCACATGAACCGTCGGCAGTGCGTCAAAACAGGCATCAACCGCATCAAGTGTTCAACAAACAAACCCCCTGCTAAACGAGGGACGCAACGCAAATAAACATAAATTTAATTAGGTGTTTAATTTACAATCACTTCCCCAACCGGGGATCGATCGGGCTCGATTTTTGATCACATAAAGCTTCGTCGCAGCAGCTTTCCTTGCCATTTGCTTTTCCTTTTCCGTACGCTTCTTAACGATCGCCACGACCAAACAGGGCCATCATCACACGGTCACCAATTCTTGTGCCAGCAGTTTACCAGTTTCCCCTTCCGTCGATGTCTTAAAATTGGAGTTAATGGGGGAAAAAAAGAACGCAAACACACCACACACAGGAACCGTGTCACTCGAGGCATGTCCGCACCACCACAGAGGGTGATCGGGTCTGTCATCCCGCCGTGGCGTCGCAAAACCACGTCGAGACACCGAGATCGGGAAAGAGACTCGAAGAAAATCAGCGCGCGCGCGCGATCGCGAGCGCGTACTCGCAGACACGTAGCATAAACGAGCATAAATCGAATGCAATTGGGAGGATACGGAGGGACAGGGCTGTACTGCAACAACACCGTACCCCGGATGGTAACAAACGAATCGATATATGTATGTGCCGGCGGTAGTGATCGCAAGGAAACGGCATCCCATCGAACGGCGAAAGATGGATGGGAACGATCTGCGGTTTGCTGTGTGTCTGTTTTTGTTGTTTTTCATTCCCCAGTTGTTTATGCTAGCTTTCGCTCGGTGTAGGACTCAACAGTGAGGTCAAGGTTTCGACACTGGTCGCCATCTCCAACCCTTCACCTTCCCGGTGGATGTGCCTGTTGTTCGATTCGTGTTCGATTCGTTGTTTCGAGTGTCCATTTCTCGGTGTGCAATTGAAGTCAAAGCATAAGTCCACAGCAGCATAACCAAAGAAACAAAAACAAAATGTTGAAAAGGCGAAAAGAAAAAGCCCTCAAACATATAACAGAGCACACAGAGTGGGGCAATAGGCATAGCCCAAGGAGTGGGTGCGAAAAGACAAAAAAAAAGCACAAAAACAATACCCACCGACGAATGGTACGTGGTTTGCTCGCGGAAGGCGACAAAATGTCGTACATAAATAAATTATTTTAAATAAAATCAATTCCATTCAATTGCTGGTGACGGGTACACATGTCCTTATCTTTTTCGGCGCAAGGGAAAAGGTCGACCGGGGATTGTGCCGGGAGAGGCATGTGGTGGCATCCGCAGGGATTAGCGTTGGAATTGGTGGATAACAATGGCACAGTGGCACAGCAAAAGGACACAATCGGAAGCAATTTTGATATTGAAGAATGTTATCGAACAATTCGAAACCGACAACGAGTTCGTCGCTTGCGTTGTAGCAATAATGCAATTTTAAATCCGGTTCGAAGGACCAAAACTTAAGTTTTTGAACAATTCGAAACGAACAACGAGTTCGACACATGTGTTGTAGCAATTATGCATTTTTGTATCCGGTTCGAAGGGCTAAAACTTAGGCACAAGGATGGCGGCCTTCCAATGACTATTTTTAGTATTTTTGATACATTATTTTAACTAATTAAATTAATATAAATTTCATTCACCCCCAATCCGTGTTATTTCTCATATTTTGGAGGCTAAACCTTATCTTAGATTCTAATTGTGCCATATAACATTGGTTTGTTCTCACAGTGCCGATCTCGTCGTTCCCTATACAACGATCCACACGATCAATACTAAGCAATCTTCACAGACACAAACGACAACGAAAAAACGAATCAACCAACCACGGAAAAGGGCGACGGTTAAAATACGACACCGCCACTGCTTTATGCTGCCTTCGTTACACCGTTCAGTTTTTCGCGAACGCTTTAATCCTCTCTTCCCTTCTTCTATTTCGCACATTCAGCGTTCGAATCTTGTGCTTCGATCGCTTGTTTTTCGTCCCGAACTCTTCGCCTTTTGGCCCGTTTTTTGTGCTCTCGTTGTTGTCTGCATTGTTGCTGGTGTTGCTGCTACTCGTAGTGTTGTCGTTCGTACAGGGAAAAAAACCTTGTGTTACTTCAATTAGCAGCAAAAACACTAGCGATCGATGTAGTAAGGGGAAAGTGCGATCATTTGTTGCAAAACGGGAGGGTTGAGAGCTCAGTAACTAACGAGGCCAGTCCGCAAGGAAACAAGGGGTTAAGGGAAACACGGTAACAATTCACAAAACCCTAGATCCCTGTCTGTTCCGTTGTTCCATTCTTCAGGGGGGCGAGCAAACACAGAACACACGTTGGTGCTGGGACGGCCATTTTCTTCCGTTTGCAGCAACACTCCGCCATGACAATGTTTTACGCCATCGCCACCTTTGCGTGCGCGTTAATGCAATAAAAAGCGTGCAATCGCCGTGGGTTTTGCAAATGTTTTGCGAAATGCAGTGCCTGGCAATGTAAGCAAGAGAGAGAGAGAGAAAAAAATAGAGAGAGACACTGCACAGACTGCATCTAATTTGGCCGATAACTGGCCTCGCTGGTTAAATCACCCGGAAGGCGTTGGAAACGATCAATTTGCACGGAGCGCGCATAAAGGAAACGTTGATAATTTCCCTCCCCATTCGCCCTTAATGAACGGAATGCCAGCAGCAGCAGCGCACCATAGAAGAAAAAGGGTGCGTTTGCAAAGATTATTAGCTGCAGCTGCAGGAGCGTGTGCAGAGCAAGAGGAACCAACGCCTGTGTACTACTGCTACTACTACTACTACGCGTCTTGGAAGTGTAATCGTGGCGAGAAAATTATGATCAAACGCAATATACGCAATGTACGCAAAACTGGACTCTGGTTCCTTCGCGTCGTACTCGTCGTCGTCGTCGTGCACCATGCAATTGCGCCCGTGCTGAAGTGTGTACATGGTAATTAAAATCGATAACTTGTGCACATTGAAAGATCGAACCAGCTGGGGCCCCTGATTTATTGGCTGCTTGTATCGATAAGACGTGAGTGCATCGCAATACAACGAGCAAGGTTGGGCGGCGCAAGAACGGGCAAACAAACATCAAGCCAGGGCAGGAAATGGGCCAGAGCACAGCAAACATCATCCTCCCTTTCGTGCAGGCAGGACGTTCAGATAATCGATCGATAGGCAAAAGATTGAGGCTATGATCAAGATTGATTTCGGAAGGCAGCACGCACCCGGTTCTCCGGTACGCACGATGGACGCATGTTTACAAACATGTTTTACGAAGCAATTTACTTTTTCTTGGAGTTTCCATCGTGGTAGGGAAGAGAAAAAAAAGGATTTTTATTCCTATCCAACAAACCGGGGCGCAGAAAAATGCCATTCAACCATTCAACTATCTTGAAATCTACCATCAAACAGCACAACCACACACTTTATTTGGTGCGTGAGACCAACAAAAAAGGAACCGCCGCCAATTCCGTTCGGACTTGCGTGCCAAAATGTGTCATTCGGGCTCTGGCTGGCAGAAAGGCTCGATTCTTGCTACAAACAAAGGCACTGAAAAATGCATCCAATTTACGCGCATCTCGCGATATGCACGCGGCGGTGTTTTGTGGCAAATGCCACGACACGATCGCATCACTACCGCGCGTTGCGACCGTGCACCCATCGGCACCAGCAAAGCCGACAACAAACAGGAGAACATTTCCCTCTCCTCCTCCCTCTAGTGATGGAAGGTGTGAACATATTTTTTTCTCCTTTCACCCGACACTTTCGGAAGCCCAGAACAGGAACCAAACGCGGTGAATCGTTTAAAAGCCGCCGCCCCGTTCAAAAGAATGGACAGTATGTGAAGGGCACACAAAAAAGCGTTCTCGATTTATGTCACTCTTGGGAAGGTAAAGATCCACCATAAAGCTGTTGTAACACTCTTGATAGACGGACACATTTCTGTATAATTGTTCGCTGTGCTGTTTTACACGGCATTTGTTGTGTTCACACTTCTTTTTTGTATGTGTGTTTGCTTTTTTAACGAGCAAATAACTTCTAACGTCGGGATTCCTTTCCCCTGGATGTGGCAGGATCATATCGAATGTGACAATGTTTGCATTAACAGGCTCCAATTGTATGTGATCATGTCATCTATAGCTTCAGCTACTCACAGTTAGGATTGTGCTTTAGATCCCTAGGAAGACCTCTGTTCTTTAAAGCAAGAGCTCTGAGACTGCTGTCATATTCCATACATGTAACATACACAGGGAGTTCACATTAGGAGTCAAATTGAGTGTTTAGCGCAACAATGAGCTTTATTGAGCTTACAGAGCTAGAATGAACTTGAAGAGTTACCTTGAGTTTAAGACACCGAATAGAGCTTCCAGAGCGAATTTGAGCTGACGGAGTTACACTGAGCATTGCAGAGCTAATCTGAGCTAGCAGAGCTACATTGAGCTACATATAGAATACAGATCTGCATTGAGCATCTTAATTGAGGTCCAAGAGCGTGCGGAGCTACACTGAGCTTATAATGCTGCTTAGAGCTTGAAGAGTTACATTGACCTTTAAGAGTGCATGGAGTCATCACCTTTTTTTTAATTTCATTGACGTTCACTCCTCTTCAACAAACCACTTAACTCAACAGTACTCACAGTAAAAGTCCCGCGGATTGCAGCACGCTTAAACGTTTGACATTCCAAATTTAATGATACTCAATATCGTATCTTCCTGTTGAAATTAACGCTTAACTGATCACTTTATCAAGCTAGCAACACATTTTAAGAAAAATACATTGTCCTCCTCAACTATCCTTCTTCGCAGTCAAATAAAGATGCATAACTATCTTCATTATCGTTGAATTGTTTTTGCTGATACATCACCCAACTACTTCATAGCTCCAAACCAAAAAAATGATAGATCTAGATTCGCACCATCTATGCGCCGCAATGATCTTTTCCGTGGAAACAAACCGAACGGTTCCAACATATACACTCGTTCGCTAAATCACGCACCATCTTAACTGCTTCTTCGAAACATCGGATAAGATGGTGCCCCTCCGCCATCGTGTCATATACCAGGGGCAAGAGACGATCTAGTGTGTTAAATTTCGGCGAAAGATCAACGGCGATAATGCCCGAGAAGTGAGGCGTCAGGAAACAGAGTTTACCTTGACATACGCGTTTTACCCCTAATAGGAAGCGTCTCATGGTCGTAAAAACCGCATCGCAACGTCGGCCCTTAAATCCGAGATACCTCTTAGCACACAAGCACACAGATTTTATTGCTTCCCTCTAGTATGCCTGCTTGCACCTTACCAGCCATCAAAACCATATCAGTCACCATCCACCCAAGTTGTGAGAAGAACCGTGCGACAAACGGCAAAATCCCACGACGAACGACCTCGAAGACGGCGAAGCCGACGAGAACGAGCATTATCAAGATTTCACCACAAGAATCCGCCACCTTTTTTCGGGTGCAATTGGGGAGGAATTAAACAAACAAGCAAACAAAAACAGCAACATCGGAAGGTACACACTGCAGTGGTGGATTTCGCCGACACCGGCCGGTGTCTTAAATTAATCGATCTGGTGTCCGAAAAACCACCAACAACAACCGCCAGAGCGTAACCCCACGAGCGTGTTCTACTTTAAAAGCATTTCCTTGTACGATTACGCGCAGAGGCAGTGCGAACCGAGGACGACGGACGCAATATGTTTCCCTGTCGAGTTGTTTCGCTTGAAAGATGATTAAATACCTTCGACCCCGGGCTGAAGATCGATCGAGATTTCTCATTATCTACATCAGGATAAGTAGATACACATTCCTTCCGCTGCGCAATCAACATTTTTCTTTCACCCAGGTCCCAGGCGTCCGGTTGATGGTGGAATTTAAAAGCGAAGAAAATTGTTTAAGATAATTTTAAAAGACGGTTTTCGATCAACCCGCCACAGTCACACCCTAAATTGATGAGCCAATTTTGATCATTCGCAAACACCAAGCAACCAACCAACACCCAAGCGAGCGCGTCACGGTGATGATGGAAAGCAATTAACTTGTCATTAAATATGACATTTATTAATTGGATCAACTACAACCACTCGCGATCGAGAAAGTGATCACTTGGACGGTATGTTTAAGGTTCGTGTTTTTCACGGTATTTTCTCTTGTCCATTTTTTTCATGTAATTTAGCTTAGTAAGATGTCCCATTTTGAACGACCATCCCAAGCAAGTCGGTAAAGGAAAATATATTGAAACTATTCAGCGAATAATTTAGCTTTCTTGCACGAACAGGATGCCGGATATTGGCAAACGTTTTTGCTGCATATAAACTAGAACTCACATAAATCCTATAGACTCGTGCTATAAAAAAGCAGACAAAAGCGCAGCATAAAATGGTGCATAAATTTTCCCCCGCTCTACCGATACCGAGAGTTCCGCCGTTAAAAGCTCGTCCCATTTCATTCATATATTCATACGTTCGCTTTGTTAGAGATTGCCTTTGGCCCCCAACAACACTCCCACACATACACACACTAGACCGGCCCCTTTTTCGCACCCTCGCACCAATCCCCGTAACCCGTGGCGGTGGGTGTTTTTCATGGACTCGTTAATTTAACTTTATTTCCAAATTCATCGCTTTATTCTAATCGAGTTGAGGCTGAAAACTCCCGAGCTCCTAACAAACCATCGCCATTTCTTTCAGATCTAGCTCTTTTTTTAAGTTATTTTTTTATCAGCTGAAGCCGTATTGGTCCAGGCAGGCAGGAAAGGCTTCGCGAGGGAAACAAACGAGCTCACCGTAGCCTCACGTTGGCTCTTTTGTCTTTTATGTTCCTGCGATGTTTATGAGTACCATTAGCGTAGAGCCGACCCAATCGTGCGTCTCTCGCTTGGCCAATATGCTTGCCCGTTGGGTGGCAGCGTGGGTGGGTGGGGAAGTGACACACGACCGTCGAGATCAATGGTTGCCTTCGATTTGCCAAACCATTTCGTTCGAATCATTCCTAAAGCAAAAAACTGAACACTACCGCGGAAATAAAGACACACAAACCCCCCCGGGGCAAGAGCTGTCCAGGGGAGAGCTTGCTTGAGACAACAATCTGGCACGAATTTGGAAATAACACTCCTTCAATGAAAACGGCTGATCCCATATCTACGCTATGATTAATGCAAAACTAAATCTTAAAGTTATACTTTTGCGCGTAAAAAAACGGCCAAATGCAAAACCTTGCCCAAACGGGTTGCCAAACGGGGCGCAATAAAAATTAGGTCCCACCACAGGGGGAGGGGGGGAGTGTACATTGCTTGTGTGCGTGTGAGCATGCATGGGGGGATCAAGATCAGCACTCCACGACCGGTTTTCGGTTTATGATTGCTTCAATTAAATTCATCGTAAATTATCCTCACCTGCGTCCGCGTACACACCCATTGCTCCACCGATTGACCGGCGACGACGATGTTTGAAATAACATTTATGAAGTCGTAAAGTGGAAATCAAATCGTAATAATTGATAATAAAACAGCGAAACCTTCTGCATAAAATATGCTCTATCCCCGCGTTGGCTGGCGTAAGGAAGAATAATGATCGAGCGAGCAGCGTGCTGGCTTTGTTTGAGCAGCATGAGACACAAAAGGACACGGATTTATATTCGGATCACGCTCTTCGGTCGTCCGCTGAGTTTGGGTTAATTTGGCAGAGCTAACCAAATCTAACGCGCGGGAAGATGGATGCGGTGCAGGTGTAGTTTTGCATATGAATCGCATGTGCGAGAGAGGACGAGCTTTGCCAAGGTTTGGGAAGAATAATTGCCCAAGATATCTCGTAACGTTCCTGGGTGCTCAGGTAAGGTCAAACTTCCTGTTGTCGCTGCTAATTGGAGGAATTATTTGATACCTTCTTTTATAAAGGTCCATTTAGTGATCAGGTGAAAACGAGCAAGACTTGACGAACAAGACTGCATAATATTTCTGATATTTCGTGCCACGATCTTACAGGGTTTAATAGTCCAATAAACAACTGTCCGCTTGTTTATAACAATTGTCTTTTTGAATAAATACCGTTGTCTTGACCACTTGATCACACATCAGCGATCGTAAGCTACGATGTCCAATAACACAATTGTCATCTTCGATTGCAAAACTGGCAATCGTCAGACAACGGCACAAAGCAGAATTAACAAAATTAGTGTTATGATTTACTGGAATAAACAATATCATTTACATCTTCTTTAAATAATAGAAATGTGTTTGTAAATTCGTTTTATTTTTGCAAAACATTGCTAAACAAAGCAAAATGTGCCGAACCTGACAGATTGAAGATGACAATTGTGTTATTACATTGGACAGCGTAGCTTACACCAACTAATGTGTGATGAAGGCGATGTTTATTCAAAAAGACAATTGTTATAAACAAGCAAATAGTTGTTGATTGGACTGATAAATCCTATAATCGATCTAGGCCATAGCCTCTAATATACTAAGCTTGAATATCTCCGTGGTTCACTCTGAACTAAGTGGACCTTTAATAGATTAGTTGACTATTTTAGATGACATTTAAGCCTGTTGATTGACATGTTAGTAAAATTACTAGGAAACCATTCTAAATCTCCTTCTATGTTTTGATATTCATATCTAAGATTGGGCCGGTCTGGTGGTACAGTCGTCAACTCGTACGACTTAACAACATACCCGTCATGGGTTCAAACCACCATGCCCCCATACGTAGGACTGACTATCCTGCTATGGTAACAACAAGTCACTGAAAGCCAAGCTCACTTCACTAGTAGGTACAGGCAGGCCCTGACCGACAGCGGTTGTTGTGACAAAGAAGAAGAAGAGATCTAAGATTGACCATATTGTAATCGACAATTAAAGGTATTCCCCAATATTCGCTATTACAGGATTTTCTAAATTAGTTTCGAATGTAAGCTTTGATACTCACCGCATCGAAGATGTTTTTCAACAGCTCTCAAATGGTTAATTTGTTTCAAAATGAAATTTCAGTTTCAACACATGATTTTCAACACATAACAAAGGACTATCAAGATCAATCCAGCTTGAGTCTGGTTGAAAATCATGTTATTATCAATTATTGTGATGGAAATGAAATGTCAGATCGATGTGGAACAACATTTTGCATGCGGTGAATAACAACGTTTACATTCGAAACTGACTTGGAAAACCCTGTAATGCGGAAGCAATAGCGTATCTTGAATATTAGCGTTAGTAGAATTTCGAGGTTCTCAGTCAAATTATTGCTAACTTTTCGTATAATTTAGCTTGAATTAGTAGATTGTAACCAATACATAAGTTAATTGATATGATTCAAACTGGAATTATATATATATATATTTTTTAATGGTTTTTATAATTCGACCAAAAGGGTATTTATTTGGAATTTGACAATTTATGTGTCAAATCAGTACAATTTGCCCAAAGAACAGTTAAATTTGAAAAAAAGCCCAGCGAAATCGCGTACATCGCGTTTCGAGGATTACCTGTAATTTTACTTGAACATAGTCTCGATCGAAGGAACGCAACGAACCTGGTACATTTTGATCTTCTAAATTGAAATCCTACCGTAACTGTCAACTCTTCAACAACACCAGGGCCAGGATGATCGGATGAAGTCTTCGAATGCATTCCAAACAAAGTGTCTGGCACATTAATTAATATGAGCATCATGCTGCTAATTACCGAGCGAGCATAAATCATACTACCTCACGGAAGTGCGTCACACGTGATTAGAGACATCCTCACAGTGCGACACACAGACAGAAACCTACACAAGCCAACAGCAAAATTCCAGCATGCGGAACACGCGCCCTTCAGCTGAATGGGGAAATAATCTTAAAATTTAATGCGCCCATAAATCCCATTCCTTCCACCGATACGGTCGTGCGCTCACACACATTCAGAAAATGGAGGTGGGTATGGGGAGCATGGTTCAGTACCGCGCGGGTGCTTGCCGCACACGCTAGTGCACACATTTCAATAAAATCCTACGAGTGTAATATTTTCCCTAACAGGCCATTTACATTAACCGACCGATCGATCAGCGTCCCTCGCTCCCACCCCCTTTGTTGCCACCCCGGAGGGATCGACCGGCCTCTGCTGTGGCGTTCGCTTCAACTCCCTCCAGCAGACGACGGACGATTGACTGAGAGCTTGAGAGCAATTAAAACGGATTTCCAAACGAACGGTTTTGTTTTGTGACGGCTTCAGACGCGGCCCCCGGTCCCCTTCGCCAGTTGCTTATAATGGTCTCATCTTAAAATCGCAAAACCCATAAAGTACTCCACCGCAAGAGGAAGAAGGCAGTAACGTCGATAGAAAATGGACCCCAAAAAGTCAATTGCAAATGCTCGTTCGATATTATGTGTGCGGCGGTCGTTTATTTGCCATATATTGCACGAGTTTGCTGAATATAGACATCCGTCTTTTCACACACACTGCTTCCTACTGCTTCTTCGTCTTCGTGTATGTGCTGCTGGACAGCTTAATTTAAAGCATCCAACCATTTGACCAGCATCAATGCGTACGGCTTACCACATACGGCACCACGGTTTCCCCTAGGAGGTGCCCTCTTTCGCCCAAACAAGGAACCACACACACTCACCGACAGAGGCACACACACAAATCAACGCCCAGAGCAGGAGGAGAGGAGAAGGAGGAGTAAATCGGACAAGGCTGCAAACAACATCTCATTGCACTTCGAAAGCCCTCACAAGCAGCTCCTTCATTTCTCAACCCATCTCGCTACCCATAAAAGTGATTTCTCCTTATACACAACCAACCCACCCAATCCCACCCACTCCCACACCCAAACAAAATGTCCATAACGAGCGAAAATGCACCGATTTGGCCGCGGCGCGATCTCGTACTGTGCGAATGGGGGAGAAGGACGACGCACGCCGGCAAAATGTGTACTGCAATGATTTATGGCAAGCACAAGCAACTGACAAAACGGGACAAACAAAAGATTTAAGGAAAAGGACACCAAGCCAATCATCGGAGGAGCAATGAATCTGATCTTTCCACCTTTGCGTTGTGTAAAACGATCAATTACACCATTTTGCGGGATGGTATGATTTATTCGTTGGCGGGGTTGCTCATAAACAATAAAAAGAAAGAATAATGGCACTTTTGCAACAAGCAGTAAAAGGGGAAAATAATGAAAGTTTATACTAGAAAGAAGCAAGTAAATGTAAGTGAGATGTGAAATTTAAAAAACATTCATACGAAACAAACGCATCAAATAAAAACATCATTAGAGAAACTAGCAACAACAATAACAAAAAAGCCAGCAAACCTTAAAACAACACAGGTAAACTACAGATGACAATCGTATACATCCACGATAACACACTAATAGTGTCAATAAATTTAAATTAATTACCACCGTTGAGTTGTGGCGAAATACTAAGGAAAGCGGCAGCACGCCGCCACTGCCCCTGGGGAATCGCTGTCAAGCGCGCAACCGTCTGGCAGGAAATCTAAAACATCGCCACACAAAACAGCATGTTAAATTATGTTTCTTTTATCACAGGCACTAGCCGTCCCCCCCCAACCAACGGATCCACAGTCCGATCACATGCGTCCGTATGCGTAAATAAATCAATCACTTCAAGGTTTGGAGAGAGAGAGGGAAGCCTCCGTCGAAACAGTCGAACTCCTGGGCCTGCCCCGCTTGCCCTGCCTGCTCGACAAAAGTGATGATAGTGATTCCCTTTTATGGGATGCGCATAAATTTGTGCGCCAAACGAACCAAAATCGAACGTTACGCAGCGACCGAATGAAACCGCCACCGGGCAAATGGGAATGCTATTCTACAAAACAACACTCCACTGCTCCCACCGAAAACCCAAAAAAAAAACCACCAAGGGATGGAGGAACATGCGCGATGACAACTTCGGAAACGATACAACCCCCCGAAAGACAACACCTTCAAGGATGCTTCTTATCGTGCGGCGTGTTTCACTGCCCCGTTACCACTCTGCGCACGCCGGCTGCGGATCATTATGCGAAATTGGACGCAAACACGCGGCAGGAAACGATCAATTTCACGATCGATTTTGGAAAGAAAAAGCTATTCGATTGGCCTCACACTCAGGTTGGCAAAGGACATTTTGGGTGATTGGCGCTGCTGAGTATCGCACGCCACAGCCCGATGGGGAGATGAAATTATGAATCCTGATGGTTTTTGTTTTGTTTAGCGAGAGCCAGAGCAAGATAACACCAGTGACTGATGCTGTTGTGACGTTCGATTAGAAGATTATGCAAATGCCCGCATGCGGTTTCTTAATTAAGGGAGGGGGGGGGGGGGGGTGTCGGTCTGTCGCACAAGTTTCCCATAGCGCACGAATGTGCCGTGTCGTGTGTGTTCGTGTGATCGTTTTTAGCTCACTTTTGTTCAATCATTACGGTTGAACCACTAGGGGAAGAGTAAATCTTCAAAACAAAATTAAGGATTAGCGTCGCGGCCCCCGGGCGTCACCGTGATCGAAGCTCGAAGGAATCGATTTAGGACATCCAACTCTCCTCTCCCCCACACGCGCCGGGGGTGGGCTGGCAATCAAGCCACAGCTCAAACTGGCCGCATGTAGAGCGGGATGATGTGCGTTCTACGTTTTTTGCTGCTTGTTGTCTCCAAAACTCCAATCAGCATAAGTTACGGTTGATGCATCGTTTTGCTCACCATGAAACGCTGCAACAACAACAACAAAAGCTTGATAAGGCTTGGCACTTTGCACTTCCAGCTGGGCTGAAATATTGACTCTAAATTTTACTAAATGTCAAACATGCCGTCGGGAACAAAAACCCGAACGCTGTATGCTTATCAGTAGTTTCCCAGAAAACAATGCGTTAAACGGTGTGTTTTGCTTATCTTGTCCGTGTGGAGCCAGCACCCCCGGCGGGGAGGAATTTCACACCCTCTTGACAGGTCGGTTGGTTGGCTGGTTAATTAAAAAAAACGTTTGATTTAGTGAGCTCCTTCACCTAATCCTTCTTGTGTCGTATTAAAATGCATAGAAATAGCTGCCGTAGCAAAACAAAGCAGTAGAAGAAGGTAAATGTATTCTCATCAGTTTACACTCAAAAAGCAGTTCAGTTTTTTCCCGCCAATAGATGCGCTGCAGAAAACTGGCTCCATTAATCAAACGCTCCAAATTAATGATCTGCAATACTCGAAGCGACTCGATCGCCTCGCCGGGTGTTGCGCGAATAATATAAATACACACCGTAGCACCGCGATTGCATCCTTCGCAGCAACGCCCCTCAACCTCGTCTCTGTGTGTGTGATGCATTGTGACATGAGGACGGATCCCTAGAGCGTACGCACGCATCATCGGCATGCGAGGCATGCATTCCTGGCCCGATGGTAAAGGTTGATAGGTGACAACAGGCGGTCGCACTTCTTCCACGATGGCTCGCACCGGGGCCGTTCCTCGTATGATTGACCTGCTGGCGCCACCATCGCAAAACCCGTGTCGTTTCAGCCCGTTCCTTTTACCCTTCGCACACCCGTTTGTGTGTGATTAATTGCCTACAATCATCCCGAAATGTCATTAATCCGGGCACCAAAAGCCGGTGCAACGCCCCGTCAGAATGGCGTCAAAATTGCAATTTTTAGCGCCACCTCTGCCGCATTCCAGTGCATGCAGACACACACATGCGATGCGCAAAAATATGTCTCGGAAAAGCGGGTGTGCGTGAAATTATAAATGGATTAAGGCGAGCAGCAGTTCGAAGATGATTTTTCCGTACAGGAGCGAGGGGGCCCTTTTGGCGATGGAGGAAACCATTTTCTTCCACACTTCCTACGCTTCCTTGTAATTAACGTAAATCTAGTTATTTTTTATGCGCAAAACAACAGCCCACCGTTTTAGCTTGCCAATTGCCGCTCCCTCTCTCTCTCGCTAGCTTTGCGTACAACAATAACAAAAAAACACGTGTAAACTTTAAATTACATCACATAAATCATCGTGTGTGTAGCACCTTTTGTTGCTGCTTTTTTTTCTTTTTTTGTTCGCGTACAATCCCTTACTACACCACCCCTTTTTGTGCGCACGCCGGATCGTGGGACCGAAACACACTACAAATGGGGGTTTTGGAGCAGGCCGCAATTGTGGCCCGCGCCTTACACAAAGCTTACAAATCGTTGCACACCGACTGCATGGCAGCGGCCGCCGCAGCACTCCACGCGTACTGTTTGCGCGTGCGCAAAACACCGTAGTGCCGGAAAACCGGTTACACGTGTAATTTAATCGTTAGCAGATTGTCAGCCAGCCAGGCATGCGTTCGGTCACGGGGTGGTGAATTTATGGCTAGTTAGCAGCTTTGTATTTGCCTAACCGGGTGCATGCATTGGTACTAATCATGATATTAAAGCGGAAAAGTGAGGCTGATATGTAGATGACGCTTTAAATCAGAGAAAAGAATTTCATCAATTCTGATCAAACTTAAAGAGCTAATGTCATCTTTAATCCCCCTCTTCATCACAGCACAGAAAAAGGCATTCTGCATAATGGGCTGTTCTCTACGTTTACCTCCGTTTAAGTGCATACCGTACCGTACCCGCTCCCGGCGGGGGATGAAACGGAGATGAAAAATGGAATATTAAGCAGCCACTTCTGGTTGCGCATAATTTCCAAAACCCACTCACAATCGCTGCGTAGGGGCATCGGGAACACAGTGCAACGTCTGCGTGGTATATGTTTGTGCCCACGATTGCGCTTTCTTCGCTCCGTTGTTCGCCGCAGCAGACACAGGCGCGGCAACACCAGTCGCGGTAGTCTTGTGATTTGCGTGCGCTGTTATTTCTCCTACTAATTATACTCCACACTCTCGAAACAGCTCCACCGTGTAAGCGTGGCAGGGATTGAAGGCAGCTTGGATGTGAGCGGTGGGTTTTATTTGTCTTCGGAACAAGCTAGCAGGCCGCGTTACGTCCAACGCGTTCCTCTTGAAATGCTCTTCTCCAGGACGCCTAGTACCGGGTGGCGGCTGCAGCGGTTTCAACTTTAGCAAACACCGGTAGCCAAGCAGAGGGAAGAAAAAGGGAGCACAAACGGGACCGTAAAACCCCAGTGCAGCCCACAGCGGCACATGTAGAGCTAAGCAAACATTGCTCATTCGCACAGAACCGCCAACGAAGCCGTCCGTCCGTCCGTTCGTCTTGCACCCACTGTTTGGCTCTTCGGGGCGTCAAGTTTTATGACGTCCGCGTATTACAGCACTGCAATTTCCATGTCCAATGCACAATCCGTACCATCCATCTAACAACAAGCGAATGCATCGTTCCTCCAAAAGCAAAAAAAAACTCACTCAGGAACCTTTCTGGCAGTGCGTGTCGCACACACCACGCGAGATGAAACGCAAACCATGTCGCTCTATAAATAATTTCCTCTTACACCGCGCTTCCAGCCATTGCCATTGCCACACCTCACGCCTTTCCTTTGTTGTGTTTGTGTGTGTGTGCGGCCACCACAAATCGGTTGTTGGAATGCAACGCGCCGCGCGATAGAGAGTGTATAAATTATGCACCGGACTTTGGGGGCGCGCGAGTGCCCTCGTGCATTTTCCTGCCGGGCGCTCATAACACTGTCATAACCTCGGGGCGGTCTGGTTTTTCGGTCGGTCTCTGATCTCCGCGGCTGTACGAGAGAAACGTTCCCTACGCGTAGGCTGTTGGTGCTAAGTGCAGTAGCAATCCGGTCGATATGACCGATCATCAGCAAACGGCATGGCCGGCCGGATCGTTTTGCGCTACCGTACCACGCAGCAATCAGCGTATAGTGCACTTGCGCATGTACATTAGGCATTGGGCGCGTGATTGCCTATTTTGTGCGCCGTTAAACGACGACGCCGACGACGACTGTCGCACAAATGGTCACCACTTTATCTTGCACGAAATTGAAGTTGGGTTCGAACCAGCTGCACCCGGTCCGCTTTGCAAAAGCGAATGATTTTGCTGTCCGTTCCGTTTCGCGTGTTCCTCGGGGAAGCATGGGACAGTGGCGCCTGGTACACTGGGCCACTAAAAATAGTAATCCCAGTACAAACCTGAAACGAATAAATCTTCATTAATAAATGCACACTGCTGTTATCATACGGATACGATCTATATTAGGGTTTGAATTTGGAGCAGTGTCAATCGCGTTGTTCCATTTGCTTAATGCTGCGCTTACGCCACGATACACCATCAAGGTGTGACTCCAGATGGCCCCTGCGCCGAAAAAAAAGGAAGAAATTAACTAGGCCACCAGAAACGAGAAACCGTCCGATGACTTTGACCAGTGCGCGCGCGATCGACAGACGTCGGCGTGCCGGCAGAATGATTCACACAACTTTGGGCGGCGATCGGTACCGAAATTTGTATGTCCCCCGTGTTTCGAATTTCAGGCCAAAAAGGTAAACGGCAAAACACGCAGCCGAAAAGGTAAAAACAGCCGCACAAACCGCAGCGCCAAAAGCGATGGCGACTCGGCATGGGCTCCACAGCCAGCTACACGACAGCGACCATCTGGTGTTTTTAGCTGGCCGTTTTGCACTGCCTCCTTCCTCTCCTTCATTTTGCCTGCCATGGGATCATACCGGTGGCGCGGGAGGAGTGCCTCCCGCAGGCTCGAGTCGAAAAACAAACACACCAATAATTGCAAACCCCATTCAGCGAGCCCATTACAGAGCCGGTAAAGGCGGTAAAGGACGGTGGCGGTTGAACCGCACCAGCCCGCCGCATTGACTCACCGATCCACCAGCGAAAAACCGATCGATCGATCAACCGATGTGCTCCTTCACCCCCGGGGGGCCCGTGTAAGCGGAAGCGACAGATTTTCCGTTCATCGTCCATTAGCTCGCCATAGGGCCGCGCCCACCGGGCCATTGGTAGCGCTAGAACCTTTTTCCAGCGGCACGCACCGCCCGGCCAAACAATCGGTCACATTAGACGGCCGCAAACGCCCGTAAGCGAGCTAATTAGGAACAGATTGTGACGCGCGCGCGCACAGGAGGTCACCGAATCGAGCTGCAAAAGTGCAGCGGTGGGATCAGTCCGTGTTGCCTGTGGCTGCGATCTTCATCTTCATCGCACATCAATCTGTGTGTGCGTCTGTGAGAGCGTTTTCCTTCAGGAGTGCTGTGCCGAAAGAAGCCAATCTTACAGGACGACGGCGAACTTCGACATCATCGCGGCAAAAAGGGAAAGTTTTCGATCGATGTTTGCGCAATTCGGTGTCGCGCGCCCTGGGGTGAACGATACTGATACCGGCGCTGCTTTGACCTTTGTGCCGCTGTGACGCCCCTTTCTGACAGTGCTGCCTGGCTTGGCGCGTGTGTAGCGCGAATGGTGTGTGCATGTACGCAAATGGCCCGCGGGAAAGTGGTCGAGTTTTTATCAGCCATCGAGCGGGGACCCGTTGCCCGTTTCGCTAGAGGATGGCGTCGTTTTGTACCGTTTTCTCTGCAAAGCCCGTGTTAAGCTCATGCGACCTCCTGCGCCGATTATGGAGCTACTACTACTACGAGGTTGCCTGCGTGTGTGTCCGTGCCATTTTCGTGCCAAGCAACCGTCCTCGGACCTGCAATTGATATCTTTCAATTAAATCTTATTTATCCATCTCCGGTTTCGCCAACCCGCAGCCCTCAGTGAGAGCCCAGATGCAGTCGGAATTAGATTTTGCACACAGCCGATTGCCCGCTGCCACGGGGGCTAAACGATTATCATCCATCATCTGCTCCTATCATGCCGGTTTTATGAGCATCGTCGATCAACTATGATACTGTGTGGCTTCCCTGTGCTGGTGGTTGAAGGGAAAAATTATGATCGTTTGCAAAACAATTTCCTGACCACGCGCAGGATACGATTGTGCCTAGCAGTTGGAGAAACGGTTTAGAGGGATATGCTTCGGTGAGACGATCCACCAGTTTTGGTATGACTGAATCGACTGAATGGAGCAATAATTCCACGGCAAAGGTACATTCATCTTGCCTCCATTCATGGATAAAAAGCCCGATGCAATGAGGCGATTTCGTGGTGCTAGATCATTTAATCTCAAATCTTCAAAGCCAAACTAACGGAAAGCGGACTAAAGAAGCTTAGTAAAATGGCTACAAGAGTTACTTCCAAACACACACACACACATTTAATACACGATCGATCACCCGTACCGTCCAGCAGTGCGTCAATGGAAGCTGATGATTTCTGCTGATCTCATCCTTTGTACCAGAAAAAAAAGATCAATCGATGTTCAAGTTTGTGCATACAAAACGGCTCACAAAAGGCCAAACGGACCAGCCAGCCAGCGCCAGCTTAATGTGCGTGCTGAGAAAATAAAGCTGAACAAACACTAACCCCAACAGAGAGTGGAGCATTTATACCGCATTCGAGGCTAAGATAACTGTTTATTACTAAAGGGCAGACACCAGAGAAGAAAGCGGTACGGTAGGGGATGAGGTTTAGAAAAAAAGGGGAAGATCATTCACGACTAAACTCTACTAAAGATTGATGCAGGGCAAGAGAGGAACTTTGGAATGGGTGAAGAAACGGACCAAAAACAATAAACCCCGAAGCGGGACAACATTTAGAATTAGACGCTCCACATAAACGCAACAGACGGGAAACCCCTTTTTCGGCACAAACTAGGTCATACATCATCCGTCCGTCAGTCCGTTTAAAGCGTGTTTTTTGTTGCAAATCGTACCAAACACGAGATCAATCTTCTTCTTCCCTTCAATCCTATGGGTAATGCTTTCCTGAGCGAATGTTTGAGGTTTCGTAACCGTATCACCGTCCACCATCCATCCAGCCTGCACGAAGATGGACGTTTGAAGAGGCTTTGATTAGCTGAGGCAAGAAACCTTCCGATTCGGTTCCGCTGCTTTCTTGCACGCAGGTACGCTCGCTGAGGGAGGAGCAAACTCGACCCTAAAAGATCACGCGCAAAGGAACAAAATTAATTGAAACACATAATAATGGGTAGTCGTTCGTAGGCGCCGCTCGCCACCCGGGAATGGTTCAAAAGTTCAACCAAGCCACGACCAACACCGGCTTGCCAGCGATTGGCAAACATACGAAACTCATTTTGCATCGATCACACAAGCGTGCGCAAGCGCGCAAAGATTTTCTAATTTGAATAATTAATTATTTTGATTTGAAAAACACAACAGAAACACCGTGTCATTCATTCCCAGGTTTTGCAGGACGCGCAGAGAGAGAGAGAGAGAGTTGAAATTAGAGATCCTCAGTCTTCTAAATTTGTTGGACATGCTTCGTGATGATCATAAAACTAACGTTCTGAGGAGTTTGTTGCATATTCAATGGGACTGAGTTTGTTGTTGCTGGAATTATGCCTTTTCTTAATTAAACACGAATTTTAATTGGAAACTCGTTCAAACCAGCAACGTAAGGTAGATCGACGACTAATTAAGTTCTACTAAAAAGCTGGTAAAACAGGGCCTTAATGCTCATTGGAGAATAAGTTTCTCAATAATGAGGAATCACATTCGGTAATTTACATGCCAATCAAGCTTGTTCCACGCGGACGAATGTGTCATTCCTTCCCAAAGACAACGCACAACAACGACCTGCAACGACTAGCGCACGAGCTAGTAGTAGAAGTAGTAATAGTACCTCCCTTATCGTGACTTATCTAAACGCTTCACATGATTCTAAAAACCAGTCGAAAACACGTTTCAACCGCTCCGGGTAACGATCCTCTCCGTTTGCGTTTATTTATCGTGCGACATTAAGGGATGAAATATTCTCTGCCGCGCAATAAACTCCATTTGTCTCCCATCACTATCAGGTGTCTCGATCCAGTGAGAAATTAATAAACCTTCCAAGCCATCACACAGTACCTTCCCTACACGATCGAGTGTGCACGAGGTCGAGTGTTTCATGCCGTGTTAAGATTTTACATAAAATCTTTCTTCCCACCTTTGGAGGAAACTGATACCTCTTCCTCTTACTGTCAAAGTACGCATTTACCGTCCCCCGTTTTGGCATTAGTATGCGCGCAAGCAAAAGCGATACAAATCACGCCGCTCGCGGTATGATCCGGAGACAGCACGAAAGTACCCCATTAAACTGAAACCAAGCAACTGAAAACAACAAAAACGACCGCCAAATGCTATCGCGAAAATAAAACCGACATCTGCCGATGGTTGTGTTTGCTGGGGAGACAGGGGGGGGGATTGTTTTCGATCGCTTCCATAATGGTGTCATTAAACAGTCGCTACAAATTACTTCACTCACACCCCCAGAGGTCCAGGCGGAGAAGAATCGGAGGATCCAGGAGGACCAATTACAATTCTCTCCGTTTTCCGCCGCTTCTTACAAATAATTTCAATTACATCGACGGCACGAAACATTTTAGATACTGCCGCTGATGCAGGCCCCTTCCCCCCTTTCATCTTTGCTTTCTACTCCCCTGGTTTGCCTTCTGATCGATCGGTTAATCGGTCGGTAGTTATGCCGGGGATGATCGTTTGTAGCCCGCGTTTGTTGGCTGCTTGTGCAGTTTACGATGTTGCTCCCGGTAACGAGCGATTTTACAACACTGTCCCAACGGTTGCCTGCGTTCCGCGACCAGGCGAACGGATAAGATAACCATCTTCCCCATGTTCATGTTTCCCCCCCTGGCGTGTGTGATCGTCGGAACGATCTCGATTAACGCGCTTTGCTTCATCGCATCGCATCTCGCACAAGTCAAAGTCAAAAGGTGCATTAATGCTGTCTTCTGTTTCGTTGTGATGCTTGACGAGAAGCTTCAATCGTTGTCCCCCGTTGGCCTAGAAGGTACGGGACTGGAAAGGGGGGGCAAAAGAAAGTGAAGAAAACGATTAAACGTTTACGAAAATTAATTTCTTACCACCTTCTTGTGTGCAGCCGCTTCTTCTAATAATGGCCGGAGCGTAATGGGTGCAGTTGCTTCGTGTTGTTGGTTAGTTGTACGTCACACCAACACTCACACACACACACACGGACACCTTCAAAAGTGCATCTTCCAAATCACTCCCAAACGATCCATTGGACAGGGAAGAAAGAAAACAAAAAAAAACAGACCAGAACGAAAAAGTCTCCCCGATGGGCAGCAAACCTGAAATCATCGCGCCATCGGAGCCCATCATCATCGCACTACCACTGCCCGGTTCGAACCCCACAGGGCCCCAGACGCTGGCGCTGACCAACAGGACGGACCCGGACCGATCGTCGCCACCACCGGCGTGACCGTCCCCGTGTAAAGAGGAGGACGAGCGCGCTAACGGGGGTTGTGTTTTGCTGTTATTATGATTTTGTGATCTTCGCCTGATCGTGGTCGCCCCTCGTGCCGGTAGTACGCCTCGAGACGGCCTTCGGAGGATGGTTACTACTGGAGCAGGTCCAGGGGGTATGTTGCACCACACCATCATTGCCCCCTGGGCGCACCCACTGGGCCGGGGAGTTAATTTATGCTCATAATTTCTTCCGCTTTACGTTTTTAAGCAGCCATTTTTTTGGAGCGACCCGAGCACGAGATGCAAACGTTGATGATCGTGATCGCAGAGCGCTGATGATGATGATGATGATGATGGTGCAGTTTTTCTTAGCGTCTTGCAAAAGCACTTCGTTTTTCTGGTGGACCGTAGACCGGAGCAAGGAGGAAGAAAATACAAATCGACTTCCATAACCTTTCGCACACCGTAACCGTAGCGTTACTGGAAAATGCATTAAAAAATCCCGTTTCAAGTTACCTTGAGGATTTATGACGCTTTCTTCTTCATGCTGAAGGGGGTTGCCATTTTTCCTCCGTTCCATTTCCCTCTACGAAAGGTGTTGGTAGGATGGCAGGGAGGGATAAAAGAAAAGGAATATGAAATATTGCAAGCAACCAGCACCAGAAAAGAAGCACCTCGGAGAAGAACGAGCTCACTGAGGGTGGTTTCTTTTTATTTCTTTTCGGCAGGAATGGAGGGTTGGCAAATTATGCGAATACGCATATACCCGCAGCATAATGATGAATAATTCCATTCATCAGGCTTGAGCCAAATGTGAGTATGATGTGCTCTCGGGACATTAGCATCGGAACGTGAGTTTTGAAACGATGCTTTTTTGGTTTTGTCGTTGCTGGTCAAGCAGGGGCTTGCAAAGTAAGCCTGACCATTGGAGATGATTTTATCAAAATTTGCATGCATTTAAAGGAGAAAATGGATCATAGTTGTGCAATATTTTTAGCCACAAAAAAGGGGACATTTTTTGCGCTTGACAAATAGACAATCATTCAAAGTCCAGTCAAAAGCTTCTAAGTTGAAAGAGAAATTATTGAAATAATTGCAAAAGATATTTTTTTAGTAATATCTGACAATAAACGATCACATAAGGATGGTGACTTAATGATTATTTAAAATGTGTTACCTAATTGATTATTGTTGCAGAAGGTTTCTTAAGGAACAGAAAAGATTTCGAACAATAAGAATTTTACAAAATAAAACAAACTCCCCAGTTCCTAATTCAAATATCTATAACAATACAAACAAGTACAGTCTACTCCCGAGATATCAGCGAATACCGAATATCCACGTGAGTCCAATTATCACGGTTCTTCTTTTTTTATCTATTTGGAGTAACGTCCTACGCGGGGACATATGCCGGCCATATACAGGCTTTCGAGGCTTAATTCATTATCACGAAGCCGAATAAGTCCAAAGTCAATACTTGCTACGGGGGGCGGTCCGTCCGGTCCATTCTAGGCTTGAACCAATGACGGGCATGTTATTGAGTCGTTCGAGTTGACGACTGTACCACGGGACCCCCATTTCACATTATGTTTATTAGATTTAGTGGTTTTATACCACAAATTATTCAATGCACTTTGGCGTTTGACAAGTCATCGATCAAATTTTGCGTCACATGCGGAACTTGGGAACTGACATTGAAATGCATTGAATTCTCTTAATAATTGTTCATCTTTTTACATACTAACAAAAGATTGTCGACCCCTGATTTGAACAGAAACGCTTCTTTCACCGCAGAACGCGTGTGGTAGACGCAAGAAGGGATGATTTCACCGTCCGTGCAGAGCCTTAACTGGAAGTTAGAGATTATAATCTGCTCTCGGTTTCGGCTTAATGGCGAAAAGCATGCAATCGTACTAACACTTTTGGAGCGACTCAACATGTGGTCAGCGCGAGTGATGGTGTCTAACAAAAAAAAATGCATATGGCTAAAGACCAACAAAGATGGCACAAAGATTTGCTATATTCAATATTGTTCAAACCAGATGGTTGGGATTATGTCAATAGCAATTACAATGTACCATTCAATCGTGTAAATTAAAGGATCCGTTACTAGAAGATGTGCTTCAGCTCTTCGTGATCAGTCGCATCACATGAAATCTGCCAGTAAAGATCTACAACGAAACAATCAAGCTGAGCCTGCGCGCATTTACAGCTAATTATAACGATTTATCGCTGTCACGAAGAGTCACACTGCACGAAATTACAGGTCCATTCCATCTTCATCACAAAACTGTGGGGGTACTGAAGGGGGGGTAAAAAACATGAAATTCATCATCCATCTCACGTTTTCTGTTTTCTTTGGTACGCTCGGCACAAAACCACCAGCGAGAGATCTTTTCCGATCGATATGGTATCGGCGCGCGTGATACAGGAGACAATACGGTCCCGCGTTGACGAGGGGGGAGGGCTGGGGCGAAATGATTAATAATCATTCATTATAAATACAATTCATTTTTAAACACTATTAACACTTCTTCGCGCACGATGGAACAGGTTAATTAGTATGCACCGGTCTCTTAACTACACCGTGTGCCCTCTCCCGTTTGTAGTAGTCGACGACCTTTCGGGGGGAGACCTTGCGCCCGACGAACACCTCCTAATCAACCCAAAGGCCCAGGACGCCCAATCGGTCACCGGAAAAGGGCAACGGAACGGCCAAAAGAGTCAGACGGGCGGGCACTCCATCAGCACACTTCGATTCCTGAGCAGTCATAAATCATGACACGGACAGAAAAAAAAGACACTTCCCGAGCGTGTACAGAGGGTGCTATTGGGGAGGCATGTGCAAACCACACGATCAGTATGCACCTGCACTTGGTGTGCCTGAAGGTGTAGTATGTGAGCAGGAATAATTTACGATTACAAACTACATCCCGTTCCGTACCATCCCGAATTGAACCTCGAAAGCCAAAGAGGGCAATAAATGTCTGCCGTGACCGTGACGGTTGGACGAGGCGTCTCGATTCGATACTTATTTATGGCTGCAATCATAAAATTGGACGTACCGTGTAGTATGATTCTCACCTCAATCAACATCACCACCAACCTTTCTACGTCTCAAGTAGACTTTTACATGATCGATTGCATGAGACGGATGCAACCAAAACCATCGCTTCTTCTATAATGTCTTATGCTCTTCTTCACCGTTTCAGGCATTTATTATGATGCAGCGCAAACCTAAAGAAAATCAACTGCTGCAGCAGGAGCACCAGGCACCACCAGTCGATGCAATTATGTCCCACTGAGCAGCAAGTTGCCCCATTTGTGTACAACACAACAGTCCACCCATAAACCCGGTGATCTCCAATTAGTGGCGCAGGCTCCATGTTTTTGGCTGTGCATTAAAGCCTGCATCCTTCCCCTACCTTCACAGAACGGAACGAAACTATAAACTTTATATGCAAGACATCGGTTCCTCCACCCCTGGCGATCACAAACGAATGAAACATTTCGTATGCTACACTCTCAAAAGGAAAAGCCTAATATCCATATCAAAGGCAAGCGGACAGTGCGCCTGGAATGACTTTTACCACACGAACGAGCATCGGTGTATCTTCCTGCTGCTTTAGGGGAGGCCCCCTTTGTCCAACAAAAGTCCGAAAGAAGACTACAAAAAAAACATGAAGACGAACGAAGCCTCAGCAATGATGAAACGTCAACCGCCACTGACCGCATGTCCATCAAAAGCACACCACACGAAAGAGAAAGAGAAAAAAGCGGTTCAATATTATTTAAATTACTTTAAACCATCATTTGTGCCGGATTAGTGCCGGGAATGTCGCGCTCGCGCGCGGGAGTAAAAACAACACCCCAATAAGTCGGCTTTCGTCACGGCGATTTGCTAAGCCAAGTCGTCTTGTCTCACACGCACGTGTTGTGTTGCTCGCCGGGTTCCTTTGTAGTTGTTGTTTTTTGTGATCTTGTATCATTTGCTAAGGTTTCCCGTCTGTACTGCTAATCAAATTTTTCGTCGCCTTCCCCCCTGTTTGTACCATGCCGGTCGCGTAACTAATGCTGAATTTTACGGTGCCGGCGCGTAAGAATTGAAAGTGCTTCAATTTCATGCACTGGATAGAATGATCTACAACGACGGAAGGATCACCGTTCACACTTTTTACGGATTATTTTTTGTTCCGGAGCCTTAGAGATATTAATTTCACCGCTAGACAACGAACCCTATTCCGAAGTGAGTGTCGAAGAAGTAGAAGTAAGAACCTGGAGTTGGTTTGGACTCATCAATGGCAATGAAGAGATAGGATCGTGCTTTTGTTTTTCGTGCCGACCCTGAAGAAGACCTGGAGTGGCGTCTGGTCACAAAAGTTGGCGCCTCATATCACGATATCAAAGCAGTGGCGGTGTTGAAAAAAAATGAAGATCGTCATTGCGATTAGAGCTCCTGGGGGACGGTTCTTGGAAGAGATAGTTGCAAAGACTCCCCAAAGATCCTGTTGGGACATAGGATCAGTACTTGTTAAAAAAGTGTTTTGTAGAATACGTTACAAATCCCAAGGTTTGCACTAAATAATATAAAAAGTCCATCCAATCAATGGAGTTGCGCAACTCAAGCCTCTGCCATCACTTTGTACGTTCCATGACGATGACCAAGCAAAAACAGCTGGAGATTACTTCACTTCAATCAAGGCTCTACAACAACACCAAAAAAGAGTCTGAAAAGTACCAAACCCTGATAGTGTCTATCAGATGTCAGCTTCGAAGTGTCGACGGACACAGCCACGCAAGAAGAAGGCACATCATCTATTCTACAGAAGAAAGAACGAAACAACGGACGTCTCGATTCTGACAAGATCCCAACCTGGATAAAACCCCCTGCAATCTTCCAAGACCATTTTGGGTCGGATCGTGCTCGAATCCGATCGTCAGTGATATCAATCCGATTTTCCACACGCGCCTCAGTGTTTGTTTCATCTGGATTTTTAGAAGAGTGACGCGAGGTCGAGGTCCGCCAAATAATGGGAATCGATTACGGCGAGTGCCCACGAGCGGCGTTCCTTGACGTGGTGAAGAGTGAGGTGGCGGCGGTTGCGTCGTGTTTTCATTTCGTTCTAGTGGCAGACAGGCAGAACTCTTTTGGGGATAGAAACGAACTAATTTGAACGTTTTTAATTCCCCCATCGCTTCTCTCTTCCAGCGCCTGATGATCAACTCCATTTCTAAATGATCGTACTGGGGAGGTGGGAGCAAGGTCGTTCTGCTTCCCGCGATTATGAACCGGTTCTTTAGCTTCAGTGCTTGAAGGTAAAGAAATGATAGTGCCTGCGAGCCTATACAACGGTGTATGCCGATTGGGACTCCGCAGCAAACCATGTTTAGGACGCCGCGTGTTTGGATTGATATAGAGCGAAAGCGATACCTGTGCCTTCCACTGCGTGAGTGAAACTCAACGACTTCTGCTCCGTTTACTCCACACATTTAACATAACCTGAAGATGATGATGGCGGCAATTGCGGCTACTGTGGAAATGATCACTTCAAGCATCACAACGACATCGATAGTTTAATCGCAGAGCGATACTAAACACTATGCTCGCCCCTGTGTCTTCCCGGTGATGACTTCCAATGATTTCTCATATTTGTTGTAATCAAACCGTATTGAGGAAGGTAGTAGACGGAGAGTGAAGCAAAAAAAACAGCATTGGAATTCCGCTATTAATGCCATTGCCAGCGTGTGGCGCCACCGACGCCCGACGACCGAGACCGAGGCGTCCACTCCGAACCTGTCCGCTTCTATGTGATCGCCGCGTGATCTCAAGGTGCAGGTGGAGTGCAGTGACAGCGAAAAAAAGGAGGAAAAGCACAAAAACCCGAACCTTCATTTCCACCTGTGTGGAGTGGATGGAGTACATTTTCCCGTTCGATTTCTCACGCACCGATCGACCCTGTGCTGTGCTGTGCCCGGGAGTAGTTTCCTTGTCGCCACAGCATTCTCTCTCGTGCTGTTCACAACACAACCGGGGCAAGGCAGCGCGTAAGCGTTCGTGGAAAATTATTCCTCGTTGGGGTGAGAAAAATTACCTCCACCG
Source organism: Anopheles gambiae (assembly GCF_943734735.2). NCBI lineage: Eukaryota > Metazoa > Arthropoda > Insecta > Diptera > Culicidae > Anopheles > Anopheles gambiae. The sequence continues at coordinate 31,202,510 of NC_064602.1, read as the reverse complement.
GACCTCTGCGATAAAAGGAAAGGACCGGGGCCAGGGCCATCGGGACCGTATGGGGATGTTACCGGTCAATGCCATTCGATCACGTCCATCAGCCAGAGGGACGTTTGTCACTTGGCGAGAAATCAAATTGCCCTTCGAATTGTGCGCACTCCGTGCACAACGGTGTACAACACAGGGATCCCGTCGAACCCCGTGGCTCCTTTTAAGGGAAACGCACCGTTCCGATATCACGTTCCGATGGTCCGCAAGCCGGGACGGGAAGGGGAAGGAAGAATGAACTTAAAACGAACAATTGCGATAATTTATGTCCCCGCGCAGAGGGAAGCGCGATGGGAAGCATCCAAACCGAAAACCTGACCCAGACTCGCCGCTACAAAAGGGTGATCGATCGGAGCTACACACAAGAACAGGAATCACAGCTCCCGACCGGGGGGATGGCAGCAACAGCAGCAGCAGCAGCAACAGAAGCAACAGCATTCATACACACCACCGGTCGGTATGGTATGTTGCTTCTTCCGTCCCGGTTTTGTACGCGTCCGTCCAACCCGTTTTGCTGCCCCGCCATAGCGGGGAGGCCGGCCGTCCAAAACCTTGGAAACATTTTCCCATAATGCTGTTAATGATATACGGTTCCAGGGGGAGGGCGCGCATCGGAACAGGAGAAGCAAAAGCAAGGTAAATGTGAATTCCAAATCGAGATGAAAAATCAATAAGAAATTACCTTCGCCCAGGAAGCGACAAACGCACACACACACAAGCGCTCCTTTTTTTCTCATTTTAAAGTCCAATCGGCAGGAAAGGGGCAATTCACCCGGGGACGCAGATTCAACGCAGCGGCTTGGAGAAGATGTGTCAATATTCGTATGACACATTGGCCTCGTCGACCAGGTCCGTCCCAGGGGGGAATAAAGACTCCGCGCGGGTTGGAAGGAAAAAGATGGACTGGGGAGCGTGTTCGTGTCGGTGTGCGCATCCTCTCCCAATCGGATGGGCGGCGACGATATGCGTACTTGCATCAGCATCAGTACACCGCTGATAAATATTTACAATCATTTGAATTGCAAGCAAACACTTCGGGGGGTTGCATAAATACGCGCTTTTATACACACTGAGAGATGGCAGAGTGTTTGCCCAACCGTCTCGCGTCTTTGGACCATCCGTAAACGGGTATATCAAACAGCGATGGGCGATGGGACGCAAACGGTTTTCTCGTGCTCAGATTTTACTGTAGATCTTTTTCGGGATGGATGCTGGAATGGTTATTGAAGATGACATTTCTTAAAGAAAGCAATACCGTTATGCTTCAAATTACGGACAGCTTCAAATTACGGACAGCTTCAAATTCCGGACATTCGGCATGTTTTTATTGAATTGCTTCATATCTAGTCCCTGGCCTTACCGCTTTTTAATTTTATGTAATGGCCATGATGTGCTATCATGTATTAAAAATGTGTTTGACCCCTAGTAGTCCCTGATGCCATGATGATTTGCTTCAAACCCACGCCAGTGTTATTTATTCGATAATTACTATTAATCGTGTCCAAGTGCATAGAAATATATCGGAATATATAGCGGAAGTGGTTATAAACGTGAAAAAACAGTGTTTTATCAAATTGTGCTATGATTTTCATCCAAACTCATATTTAATACTGTCCGGAATTCGGAGCAATATTGTTTATCTTCATTTTAATTCCGGACAGCCGAAGTAAATTGTGGTTAATTGCATAAAAATAAGTTTTTTGATATTGATAATAACAAGAACAAAGATTCAGTGGTAATAATAAAACAACTATATTTGAAGATAGATGTGCCCAATGCCATAATGGCCGTACAGGAAATAAATGATGGCCGTACAGGAGGTAAATATAAGTTAAAAGCAAAAAAGGTGTAGTGTGTGTGTGTGTTAGTATGAATATTATAAATGAAATTTTGAGGCTGTCAGGAATATGAATCAAAACGTCCGTAATTTGAAACATGAGCTCGAAACTGTCCGGAATATGAATCAAAATATCGTTGCAGTTTCATGAGTTTTTGCCGCGTTTCGAGTAAAATTATTGGAAATATTAATTTTTTCTCAATTGCAGAAGGTTTGCTTGAGTAAAATGAGTTATGTTGAAGTATAACGAACAAAATATGAATTAGAGAGAAATTATTACATGCCGAAAATGCCTTAAGTGTCCGTAATTCGAAGCAGTACGGTACAATTGTACTCCATCCAATTAGCCAAGAAACTATGCCCAAGAGTGTGCAGTTGACCACTTAAACGTCTTTATTTGTGAAAACTTTGGAACGATATAGCAATAATAGCAATTTGATTAAGCCAATTTAACCATTTAGGCATCAAAAGCTGAAATACTAGACCTTTTTGAAGTGTAAAACAGACATGGAAGCATTAAGGCCGAAGAGAAAAACAGAATATTCCCTGGGATATGATAGTTTCGAGGAGAAAATGCCTTACAAAGAAAAATGTATTTGATCTTAGGATTCATATTTGAGATTATTTGCTGGCCAGATCGAAGATTACAAATACTTAAGCCGGTGTAAATTGAAAGCGAATAATTACGAAAAAAAGACATGGGATGGATTTCATTAAATTACTACTGTCTTCTAATGTTGAAGCGTCAGCATCATCTCGAGATAATTAAACCCAAAATTTTGAAAAAATATCAAGAAATATAAATCATGTATATTAACCATTAAAAGGACATTCCAAAATGCTCTCGAGGAAGGGTCACACCATAGGTTCAAACCCGGTATGAGAGAACCAAGCCCTCAAACTTGGGTTACTCTTTTTCTTCTAGATGGCGTAACAACCCACGCGAACATGCCCAGGCCTGAGCCTGGCCTATATACAGGCTTTCGAGACTTATTCAAGTAGTACCACCACCACACGAAAAGCCAGATAAAAATCAAGTCCTTGGTACGGAAGGACGGTCCATTCTTGATTTGAACCCATGACGGGCAGGTTGTTAAATCATGTAAGATGACGACTGTACCACGGGACCACCCTACATAAGATACTGGAGATATTGGATAGTACATTCGTACAACCAATAATTAAGGCACCTAAAGTACTACCCACTGCCCTTTGTTGCGCCAAATAAGAATAATATAAGTACATACCGGATCCATAACATAAGAATTCGATAAAACCAGTTGTCCTTTAGCAATTGCTCAACATTATTACTTACAAATACCCTTATATTGTCATTTTGTTTTAAACGTACAGCATAGCGGGTGGCTACGCTACCTTCTATGTTCGCATAATGATGACTTCCAACATGGAAAGCGATCGTTTGCCGATCACAACATCAACCCCCATCTCCCCGTTAGCCTGCTCCCGCACACATCCGAAAATGGAACATAATGCTTTCACGTACGCAGCATGATTACAAATAATGTGCAACCCCCTCTCCTTTGGGATTGACTTTTCTTTCCCTACGACAAGTTGCCGCTCTTCGATCCGATCGATCGATACGCGTCCAAGAACAGGATCGTGTGAATCAGTTCATGGCGCAAAAATACGCAACGTACGCAGGGGAGCAGCAAGGGGTAGGAAGAGATGGGATCGACGTGGTGTTTTTGCCTTATCGCGACCAGCATTCGACATTTCCTTTAGACGTAACAAGGCAAGACGGGTTTGTCAGTATGATCAGCGGGAAGTGCTTGCAATATGGTGTGACAGGTACTGGTATATATTTTTCCCCAGTGAGAGAGCCACACGGAAAGCGTTTTTCCTCTGATTTCCTCATTTGGAAAACGCTGTGTGAAAATTCCAACTTCAAGTGGACACAGTATGCCATTCCATCCCGTGGGAAAGGGAAATATGAATCATGATCGTCTTCTATTCAATTACCTGTTAGTGATGATCATTGAAACGTGATCGATGACAGCTACACTTCTTCAATATCCAAGGCATGCGAGAAATACCTCAAACCACTCCTCTAACTAATTTAAAAAAGATTTCTTCAGCGCCCAACGTGGGGCTCGAACCCACGACCCTGAGATTAAGAGTCTCATGCTCTACCGACTGAGCTAGCCGGGCCGGTTGCTCTCACCGCTTCGACCTTCAACCAGATCAACAGCAAACGCCCTTTCTAATGTTCAACCCGTGCCCCTCGCGGTCACACACACACTCAATCCGTTCCTGGTTCCTTTTGTCAACAAACATCGCTCCCTTTCCCACCACAAACCCCCCCGGATTAATCTCCGCCAGCATGATCATGGAAGGATCACTTCGATTGCGCACACTCCGCACGCAACAGATCACACTAGTATAGCTGTGTCTCTCTTTCTCTTGCTCTTACTTTGCAGCATCCAAGCATGCTTGGGCGAGCGCGCACCGTTTTTGCTTGCTCGATGTTTCCACCAGCCAACCTGTTTCGAATCCTGCTGCGATCGCTTATCTTTTCACATCCATCCCAAAAGTAATCCCTTCCTCCCAGCTGCACATCCAGCAAATCGTACGCTGTTGCATCACTATCAATAGAAAACATCACATGCACTTGCAGCCATCCCAACAAAAAAAAAAAAAAAACAACAAACCTCATCACAAACAAACCCCTTTCGATCGGGGGTCGACACGGTCATCGTGCGGTCTCGCTCACGCACACGCCCGGACGGATGCTGTGCGCGAGATTCCACAGACTGGAGCCACAATGTCGGGATCACCGCCCGTCGGACGGATGGATAGGATATTCGCGCGGATTGACACTGCTCTGCACGGAAACAGCGGGGAATAACAATTGCACCCACTTACCTTGATCGCTGGCCGCTAAAATCCCGCCGGAAAACAGCAACAACAGCACGAAACACTCACAAACACTCATGTTTTCGTCAGCTTTTCCCGATCAGCTTCGCGTCAAAAACAGTCCCCCTGCGATCACTGTTGTGTAGCTGCGGTGCGATGTTTCGTTGTTTTTCCAGCGCTTGCTTTGACGTTTCGTGCGCTTTGTGTCAATCGATCGCAGAGAGCGAATGGGGCGGCGATGTTTTTTGCTGCGTGTGTGTGTTTGTGTTGTGATATCAACCGATCAAGTGTGGCGCCTGTTTATTCAAACAATACGAGCTGTAAACGAGCGTACTTGTCGCCGGCACAATTAATTAAATTAAGCAAGATTTGTTATTCAATCAATAGTTTATTCAAAAAAGCTTCTTCCCTGTCACTCACACACTGAATACGACGACCAAATGGAGGCCCGCTGACACGGTTCGTTTCGCTTCGCGGCCCGGCACTTCCTGGCTCGGCTTTTCGTGTCGTGCGCGTGTGACTCCGATTCTATATATCCTAAGCCCTAGGCAGATGCATGTGGATGTGATAAATACATGGTTCTACATCGAGGAAAAAAACACAACGAAAGCTACGATAACTAGCTCTAATTAGAAGTGGTAGAAGCCTCCCTGTCTGCAAATCGATACAAATTTGCTTAAACTATCGCGTGTCCGTGTCCCCCTGTTAGCAGCGCATGATTGTTAGAGCAAGGATTGTAGGAAGTAATTATAGATGAATGATGGTTATAAATTAGATTTTGATTACATTTTCCGCTTCCTTGTTTTTTGTTCCAATCCAACGCCGCTTCCTCTGGAACGTGTTATTGATGGCACTTTCTTGCAGTTGTAGGGGTTTTCAATGTTTGTTGTTCTGTATAGCAGTTGGCGATTATTTTTTGGCAAGAGGAATGCAAACCCCTTCACACATTCAAAGCGGCGGGCTTTTCTTTGTCAAATAAATGCTATTTTGATGGCGCATTTCGCACGGACGGCTCCGTTGCATGAATTTGATTGGGGGATTGGCTGAAGAAAACACACGCTAGAAGCAAAACTATGCCATTGGGTGGGGGGTTGTGTTTATCGTTAAACAGATAAGCCCTTCAACCGTCCCTGCTTCCCTGCTGCGTGAGAGCAGCGCTCAAAAAAAGCAAACAACCATAGTCACAAGATACGTGCCAGCCAGCAGCTAGCACAGGCAGCTCGGATCGTTCACCTCGTCCGGTGGATGTATCTTGAAGCCGTGGCTTTCCAGCGCCTGCAGCTCCAGCCGCGATCGGTTCGATTCGACCAGCGTACCGGCAATGTCGCGGAACATCTCCTCCAGCCCGTCGCCCGTCTTACAGGACGTTTTGTACGTGGCGCTGATCAGACTGTGGCACTGCTCGCAGAACGACTCCATGTCCGCGTCCGTCACCGGCGGATCGGTGCTGCTCGATTCTAGGTCTACCTTATTGCCTACGAGAAAAATTTTGGCATTCTCCGCGTACGTCACCACGTCCAGCATGTGCTGCGACAGGGCGTGAAAGGAGGATTCGTTGTCCAGCGCAAACACCAGGATGGCCGCCTCGGCGAACTTGTAGTAGCTCGAGGTAACCGAGGCAACCCGCTCCATGCCGCCCGTGTCCCACAGTTGTAGCTAAAACAAAGACAAAGGCGATCAGGCCTGTGACACATGAGCCACCTCCACTCGCATACCTTAATTTCTTTGTCTCCCACGGTGAACGTTCGGCCGTAGTGGTCCAGCCCTAGGGTAGACTTCCGGTCGGCCGCAGTAACGAAGTTGTTCGTCGCGAACCGACGGAATATTGAGCTCTTCCCAACGCCATACTCGCCGCACAGGATGATCTTTTGCTCCGGTATGCGCACCGAAGCCATCATTTCCCCCCTTGCGGGAGAGCACAGTGGAGCGCTGGCCGGGGGTTTGATTTTCCGGCTGGAACCAAAAACACACACACGGACAACCACAGATGGAGATGAACTTTTCTGTTTCCCTTTTTTCTTCGCCGTTCTTTTTGCACTGATTTAATTAACTAGCTTTGACGGGACTTTATTTTGATCGGAACGCAATGACAGTTCGTCAACAAAGGGCCTGTTTAGAGCGTAGAGTTCGCTAGTTCGTAACGTGTTCGATATAATGATTCAAAATTAGCTGAAATTAGGACAAATATCTTTATTCAAATGAAATGAAAAAGTTTAACAAAAAATGTTTTTTTCTGTTTTATTATTTCAAAACAAACTCCATCAAAAACGCACACCTGTCATTGTCCACACTTTTGACAGCCCGCAGCAAGCGTTCGCGTATTTCCGGCAGTGTGTCATCGTGTTGTCATTGTTGACACTCTTGTTTTCCCCCTTTTTCCGGTTTACGTGCTTGCTGGTGGACACATTTCGTGAGGGTGCGTGTTATTTTCAACAATTGCAAGCATTTTGCGGCCGAATCCATCAACAAACCATCGCTCAGTGGATTGGTGAATGTTTTTACTTGAATGTGAAAAATGAAAAGCGCATTTCCAGCGCGTGAAAAGCCTTCTATGAGCGTTGGTTTGGTTCCGACCGTCGTACACCGGCGGTGTGTCGGAAGCGCTCGGTGCCGGAGTTGTATGGAAGCTGTCAAAATGCTTTTTCTCCTTTTAGATTTCTCTACCTACCATCGAATTGAGGGTTAATTGCGTTTGTTGTTCCATTTTCTTTGTAGAATAATTCGCCAAAATGGTCCAGCGACTGACGCTTCGACGACGCTTGTCGTACAACACCAAGTCTAACAAACGCCGTATGTACGTATCGAATGCAGCATGAAAGCGGGTCCTCAGCACCACACCGAGGGACACAATGTCTGTAAGAAAGAAGCCATTCCATCGTTGACTGCGAGCTAGACGCTCTATCGGTTCCTGGAACCGCATGAAGTTTCCGCACTCCATGGCTTTTCGTCAACGGTTCACACGCTTCATGGTGTCCCGGTGCTGCCTGTTGGTGCTAGAGAGAAAAGTGTGTTCTTCCTTTGCCTATCCTGCACTCCCACGTGAAAAGGGACCATAGTGCTGGGTACTTTCCCGGAAGCATACAATCGTTCCAACTCCAGTGCTACCATTCAAATCGAAAGAGCGTTTAAACTACTACCGTGGCCTATTACTTCCGCACAATGTTTGCTACCATCGGCTCGCTCGGCAAGTGTTTCGATGCTCACTATTTGTGCCAGAGAAATCGGTTTTGTTCCTCATTTGCCTATCCTGATTCTGAATGGACAAAATGGAACAGGATACTTCCTTTACGAGGAATACATTGGTCGCTCGATGAATGTGGAAACCTTTACGGGATAGTCGCACAATGTTTGCTACCATCGGCTCGCTCGTCTAGTGTTTCGATGCTCACTATTTGTGCCAGAGCAATCGGTTCGTTGTTTGCCTATCCTGGTTCGAAATGAAACGATGGAGCAGGATACTTCTTTACGCGAATACATGAGTCGCTCGACGGGATGGAATGGTTCTTTCTTAGCGCAGTTTTTCATCATCAGGACAATTGATTTGCTAATCGCTTGCCTCCGCTTTCTCCACAGTGTTCGCACACCAGGTGGCCGTCTGGTTTACCAGTACGTGAAGAAACGCCGTACCCTCCCGAAATGCGGCCAGTGCAAGAAGGAGCTGAACGGCATCAAGCCCTCCCGGCCGTGCGAGCGCCCGCGTATGAGCCGCCGCCTGAAGACCGTCACCCGTACGTTCGGTGGTGTCCTGTGCCACCACTGTCTGCGTGAGCGCATCATCCGTGCATTCCTGATCGACGAGCAGAAGGTCGTGAAGGTGCTGCGCGCTCAGCAGCAGGCCAAGCCGGTCGGCAAACCGGTCAAGGCCCCGAAGACCACCAAGACCACCAAGGCCGGTGCCAGCAAATCGAAGTAAGCTCGAGATTGATGGTGATGGTGGTGGTGGTGGTGTCCTCAGGGTCTCTGAGAATGCCCGCGCACACGCGGAGAATGTAGAGGAGGAGGGTGTGTGTGTGTATAAACGTTAAGAATCCACTCTGAAAGGAAAATACAAACAAAAGCGGAAGATTGATACGGAACTTACGTGGAGTTGTTGGCTCTCTCAGTCATGTTTAATCCGAAATTGAACTAGAAAGGAAGGAATTCATGTTCTTTCGACGTACAAATAACAAAATACAGGATTTGAGGTATTTAATAATGATTTAATCTTCCTCGCCATTTCTTTTTTGTAAATGCACTGTTTACACCAATGCTTTCATGCGGTGCTAAGGATTCATATCCACCCTGGTGAGACGGTATCCTCTTCCCCCGAAATTACCTTTCTAACGCTATTCCTATTATAAACACCACCGGGCTGAAGAACCGCACGTGTGCAAATGCTTCCAACGTCCACCAAAATGCATTTCCCATGAACGATCCTAATGCATTTAAGAAGGGGTTGTTGACCGTTTAGTCGCGGCAGCGAAGGAGAGGTACCTTCAATAAAACAACTCGATCCTCTCGTAACTAGTATTAGTCCGCCCCGCTAATTGGCATTTGCGTAGCTCAACGTAATCTGGTGGTGGACAGCAAAACAGCATTTCGACTTAAACCAAATTCTCTCCCGACACACAACGTCGTTATTTTAAAGTTGTAAGCTTGCGAGCTGGGGACAACCTCCTCTGCCATCCCCTTCCCACCCCTTACTGTGGCAGACTGAGCAGCGTCTGCTGTCCGGCCGGCAGATAGTTGACGCCACGCGACCGGCTCATCTGGTAAGCGATATCCTCGGCCGCCTCAATACGTCGCAGCTCGATCAAACCATCGCCGGACTCTTTGAGCGAACGGGCCAACATCTGGGCGGCCTGTGCGTCACCCTCGGCCGTAATGATGGCCGCCTGCTTCATCTGCTCCGCCTTCTCCACCATGAAGCGGGCCTTCTCGGCCTCCTGCTGCGCGACCTGCTTCATTTCGACGGCCTGCGTAAACTCTTTGCCGAACGTGAGATGCGTAATGGAGATGTCGTCCAGTATCACGCCGAACTGGGCGGCACGCTCGGTCAGATCGTCCGATACCTTCTGCGACACCATCTCACGCTGCGTGATCAGCTCGCCCGCATCGAACTGGGCCACGACCGCCTTCAGCACTTCCGTCGTGATGGAGGGGAGCACCCGCTCGTCGTAATCCTGCCCGAGGATGGTGTAGATCTTTGGCAGCTGGTCCGGCACCGGGCGGAACAGAATACGGAGCGTGATGTTGACGTTCTGCAGATCCTTACTACCGGTGATGACCGGTACGTTGCGCGGCTGCGACCGAATGTCGAAAATGATCGGCCGCTGCACCCACGGCACGAAGAAGTGTGTGCCCTCGCCGGTCACCTGCTGCTTGACGCCGCTGAATCGATCGAAAATGACCGCCCGATGGCCACCGTCAACTGTAAGCAGAAGAATACAGAGGTTAGAGGGTGAGATGGTGGTGCCGGCTAGAAAACAAGCGGCCTCCCGTGTCGCTTACCGTTATATAACGCCGAGTTTACTACACCGCCGATGACGGCCACTCCTAGACCGAGCTGACCGATACGATTCAGGAACTGCGTTGCCATTGCTGGGTTGGTTTTGGCGATATCTGCAAACGAGAGGAACGATGGAGATGCAAATAAGACTCTTGAACACATTAAAAACAACAATTGCATCATATTTAGCAAATGAGGTTAGATGTCCCTGCTCGGAAGCAGCACCCGGGAACGCTTTGTTTGGGTGTTTTTCTGGCTTTATATCTTTAACCCTGCATCCTTATGGGAACAACTACTTCTAGGACATTCAGAATATCGAAAAGAAGGATAAAATCAACGTACATTACACACTTTACCGGTAGATAAACTTTGCGTAATGCACAACGTGAAACACTGTGTTGCAGTTCTAGAATGGTAATCAATCTGTCAATCGCGACCGTGCTGCCAGCTGACGTTTGCACCAGCGAACGAAGAGAGCAGTGTTGCCAGAACGATCTAACTAAAAATTCGAAATTTATGTTTCTCATTTTCTAAAATTATTTTACACTTTACTTTTCCTTCAAATTGGAATGGTTTTTATTGTACATATACATAAACTTTGCATTAGTTTAGCGCGTGCTGTTTGCACTGTTTGCAACCGTGGTACGAGTTTGGTGATGATTTAGTTAAAACTGAGCTATAGCTGAAACGAACGAAAACAACATCTTCACAATACATACGGTAGCTTTTCAAAGGGTGGAAAAGAAGCCGCGGGGAATCAAGTATCACAAACATAAAACCAACAATTGAAATAAAATCATTACCCTACCTAATAATACGTCCCCCAACTCACTCCGGAACACGAACCTAATCTCGCACCGATCGACGGCGAAAGGTGAATCATCGGAACACCATTCAGCCCAGATACTGATTACGATATCGAGAAATAAATACTAAAGATAAGGACCAGAAATATAGCAACGACCACAACGACCAGTATAAACTTCTCGCGCATTGCGCGCATAATCATCGAGTTGAGGATTCGGGACGAGCGGCTCAAATCAGCATCCGTCTCGCGTAGCTGTGAATACGCAAAAAAAAGGAATTCATTAGAAACAAGTTTACTCTCACCAATGCGCTGCCATTCACTTACCCTTCCCCGTGACCGTTGAATGGTTTCACGCTGCTGGCTAAGGTCCGCCAGCACCTGCGTACCGATCTGCTCCGTCTCGACCGAAATGCGGTACGCATCGTTCAGATAGTTGCTGGTGCGCTCCATTCGCTCCGTATTGTCCAGCAGCCGCCGTTTCTGGTCCTCCTGTATGCCGATCTCGTCGAAATCATCCACCGACGAGTCGTATCCCGCCTTCGACCGGGCCACCTTTGCGTTGTTGAACTCTTGCTGCAACCGTTTCCATTCCGCCTGGTAGCAGTTCAGCCGGGAGGTGTAGGCGGCCCGCGAGTTCTGCGGAATGTCGCGTATCTCTAGCCCGATCTGTTCCAGCAGCTCTTGCGATTCTTCCAGCTGCCGATCGACGTCCGAGATCAGTTTGTTGCGTTCCGCTAACGGGCCCCGGGAGGAAAAAGAAAGAAGATAAATACGTACGCACACGCACACAGCTTACATCAGCTCGGTCACCATCGAACCATATTTTAGCTGATAAGCGGACTTGTCCAATGCCTACCTCCACTGGCGTGTGCGATTCGGCCAATCTGGGCGGTAATTTCGGCCGTCTGCACGGCGTACTGTTGCTCGTAGTCCTGTATCAGTTCCATCGGGAAGGATGAATCGTTCACAACAGCAGGACTCCTTCCATATTCTCTTTTTCTTCTCGAAGCACTACAACTTTTTTGTTGTTGCTGCTGCTTTTCCAATGTTTTCGTGTCGAATCGAGTGACGTTTGGCGCAGGGCTGCTTCGAAAGACAGCTTTTTTGACAAGCTTAATTCAAAATAGCCGTTGGAAGGATGATGCACTCCACAATAAGAACTTATGTAGAAAACTATGTAAAAAATGCACTGTTCAGTGTACAAAATGCTCAGCACGGTCAAGTGGAATTTTTCAAATTTGTTTTAAATGGTTAAATAAAATTTTATGTTTATTATGACAATTTAATCTTAAGATCATGTGGAAGTAAATAATTTCAATCCGTTACATCATCCAACGAATCCAGCAATCCTTCCGTCTCCACCTCGTCATCCTCCTCGAACCCGGACATCTCCCCCTCATCTCCCTCATCGTCATCCTCCTCGACCGATTCCATCGCGCTGCACGCTTCCGGGTTCTCTTCCCGCAGCCGCCTGATATTGTTCAGCACAATCTCCATCATTATGTTGCGACACTGATCGTCGAACCGGTACGGCAGCCATCCATTCCGCTCATCGCACACCGTACCACTCTTGGGCGACGGTACCTTCTTCAGCATTTCCTGTATCTTTTTCAGATGAATGTCACAGTACTGGTAGAATATGACGCGGTACGGCGGGATGGTGTCCTCGTCGAACGTACAGTTGATAAAGTTCTGTTCGTCCTCCTTCACCGCCGCCGTCGGTTCTGCCGTTCGATAGTTGATCTTGGTCAGCGACAGGCGCTTAATTTTGATACACTCGTGCAGCGAACCGATCGAGCGGACCCGAAAGTCCAGCAACTGGTACACCCGAGCCTCAAAGTGCTTGCGCGGATCGTACCCGTACCGGACCCAGGTTCCCCGCCACGGCCCGTTTACGTAGTAGAAGGCGACCGACGGTAAAATCAGCCCCAGTGTTTGACTGTTTATCACAAGCCTGTTGATGTTGACCAGCGCATTTTTGGTCCAGATGGGGCGTGCCTTGAACGCGGCCCGTACCTTTTCCACATCATCGGGGGAAATGATTTTCGACGTCAGCATGTGCTGCGCCTGTGCGTTTGCCGTCTCCGGCACGGGCTCGGTCAGCGTAAACGGATGGTAGATGCCGTACTTCTGCCGTCGACGCCGGTACGTGCTCTCGATGGGGGAAATTTTCTGCGTTTTCGGTTCACGCAGCACAAAGCTGTTGATCGAATCGGTGCGACTGAAGCAGACGGGCGGTAGGAAAAACGGAATGGTTGTTGGCTTCTCAAGCGGGCTTTTGGTGTTGACACCCTTCGGCACAATATCGCTGTACACGCATTCTACCTTCCCGCTAGCGGGCATGCGAAAGGCGGGCAGTTGTTGAAAATCGCACAGCGAATCGAAATTGAAGATGCGCCGTACGCAGCCGGCAATCTGCACCGAGCTGACCGCCCGATAGTCCGGTTGGGATTTGCGGCGCTGCACGACCACCTTCAGCAGAAGCCCAGTCGCTGGGCGGCCATCGCCAAAGGCTGGCTTGGAATAAATACACTCCGGCCGAAAGCGCAGCTCTAAGCGTCTTTTTTCCTGCCCAAAAGTCTGCAATATAAAGGAATGTAATGAGGAGAAGGCCAACGAATGAAAGACGTCCCATTTACTTACGTTACTTATTTCTCGGATCCCTCCTAGCGTTTCTATCATCCGGTCCGGGTTCTTCACAATCCCCGGATACACGACACACACCAAATTGCGATGAAATTGATGCTGGTAAGCATTTTTCGCACTGTATTCCATGTTTTCGTGCTTCTGCCGGAGCACCACAAAGCGGCGCGTTTGTTTACGTTTGTTCTGCACCGCCCAAAATGACAGCTCCAAGCAGCTTGACAGCTGCTGCAAATGTCATGCAAAACAGCAGAAAAGAGAGAGAAAAAAACAGCATTTGCGCAAATGCAGAAATGCGCATATACAAAACAAAACATAGAAATTTGCACATTATTTATACAGTGTTTGGAATTTGTGGACCATCTTTGGAATATTTTTGCATTTTTGAAAAGTGAAATGAAATAAAACTTGATTAACAACACAGTGTACGTACGTAAACAAGCTATCCGTTCAAGGGCAATCATCGGGATTTGCGCTAGTGGTGTGATTCTCAAGTGGTTTACCAGTGACTCATGAGTGAAGAATTTTCTAGCCCTTGAATCCAATTAAACTAAAACGATCAATACATTGTGGACAGCATTTTGCCTCTAGCAAGCACGTACGTTTGAAGAATCATGTGGGAAAAACGGTACGAAAACAGGCGACTGAAGGCGGTCGCGTTCTGCGTACTCCTGGCCGTGTCCACCATGCTGCCATCGACGGACGCCCTCAAGACGAAGAGTCGCAGTAAAAGCTCCTCATCCTCATCCTCTTCCGGGCGCGTCTCGAAACCCAGCTCGACGAGCTACAGCAATCCGGGCAGCTTGAGCTACAGCAACTACCAATCGAAACCGGCCCCGAAACCGGCCCCGAAACCGTCTGCTCCGGTCGATACCTCGAACCAGCGCAACATTGGCTGGAACGTGAACAATCAGGCCAAACCGGCTGGTTCCGTGGCTCAACCGGCCGTCAACAAACCGCCTCCCTACCCGGTACAGTCAAACGCCGCCAAACCTCCATACCCGGTACAGTCGAACGCTGGGAAGCCACCATATCCGGTACAGCAGCACAGCAACACTCACCAGACCCATGCCGCACCGGGAGGTCCTCCACCGCCCTACTCGCACGGACCACCGCCACCGTACTCGGCCGCAAACAATCCCAACATGAACTCCCGCTTTAACGAGCCCCCGCCGATGTACAGTCCGGGCAATCAAGGCTTCCGACCGGGACAGCCCGGTTTTGGACAGCCGGGATCGTACGGTCAGCCCGGGTTCGGCCAACCGGGCAGCTTTGGACAGCCGATGGGAGGATACGGAGGGGCTGGTGGGTATCATCCACAGGGCGCTGGATTCGGCGCACCGCATGGCACGTTCCAGGGTGGTGGCTATGCCCCACCGGTCAACTACGCCCCGCAACCATCATTCCCCATTGCAGCGATTCCGGTCGGTGCGTACAAACCGCAGAGCTCGGGCCTGGGAGTGGGCGGTATTGCTGCCGGCATCGGCACGGGACTGTTGGCGGGAGCGGCTGGGTCCGCACTGTACAACGCCCTCCGTCCGGAGGATCGTGGACGCTATCGGGAAGGGCCGGGAGGAGGTGGCGTGACCATCATTAACAATGTTCCAGCAGCGGCCGGTGCTGCACCGGTGGAAGGTGCTGCCCCGGCAATGGCAGCCGCACCCGTTCAAACGTCCCCCGGTGTTGCAGCTGCTGCTCCCGTGCCGAATTCACCCCCAGCAAGTGGTGCAGCCGATGGATCATCCAACGTCCCGCTAGCTCCAATGCCCGGTTCCAGCGATAATGCGAACGCAAACGCTCCAAACGCTCCCGTACAAACAGACCCCATGGAAACGACCACAGTCGATCCGAACGCGAAACAGTACATCCCACCGCCCGGTCAGTACTATCCGGCCACCGGGCAGTACGTACCGCCGGGTGAGTACGATCCTGCGACGGGCATTTTCACACCGGGCCGCTACATCGCCGAGACCAACATCTTCCAGTCCGGTTTGTATGATCCACTGTCGCAGATGTTTACGCCGGGGCGGTACGACGCAACCGGACAGTTCATTGCCGATCCGGACAATCCACCACTGTCACTGGCACCGAACAGTGGTGCTGCACCTGCAGCGCAACCGGAAACGGTTACACCGGCCGTTGCTTCGCAGTTTAAAACTACAAGCGGTGCGAACATGCCGCCAATCTCCAATCTGTTGGTGGCGCTTGGTGCGGTGTTCTTGTCATTTATTGCACGTTTTTAAAAAAGAAGTGAGCTTTGTTTTTGTTATTTTTGTTTGTAACTAATTTCTAGTCATTTAACTGTCGATTCAAAATCGTCCATATTTTTCGAAAGTATTTTCTAGCGAAACCAGTATTTTATTTTTTTAAAAGCAATTTCAAACGAAAAGAATTCTCAAGCACCTCAAAAACGCATACCTGAAGCGAGTTTTTAAAAAGGAAGCACTGCATGCCACGTGGTTCTAAATCACAGCCATTTAAAGAAGGTTAACACAACTTCAATAATGCATCTTACACGGCGCGTTAGAGACAATTGATATAATTCCTTGCCATATGTGATTTTGTTACTTTATCAGCTTTTATTGTCTGAAACGCTTTGAAGCAGGGATTTTAAGTCTTTGGTTAACAGTATAATAAACAATGGAGTGTAAGGAAATATTACTAGAAGCAAGCTAGAACCAACGTAAGGATAGGGCAGCTCCCATTTTCATGATGCGCATTTACCCAACTACCAAAACTTCTGACCAGATTTAGAGTTTTATACTGTTTTTCCGGATCAGTTTCCAATCTTAACACCATTATTCAACACTTGAGAGATGTTTTTCAACAGCACAGCTGTCAACACATATTCCCTCTGTTGAAAAACATCGCACGAGCGTTGAATCATTGCTATTTACTTTGGAAACTGACTCTTTAAATAGTTGATTGTCCCAGTTGTAATTTTCTTGATTCAATGCTACCCATTTAATAACTATTCATTGAACTGTTTCATGCTCTCTAGCATCGTTTTTCTCTACAGAGACGTTAATAACGTTGCCATAACATTACTTTTACAACCTGTCCACCTGTCTCTTGTATAAATCGGGAGAAAATTCTCTTTCGTGGACCGGAAAAGCCATGACATATATTTACCCTACCAAAAAACCCTCCCAAGATGAATCTCTTTACACTAAACTTTATACCTGAGCGATATAAGTATATATTTTGTCTCTCTCTAGCAATGTCGTGTCTTAATGTGCATGTAGCATTTAAAAGCGTACCAATAAAGGGAAGCGGGGCGACTTTACGTAGTGTCAGCAAACTTTACACCATGGTAGATCGTAAGCGAAACCGATAACAATACTTTATTAGAGAGATGTAATGCCGCGATCTTGTACTTTTGTCAACCTCCGTGTCGCCAAAGTGTCGTAGATTTGTAAAACCAAGTTGTATTTTCCTTTTGCAGCCCAGCCCTAAATGCTGGGAAACAGTTTGTAGAATTCTATCTTTAATGTATGGTGTTGAACAAAACAAAAAAACAAGGGAAGTATTTGAGATGTTACATTTTTGCTGAGTACATTAACCATAACATTAATCATGTAAGACGAAATAATAGCTATTTTGGAGTTGGGTTTTATAAAACGGATTTAATGCAATGCTTCCATAATTAACATAACACACACGCCCATTACATCCGCACTCGCGCTAGCAAGTCACAGTACAGTTGAGAATATTGTTGTAAGGATTTTAGCACGTATGTTTTAAACGAAAAATTACAGAAACAGGAGCAAGTTGCAAATTTGAGTATTTTGAAGTGACATAGCAAAAGAGTTTTATTTACTAAGCAGCACCTTTTGATTTACCGCGAATGCGAAAATAAAGTAATACCCAAAAAAGGTGCTTTAATTTGTTTTATGTGTTTGAAAGAAAAAAGAAACTTGTCACAGTAAGTGTGCTCAAACTCATACTGGATTCGAAACTGATCCCGAATCCATAACGGAGCTGGATCCGATCCTTGCTGGTTCTGGAACTGTTTTGTTGTTATTTGTGTTATTGTAAAGGTTTTGGACCACGTGGGTATATTTCCTTAGGAATTGGTACTCTGAATCAATACATTTCCTGAAACTATTCCTTAACCCATATCGATCCTGGATTTAATCCTGAACCCATAGCGGTCCTGGATCGGATCCTGAACCCACATAAGTCCTGGAATAGATCATGAATCTAAACCGATCCTAGACATGATCCTGAACCCATACAAGTCCTGAAACTGATCACAATCCTGTATCGGTATTCAGCCACTTTCCCAAACTCGAGCGCAGAGGAACGATAGTTGCAGTTGCCTAGATACAACGGTTGCTTCATTTTATGTCATTAGTATTCTGCTTAGTTACGCGTACAATATGAAAAAAAAAATGTTCAAAAAACATCAAAGGAAACCACCATTTTAAAAATCGCTACGATCGCTCCCGAATTCGATCGAGTTTGGGAAGGTGGCTGATTGGAACTGACCCCACAGTCATAACATTCCTGGATAGTATTCCTGGAGCTCCTGAATCTATGCCGGTCCCGGAACTGATCTAGATACTTAAGCTGAAACTTAATCCGAACGCATATCAGTATTGGAACAGATCCCATCCCGCTCCTAAAAATCGATCTTGAACCCATGCCAGTACTAAAACTGACCACAATCTTATATTCATTCCAAACCTGTTCCCTTCCCGGAACTAATCCTTAACCCATATTGGTTGTGAAATTAGTTCTAAACACAGGTCCGGGAACAGATTCTGAATCAAAACCGATCCTAGAAATGATCCTGAACTCATACCAGTCCTGAAACTGATCCCAATCCTATGTTGATAATGGAAGTGATTCCACAGTTATACTATTCCTCGAATAACTCTTGAATGTATGTCGGTCTTGGAACTGGTCCTGAACCCAACCCTCTTCTTGAACTCATTCCGAACCCATATCGGTCTTCGAACAGATCCTGAACCCAGTCCTGAAGCCTGTCCTGAAATTGATCACAATCCTACATCGATCATGGAACTGATCCCACAGTCATAACATTCCTGGAATAGCTCCTGAATCTATGCCGGTCCTGGAACTGATCCTGAAACCATATCGGTCTTGAAACAGATCCTGAATCCATCCCGCTCCTAGAAACTAGTGATGGGTAAAGTTGGCAAAAATCCGGAGTCGACTCCGATCCGACTCCGATAAATTCGGAATCGACTCCGGAAGGTAGGTCCGCGCTGCAATATCCGGAGTTGTTCGGAATCGTCCGAAGTCGTCCGGAGTCGTCTGGAGTCGCCCGGAGTCGGAGTAGTCCGGAGTCGTTTGGAGTCGTTCGGAGTCGTTCGGAGTCGTCGGAGTCGTTCGGAGTCGTCCGGAGTCGCCCGGAGTCGGAGTCGTCCGGAGTCGTTCGGAGTCGTTCGGAGTCGTTCGGAGTCGTCGGAGTCGTTCGGAGTCATCCGGAGTCGTTCGGAGTCGGAGTCGTCCGGAGTCGTCCGGAGTCGTTCGGAGTCGTCCGGAGTCGTCCGGAGTCGTTCGGAGTCGGAGTCGTTCGGAGTCGTCCGGAGTCGTCCGGAGTCGTTCGGAGTCGTTCGGAGTCGTCGACTCCGGACGACTCCGGTCGACTCCGGACGACTCCGAACGACTCCGACTCCGGGCGGATCTAGTGGTTCCATTTTGCCGGAGTCGGAATCGAGCTAACAATAGTCGGAGTCGGATCGGAGCCGTGGGTGCGCTCCATACAGCACATCACTACTAGAAACTGATACTGAACTCATACTAGTTCAGAAATTGATCCCGAAGCCATATCCGAACGGTCCTAGAACAGTCTCCCCTGAACCCATAATGGTCATGGAACAGACCCTGAACTTTTAAATGTCTTGAAACTGATCCCGAATCTGTACAGGACCTTGAACTGATCTCAAACCTGTACCAGTCCCCTGTGCTGATCCTGAATCTATTCCAATCCTATACCAATATTGGGCCTGGAACTGGAACTAAACTTTTCATAATTTGTCCTGATCATGTGATGGTGGTGCTAAAACCGTTTCCTTTTTTCCGATCCAAAAGTTTTACATGAATCTGTCTGGCCGTTGGAACAACCAACCGATACAATGTCTACTAATATCCTGATACTGCATCCGCTATGATACTGATCATTTCGGTATCTTGTTTTAAATTCAGCACTTTTTTATTGTACACCCGCTAGTATGCTTGTAGGGAAGCTATGATAACAGTTTAATAGAAAAATAATAAAAACATATTGTTTTCAAACAAAAAATGATTCATTTTCAGCTTTTTTGCTGATTGGAAGTATGAAAAAGTTAAGTACAAAAAAAAAATACTCAAAAACAAAACTCTCATATTATTTCAAATCCACTCCTCCAATTACCATGAACCGGGTCTATTTCAGGAATTAGTCAAACACTGCTACTACACTGCTACTACGCCGCTCAAGCCACCATCCCTGCTACCAACCATAACTTAATCCACCGCTCAGTACCTAGTTGACACACATCAATAATACAACCGACGGCCGACAGACGGATAACACGGTGTGTGTCGTCTTTACCTCTTCCCCTTTTTTTGTCTGTTCTTAAGAGAAACCCCAAGAACACGGAAAAGGAAGGATGGAAAGCGTGTGTGGAAAGATTTTCTTTTTCTTTTCCCTTTCCTTCAATTTTCAGACGCTTTCGAATGCAAGAAGTTTGGTGCGTTGAATTATGCACCACGGGAAGAATCGCACATGGTGAGGTCCTTGAAAAGTCCTCCCGCCCGGTCGGGGTCGGAGTCGGGGTGCTATGGACTGCTAATGAATAATGGACACGTTAATGTCTTTCCATATGGGCGAAACGATCGTTTATTAGAGCTGCTTGCTTTACGGACAAGATAGAGGCGGATGAATTGGTTTAAAATGATTTGAAAAAAAAAAGAACAAAATATGAAAGCTAATGTAGCATAATTAAACAAATATTTAGCCATACGAATTTCAAAGTGAAGTTTAAAAATACCGTTAAACACACCAACTGCGCGCAACACTTTCCCTCTCACGAAACGCTGGCGAGGTCAATGCTACGCGTCCGCTTACGCAGCGTCCTTCGGCCGAAACGGACAATTTAAAATTGTCCTCTGGACGACTCACTCCATCTCCTCCCCCCTGCCTCCCCTTTCCAGCTTGCCCCGTTACAAAAGGGCCGCCCCTTTTCGCCGTAAATCATAGTGTTTAACCACTAGCAACAGCGCGTGCAGCACATGGCACGAAATCATAAAACCCGGTGCCCTAAAATTGTCTGTTTAAACGATGATACCCGCTGTAATTAGGTCGGAGAAAACTCACACCCCCATGAAAGTCGCGCCACGACAAAGTGGACCGAAGTCACGAAGTGGCCAAGGGCTGGTGTTTTGGGCTGAGGTCTGAGAAAGCTAGACGCCGGTACCCACAAGGACCGCGAGGTGTTGTGTGAACCATGGGACAGAACACATCATTTTTCTCACCGGGTTTTCCCCTTTCTCTTTCCCTCTCTCTATTTCTTGCTCTCTTTCTCCCTATCAGTTTCATGGCCTCCAGCGAAGCGAAAAGGGTGTTGAAAATTGTCATTAGAATCAATCGATCCATCCAAGTAACATGGAACGATATCTGTTAGTAACGGAGCAAACAGCGAAAGGGCGACGGAAGGAGGAACCGGGCAGAGAGGGTGAAGATGGAACCATCCGAACCATCTGGAGCAGTTCCAGGGTATTTAAAATTATTTATTGAATTTTGAAGAGCAAACAGCAAACAGCAGCAGCAGCAAAAAAAAACCCCGAAAGAACCTTCAATTTCGTTGTGGGTTCTAGCCACGTGCTCTCGATGGGCGCTGATGCACTTAGTACATATTTTAGCATCTCCAAACAGAGACGCTCAGAAACTCAGCAAAAAAAAGGTAAACCACCAAGAAAGTTGAAAGTTTTTACCCTACGCAAACAAACAAGCATAAACAAACAGGGCGTCCCGGAACCGGCTGTACGACTATAAAGGATCGTCGCTTACCTGGGATAATGCAAAAATTGGGTGTTGGGAACGTCCATCCATCCAGGGGCTCCATCGGCTCGGGGTAAGTATCACGGGGCAGCTGTCGTACTCTCGCTCTCCCACACACATAAACGCACACTTTCACTGCCTACTAAGACTCACAGGTCATAGTCACTGTCACTACTGTGTGTCATCGTACACATTCCCCGATGCTGACCACATCACCACATTACCACAGACACACGGGCGAAGGTGAAAGGACATAGCAAGTGAAAGGATATGATACTAGGACACACCGTGCGCTTGTGTCTGTAGATGATTCACACACAGGAATACGCCAGAGAGAGAGAGAGAGAGAGAGAGAGAGAGAGAGAGAGAGAGAGAGAGAGAGAGAGAGAGAGAGAGAGAGAGAGAGAGAGAGAGAGAGAGAGAGTGTGTTCAGTACGTATCACACGCCATCACCGCATGTCCTCCGAAACACTTCCTCCGGCGAGGATCAATTATTCAACTGCAGGGCTGAGCGTTCCTGCGGCGGTAAAAAAGCAACCGCCATCGCCAACGGCAAAACAGTGAGAGTCGGCATGTCCTACGGTGCGCACGGTCGGTCCGCGTTTGCGTCCTGTGTGTGTTTTTTTTTGTCCGCGTGACACAACCCGCTGGGTTCCGGGTGTTTAAGTGCGCTTACGTGGGAGTACGTTGTGCAGCCATTTTTTCCTATTGGTGGGTGTGATCTTTCGACGCTTTGACGGTGATCTTGAAAACCTCCAAAAAACGGCAGCTCTCCAGGAGTTTATCTTGAGACAGAAAAGGCTATCCTGCATCGAAATGGCAATCAGTGACGCAGCGCGATGCCATGACGAACCCTAGCCACCGACCCTCTAATGGCTTGTTCGTGATCCTCGCGTCCTCGCAGTGGCTCCGGCGGCGTTTGCCGCTTCGCCGTCGCCTGGGGCGGATTGAATGAAAACGTATCGATTTTTCATCGTGTCATCGTGTGGAAGCTTATTCGGTGACTGAGCGGAACGGTTATTAAGCTAACTGTGTGCTCTGTGCATTTGTGTGCTTGTGTGTGTGTGTGTCTGGTTGTGTTTGCCGAGCGGATTATGTTAGTAATCCCTCCATTGAGCGCGTCCATTAGCCGCCCTGAATTCGCTCGGTTAATGCGTGAAAAATAGTTCTTCTAATGGCCGAAGCAGAGAACCCGCCGGTGATCATGTTTAAAACCCCGCGTGTGCGTGTGTGTGTGTCTGTGGAAAGGAGCTGATTGCATCGCGACCAGAGAAAACGTACAATTACTCGTGTGTACACTGTTAGATCAGTAGGCGCTGGTAGGCGCGACGCGTGGCGTGGATTGAAAATTTTAAACAGAATTTCAATTCAGCCGTTACTAAAGCCACCACTCGGCCAACCTTGTCTCATAACATGTCTCATGCAATGTGAATGAGAGCTGCTTAAAATTTATAAAGGAAAAGCAAAACTAATTTACCGATCCAGGGCGTTGGATTTCCACGCTCCAATTGCTCATTCTTTTCGCAGTCCTCACCACCGCATCAGGAACTCCCGACACCGGGCCAAATGTGCTGGAATGTACTGGAATGCCAGCATAATGCCATCAATGTTTGATTGTTTTAGACATACATTTGATTCGCTCGCTTTGTGTCCGGTGGAATCGTGGATTTATGACGGGTCGTGCCGGGATCACGCTGTGAACGATGAGTAACGCGTAGTGGGCTCGTGGTGCGGGTAGTACGTACGGTACCTGTCTCGCGTGCTCAACGCGGTTCTGGTTGGAATGACTTCTCGAAGCCATAACATGGTGAATGTTTGATGCCGTTTACTTTTCACCCTCTTGCTACTCCCTCACTCCTTAGTCTGATGCTTCATATCATTGCAGGGTTTCTCCAAGAAGCTTGCAGAATTCAGAATTAGTTACAAAACCAAACAATTGTATAACAGGTTGAGATAATCCGTAGAATCTGTTCAAAAATATTAAAAAAAAAAAACAAAAATCTACAAAACCTTGGAAATGAGTAAAAACTTAGTGGAAGAACCCTTACCTCAATGTCTGTTTGTGACTTAGAAAGGAAGACGAATACATGATAATAGTAAGTTGTCATGTCATAGTTTTGGAGGAAAATGTAACAGATTTTCAAAATGAGGCTTCTTTTCCAAAGGATCCTTGGGAGTTGAGAACCCTACCCGACTGATCCACGCAGTCATTGAGAGCAGTGTATTATTCCTGGATGTCTTACTCATTACTAAATCGCTAAAGCAATGTGGATACCACTGAGAGATGTCGGTCCAAACAAGAGAATTGATCCGCTGCGGTTCTTGTAGAAACCTCGCGCTTTTGTCGAATAAACCACTAAGCCGTCCCTCATCTACCATCGCTAGTAAGCTAATAATGAATCATCTGATCCTTGCCGTATCTGCTGCATCTGCCAGCATGTAAACTTTGGTGCGTGTTTTGGTCGCGTATTTCCCGGGGAAACTATCGTGGAAAACAACACGACCCCGTTCATCCCACCCTACTACCCTTTCCCCCTCTCTAATGTGTTGCACCCGTGCCCAATCAGACTTGATGGTTTGTTTTGACAGAATAATGTCACTTTCATCGAGTTATAATTGTGTTTACTCCTGCGGGGTTGGACAAACCGATGGAGCAAAATGAAAAGAAGGAAACGGGAAAAGGTAGGCGCCCACAAGTGGCTCGACCCTACCCGGGCCCACCCACCGGGGGGGTGTCGTCCGCTTCGTATATGTACACGGAGCGCCGCGTGCACAGACCTTCGCGATAGACAAACAGCAATTAAGTGGTGTTTCGTGGTTGGACCGCGATGACGTACGGTTGGTTGGTTGGTGGGTTGGGTCCCAAACACACACACACACACACACACACACACACACACACACACACACTATCATTGTGGGAGTTTTATCTTTTTCTTTGTGGCTAGCTGGCTGCCAGTATCAGTTACAGAACATTAGAACATCAAAACATCCAATAGCAAAGTACAATAATAATAAAAAGCGAAAACAAGTGAACATGAATGTACAGTACGTGAAAGGGAGGAAACTACCACCGGCAACTAGTAGTGGTGCCCGGGTGCGATAATCGCTTGATCACTTCCATTGATGCAATTTCCTCGTGATCGTGCGTTTGGGGTGGGTGCGTTTGGTATGTGCGTGTGTATCGCGGTACATCATCGTCATCGGCTGCATCTAAATTGATTTCATAAAAACACCTTTCGCACATAACAATTAACTCGAATGGATAATGGGTATTTGTCTAGATACAGGTAAGCTATACGAAAGGAGCAGAATCGTTCGTGCGTATGATCCGATGTGGGTTTTTTTTCCGGATATTTAATTTTATACACATTTATTTGAAAGTTTTCTTCGAAAAATATCAACAAAAACACTGTTCTTAATTTCCCCTTTTTCTTCTGTGGTAGAAAAAAACAACAGTGCGTCCGACATAGAGGACCCAGACTGGAAAGGCGGTGGGCCAAGCTCGCGCTCCGCTGTGGTACGCACGCCGAAAAGTGCCATCACCGGGATGCAGAACACCGGCAAGGTGAAGTTCGATCCACCGAAGGTGCCCGTCATATTCGTGCTAGGTAATGGATGAACACACCGCATGTGAGGCTTAGGTCATATTAATTGGCCTTTTTTCCTCTTTCCCTCTGTCTTGCTATGGGTGTAAACTAGGTGGCCCCGGTAGTGGTAAAGTAACGCACTGCGATACTCTGATGCAGGAGCGCCGCGGTGTTACGCACATCAACATGATGGACCTGCTGCAACAGTACGCCATCGGGAATGGTAAGTGGACACATTTCTTCTGACTCTTCGTTTTTTTATCCGTTGTTGGTCTAGGCCTGGAGGTATACACGTGGGCTTGGACTATCATTTTATGATTAAAATACCTTTAATAGGATACGAAAGCCAGTCATACATATGATAGATTCGATCCATACGGATCTTGAACTCATGTCTGGTATGTCGTTAAGTCGTGCGAGCTGACGACTGTACCACCTGGGACCAGCCCAAGTGAACGACATCTATGGTCCAATAAAACCAAACACATCGACTGATCTCCTGATAAAGTTAATGTTTTTACTTGAGTTTAAATCCTTGAAAATTCTTAACTATGCAAAAAAGGACCAAGGACATTGTTGGGATGTCCAACGTTGCCAACGAGGAACTCTAATAACTTTCGCAGAAACGTAACAAAATCAATACTCTTCCAGTAATTATTTCTCCAATTTGCCTATGATACTCCACCATCTGGTCGCAATGCCATCGCAATGGCCAATGCCCCCGGCCCTGACAGGCAAACTGTCTCTCTTGCACAAACAAGTAGGCCTCCAGCTCCAAGTGCACGTCCTCAAGGGAAGGATAATTGCGGCATGAACTTTTCATGGACATACATTCCACCTTACCGTAGCGACTATTGGCCATCGAAGAAGTCTAACCATTTCCTTGTCTGAGCGTCCCTTCCTATCTGTCCTGTACCGAACCAGGACCGAGAACCGAAACCGGACTCGATCGATTTCCAATAGCCCTTGATTTGCTTTCGTCAGTTCGGGTGGTGGATTGCGCGGTTGCTGGGGCAGCCCGGGAGTTGATAAATTAATCAAATATTGATTAAGGTCAAATAGCGCACCTAACACAATCATTTAACCGGATACGCCACATTACCATACCGCTTTTGTTCGGTTGCGTTGGACATCAACTCCCCTCTGCTCGCCCAGGGAAGGAGGCACTTCCCAAGGTCTTGGAGCGAAGCTTCTTGACGCGTTGCTGACGGAAGGTTGACGGTTGTAACACGGTAGCTTTTCCTTTATCCACAGATATGCAAGACTTCTCCCAGCTTTCCTCGCGCACGGTCACCGAGGTGCTGATGCTGGAAATGAAAATGTCACCCGCCGCCAAAACCTACCTGGTGTCCGGATATCCCCGATCGATGCGGGACGTCGTCGAGTACTCCGAGAAGGTACGATAGCTGGGAATTAAGCTTAAGATCATATTTTAATATCAGTAAGTTACCAAACAACGGTCTGTTCAGTACAATGGAGCTACGACCACACTAAACTCACATGCTCCAAAAATCAATCGATACGTTAGAATGCAAATTTCCTCGAACAATACCAATGCTTGATCCGCTTGATACAAGCTGCTGACAGTTTGTTTGTCAAAGTCATTAAACCACTCCGCACTCCTCCCTGGTAAATGATGTGCGTTCGTCCCGTTCGAGTCCAGACCCTTACATTGGTTGACTATGAATAGATATTCAATTGATTCTGGCCTTACTGGTTTGGTCGTTTGTCTAACCTTGGATGGAGGAAGCACATACACATCAAAAGGGCCCAGCGATCATGTGGTTTTCCCTTTCTCTCTCGTTATCCAGATCCAGGTAATTAACGGTGTGATACTCATATCCTGGCGCCAGGCCGTCCTACAGAAGCAGATCGATTACGGTGCCAAGCTGGGCCACGTGGTGCTGTCGCTGGCCAAGATGGAGCTGGAGAACTTCTTCAGGAACGTGATGCCGGTGGCGGACTACTTCGATCAGAGCGATATGTTGATCGCGGTAAGCAGGATCTTCATTCTTCTGATAGCTGCTAAAGTGTTCAACCAAATTATTCCTATTTATTATTTCAAATTCTTCTTCCACTAGATAAACGGTGAACGATCGCCGTCGGAGGTGTACAAAGACTTCCGCACCGCCGTACTCGACATACTCGGTGCACAAGAAAATCAGGAAGCACTGTTGAACGGAGTCGCAGGTATGGGCAGGGGCGTAGATGACATACCCGGCAGTATAGTTAGTGTAGACACGGCACCTAGTCAACCTAAGGTCATTGCAGCTCCACCCGCACATCAAGTAGAGTTAAACCATGCCCGCGCGTCTCCGCCGCCGGTCCGCCCGAACCCGCCGGCCGGCCCGATGATGGCCCGCCCGACGTCGCACGGGCTGCTGCACCGGCAGCAGTCCCGCACGAGCCTGCACCAGACGGCGCTGACGGGCATCATGACGGGCGAGACGGCTACGGCCGTGTCGCCGGAGCGCTTTCGGCCACGGGCAGCCGTACCACCGCCCGTCATCTGGGTGATTGGTGGGCCGGGAAGCAATAAGGCGATGCTGTGCCTGAAGGCGGTCGGCAGCAATCCGGGCTGGGGTCATTTCAGGTGAGTGGTGTGGAGCTCTTGTCTTTCGTAAAAATACTTTCCTGCTAATAATGAGCGTTCTTGGGTTGCGCCAGTGTGGGACGAACGTTACGCGCGGTGGCCGAATCGGGACCACGTGTTGGATCGGATAACTACGCAGTGAAGGAAGCAATAACGGCGGGTGAGATGGTGCCGAAGAAGTCGCTCGATGCCCTGATCCACAGCCAGCTGATGCAGTTGGCCGACCGGCGGGGTGTCATCATCG
The DNA here is from genome assembly GCF_943734735.2 of Anopheles gambiae. Classification (NCBI taxonomy): domain Eukaryota; kingdom Metazoa; phylum Arthropoda; class Insecta; order Diptera; family Culicidae; genus Anopheles; species Anopheles gambiae. The sequence goes on along the minus strand of NC_064602.1, from coordinate 31,174,380 downwards.
ATGGGTACCCGAGGGATATGGAGCAGGTCGCTGATTTCGAACGGAAGGTAAGGGACTTTGGCAGCAGGATCTTGTTGGAAGATGTGTACGAAGTTCGCTCTAATTATCGTTCTCCTTACAGTACAATCAAAAGCCTCCGATCGTGCTGCTGGACTGCTCGAAGCTGCAGCTTGGCCGGGGCCGGTTGGACGATACCGTGTCCTCCTTCCGCCGACGGTTGGAACTGTTCCGGGAGCTGACGCTGCCGATGCTCAAAGAGATGGATACCGCGGGTCGGCTCACCATCGTAAGTAGCAAGAGTGTCAGAATGTTGTTTTTTTGGTTATCTTTTTTTTCTGTGTTCCACTCCACGCCAACGCCCCCATCTGCACTGCAAAGTCAAGGAACGCCCTCGGGAAACTTCACCACCCACGGCATACCATCAATTTCAGCAAATACATTATTAATCATTCGGAACTTGTGTGTCCTTCCGCCGGAGTTGTTTTTGGTTGTATTATTCACCCTTCGTACACACACACACACATACGCCTTCGCACGCCACTCAAATTAGCCCCTCTCCAGACCCTCACAACTCAACCGCCCGTCGGTGGCTCCCTCTCTCTCTCTCCCCTTTCTCGTTCAAGGTTGACGGTGACACGGACAGCCCCACGGTACAGCGCGAGTTCGAGCGAATTGTGCGCGTCAATGTGGAGCGGGTGTTGAACTCCGACCGGCCTGACTCCACCGGGGACATACCGCCGGTACAGATCGGCACGTTCAAGACGGTGCTGCAGCGATCGCAGCGCACCGACAGCATGGACGCGATCGTACAGGATCTCGACGCGGACATGCCCGGTGCGGTGCCGACGATCAGCCACCACGTCAGCCTGGCCAACGGGCATCTGCCGGGCAGTGGGAAGGTGGGGGTCCAGCCGGCCAAAAATGGGTACGTCCCCAATGGACGGCCCAATTTCCGCAACATGCTCGAGGAAGCGGACAGCTATCCGATAGATTCGCACATCTAGAAGGGGTGAAGGTAGAAGTAGCAGCAGCAGCAGCAGTAGTGGTAGTATTGGAGTATGCAATAAGTACAAACGACATTCGAGCAGTTGGTAGGAGGTATGTTAGTGAGGATGCGCTTCAAAAGCGCTTTCCCACGGATCGGTTCTTAACGTAACGGAGCCCAAAACAGCTTTAACAAAACAAAAATGAACAAACAGGTGAAACAGGTGTTCGGGGGGAAGAGGAAAGGGTTCGTTGCTTATGCATTGGCATTGGTGTGCCAAACGGAAGGAGTATTGGAAGGGACAGTAAGGAAATAGGGGGGAGGGGATGTCAAATGTTAGAAAGATGTGAGGAGAGATGTGTTATCCTTTGTAGTTGTTCATTCGTGCAAACAGGAAAACAGATTTGTTAGACGGTAGAGGTTTTACAGATATATTTCGTTTTTCTGGTAGTATGCTAGTGCAGAGAGGACACTAAAAAGATGGTATTATTTTTTATTCAATAAAAGAAGTAATCAGTGCATTTTAAATGATTGAAAAGAGGCAAAGAGGTTTGATTTACAGCATTTAAATTGTCATGTAACGCAATAAAACGATAATAAAATCTAAACTCTTCTAGCATTTTCGTTAGAAATTATTATAATAAATATGGGGTTTATATGTGTTTTTAAATTGTGAATGAAGAAAGAAACTCTACACACACACACACACACACACACACACACAGACACACTCATCCATTGGAGAGTTGAGTAACTACCACTCCAAGGACGCCTTCTATGAAACCGTGAAATTATGAATGATTTAAATATATCCATACCGCCGAGAGGAGGATAGAAAGAAACAATAACCCTTTTCTGCTATTGCGCATTCTCCAAAACAAAGCAAAGTAAATGAAAACTCTGCCATCCGTCTCATTCGCTCTCACACTTTAAACTTTTGTCTCTGTATGTCCTGTGTCTCTTTTAGTGTCCACAGACTGTGGAGACTTTACTCACGTGATGGATTAAGCATTACCTCTCTTTCACGCTCTCTCTGTTTTCCTTTCTGTGTCTCTTTTGTTTCCTTCTTTACGCTCTCATCTCAAATGGCAATATGGCAAGCCCGATGACAATGCATGTAATGGAAATGGCCGGATGGATGAGTACGGAGAAAATTGTCGTTTTTCTGAGAAAAAACAGCATTTCCTGCTCATCTCAGTTTAAATGCAGTGCTGATGTAAACAAACCTCGTTGGTTGGGTTGTGTGGAGCGGAAATATCAGCGTTTCACGGTGCAAGTAGGTTGATTTTATAGCTCACCGAAAAAGAGCAGTAGGCTGTTTTGTGCATCACGCGGGGTGTAGTTAGTGTAAAGAATTTTGCTCAAAATTGACCCGTAGAAGTGTTCCGCTGTGCTGTGATTTATTGAAGGTAAGTTGTTCACTGCAAGATCCTTGTGTTGTGCAATGTTTTAATGTTACAATGCGAAAAAGAAATAGAGTTTAATAGGGGAAGTGATTTGCTAGAAGATGGTGCTTTTATCAAAAACTTTGAGGTTTGATCGATATTTTTGTCCTAAACGGAATTCAACTTCCTTCTATCGGTCGTCCAACGGAGGTTTTATAGTGTTCGAAAGAAAATTCGACACGCCTCGGGGGGAGAGGGAGAGAGAGAGAGAGAGAGAGAAGAAATGTTGTCCTTGAAAATTGTGTGTCACTCCGCACAATAAAACAACCGTGCCAGTAGTGATTTCCCTCTTGGCATGTAAACATTCTCGAGAAAGGGGACATTCTACTCCGCCAAAATTGGCACCGATTTGGAATTTCAAAAAGGTGGAAAAATTAAAGCTGTGTTAAAAAAAAATCAATACTGAAAGTAAACCATTATTTGTGGTACAATGTTGTATAACAAATTATGCAATAATTTCGCATATTACATCGCCCTTGAAGCATAATCAATTTTCTTCTCATTTACAGTATCGCATTTCAGACGCGCGACTCGCTCTCCGATACGGATCGTTCACCGCTTGATCAAAACTGACGGCAATTACTACTACTTAGCGCGGAACCTCACCACTACAGCGACTTCCGCACGCATTAGCGCTCGCGTGCATACGCAAATTGCCAACCAACGCGCAACGTTTACGAGAAGCGGAACGAACGCTCGAGAGCGAGAGAACGATATTCGACTGGCCGCAGCGTTGAATTAAAAATAAAGCAAAACCCACGTCACCGACACCGCCACCGCGTGAACTGATCAAGCCTGGTTACACGCTGCCCTTACCTTCCCCAATGTTGTTTGCTCGCTAAAACAAGCGCAAACGCACGCACACCAGCGCGAAACGCAAACAAATTGCGCGCAGCTAGTCGTATTAGAGATAGAGATAGTGAGCGAGAAGGTTTTTCGCAAATTCAGTTCCGACACCCGGTCGAGCTAGAGAAGAAGCTCAGTTCACGCCGTGCTTGCGTTTAGTATTACTTGTGGATTTCGTGCAGCAAGCAAGCCTCGCAAAGTTCGTCATAATGGTGAGTGAATGGCGAATGGGACCCAAAGTGTGTGGCCCAATGTTTCGGTTGTTCGTTTGGTGTGTTGGGTTGGATTTTTTGGGCCCCCGTTGCATCCCGTTACTTTTCCTTATTTTGTGTGTTTATTAAAGGCGGGAGTTTGTTCTTGATTTGTTTGTGCATTAAACGCTCTGACCAATCATTAGCAGCACTCACGTGCGCTTATCGTGTGAAATGAGACTTGACCTAACGTCTTGTGAGTGTTGATTGGAGTGGCCAACCCCATGAGCCAACAAGTCTACCACCAGCACGGTTACGTAACGAACGCTGCTGAATGGCATTCCGAACGGGTGATTTTTCCTCACGCTGTGAACCCTGTACGATGATAGCCCCAAGGGCAGTAGGCCCATGAACCTAGAGGAATTTGACCGCGGTGTCATTAACGTAGCCCGTTAAAGCCGAAGGGAACTCCCTTGCTAAGCAGCTAGCAAGCTACCCAAGGCCAGTCGGATGAGGTTTGTTTTTGAGGTTGTATCTAACCAAAAAGCGCACAATCTCTCGGACACGACCGTGTGTTCTTGTGTCTGGCGTGTCTAAAAATACGCCCGCCGAACCGTGTTCAAGGCATGAAATGTTGACCTCCCATAGTACCATCACGACAAACGCAGGCCAACCCCTGCGGTTGGCAGTGAAAAGTGAAATTTTAATGTTAGCTTATTCATTATCTTAGATCTTGCGGAGGCGAAGGAAGAGCTACCGTTGAATCCTTTTTTTGTGTTTTTTTTTTGTTTGTTGCCCTGATACCTTATGTAAATATAGGATGGCAGGCACATGATGAGACCTTTATCGGCACAATCGGTACTATTTTCGTAAAAGTTGGCTGTTGAAAAATGCAGCAGCGCCCGTCCTTAATAGCGTGTGAAATTGAGCGTCGGTCAAGCGCTAGCGGGCAATTGATTAAGCTACAATGTGTCGTGTTGGAAATGTGTTGAAAATAGACCAAATTTATTTTGATTGTTGTTGTTGTTGAGTAGATCACTCCCTCGATCGATGGGATGGGTGACGCTAAAGGCGGGAGATATCATTAGTTTAGCAATTAGGTAATGCGTGACCTCCAATTCCTGTTCTTGATCCCTTCTTCATCTCCATCATGTCATGCTGGTTTAATTGATCCTCCCGTTCATTGTACTGTCCCGTTCATGCGCATTGTGCTGCGCGGTGTAGTTATTCATGTGCCATCAGATGGCGCTGGAGCAAGAATCCAAGGCAAAGGAGAAGGCTAGTACGTCCACGCCACCATCCGGAGGCAGCTCACCGGCGGTACAGGTACCGAACGCTGGTGGCGTCTCGACTGGCCACGTAAGTTACACCTCAAGGCCGTTTGTATCTGCTCTTACCACTTCCCGCCCAGTGCTTTTGCTTTCTTCTCTTATGCCCCAAAACCTTAACCTAATGATCGGCCTCGGGCAGGTGCGCTTGAAAGCAACACTCGTGTACCGCTCAGTCAGCCTCAGTCCTCTACGTAATGGCTTGTTTTTCCTTTTTCGATCTATAAACTAATCCACTCCAAATGGTTACTATTTAAATTTGTTTCTAAAATTTGTTGCATTTTTGTGTGTTTTTCTTTTCCTTTAATTTTCACAACCTGTTTAGATGCGTGAAGCCAACGTACCGATCATCTGGGTCCTGGGTGGCCCGGGCTGTGGCAAGGGTACGCAGTGTGCGAAGATCGTCGCCAAGTACAACTTCTCGCACTTCAGCACCGGCGATCTGCTGCGCGATGAGGTCGCGTCCGGCTCGGACAAGGGCAAGGAGCTGCAGGACATGATGCGGCAGGGCATTCTGGTGCCGAACGAGACGGTGCTGAAGCTGCTGGAGGCTGCCATGGTGAAGGCGCTGAACGGTACCGTCGGCTATCTGATCGATGGGTGAGTAGTCGAAGTGGGGCAAGGACTTTAAAAGGACAGCGAAACCTGACACTGCACCTTTTTACTATTAATTCTCAGCTATCCACGTGAACCTGCCCAGGGACCGGAGTTTGAGAAGTTTATCGCGCCGGTCGACATCATCCTGTACTTTGAGTGCTCGAATGTAAGTAGAAACCTGATATGCTTGTAACCACCTCTTGTGCAACGCGTTTGTTTAGTCTTTGTGCACGAGAAAAGCGGTCGTGATGATCCAGAAGATGGCCCCATCGTGCACGTGCTGCACGTAGTTGTCCATGTACGGGTCGAGAATGTACTTCATCTTGTAGTGCAGGCCCTGCAGCTGCTTCTCCACGATCGAGCAGAAGCACACGATCCGGTAGCGGGGCAGCGCGAGATTGCGCAGCCGATCCTTTACCGCCTTCGCGATCGATTGGCTCATCTCGAGGTTTTTCTCCGGATTGTACACCCACGTGAGCAGGTCGCCGTCCTCGTTGCGCACGACAAACTGCTGCTTGACGACGCGCGCAATCATCGCCTTGATCTTGCGTATGTTGTAGTTCGGCACAAAGATCTCGTCGTCGAGCTCTTCGCGGTTGATCAGACTGTTGAGATCCTTCGACACGTCTTTGTACTTGTTCTTTCGGTTCGCTAGGGCAGCCGTTAGTGTGTCCGTGAAGCGTATCGGTGCTTGTTTCTCTCCTTTTTGTCCACTATTATGAAATGGAGAAAAATAGGGCTTTGAAAGGGGTTTTTTTTTGAGGCACTTTAGGAAACTTACGGCTTGGAGCCCATTTTCATGCCTCCCCAAGTCGTCATCTTTCACGAGATAGGATACTGGGCGAGGTGAATAGTATCGAATTTCTACTGCAACTGACACTCTACGGCGCTGTGCATTTGCTGCAAAGCTGCACATGCACTTTTTTGCCACAAAAAATGCTCAAGGTCTTATGGAATCGATTGCGATGGGTAAACACTAAAAATGGCAATTAACATCATGTCAGGACGATGTCGATCATGGACAGCAATTTCAGGGCTGTGTGTGTTTGCGAATGTGTTATGTAAGCGGTCTGTCGGGCGTTGGCAATGCTTTCAATTGCAAGACAATGTTTCGAAGTATATAGGTCAATAGAGGAATATTTAACATTTTTCTATTTTGTTTTTGTACAATATTTTTCACCTGATAGGAAACGCTGGTGGCACGTATCATGAAGCGAGCGGCTGAGTCGTCAACGGTTCGTGCGGACGATAACGAGGAAACACTGAAGACTCGTATCGCCACCTTCCGGGAGAACACGGAAAAGATTCTGGTCCAGTATCCCACCCAGCTGAGGAGGGTAAGTACATCGGCCTTTGTTCGCCTTTCTGTATGCAATCTGCATCACACTGCGCCGTAATTCATACCAAGCGCATGACAAAAGGTGCTCGGAGGGAATTCAATTAATCTAACCGTTGTTTCTTCCTTCGAAACAGATCAACGCCGAGCGTGCGCCGGAAGAAATCTTTGCCGATGTGGAGAAGTCGATCGATGAGCTGCTTGCAGCGAAGAAGAAGTAAACGCCCCCGCCTACCCACGGTCCAAATTTTCTGTTGCTTTATCAGCGCATGCAATCCAAGCATCCCCGTTTCTGCACAATCATTCGTCGACCGTACGAGCGACGCGTCGGTGGCTCGGTGGCGATATAGTAGTGTTTATTTATAAAGCACGGTGTGCGTGCTGCACAGATATGAGAGCAGCAGCAAACCCCCCAAGACATGACATGTAGCAGAATGACGGAGCGGCAAACCGGCAATGAAACCAAAACAAAATACGCTTATCAATTTCAATAATAGCTGTTAAGACAGTAGGACAAAAATCGTGTGGCTGCTCTGTTCGTGTGGGTTTTTGGAGTCGATGTGTCGGGAAGTGTTCGTGTTGAATTTATTTAGCGTAGCGTACCACTGCTCAATCAATCAGTGTTTTGTCGCGTTTTGACCGTCGTTTTGCATACAGAGCTTTAAAGCCAAAGAAAAGCGTTCTAGAAGCCGTTCTCGATTAGTCGGTTCGCTTCACCGAGAGCCGAAAAGAATGAGTTAATAAATTTATGTCTTATTTAAGCCATGGTTTCTTTCATTTGTGCTGTCACGTTGTAACGCGACGCGAAGGAGCGATTCGGTTGTTGGGGCGCTTGACAAAGCATTTGCGTTTCAGTTTCGGTGCGTAGAGAGCGGGTCCCGATGTGTGCAGCTCACAGATGTACGGTAAGGTTCGATTGCAGTTGAAAACCTTCCAGGAACCTTCGTCGGTGAGTGCGGCGCAGCTGGGAGAAGTGCGATTCCTTCTGCAAAGATTAGAGGTATAAACTCAAATAATAATCAAAGATAGCAAAGATGTCACTAAGCTTACGCTGGATGGCCAGGAGACCACGCGCGAAAGCGGAAACAATCCAACCGCTCGTCGGCAGATGTGAAGAATCGATTTTTCACCGTCTCGTTTAACCCGACATAGTACAGTGGCTCAATTGCAGAGCTGGTGTCAGTGGAGTTGTTCGTCGTATAATTCGTCTCCGGAAGGCTTGCAATGTACTTAGACAGCTGAAACGTCCGGGCATCGCTGGCAATGTGCGCGAGACTGCCGCCAGCACTGACACAGGCGTTGTACGCATTCGAGTAGTTTAGCTTCGTGTCCTCGAACAGGAACATCCCGATCGATGGTATACAGGTGGCGTTGCCAGCAGCTGCGATAAAACACAGGAGCTCACGAAAAGATTCACTCACACACATAAACTCTAAGCGTCCTACTTACGCAACAGTCGCGCATAAAGCGTGTAGTAATCGAACCGCGTATCGTTGACAATCGTCGACAGGTTCCGATACTCGGGACAGTCGAGCACGTGGCAGTTGTAGAAATCTTCAAACCCAAACGAAGCAACGCGCGGTGGCGCCGGTTTCCATGACGATACGGTCGACTGATTTTGCTCCCGCTCTCTAACCACATCGTACCAGTTGGTGCTGTTGCGCTTTACCGGCGCAAAGTTAAACGCCAGCCCCTGCTTATCCCGTGCGTAGTCAGCACACTCGCGTACGGATTGTACATTAACGAGCCCGATCACGGTACGATTCGATCGCTGGCAGTGACGCAGTGGATAAAACTGGTGCACAATTTTGCGCGCGTTCGCTTCACAGTGCCGATCGGTGGCTCCCTCTGGTGGGTGGTGCGAAAGCACCAGCGCCGCTAGTACCGCTGTCAAGCGCATAGTGTGGTGAGCAAGCAAGTGAAGCGTGTAGTGATCGTATGAAACCGACGCTCTCGTGCGTACTTAGTGTATGACATTGAGAATAAGTGAATGAGAGTGACAGTGCGTCACACAGTGAAGGACAGCTCAATAGCCGTCACTGTCATCATGAGATGTCACGAATAAATCGTAGCGCATAAGGTTTGGGTTTTTCATTCAGCGATTTTATTTTACTGCATTTGCATCATCATCGTGGCAGAGTGGGCTGGAACGATGCCCGGGGGGAGGGCGGGAAATCGTTTCAGTGGGAGTTTTACTCGCCCTCCACTACCAGGGTGGGAGTGTTTCTTCTTCGTCTACTTCTCGTTCTTCTTTACACAGAGCAAAAAGGGTTGACCCCACACAAACTAATCTACTTAGGGTTTCTTGTCTAGTACGACGGTACCGTACCGGTTTTCTTAACATAAGTCATGAAGCTAACCGATGCACACGCGCGCTACTGTATGAGTGTGTGCGTGTGAGTGAGTGTTGGTGAAGGGGCATAGTGGTGAACGAGTTTGTACTTAAGTTTGTTTTGTGTTACCGTTTGCTACTGTGCTATGCAGCGGCACAGGTGACAGTGACACAGTGGTAGGGAGTATAAAACATCTTAAATCTTCAATAAGTAGTAGTAAAAGAAAAGCTGTATTTGTGTGTACTGCTGGGTAGAAGAAGATGTCCAAGGGCAGACACCGTTTGGTGTTTAGTCTCTGTCTCTTATCGGTCAGTGCGCTCTTTCTGCTATGGAGTAACTTCTTTGCTACTACTGCTACTACTATGACTCTATTTCCTTCGTCATTTTTATTACCTCATCATCAAAACCGACGCTGAAGAAACAAGTTAACACAGACACACACTCACACACACTCTCTTGGAATAAAGGAGTATTGATACTCCATCTTTATAAACAGGACTGTTTGTTTGCTTGCTTGTGTTTTGTTCTGTTCCATTTACTATTTGAGAACGTCTTTCTAAAGCTACCGCGTTCACATTACTTCCTGCAGAGAAGAAATACCATCGCGCACACACACACACTTACCAACGGTTTAGCTTACTTGTTTATATGGTTGTCATGGGTTTTTTGAAGTGAGTTTTGTTTTACTGTAGTACTATCAACTGTTTTGTTTGTTTGTTTGTTTGTTGAAGCTTTGTTCTCTAATACACATCAAATTGGTTTGTTGCCTAAATGGATGATTTCTTGTTTTGCTTCTTTTCCTTTAACGAGTTAGGTTTTGGGGTTGTTTCTCTCTAATGCACACACATTTTTGTTCACTCTTTACTGTTTTTTACTGTTTTCTTTTTCCTCTTTTTCTTTCTTCTTTTTTCTTACTGCTTCTTCTTCTTCTTATTTATCTTCTTCTCTCTCTTTATGTAAATGTTTTCCTCTTCTTTATCACTTTCGCAAAATGTTTCAACTTTTTTTCTTCACTATATTTATAGACACAATTTTCCATCTCGGTATGAAGCGCAAAAAGGAGTACACCATAATTAGTGAGTCGATGCGTGTTTAATCACATTGAATGAACGCTACTAGTGTTACACTGTTTCTCTTCTCTTTCCTCATCCTCTTGTCTCGTGTCGCGCGCGCGCGCCAATGCTTCTCTCTACAACTGTGTCTACAATTTTATTGCCAATTTTTTGTATGTTTTACTAATCGAATTTGTTATATATTTTCATTTTTTTCCATTGAAAACTGGTGTTTGTGTTGTTTTTTGTTTCGTTTTTAAATATTTTACTTCTGTGTTTTTTTGTTGCTTTCATCATATTGTGTCAGAAAAAATAGCATACGCAACGTACTTTTTTTAATGTTTCTTCACTTTGTGCGACGAACCAAACCCAATGTATCGGCTTTTTTTCCTACGCAAGAGTTTGTTTTAAAATATTATTATAGTAAATAATCTTTTTTTTTCTTCTATTATCTGACTCTTGAATTGATCAGTTACATTTTCCTCTTCATCGGCTTCGTTTCATGCAATAAGATATGTTCTTTCCACATTTCGTTACGTAAAACGGCTCCACTCACAGCTGCAAGGAAACAAAATCCGCCTAAAACAACCTTTAAATGTGCGTTTTTGTTGTTCAATAAATCTAACATATCTCGTGCCTCGTACGGTGTTTTCTTCTTCGGTGGAATGCATTCCGCACACACACACACACACAGCCCTGCGTGTGTGTGTGTGTGTTTACATTAGTATCAGGTGAGTAAACTAAGCACCACTCGTGAGTAAAGCAACTTAATCGAAATATATTGGAGCATATAAAACGGGTGTAAAACTATTTAATGAATGATTGTATTGAAGTACTTCTCGCGATGGGGCAGACCATAACTAACGTAACGTATGTATATCAGTTTCTGGCAGTCTTTTAAATCGTTCGTTTCACAAGATCCTTTCAATGAGTCCCACGTAGCCATGCGCGGGTACGCTGCAATTGTAACAAAGTTTTCCGTGTTTTAATACGTACTAAAGCGGTTAGGCTAAACGTTCACCCTCCTCCGAACAAACAATACTCTCAACAAATGATGCGCTTTGACTAGTTAATAGATTTAGCTAACCATACCTAACGAAACACTTTGCATTCTTCACAAAAGCAGAACACATACAACTCAACACGCTTTGGTACCATAGGTTGGTGTACCCGGGCTACACTGAATTGCTGAAGCGATTACCACTGCATTCTCTCTCTCTGAGATCACTGTACCTACAACCTCGATTTACCCTCAGACCCTCGTTCGTTTTCCAACATTAAAGCTTAAACACTATTCTACACGATTATCGAAAAAAAGAAGGGGTTTTCATGGGCTCTTCCCTTTCCTCTCTTTAGGAGCCATTCTCCAGCAGCGCATCCTTTTCACCTTCGCCGAAATGGTGCGAGCTAGCGTTGGTACTGTTCTTACCCTCCAGCAGTGGCGTTTGGGCGTCACTCTCGTCGGCCGGCGTTGCCTCACCGCCATTGAACAGACTCGACGATCGGACGCTCGATTGGGCCGTTTTGCTGACGCTCGTCTCCACCGTAGTCGAGCTGGTGCTGCTCGTACTCGAAATGGTGGTCGTCTTCTCCGACACAACCGTAAGCTTCGTGCTGGTGGTGGTGGTGGTGTTGTTGCTAATGCTGCTGCTGCTTTCCTGCAGCATCGCCGTCGACGCGTTCGATGCCTTCATCTCCACGTACTCCTGATTCAGCCGCACACTGTTCGGGCTGGCCGTGCTCGGGCTCGACACCGAGTGTAGCTGGTGGGCGGGTGACGCTCCATCGCCTGGTGGCGGTGCCAGTGCCGGCGGGCTTTCTTTCGATTCGTCCACCTCCTGGACCGTCTCCATCGCGGTCAGGTTCTGCAGAATCGGCGACGCGGTCGGTCCCGTCGGTCGCGGTACCTTCCCCTGCAGGTAGTACGTCATCAGCTGTCCCTTGCCCTTGACCGCGACGAGCCCGCGCTGCTCGAACGTGTAGCCGAAGGTTTGCAGTATCTGGCAGGTTTCCTCCGTCACCTGGATGGCGCCGGCCTTGCCCGTGCTTTCCATCCGCGACGCCACATTTACCGTGTTGCCCCAGATGTCGTAGTGGGGTTTGCGCGCACCAATCACGCCCGCCGTAATCGGCCCATGGTTGACGCCCATCTTCAGCACGAAATGGTTGAACGACTGCTCGTTGATGCCCTGCAGCGCTTTCTTCAGCTCGAGCGCAAACTCTACCAGCAGTGCCAGGTGGGCCCACCGGACCGACACCGGATCGTCCGGTTTGACGATGCGTGACGGGTTGAGACCGCTCGCCGCCATGTACGTGGAGCCGATCGTTTTGATTTTGATGATGTCCTGAAACTGGGGTAGCTCCAGCAGCTGCAAATGAACAGAGAGCAGCGCTCAGCCCAGTGACCTTCGGAAGCCCCTCTCTCCTAACCACACACTTACCGCATCAAAGTCGGAGATGACCTCGTTGAGAAAGCGCAAACACTCCAGGCCCTGGTTGTTGACCGTTTCCTCCGAGTAGAAGTCGGAAAAGTTGGGCATGCTAGCGAACAGGACACCCACCTCGGCGTAGCTCTGCGAGTACAGGTCGTCGTGCGAGCGCTTCCGGTTGCCCATAAAGTGTTCCGCGACGTGCATCGGCAGGACGTTGTACACGAGCGCCTCATTCCGGCGCCTCATATCGCTCGCCTTCTCCTTCTGGTCGATCACCTCCGTCTTCCACATGAATATTACACGATCTACTTTATCGATCTGAAAGTGGGGAGGCGAAAAGGAGACGAGAAAGCGGGCTTTAATTAGTGATACCGACCAATGCCAACAACCACGATGGGAAGCAAATCATTACGTGTCGGGCCAGGAAGGAAAGCGCTATCGTTACGGCGACCAGCAGCGCGGACAGAGTGTAGCGTAGCGGAAAGCTGCAACAAGAAAGAACAAGAAAAACTTCCAATTAGTACTAACAACGAACTGGCAAAAGAAGGCAGGAAAAAAAACACAGACAAAACACAGCCCACAAAACAGCCCCGCGTCTCAGCGAATACTTACACGTTCATAATGCCAAAGTCCTCGTTCCGGAACGCTTCGTCCAGGTGGAAGATGTTCACGTAGCAATGGATCGCTACGGTGGTGATTTGTGCGTGGGCCAGCACGAAGCAGACGGTGTTGAGCATAACGAAATAAAAGCGTATCAGCAGATGTTGGCCCTTCTGATGAATCTATTTTCACCACTTGTGGTGGGGACCAGCAGGGGCAATGGTATTAACGGGGGAAAGGAACGGAAAGGAAGTTGCCGCACGAGGAACAGGCTCTACCGGATGATGGGGTCAAGAAGTTAAATAGGTTTTGCTCACAGCGCTGCCACATCGATTAGCATGGCCCAGAGGGATGGGGTTTAGTACTAAAGCCTCAGGAATTCGCATCAGCACTTCGCCCACGTGTAACGACATCCAAAGTGAGGCTAATAATCAAAGCCCAAGGGGGGCAGCCGGCAGCTACCCGTAAAGCTATTACTTTTTAATTAGTTTGTGCTAATGATGGTCAGCAGGAATTATTCAGTAAAGTATAAATCCCTGTTTGTGTTGCCCGGCTAGCACTGCCCTGCTTTGCGGAGAATGCAAAGCCAACGTGTAGGACGAAGCGCTCGAATCAAACAGCAGGGTGGGATAGGTTGGTTTTCCTTCCTCCAAGAAAGGATTGAATCAACTTCATTCCTGGTTTGAAAGACATTTTATGCCCTCCCATCCCCAGTCACACGAACAATGTCAAGAGAGCTCGTTGAATGCAGTGAGTGGCAGTGTGGGGTCCGCGTATTATCTTGGGAACTTTTTGCATATCTTCTACGCCCTTCGTATGCACATCCGTTCGGCCAGGACATCCTGCTCCGGTGCATCCGGGCACGCAACAGGCAGGAAATTGACAGCAATCAACTGTCTTATGCCTATGCTTCCAGGGTATAAGAATAAATTTAATCAAAATGACACACACACACACTCAACGGACACAATATAGCTTCCTGTGGTACGGAGATTTGTGAGCAAAATCGGTGCGCATAGGACGCTTAACGATGGATGCCAAATCCACGCCACGTCCGACGATGGTTGCAATGTAAGCAAATACGAGTGAAAATACGGTCTGTGTGGCCCAGCACCATGTCATCCAGTTTGCGGTTTGCGGCACACGTTCCCATGGGAGCTTTTGTGGAGAAAATAGGGAGTAGGGAGAAGGGAAGAAGAGCTACAAGCTTGAGAAATGCTGTATTTACCGGTTATGATGATCATTAATAAAATTTTGCTGAGATGCGATAATTGCGTTATGATTGAGGTGGCAATTAGTATTAAAACGGTATAGTTACTGAAGTACGACGGGAACAGGCAGACGCTCGCCGGTTCCATCTCGGTCGAGGCGAACGACACGTTCGTGATGTTCAGGCTGAGCGGTGTCCGGTGCGACGCTGCCAGCTGGCCGTGGTGGTGGAGGGTGGCAGATTATTTGCGTATGCAGAACATGCCCGGAGCGCGCACGAGAGAGAGAGAGAGAGAGAGAGAGAGACAGAGAGAGAATGTGTGAAAGAGAAAATATTCAACATCGACATTAGATTGGTGTGGTGATACAGTGGTGGAAATTATTACAAGTGCACTCGTATTTTAATGCAAAATTGGATATCAAAAATTTGGATTGACCTTTTTGAACTCAAAGCTAACTTTTTTACTTAATTTTTTTTATATATCTTCTACATCGTTGACGGTCGATGTATCTGATCTGCAATTATTTGACTTTACACGATTTTCTAGGGTTTTCGTATCAAAACCTCTTAAAAACTAGGCGACCAGCCAAAGTAAAGATCGATATTCGTCAAGCGTCGTTTGTTCATTTTAAGTTCAATGACTACCCTTCTGAACGCTAAATGAATCATACTGCTGAAATCAATCATTAAAGTCGGGGGGCATTGTTCGTACTCGCTAGTATAATTTTGATTTTCACTAGCGAATCTAATGACGGCTGGTGAAAGCTTTTTTTGGTCATCAAGGAAATGGTCGTGCTGGATCTCAAATTTAAGTAGTTTTTTCTCTGTATTTTATGCAAAAATGGCTGAAATACTTTCACAATATCTATAAATTACAACCCTTTTCCAGCCTGGTTTAAGTAAAAAAAGGCAAAGTTCACCTAGCAACGAATAGAAAAAGGGAGAGTGAAATCTAGAGCGTAAGGTGCATTTGAGAGAGTTGGTGAGAATAATGCTCACAGAACACGGCGATGTGACGACCATTACATTTTCATAGCCAAAAGTAAGAGACTTCAATAAAAAAACGTATAATAAAAACATGTAAAATAACATATTTTTTTGGGCGGCTCCAAATTGTTTTGCAAATGTTTCGGTCAGCCTCCGCCAGATGCGCTAGTGAATATCTAAATTACACTAGCAAGTACGGACAATGTCCCCCGGCCTTAACGTTGTAATAATTTGGCCTCAAAAGATTGGAATATTTGTATATTTTAATATATTGTTTATTTGTACATAAATATTTGTCAACGGATATATTTGTTATAAAATAAAAGTACGCTTAAAGGAATTACACCCTCTGTATGAAGCCACTGTGACGAATTTGT
Source organism: Anopheles gambiae (assembly GCF_943734735.2). Classification (NCBI taxonomy): domain Eukaryota; kingdom Metazoa; phylum Arthropoda; class Insecta; order Diptera; family Culicidae; genus Anopheles; species Anopheles gambiae. The sequence goes on along the minus strand of NC_064602.1, from coordinate 31,158,661 downwards.
TGGGCTTATTTCACACTGATCGTGACGCGGTTTCTATCGTAGTTATAGATCCAACAGCTTCGATTAGCGTCAAACCTGGTCAACTTAAAAGAGTTCAAAGAGTAAGTCCATGTACCAGCTTTAAGTATCTAATCTCTGAGCTTTCAATAGAAATGTGCTATGTCTTTGAGCTGTAAAGCAGTACTGGTAGCATCGTTTATCGCCCACATCAGATCAGAGAACATATTTGCATTTGTGGTGCCTATGGCTTCCAAGAAGATGGAGACGTTCAAACAACACTCTGCCTTCGATCCAACGATCATAAACCAAAGTCAACTGTCTAGTGTCACAATTTCGCAATCGCAGCAAAAGACAACAAACTTCCTGATAGCAAAAAAAAAAAATAAAAACAATATACAAATCCTTAGATCCGTTTTCAATTTCCCAAATCGTAAACCTCATCTCCGCAAATCAAATCGGAATAACCACCCGACCACCCTCAACGGTGGTGGTAATTCAAACCTTGATTTAAAATCCCTTATCCCCCTAACCAGGCAAGGGGCCACCACCATCACTGTTGATAAAGATGAACTTACAAACAGTGTCGCAAAAGTTCTTCCCCCAAGCACGGCAACTTGGACGCGTACTTGGACGTGCCCATAGTGAGCCATACCGTCATGCCGTCATACTTACCATGTCGCTCACGTTCGAAACGCCCAGCAGCAGGACGATAATGATGGCCGTAGACTTCCGTAAGCTGGTACTATCGTTGTATCGTTTGCTGTTTAGAGTGATGAATGCCGGCAGAATCTGCAAATACAACGCGCAAAGGGCGTTAAAAGCGGACGTTAAAAAGGGGCAAGTGTTGGGTCCAAGTCCCTGGGCCTGGGTTGGATGGAACAATGCAATAAAAGCGAAATCACCCTCTAATTCCCTGCGGTGTCGTTTTACAATGCTTAAGCTCTTCGCACGCGGGCGTTGTAAGCCTGTGTGTCGCGTACAAAAAAGGGGTTTGAGAAAATTCTATTACAGGATTACCGCACCGGGCTGCTTATTTCGTATGCATGTTTCTTTTTTGATGACGCCGAGTTTGATCAGTGCACACGGAAAAGGGAAGCATAAAGAGGAGCGTCTGTGTGTGTGTGTGTGTAAAGTGAAATAAATCACCATAAAAGCAGCACAAGCAGAGTAGCAGAGCAAACCAACGGTATTCATCCAGTGACAGCAGCTGCAGCTGCTGAATGTGAATGAGCATTCAGTGCGGTGGGTGTGGATTTGGTTTGGCACACCAGGCGTCTCCATCGTGCCAAGCGCCGGATTGGAAGCGCAGGATTGGAATGTATTCTTTTTCCATCATAAACCATTACCGGTTGCATTGAATTATACTGCATTCTTGTGTGTGTGTGTGTGTGTGTGTGTGTGTGTGTGTGTGTGTGTGTGTGAATCCAGAGAGCAAAAGCAGGATGTAATATGCAAAAATACCCTCCCCTTCGCTAGCACGCTTGTTCCCGGGCCACGTCCATCGAGTGATGATTTATATGTGTGCACGTTTTATGCACCGCTTGCTGGTGCATCTTTCACTGTGTGCACGCTGTTCAATTTTTACTGCACAGTGTGCACACAGTGCCATTGCCAGCACCATGTGATTGAATAGATAAATGGGTGAAAGAAAAATTACACGCTGACCAGGGCCAGGAGAAGCGAGCAAAAGGGAATAATCATACCCGCCCGTCGTTTAGGACAAAGACCTGTCAGCCAAGGGCGCGCTGGAGGGATGCCAAAACGGAGGGTAGTGCTGGGAGGGCAAAAAAAATGGAAACAAAATTGCTTCTAGCTTCATATTAAACAGTGGGAAAGGTGCGGGGAGAGTATGAACAAAAAAAACGAAAGAAAAGCTAGACTACGCGCAGGAGGATGTAGCGCGAAAATGAGAACAAGTTGCCATGTCCGGCTGTCGTTTATCCTTTAGCCGCTGTACTGTATTGTCAAACGCGGATAACACGATCCCGAACAAGGCGTATCTTTTCGTATGTGTGTGTGCGCTTTTTTTTTGCTACATTCCACAACGCCACCCGCTGCTATGTTCACACCAAATGATCGGCAAACGATTGTGCTCCGTTCCGGTTCCGTTCCCTTTCGTTCGATGTGGTGTAAAATCGTTATTTATCGTTAGTGTCGCGTGCCCGTGTTGCTTACGGTCTTGCTTTTATTTTACTTGCTAACCGAACCGCTTCTTAATGCTTGATGCAGGCTCGGTGAGAGGTTAAGCGGCGGTGGCGTCGTGCTCCCGCGGCTTACTATCAGCGGCACACTTGGGCCGCTCGAGCCATATGGTGCGTGCGGCATAAATGTGAAAGCGATTGAAAGTTTATGACACAAGAAAAGTTTAAATCGTTCGTTTTTATGGAAGCGGGTTGGCGGGTTTTCGGGTTGGTTGCGTGGAAAGACGCGCCACCATTCGGACACTTTATTTTAAATTAATGAGATTGAAGCAAGTCGTCTCCCGGGGAAGGTAGGGAAACATTATTTTCCAATGGGATGAAATCGATCGGAATGTAACGCTGTGTTATAGGAGAATGAGAATGAAACGTATTAAAGCGATCATGTTATGACTATGACGTATTAAAATAAGCTTAACACATGACAAACGATTAAGAAACAGGTTTTGAAAACTGAATGGCTTAAAGGTGCTTTAAGACCCCATTTTTATAGTCTTTGGCGAAAACTGAGCATACGTTTAGGCGTTTTAACTGAAAAAGAAATTTGTGAGGATGTAATTTAGTTTTCAATAAGCTTAGCAAACAAAATATGTTTTTATTTTTTTGGTTTAAATATAGGTTGTGTACGACAACCGCTTCACATACTTTTAAATTTTATAAAACTTCAAAGCTAAACCTCTCTTTTGTACGTTTTAACAATATAGTGCATACTGTTAGGCGCTCTGGCTCAAAACAAATGTTTCACTTTTCAGCATGAGAACAGCTAGTCGAAGATTCTTTGGCCTTTATATAGAAAAAGAGATTGATTTAATTAAAAAAAAAACATTTACAAAAAAGTCAAATCCCAGAGAAATACAAAAACGCCTTAACAGGTGCATACCTTTAGGCGCTTTAGTCGAAAGTCGGCGTAGGAAGATGGACAATTATACCAAATTTATTTTTCAAAAGTCCAGAAGCGCTGGAAATTGAAATCCGTCACACCAAAACTAACTTTCCCATCAAACAAAACTTTTAACTTGCTCCAGCATTGTTCCACCCAGCTCGGCAATTAAGGTGAATGTGTTTTCCATTTCGCTTTATTTCCGCCATCTCCCACAAATAACGGAATCTACTTACCCCGGTTAGGCTTTCGGCGACGGAGATGAATACCATCACGAAAATGATCACTAGTGGCGGTATCACAATTTCGAAGTGCACCGCCGTCCTGTCCATCGGTGTGCACCAAAAATCCATCGTTTGCGAGTTGATAAGAAGAGATAATAAACAAAAAATGATGAAAAAACACACATACACAACAAGTCGTTCAAAACTGTGCCTACAGTGCTGTGCTCGGGCGGGGCGGATGAGGCCGCCAGTTTCCGAAACTAATTAGAGCAGAGCGTGCGGCAGCAACAAAAGCGACAAATAAGTCAATTCGTTCCGCGGGCTGCCGTACCGTACCTTGGCAGAACCAGCAGAGCGTACAGGATGGCGACGAACTGCACCAGCAGGGCGGCCAGCAGTGGTACCGCACTGTGCGGCTCCCGGTACTCGTTGTAGGCCGTCTCGTGCGTCTTGTCGTTGAACGTGAGGAAGATGGTCGTATCCTTGCTGATTTCGCTGTGCCCGTCCCGGCTGACGAGCTCTTTGCGGAGGCGCATCTTGTAGTCCTCGGATGCCTGCGTGTCGTCCTCCAGTGGATCCGTTTTGTCGTCCGTGCCGGGCGTGGATGGTTCGTCTCCCGCGTTTGCACCGTTCGCCGGCTGGATGGATGAGAGAGAGAGAGAGAGAGAGAGAGAGAGAGAGAGAGCGGGAGAGCAAGACATTAATGCCGACATCATCAAGGGCCCGAAAACAAACGAACGAATGCCGTCGGCAGAGATGAAGCGGAAGACGCGCAAGCATGCGATTGTTGTCGCCGGTGGAAGATAACGTCCGTTCCGCCCCGATACCCAGGCCAAGTGCCAGGCTGGCTGATGGTGGTGGTTTTCGTTTCTATATTCGAGAGGGCTCACCCTCCACCCACTACTTCTATGGCAACCGAGCAATGAAAATTAATTGCCCACCCGGCATCACGACGGGCATCCCTACCTTTGTGTCATCGTCGTCTTCGCGCAAGATCTCGGACGGTCCGTCCGGTTCGATGACCACGTCCTTCGGATCGGCTGAACCATTTTTGTGCTCCGACGGGCAGAACTAAACCCCACGGTCCGATACACCACCACGGTGGACAGTTGGAAAGAAGAAAGAGAGAGAGAGAGAGAGGGAGAGAAACAAAAGAGCCGTCAGCAGCAATATTTCGCGAAATGATTGACGGGCAGTAAAGCACTGAGAGGGGCAGCATCATATTTATTGGATGGATGGCTGTTTGCACGCCTGCAAAAGCGCGAGAGTCACTGGAAGTCAACGCGTCATTCTAGGGCGTACAAAAGCGTAACAATTCGACAGTGTCTGTGGGGCGGTTTATAGGTTGGTGAAGCTTTATATTATAAATATAACACAAATGTTGATGTTTTTAGATGTCTGCGCATTGAGCTGTCTCACTTTGGCTATTACCATGTAACCAAAACCTAATTCGGTTGATTTTGTAATGTAAATTGCATACATTTAGGCAGTTTCGCATAACAACAAGATTATAAATAGCGAAGACGCATACAACTATGCAATATGTAAATCAAAGTTAATGTTTTGATCCCCTTGACATGTTTCAATGATGTACAATGCAATCTACGCAACTTCAGATCGATAAACCGCTTCTTGACCTGGATATAAATCATCGCATGGGAATTAAGCAGCGGTACGTCCGTCCGTTCAACGAGCAACGATGACTTGTAACGAGCCATGACAACGATCACGCCGTGACAATGCGTTTCGTACGTAATTGCATTAATCATGAACTGTTGTGGCATACACTAAACCACCCACGTCCCTTCTTGCAACTAAACTTCCTCCATCCCCCGGGCTGAGTGAACTAATGGACTGACGAGCAAAGGCTCGTCTCGCGGGACCTGCGGGACACGTTTCGCTTATGTCGTTAAGCCTGTCGACGTCGTTTAAGTTCCTCGCCGCCCCGGCGGACCTGTGTCAACGTTCGGTGATTTGGGACGGTGATGCTTCCGGCAATAAATCCCGTGTCTTACACGTCGCAGCGTATCGCAACGGCGGCAAACAACTCAATGAAAACTTTAGCAACCGCGGCATTTGCTGGGTGGGTCGGTGGGTACTTCAAGTTTGTTAAGATGTCATTCCAGCGTACCAGCGGTGTGGTTTAAATTTATCCGAACAAACGGCAACCAAAACAAAAAAGGAATGAAGACACAAACGAAACCACACATCACGTTTGACATTCCCGGGCGTGTGCTTCAAAATGAGACACGAAAAGATCCCAATGCCAGCCACCGGTCTTACGCAGGGTGTCTAGCAGGCTGACACTCGAAACAGCGGTCCCCGTGGCGTGGAGCGAAGCGTAGCATTACCGAAAATGTGCGATTCGAAATCACACCCAAATCATCGATAAATCCAGCGTAACGATAGCGGCAAACGCGGGGGCTTTAACGATCGGCTCTACGCTGCTTCTTTCGCCGCTTCCTCGTTTCGCAACAACACAAAAAAAACCGCAAACCGTTCTTTTCGCAAGAGTTTACAGCTTTGTGGCAGCTCTCCATCAAAACCATACACCATGCCACTTCAATTTCTGTGCTTCTGTATGTTTGTGTGTGCCGCTCAACCTCGGGATCGTGTCGAAAGCATTATCGAATCAATTGATGGTTGAATGAAAATGTGAAATCAAATTCCGCCTAACAGAATTTCCAGTGCTTCGATAATGGGACGCTGCTGCAAGTCAATCCGCTGCTGCGGAAAGAAGGAAACCCGGCATTTTACAGCCGATTGGGTGAATCTCTGTGTGTGTGTGTCTGTTTTGAGCTAGGAACTGGGAATGTTCGTCTGAATGGAAGGAAGATTAGGGAGTTTTTTCCTCTTCCTTTCTACCTTGCTCGCTCGTGCCACCGATAAGTTGGCAGCGCCAAAAAACGGGCAAATGTGATAAATGGTAGCAACTTCATGCGTGCTTACAGTGATTAGATTTCAGCTCGAGCGTGATGATGCCGCTTTAAGCGTATTTATGGATTGGGCGAGGGAAGCGAACATGCGAAAAGTTTACGCTTCCGTCGTCGACGTCCTGGTGTATGTGTGCGATCATAATTTCTTACCGGTTTCAGCACTTTCGTGATGAAGTACGTCTTGAGGCCCGCTATTCGGAGCGCTTCCTCGCGCTTTTCGCCGAAGGCCGGCTCCACTTCGAACTCCCCGTTCAGGAAGCCGAGCGTTTTCTCCGACAGATGGACACGGCTACAGAGGAGGGAGAGAGAGAGAGAGAGAGAGAGAGCGAAGGAGAGGTTGGTGAAATAACATAAAATATGTATTAAAAAAAAGCGTGCATGATGAGTTTTCATTTGGAATTATGTTCCCTTCCACTTCGGCCGGCAACGACTCATCGACGCGGGCAAATCATTTCGGAGCTTTTCCCTTCCTTTTGCGCCATTTTTCCGACGCTATTTGGTTGCGATATTACGGTCGTAAATTTAGAGCAAGCAGAGCCAAAATGGAATAACGAGAAGAAAAAACACGCGACGTAACGAAAATGATGCCGCGTCTTTGGCGACGAGCAGTGTAAAGGGTATTTTTGCAAACATTAAGGCTATATTTGAACAAGAAAAAACATCTACCCCGACGGTGCAAAAGGAAAGTGTGTTTTTTTAACTCCGAATAAAAAATTAGCCTCTCCCTGATTAAGATAAGAAGTTTAATGGGTTCCTGGGAATGCGAAAAAGCAAAAAAAGGAACAGAAAAAAGTGTTGAAAAGCGAGTGGAAATTACGCTTTCTGTTTGCTCTTCTTCGCTTCAACCCCGGAGGCTTATACATTACGCCAATTTACACACTGGCGCAGATGATGCACCGGGGTCAAAAGTGGATTGATCTGTGCCCAACGGAAGGCGCTCTTTAATCTTCATCTTGCTCCCCGCCGTTGCACGTGCCCCTCGTGCTCGTCCTCCTTCGTGAGCACGGGGGGGGGGGCAATTTTTCATCGAACCAAATCGATGAGGCCCCGGGACCGATTTACGATTCGTTCCGGGGTACGATTATGTAGATTTTCGCCCCACTGGGGGTTTCGCTCCAGTCTCCTCAAATATGCAGCTTCTTAATCCCTTTCTCGTTTGCCCACCACCACCACCACTACCTACCCTGCTTTGCCGCTCGATTCCATCTTGTTCGCCAGCTCGACATCCTTCGAGTAGACGTCGAACTGCCACTGGCGCTGGCCGAGGATGCCGGCCAGCACCGCCCCGGTGTGTATTCCGACGCGCATATCCACCGGTGAGTTTGTCTTCTGCTGAACGTACCTGTGCGGTGGGGAGATGGTGAGGCAAAGAATTCAATAAAAGCATTCACTCAAATACCGAGAGCAAAAGGTGAAGCAAACACTTACTTGATCGCTTTCACCATCGACAGGCCCATGTGCACGCAGAGGACGGCATGATCCGGCCGCTCGACCGGCGCCCCGCTGATGCAGTAGTAACAGTCGCCGAGAATTTTTATTCGCAGCTGCTGATATTTCTGTGAGGGCGAAAGAAAAAAGAGAAGCCAAAGTTACGGTTGAATAGACAGTTGCGTGTGCTCGGCAGTGTTAAGAAAAGTTCGTCAAAGTCCTCATAAAAGTCTACTTGTCTAACTCTAGGCACCAACTTCTACCGGAGCTTGCTGCTGCTCGGAAAAGAACCGGACCGGGCAGCTTATAAAAAAAAAAAAACGGTGAAAAGGAATAAAAAACACGCAACTTTTTTAGCCCGGACAGACGGGTCTGATGAGATGGTAAAGGTAATGCTTTTTCCATCTACTTCCGCCGGAGACTCGACCGCTCGTTGGGGAGCTTTCGTACACGGAAGTCTCAGAGGAAGGGACCAGCGGGACCAAGCGTTACGCCTGGATGAGATGCTTCGTACGTTCGGTTTGTGTGTTACGTTTTTTATGTGTTCCTTCATCTCTCTCACCATCCCTCCCATCGCCCCAAAACGTGTGTGACACACAAATATCTGATCCACCGTTTGTATGCATTCGTCTGGTACGGAGTGGAGTGGGATCTACCGCCTACTTCTTGCTCTGCAAACACAAAAGCCCATGTGTCACGCAGTGTGTCTGTGCGAAATTTAATTTATGCTACAGCTCGGCCCAGTCCAACAGCATTGCCGGGCCACACAGTCTGTGACACACCTTCCGGAAGTGCTCGAGTTTCCTCACAGTGGAGCGGGAAGCGTTCGTTCGCTCACACGCACACTTACCTCAGCCAGACGGTCGAAGCGGGCGAACAGCTCGTTGAGTATCTTCACCAGATCCTGGGCCGAATAGGTGGACGAGATGGCCGTGAAACCGACAATATCTGCATACAGAATGCTGCGAACGAAAGCGAAATAGAATGGAGCAGAGCATGAAAAAAAAAACAGAGCCACTCGTATGAGGGTGTGAGGAGCAGTGAGGATTTAACAGCCTTCTTCTGGAGTTCGTTGGTGCCGACGGGTTACTAACATCCACTACACCAAAAGAGCATCTGACTAGTGGATCTGAATGATATAGAGCTGTCCCCTGGGGATAATGTTGTGAAATGTTTCAATTTAAATAAAATTAATTGTATATTCATTGTCTGCATCGCACACATTCAAACAAGTGCGTTCGCTCCCACACAGCTCAATGATTATCACGTATAACGCACGACCTATGATCGATCGACAGACCGGCACGGGTGCATCAGGGCTTCACGCTGTGGCTAAATTTAATCTTCCTTCCAATAATGCTCACCACCCACCGGGCGGACGGTCAGTTCCAGTAAACGATTGCCCAGCCATCTTCTTCGCGCAACGATCTGCTCACCGAAAAGCGCTGTGTACGCTGGTCTCACTCATACCGCACGACATTAAAACCCGAACGCACAACAGTGAAGTTAAAACCAAAGCGCAGCCCTGCGGCAACGGTTGGTGGGTGGGATGGTTCGGAGAGGCCGGTACTAATTTGCTAACGACTGCGTGCCTCGTTTGCCTTGGTTGTTGCCTTGGCTGCTGGTTGCTGCTGGAGGAACGGCATGTTTTGGGATGGAGATTTGGCAAATAAATAAACCAGACCGAGCGCGTGTTTTCCACCGTTGGGCATTATGATGAACAAACAATCATCATTTTGAGTGGAGGATAGAAGGGAGCGGGCAGTACCGGCAAGTTGTTTGCTCAGGTGGGTTAAACATTGAGCCGGCACGATTGGACCGAACCGAAGTGAAGGTTATTTCTGTTGTTCACGCCCGAGGAATGGGAATGGAAGTGTGAAGCAATTTTTATCCCTTTTTCTTGCTGCTGCAGAAAAGTAAAACTCTGACACTAATCCATCACGATCCAGACGCGTGTATGCTTGTGTGGGTGTGAGTGTGTGTGTGTGTGGGGAGGCCGGGAGAGAATTTTTGGAATAATTCATAGTTTTTCCTTCGAGCCAGACCGGGCCCCATGTCAATCATTTCGGACAAACTCGTGCCATCCCGTGTTTGATTATGTTCCCAGGCAGCTTTCGGAAGGATGAAGGCACGGAAGCCGTTTTATTGTTACAGATGAGTTCATTCGTGGTAATAGATTTATTGCGGAATAAACCCTTCGGTATGGTTAAGGGTATGATCGGGTGGGACGTCCCGGTGTGCTAGCTTTTGGGATTTATGGGATTTTCCATTGAAATTAGATCAATTGTAAATTGCTTGTTAGCACTTGATGTTACGCGAAAGCTGTTAAGGCAGTCTGCATTAAACGCTTTTTTTTGTAGCGCAGATTGCATACGTCGCAAGCAAAGCCTAAAAACAGAGCCTAAAATTATGCAATGATGCGTATCATACTGCTTTGTCTTAAGCTCGTCAATCACAGCATCAATAAACGCGTTTGTAGCGAAGATTGCATACTTTGTTAGCGTAAAAATATACAATCCACATTTCAAAATGCCGTAGCTCAAGAAAGTTACATTTCATAATATTTTTATAATTTTGAATAGGTTACCTATCCCAATAAACACACGTGTCCGTGATTTGTCCGAACGGTGTAGTACCAGAAATTGTGGATTTGTGTGTGATTAATCGTATTTATAACGTAAAAAATTCGTTAGTGTGTAAATTCGACCTTTTCCTATCGATGGACAATTGCGTTGAGTTCATTTTACATTCATTTCTTTGTGGCATTTTAAACAAAGAAAGAAGTATTTTTTTGTGCCGCGTTATTTATTGACAATACGGTTTTTGTACGATACCATTGAAAGGATCGGTTACGATATTTCTTTGCGGAACAAAAAGAAAGCAACAACAACAAAATGACACCACAGTCAAATTTAAAATTATTAAGGGCTTGTTTCCAAAACATAAACTGTATGTTTAAGGTGCCAGTTTAAGGGAAATATTTACACAGTTAAATCGCTAAGCGAACTCGCAAAGTATGGTTTGTAGCGCATATACCCTATTTTGCAAATAAATAAGTCTTAAAATCTGCAATCTGGTCAACTTTCATAGCTGAAGTTAGTCACTTTTAGTAAGATTCCTACAACTTAATCGTTAAGTAATTCCAATAAACACGTTTCATACTGCAGATTGCATACTTTACACATCTCTACATGCTAGCAAAAGAGCCTCAATATATGCAATCCGCTTCTTAGAATGCATTGTCTGACAGTGGAGTCAAAGTGTTTCAAAGTATTCATAAAATTCTATCACTAAGCGACAAATGCTGTTCGACAATACCTTACCGTACAAGTAAATGATGCCACACACCGCCGCTTCCACACCCAGTAAAGGTAATTATTGTAAAACTATTTTGGCCCAGGCAACGTTGATACGTCCTGCAATCACCAAAGCTACCACCCGCAGCACAAAAGCCGACCCAGATGGGGCAGAATTTGTGTTCCCTTATCTCGTGCTTTCAGCGATCGGTCTCATACCGTCTCGAACAACGCGCGTAAGAGGATTATTGGAAAAATTATCAACTACCAGCACATGCACAGCTCCGTGTAGGGCTCGGTGTGCCACCTTACCGGCTACCGATACCTTACCAATATGCGCCGGCTCTATCATACCACCAACACACCGTCCGAAGCTGACTGCTTTTCCCTTTTCCGAACGAGATTGCGCCCTATTTTCGGCACACCAAAGCTCATCGAGCGTTTGGGCGCTCTACGGACGATCGGGGGGGAAAACAGTATTGGCTTCGATGCTAGAGCTGCACCATCGTATCGCTCGGGGCGTGCTGCTGCGGTTGCGGTTTTCCCAGCGTTATTCATACCGGCGTATTACGCCCGAAAGCTACACTGAACGCGATCGTTGCTCCAATCGCTATGCGTTGGGATGGGATTTCGCTGTTGGCCTCACAAAACTGGCGACCCAAAGAGTCCTTTGGGGGCGTTGTACGGCACCAAGCATCTAGGATAGTTGGTCGGATAGTTTTCCGAGAACACAGCAAGTGCACAAAGTAAGCTGCTAACTTTTGCTCTATTTCCGCTTTTTCGGTTGACACGATGGCATGACGGCACTTGTAGTAGTGCAACGTGCCGAAGGTGACTCGAGTTCGTTTGCACCAGAAAAGGGTAACGGGTCATTTTTCGAGCAGTTTTTATTGGTATTATTTTGAGGGCAAATTTCATGCGAATAATTTAAGTGAGTGTCCCTCGAGTTTTGTATTTCGCAGTAATTGGTTATAAATTTAGCACCACATTCCTAACTGCTCACGCTGTACTAAATGGATATATACCCTATTCATCATCCAAAATCACCACCGGCAACGGGCGCTGGCGGCATAAGTTAGCCAATCCCAACCGGGAAGGAAATGAAAATAAGCTCATTGACCAGCGGGAGTCTCCTACCGTCTCAAAAGTCTTCCTACGGCAAATGCCAACTGTCCATCTCTGTTTGCCGGCGTGAGACAAATTGCCCGCCAGTGCACGTGGAGCGAAGCGCGTGGGATGCCGACATCCCAAATCCCTCCCCCTAACCCCAGGAGTGTTCACGGAGTGTCTTTTCGCGCACCTTCCCAGAATCCAACTGCTGCCGCCGCAACACGACGGCGGTTGTGCACGAATGCACGAAATTTTTGCCCACTGCTTGGCGCGCGCGAAAAAGGATAATTTAATTTGCCGCACAAAACTTCACCCCGGCGGTGCGCCTGCTGGCATTCGCCGGTGCGATTGTGTGCGCTAGAGTGTTCCTCTTTGCTGCACACACACAAACACAGACATCTTTTTCTTGGAAGCCATCTTGCAGCGGGAGGATTCGTTCGTAAGGGATTTACAGGGGAGAAGATTGTGGTGCTGGAGAAGATGATCCAAGGGAAAGAAATAGCTCCGGTACCTGACATGACTCCGGTGTACACATGCCAAGGATGGTCGGTTTCGCAACGCCCGAATGTATGCTTTTCGCACGCGGTTGGGGGCAGAGATAAAAAAAGAAAAGGCAAAAGAAACAAAACATGTTGTATCTTGCCTTGTGAGCGTTTTTTTTAGCAACAGTCCCCCTTCTCCATTGTTGGTTGGGCGATGTACCAGCCAGCTAAAGGGGATGGCGTGCGCACTCGTTCGGAAAAGTGTTTTTCACTTGACAAAAGGTCTGGCCGGGTGATGCTGTCGCTGATGCTGCTGCTGACGCTTTGGTTCTTCATAACTTATTAAACAAACAATGGGAAGCGATGCTGTCGCGTGTGAAGATGCACACCGGCGTGGTTCCTGTTGCTCTACTCTCTTCCCCTCTCCCACCCGCAGAACAGAAAAATAACAAACAACCCGGCCAGTGTGCTGTGTTAGTGTGATGTGATTCATCTACAGGCTCCCCCCTTGCTGCTGCTGCTAAATTGGCCGTCCCGAAAAGCAAACCGGTTGACAACATCCGTTAAAGGCGAACGGCGATGTTGTTGGAGCTGTTGGAAGCTTCTTAAAAGTATATTCCTTTGTGTTCCACCCACACATCACTTTAGGAGCTTTTTCAGCGCCCCCTGGTTGTGGGCGACCCTTGCAATTAACTTACGGCTGCAGTAGGCTAGGGACAAAACTTTCCTCAGGACTTAATGAGTGCCAACCCAGTTTTGGGGGAGGGTTTGTTGTTTGCCTTTGGGCAAAGGACTGTAAAGGTAGACGAAGCTCGACTTTCAGCCCGAAAGCTGATTGGGCGGGTTACGATGGTACACATATATTCCCGAGCGTGTGTAATTAAATTATGTCCCATGTGTGATGTGTGTGCTATGTGCGTGGGATGAGATAACGGGTCGATTAGAATCAAACGGGTCTCGGGAACATTGCTGGAACAGCTGAGACAGATGGGCAGGGCATAATAAAATTTTCATTTATTAATTGTGCTTCAAATGTATCTACTAACTCTTGTATTACGGATTGAGAACTCTAAACAAGCGAGATGAACTTTGCTGGGTCAAAAAGTCACTAACATTTGATTAAAACATCTTAAATTCATCTGTTGCGGGTTAAGTACCCACACTGCTCGAATTTTTGTTATGCAAATTGCATATCGTTAGGCTTAGCGCTTCCAATTCCATGTTTTAACTGTATGCGCCTAATAGTATGCAACTTTTTGTACAAAGTGCTTTAAAAGTCACGCATTACATCCATACAACGCATAACAGAATCACCTTCAAATGATTTGATCGATATAAAAATACTTTTTGAAGTTGTATAAGCAGAATTGGTCACGTGTAAAGTATTATTTGTTTCCCCCTTCTCAATCGCCAACGCCGGAACAGTGCAGACGGAAATAGGCGGATGTAATCCTTTTTTCCCATTTTCGCTGATTGCACAAAGCGATTGCCGAATAATCGAACCGGCCCGGGATGCTAGCTACCCCGAGGGTGGCTTAGCTTTTGATTGATTTTCCTCGGAAAAAAGGTTCTAAATGCGTTACGTGCGGTTGAACCGGGAGGAAGCCTGCCCGGGCGGCCAGTGCCCCTGAAGCTAGTTAACGGCTGGTAGGTATTTGGAAACGGAAACAAAACACCCTCCGCATGATCTTAACTTTCGTTCCTAAATTGTGCTGCTCGATTGTGCGAAAGAATTTCGATTAAAATTAAAATCAACCAACGCAAATGACGTAATTTGCTGTGCGTGTGAGTGAGTGTCGAGAAAGCAGTAGAGGAAACATGAATGAAAATAGAACAGCACCCTTGCTGGGAGCAGCTCGTTCTTATGCAAGCATAATTTCAATGCTTCCCACTGTTAAGATCCTCACAAAAGCTAGTCCAATGATTTCTTCCCTTTTTGGCGCCCTATTCTTCCCTTCCTGAGTTAATTTAAAAGCCTGCAGCGTTTGCCAGCCAACATCAACCATCCTGCATACCGTCTGTTATCAAATCTGGCGACACTGGCACAGCAGCGCATTGGCGTGGTACCTTTTACCATCGTCAATCTCGGAGCGCTTTTCCAGGGCTTTCATTCCACACCATTTATCCATCCCATCTTCCTCTGATCCCCCGCTCACTTTTCCCCCCTTCTCAGCAGAGCCCTCCCTTGACGATCTCTTGTCAAAACTTGCCGCCATGTTTATTTACTTATGTTTCATTATTATGATTTGTTCTTCGATTTTCCGGCTCCACGCACTCCTCGGCGGCCGCCATCCCCCGGGGGGGCAGCACCGGGTATGTTTATTTTCGTGTCGAATTTTCCTCGCGTTGAGCACATTCCCTCCAGCCTCCTTTCACGCTTTCCCGTTTACCTCTCGAGGGGGTCGGGAGGAAAAACTCAACCCTGATTTTGGAGTGATTTCTTTTCTTCTCTTGCACGCCGTTTTCTTTCCCTTTCCCAGCGGGTGACGCAATCGACCTGAAGGCGCACCGCAACACAAGCCCTCTATTTTTTTGCCCATCTTAAGTAAATACTGCCAGTTCGTCGTTCCATCAGCCTTTCGAGAGGAAGCACAACAACAATGAAGTCAAAAAAAGAATGAAAGAAAAGAAGATGATATGGCTACATGCTGCTGGCCCCGAAGCAAAAGCCACACACACAGGCAGAGGAGTGTGGATAAACATGCCCCGGTGGCGTATGGCACTGCCGTTCCACACGGACGGCTTTCGATTGGTCCTGATGGGACGATTATGGTTACACGCGCGGCATATACCCACCCACTCACCCAAAAACACACACACACACAGACCAAGGCGGACGCACCGCTGTGATGGCACGTGGCCGGGTGCAAGCTTACCTACCTGACGTTTTCATGGCGACTCATGTAGATTTTCTTGAACTGCTCCGAGTTGGTCGAACCGAGATCCTGTCGCATCTTGACCGCGACGTGCTCGGGCAGCACGGAAAGCAGCAGCCGCTCCTGAAAAGAAAAAGGGTTCGGGCATGGCGGATAAGGTGGGGGGGGGGGGGGGCAAGAAAATAAGATTAGATTTCGCTCGACTACGTTAAACCAACCAACGTTTTTTCCCCTTTTCCTTTTCTCTGTACCATTACCGCTCGGTGAAAGTAATCTGCATTTTTGCCTGCATTCCTCTGCATTCAATTTAAGCTGCTTCAATTTCCTTCCTTTGTCCTGCTTCTCCGCTTTGATTCAATTCAATTAGATTAAGTCAGCCCGATACCATTGCCGGCGGGTTAAGTGCCGGCAAAGTAAACTACTTACAAAGTGCCAACTTCCGAAACGATACAGCACACAAACACTCACACACACAAACTTTCTAGCAGAGTGAATCTTTTGCACTTCGAAACCGTACCGAAACGAGCAAACTTTTGTTTTACGATCCATTGGATTGGATCCCAACGAAAGCCGTCGCGCGTGACGAATGTTGCAACCTCCAATGGCGAGCAACAAAACAACGCCCGTCGTCCGTACGCAGCCGTCATCGACAGCCAGCGTCAATCGTTGTCCAAATGTGGCCATCACACTGTCGCCTGTACAGATCGCGCCGTATTTCGCATTTTCGAATTGCAGTCAAAAGAGTTGACTATTTACAGACAGGTTCTACGGTGTCTGAAGTGGTGTCAGAGAGAGCGAGGGGAACGTATTTTTACGAGTCTCGTACAAAGTGTCCGGTTAATGGGACGGGTCCCCGAACGGAGTGTCTGACCTTGCCGCGCAATAGTTGTAGTGAGGCTGTGCGTTGTTGTTCTCCGCAAATAGATGACGCTGGTGCTCGTGAGTAATTCCGCGAGCTTGTGACGACAGTGGAGGAAGCAACACGGTTACGATGCCTTTGTGCGCAAGCCGAACGGCAAAAAACAAAGCAAAACAAAACTGTTGCTGTTGCGGGTAGGTTTAACAAACGACGCCAAGACAAGAAGGTATGCGTCTGCGGTGTAATTAATTGAAAGCTCTAAGGCAACTAACGCTAATTGACACGGTGACAAATTTGGTGTCGGCTCGGTGTTTGAAGCGACACCGGGGTGAATTGTTAAACATGTTTACCGCTGTAAGTTCACGAGGGGATGCTTTTGGATTATGGAGATTTGCAAAATATTGGGCATTAAATTTAATCCCGTTTTGTCAATTATAATTGACATGAGAGACACACAAAGAGATGTTAGAACATTAATCCATCTGTTTGTACAACAGAACATAATCTCAGATGAGTGATGTAGATACAGAGGTAAACAAATTTCCAAAATCAGCCGGGGTACATTGCCCGTACACGCTAGTATAATTTCGATTTTTCCTAGCGCATCTGGCGACGGCTGGTGGAAGCTTGCTTCGGGCATCGAGGGAATAGTCTTGCCGGATCTTAAATTTAAGCAGTTTTTTTTTATCTTTTTTAATGCAAAAATGGCTGAAATACTTGCATAACATATTTATCTATCAATTTCAAAGCCTTTCCAGTCCAGTTTTAGTTTATAAAAACATGGAATAATAACATATTTTTTGAAGCGACTCCAAATTGTTTGGCAAAATGCTTCGGTCAGCCGCTGCCAGGTATGCTAGTGAAAATCGAAATTACACTAGCGAGTACGATCAATGTAGCCCGACCTTAATAGTTCTTGGATCAACTTTTACTGATCCTATTCTGGAATTGTGAATTATTTCGTACAAATGTATTCAATTTCTACATGAATGCTTCAAAATAAATAAATGAGCAATACAGATCTATACATTTTATTAAAATTAGTTGTAGTTAATAAGTGTTTTGGATAAAAAGCTTCAGACATGACTTGAAGCCTTGGGAACTCACTAACATTCATCTCGAGAGACAAATCTCCATATAACTCATCTCTAATAATGATACTTTGCATATACAAATGCATACATTCGGGCGGAATATATTGTTCTGTTCCAAAATTTCAATAGAATCAGCTCGATTGCAATGTTTTTGGCGTTTTTCAGCATATTGATTTAGAATGGAATACCCTTTCGTCATATACTAAGGGATTCGATGAAACCTTTTCAATTTGCTTTGTTCAAATTTGACTTATTTTTGGTTGTGAACCAGAAGATCGATGATTTATTGAGACCAGATGTTTCTAAAACCGATGAGAGGACACAACACATTATGTCAATTACTCATCTCTCTGAACGAGTATGCCACGGAGAATAATGATTACCCTGCCAAAGGCTAGTGGCATCCTCAATTAGTCATACCAAAAAGCGAGCTAATTTTTCAAAACCAACACCAACCAAAGATTTAAATCCCTCCCTTACGTCTACCAACAGCCAAATCAAAGCAAATCTCACCGCAAACACAAGGGTGGGAGAGGATAATAGATTGCAACCGATTCCCATTACCCCACTCTGGGAAGACCACAGCCGCCTCGATCGATACGGTTTTGCATGGAGCTTCCTACAGCCGACATATGCCAGCTGTTGCGCTGCTCAACTTCCCCCCATCTTGCCTTAAACGCATGCAACTCTACAATCCGCACAGCATTAAAACCATTTGTAGCACGGACGGAGAAGCAAACAGGAAAGACGGCCTCTGACCCAACGGAACCGAACCGTACAGCGGCATATGACTGCTTCCTTTCGTATCCGTGACTTTTGCCACACGCGACTCGTGTCATGCCTGGGGCCGAGCTGGGGCTTGTTTGATTTATGTTGCCTCCGCTGCACGGTTTGCCAAAAAAGCCGGCTCGACCGGTGGCATCTGTTTTCCCTTACAAAGTCACGCACAAAAGAACGAAAGAAAAACAAATGCGATTGCAATCCCGTAAGATCGTAAATCAAGCCTCCGGCCATGTTGGTTGGTTTATGATTGATTTATTTTAAAACCTTTCATGGTGGTAGAAACACCCTTCACCGAAACACACACCGGAAGCTAACTGACACTACTGACCTGCTCGGCTGACTGCTCCTCGATCAGCATCTTCACCTCGAGGCCCTGCTTCGCCTCCAGGAACGCGCGCCGTTGCTTTGCCTCGGCCAGAAAGTAGCACAGCAGCCCGATGAGGGTGGCAGCGATCAGCAGCAGTATGTTGGCCACTTGCTGGAAAGGGGGAAAAAAGCGGGAGAACACAAATATAACAGTACTCGAGACACGGATGGGACCGAAGCAATAAAGAGGCAATCGAACTAACAATCCGGCCCAGAATGGGTCCATGAGGTGAGTGGGATTTATTTTTGTAAAAAAAAGAATAATTTCTAAAAACAGTACGGAATGATTTTCCAAAGAATACCAGAGATAAAAAAACAAACGGGACGAAGAGGACGCGCTTACCTGTTCCCAAAAATAGTTTTCCTTCTTGGCCAGCCCGATGATGGCATTGACGTAGGTGGCGAACGACCCGAGCCCAAGCAGTATCCCGGTGTACTTCAGCAGCACTGGCAGGGTGACGTACACTAAAAAATTAAGCAGCACCGCCCAGCCGAGCGAATCTCTGGAAAGGATGGGAAAGAGCAGAAAGTCCCCAAGCATAAACAAAAATGAAGTCATAAAATATTACCGATGCTGCTTATATTTTGATGCTGCCTGTTTTTTTTGTTGTTGGGCGTAGAGAGATAGAGAGCGAGGATCTAATATTCCTTAAAGCAACGATAAAAAGGGCACACAATCTTTGTTCGAAGGGAAAGTTCGTGTTCACACTCTAAGCATCTTTCCGGAGCAGTACAGTCCAGGGAGGGAGAACACGGTGGTCGGATGGTGCCATAATTCCACCAGGCAATAATTGGGTTTGGGATTTGGGACAGCTTCGGGTGTTGCAAGTAGGGGGGATTGTTAGCTGGTTCCAGTGGGGAATTACGGCGCGCCAGTATTCACCCAATCTTTGAGCCGGCCGCCTCCAATTTGTATGCTGGCATGGTTTGGGGAGGAGAGTGGGGCCGCACCGTTTGACTATGCTTTTTGCATTAAGTTTGATTATTTTGTAGGCTCTTTTTTTGCTTCTTTCTCTCGACGGTCCTTTGTGGGTAGAGTGTTTTGAATGCGGAGGCCAGGGGGATGCTATTGAATGATTTAGGAATATTCATTGGAAAGTTGCAAATGGAAGTTTGGAAAACTTCAAAAAGATGGGCACAATTTACTTGACCATAAGAGAAAGCGAACGAGAAAGGGAGAAAGAGACAGATAGTGTGGTGCAGAATAATGATCGTGTTCTCTTTTTGTACGCTCCCGAACGTCACCGAGCAGCAGCAGCACATTAGTCCAGTGGTTAGGGGAGCGAACGTGTGATGGATAGGACGTAAATCAAATCTCACTACCAGCGCCGCGCGCACAAACGGCAAACGGCGGATGAGTAATTTCAACACATTTTTAACGCCATTATGAACTTTTCTCTTCTCTGTGAAACTATTTCGTATCTAACAATTTCACCCCACTCTCTGTTCATTTCTCAATTTGACTGAAAACCATTCTTTATTCTGTTCTATTCACCATAAAAATGATAGGAGCATAAAATGTGTACATCCTCAGTCCCATTTATCATATTTTGTTGTCTGGTACCTGAGGGGAGGCGTGTGTAATCATCTGCATTACTTGTTCCTGGCCGGCGCGGCTCCCAGCGCGCTCTATCACTCTCGCTCGTGCGCTTCACATCATTACACAGCTCGGTAACAAAATTATCATAATCGCGCCAAAGCTTTCAGACAAGGAAAAGCTCTCTCCCCACGCTGCTGCTCCATCCGAAACATTCAATCTGCACTTCACAACAGACGCATTTGTTACAAAAAAGGAGGAGCAAAAAAAAGAAGCTGTTACAAGAAAATTACACACACACACACTCACTCACAGTTGTTTACTCACATTCAGCGCCCAAGTACACGCGCCGCCACTGGCACTGGGTGCGCTATTTGCCGGATAATTAAGTTTAAATTAGGGAGTCCACACATACACTTTTGGCAGTGGCATGAATATTCATTTACATGATTCGGACGAACCGCGCATTACGTCCCACAAGGTGTGGGAGGAGGACGGTAAAAGTGTGCCAGGCCACTTACTATGTTTGCATTTATGCATGTGTGTGTGTGTGTGAACCGGTGTGCGGTACGTGTATGAGGCTGTACTGGACAAGAGGGGTGGGAAGGGTGCTATTTGCACGACAACACGAGAACCTGTACCGAGCAGACATGATGGCGAAGGGATAAAGTTACAAGAGCGCACTGTCAATAAAATTAATGGACTCGCTTTGCATTCCAAAAACCGGAACTGTGAGGGTGAAGAATCAGGGGGAAGGACGCTTTTTCATCCTTTTAAAATCGCTCCTATCGTGTGCTTGTGTGTTGTCTAGGTCTAGGGCCTGACGCACACCGTACCGAATGTGGGTCGGTGTGCCATTACCGATAGTTTGATACGAGCCCTGTGTGTCAATCGAAAATTGATATTTGCTGTTCACCTCAATCCATCTGAAAAGGGAAGGCATTCGGCGAAAGGGGTTGATGGAAGTTTAATTTTCGCGTACGAATGCACTCATCGCTTTTGTCGCTATCTCGATCACTCACTCTCTCTCTCTTTTTGTGTTGGCTCGAAATATGAATGTTTGCGATGCAACATCAAGCTGGATCGCAGGGACAAGGCAAGCCTATCAAGGGAATATGTTTCCATAAACGCTCCACCACACAGACCCACGCATCAGCACACACACACACGCATCTGCGGTATGATTTTATGTACGCGTGATGAGCTTTCCGCGAGCGAAATTGATTTGACAACCGAGCAGGCAGAGCTCTCGCGAGCAGCAATTTATGCTCAATTTATGGCACAATCACGAGAAGCCCGCTTATTAAATGATGTGAAGTTGTGTGTGTGTGTGTGTGTGTGTGTGTGTGTGTGTGTGTGTGTGTGGGGGGGGGGGGGGGGGGGGAAGCGTGGCAAAAGTGACAACCGAGCTGGAGGTAAATGTTGATAACAAATTGTCTCGATCAAGTCGCCAACTAATCGAACCTACCAGCGCGAACATTCCCGGGCTTGACAGGATGAAATAATTACGATTTACGAGCAATGGTAATGAATTTTCCACCCTCAAACCCCCTCAGATCGTGCCGCGCACGGGTGCACGCGGGGTTCAATTGAAAGGAAATTAGGTTCAATATAGTTCAATGTTTGCAGTGAGTGCAGCATGGAAATGCAACTAATTTTTGCAAACGGTTCTCAATTTCCGTGCAGCAAATGAACACGAAACGTGTCGCGCGGTTGGAAGAGCTGTTTGTGGTAGCTCAGACAACACTGTCCTTGTCTCTTGCAAGCCTTTCCATCGTTAACCCGATTTGCTTACCGTTTCAAGGAGGAAGTTGGTCGGGGCGGTCTCGTTAGCTTTGGCAAAGTCGGGGGCGCTTCTGCTTCACGGCATAAAACAGCACTATGGAACATAGTGTGATTGACAACAGCTACACCAACAATGACAATTGCCAAGAATTTCCCTCCAACGCTCCGGGCCTTTCTTTTCTTTCCCTATTTGCAGCCACATGTACGAATGGGGATCATTACGAACGGCTGCAGACGGACTGTGACGTGTATGTGTGTATGTGTCGTTAGTATTGAGGTGAAGAATGGAGAAATCATCACTGCCAGCAGCACCGTACCTTACTGTAACGAGGACTCGTTTAGCCCTTTTGCCATCGGAATCGAATTGATTGGTTCGGTCGACTGCATTTCCTGTTTCGTTTCGTTTCACTTCGGCAGAGACTCCGATCAAACAACAGCGCGCCAACGTAAACAGTCAATTCCGTGTACACTGGCAAAGAAAGCCCATACCTTCCCCCGGACGGACGGGCCAACAAACCAACAAACAACTTCCTCCTCTGTACAGCTCCGTTCCTTCCCTTGTGCTCTGTGTTCACCTACCTGGGCGTTACCGAGCCTTTAAGAAAGAGCTGCAGGAAGAGCTGCTTAATGGCGAGCAGCCACGCGAGGTGCGGTGCAATTTCCCATATGACGCCGCGGAAACGGCCCCGCCCGCAGAAGCGCAGCACGATCGCCAGGACGATGTTGATGGTGAGGAACACGCTGGTAACGACTGGAAGAGAAAAGATAAGAAAAGCACGAGGGCATTAGAGTGGGTTTGTGATTAGATTACGAAGCTGTTACTTTTTGCTGGTGTGATTTGTTGCAGGTTAAAGTTTCCTTAAGCGCTTTTTCCCCCACCCCCTGTTCGGTGGGTGGAGCGCATGAAATGTGGAGGCAATAGAAATGCAATTTCGTTCTTGTGCAGCACAGGTCAGGTTTGATTGGGAGATTATTGATAAATTAATTTCTTAATAGCATTAAAACTATGGAGGATTAGATGATGGAAGCTGTGTGGAAGAAGCTTCTCTTGTAATTAATACAATGTTGATGAATTATTACCAGTTATTATTTTTTTTAATAAATAGTAGTTTCAGTACAATTAATAATTATTTTAAAGGTAGCTAAACGAGTAGGCAACAATGGTGATTGGACGACAATAGTAATGTACTCCAAAACGATATAACTCCAAGATCTCAGTTATTCAATCCTGCCACCAATGTTTTATCTTCTTTGCTAAATTGTAAAAAGCCTTAAAATATTGTAATATTGTATAAAAATTAATAAATAAATAAATTCATACAAAATATTATTAAAAAATATAATTTAAAACCAGTTTGGCTTAATGTCATTATAAAATATGCATGGCCAGTCTTGTCCCCTGTACCGTCAACTCGTGCGGCTTAACAACATGCCCGTCATAGATTCAAGCCCCGAATGGACCGTTCCACCCTCTTGATGGTACAGGTAGGCTTTGAAAGACAGCGGTTGTTATCCCAAAAAGAGCAAGATGCATTATACAGGGTTTTCGAGGATTATATAGACATGTTCAGCGAGTTGTAGATTCGTTCAGGCATATAATAGACTCTTTCAGCGAGATATACAGTGAACCCTCTCTTATTTGAGAGGCGATGGGACTGTCGAATAAGAGGGGTTTTCAAATTACAGAGGTGGAAAGTGAATGAAAGGTCCATCCAAACAAGAAAGAGATAGAACATTTAGTATGCAGCCATAACTGTTGCTATAGGAAACTGCGAACAGGATTGCCAATTTGAGCATACATCATTCAATAGCCATGGCAACACCATACACAAATAAGAGAGACACAGATTTCAGAGGTTTTCCAAATTAGAGGAACAAAAATGTACTGGAAATCAAGGGACTTTGCAAAATGTTCAAATAAGAGAGGTTTTTCAAATTGGAGAGGTGTCAAATAAGAGAGGGTTCACTGTAGTTAAAACAAACATATTTTTACGAAAACCGTTTGTTTGCCTTCTGATGAGAATGATCCAAGCTGCAGTCCAAGGGGTACGTGACAGCTAACAAAGTAAAGTGACAGCTCTACAGTATAACCGAACATGTCAACGCCTACTTCCGAACAATCCTATATCTCGCTGAAAGAGTCTATTATATGCCTGAAAGAATTTTCAACTCGCTGAACATATCTATATAATCCTCGAAAACCCTGCAAAGGCCAGGGTACATTGTCCGTACTCGCCAGTGTAATTTCGATTTTGACCAGCGCATCTGAAGGCGGCTGGTGGAAGCTTTTTTTGGTCATCGAGGGAATGTTCTTGGTGTATCTCAAATTCAAGAAGTTTTTTAACTGTTCTTTATGCGAAAATGCACAACATATCTATCTATCAATTAAAAAGCTTTTTCAGCCCTGTTTAAGTTAAAAAAAAGAAAAAATGATATATTTTTTCAAGTGGCTTCAAATTGTTTAACAAATTCGGTTAGCCGCCGCCAAATGCGCTAGTGAAAATTGAAATTACACCAGCGATTAGGGACAATGTCCTCCGGTCTTAACAATTTTTTTTTGTATCTATGTTTTATTAAATATATTTATTTATGTATTTATTTATTTATTTTTTAGTAGGGACTGGGGCATATTGCATTTGTTATTTATTATACAAAATAAGCAAATGCAATGAATTTTGTCGCATTTATGAAAGTATTTATTTGCTCATGAAATCATCTTAATCAATTTGTAGCGAATGTTATACCAAAAAGGCAGTTTCCCACCTTTTTTCAAACCTCCAAACTGATTATGAGAAACATCGACGTTATACTAAAATCACACAAGAAGTTGTACGATAAAGTTTTTTCTCTATATTTTCATCGAGCAAAATGTTTAATTTGTTACAAATCTCAAATGCCTTACCATTATAATTAAAACTTGTCAAAGAACAGAGGTAGAGTGCTGTAAATCTTAAGCTTAATTAGCTTTAAATCATTAAAAAGCATTCTTTCTCTGATTGAAATCAAATAATCTATAATCCCACGTCTGTTACTTCATTACAAGCAAAGAGAAATGACAAAAGTAAAATAACGAAAGGACCAGACCAAATCTAAAATAGAAAATTCAAAACAAAAATGAAGACGTAGACGGACTAAAACGATGATAAAGCTGCCACCAACGGTTTGCTGAAAAGTTTACAATCCACAGCCATTGTGCAGTTCTTCTGCCATTGTGCAGTGCAACATCTTTAAGCACAATTTAATAGGTCAAAACCCCTTCCAACAACCCTCCACAGCCGGAAAAGGTCAACAGAACTGACGAACAAACGAACACGGCAGTCAAAAAATAAAACAAAGACTAAGCCAAACTTCCCCTCCCCTTCCCTTCCTTACCATGTTTTAATCATCATCCCCCTCCCCCCCTTCGCTGTCCAACTTTCGCTCAAAAATCTTCCAAACCATCTTGAGCGCGACAAGCAAGAGCCGCCGGATCAAATAATGGCTGCGTAATAATTGGAAAAGTTTCGAGTGATAAGAAAACTTTCCTTGCTACCCAACCCCCCTGCAAACCAAGGTTTTTCACCCCCACAATTTATACACCAGCATTAGAAATGCAGTGCTGTGGCACACGGCCGCAGTTCATTTCGTTCATTTCTCGCTGAAGCTTCATTTCATTCGGCCGCAGCGGCCTCGTCTTCACACCAACCCTGTCGGCAATTTTTGTGTCTCGCTGCCTTACCATTGTTGCAATTACATTGCAATCCTGTGCCCCCCCCCCCCCCTTACCAATGCTCTCGACGCTCTGGCCCTGCGGTACCGCGATGGCCCACACGTCGAACAGGATTGAGGCGATCAGATAGCAGGCGAACGCGACCCGCTTCTGTTTCAGCGCGTAGCTCTGGTACAGCTTGTCGAGGACGGCATCGGGCAGCAGCACGCCACCGGTGCCGGACTGATTGATACCGACCGTCGTCGCCATCGTGCCGTCCATCGTGTGTTGTTTGGTTGAAATTTTGCGTGCGCCTTTTGCTACACAGCTACACTTTTCACTGATCCACTCGCACGGCGCACGAAGGGTGCGTCTATTTCGTTTCTTTTTTGTTTTGATTTCACTTTAAAACAATGCCCTTTCAACCGTCGCATAGACTTATAGACAGACTAGCAACACAAATACATGCACACACAATCACTTTGCCACACGTGGGTTGCTTTGATTCGTTTGCAAGTATCAAACGCAAGATGCACAGCACAGCATGATTTTATGCTCTTTCTCTCTCTCTCTTTCTACTACCGTATTCACTTGCGAGAAGGTGAAATGATCGACTGTCGACTTGTGGATCCAACACACACTCTCACACACACTCGCACACGGATACTTAAACACACACACACACACACCCACAAACACAGAGTACGGCTGGCGATGATGTTGATGATAATGCTAACGAATGTTCCGGGGCGGTCGGAGCGCGTTTGTGCTGTGTGTTTGCTTCTATCGCTGCTGCGATGCCATCGCCACTGCTACATCATCATCGACCAGGTCGACGGCGACACGGCGAGTCCTCCTGTCCCTGTGCTGGCCCGGATGACGATGAGCTTGCGATGTTCCGCTCTTCGGTGTTTGATAAAAGGGGATCACATGTTTGTCACTGTGGCAGAATCCATCCCATCCCGTGCCCGAGCCTTTGCTGTGACGCTCGCGTGGTTGCTCGCTGGTCCGATGGTCTGCTGTTAGTTAAAATGTTTTTAGTTTTTATGCTGTTTTCCCGTGCACCAGCCACTGCCAGTCGTTTCGAGCTGTTGCGAGCATGCTGAGAGAACGAAAGAGAAGAACGAAAAACAGCGATTAGGACAGAGAAAAAGAAAAAAAAAACAGCTGAACGTCAACAACGTGACAGTGGAGATCGTTAATGAACTGGTTGCATATTTTCTTATCGATTTGTTCGCCCGGTTACGCCGACTTTCGCCCGCCCGTGACCACGGCAAGGAAGGCACGTTTGCAGATTTATTGCCGTTTGAAAAAGAGAAGGAGGAAACTGCTTTTTGCTGCTCTACTCCGCACAGCGCGGCACGCAATCGCGCGTTACGCGTGCCCAATCAATCATATACCCTCCTAATACGTGTCAGCTTTGCGCATCGGAAGCTGTTATATGTGGGTAGAATAGGCATGAATTGAGAGTGAGAGGGCCAATGGGAAAATAGAGGGAGAAATCTCCAACACAAATCATTTCTCTAGAGCTTTCGGGCGAAGTTTAAGAGGTGAGTGATGGTGGATTTGTTTCTCCCGATACACCTGACCGCCCATCATCAAGATCGTAACCCGGTGAGCGCTTATAGTACGCCACCCGTCATGGCTCTACAGCGCGCAGAGGAGAAGGTTTCATTTCGACATGCGGATGTTTTTTTATGACCATCACCCGAGCAAAGGTACGGTTTCACATCTGCACCTGACTGCTATTGAAATTGATAACGGTGTTTGATATTTATTATGGGTTGCGTCCATCTTTTTTGCGCTCGCATTGAAGCACTTTAGATTAGAAATGGCGATTCAAAGGTGAGCTGTTTGTTTCACCGTAGCATAGGTGTGCAATTTAAATTCAATAAAATATGCAGAAGAGTGTAATTTTATTTTTAACTCTATGGTAACATGAAATGTGGTTGTGATGAAGTTAAAAAAAAGCTTTTGGGGAGCATTTTAATTTACTCCCAGCATGTATGCTAATTAGAAAAAGTTTGTGTCAGCCCACTTTTGCTACACTCCATCATCGAAACGGCGCCGAGTGGTTAGTTTGCTTAATTGGGATGCCGAAAGCGCTCTGTGTCGGATGGGGGAAACATTGCTGTCCTTATACATTGTGTGGTGCAGAAAATTCACAGAATAACATTAACAACTCTTAGTGCAACGGGGTTTGTAAACGTTGCTACACACACACACACACACACTAGCCATTCCTTTTAACATTTACCCTGTGAAGTTTGGTGTGTATGCTACAGCATTTTTTGTTGCTACCAAAGCCGCAAGCAACTTTATACTGCAGTTTTATAAAGGCAACCAACCAGAGAAAAACATCCCCTGGAAAGTTTCCCTCTCCCAGCGATGGCTGATGCTGCAGTTCAAAGCATGTTGGTTTTGATGCGAAATTTCCACGCTCGCTTTACTTTTCTTGTGCAAGAGCAAACCCTCCTCCCCCCCATATACACACACACGCACACTCGCCCTTCAGCTCCAGCCAATTCCGTGAACCGTGTTACTGTTCGCTCTTAGCTGTACATGGGTGTGCACATTTTATTTTTTACCCCTCTCCCCTCTATTATTCTATAACTTTTAAAACAGCAACAACAAAATGCCACACGATCTCGGAGCGCTTATGGATGCATTATCCCGTTCCGACCCCGCGGGAGTGGATCTAAAACCCCGAAAACACGGCATTACAAATAATGTAACATTACATTTTACGGTTCCCATCCGTATACCCGGGCGCGCTACACAACCGGGGCTGCGAAACGCAGTTTGCATTCACGGAATGTATTCACTCAGCGCTCATCGTACCGGAAACGAGCACGGAAACGAGCAGGATTAGTGGAAGCGTGCCGCAATTCTAACCGGGTGCACCATGCGTCTCCATCGCGGCTGAACCACCAGGCGGCTCCATCGCGCCCTGGCACGTGTAGCAAATAATATTATTGCTCAGCTCGTGCCTTTACTTACACCCGTCGCCCGTTGCCAACCTCCCCTTTTCGTTGGATAAAAATGTGCGTCACTGTGTGCAAATGTGTGTGTCTGTGTGTGTTAACAGATAACAAACTGGTTGCAGTTTGGAACAATTCCACGAGCCTTTTTGCAACCATTACTCAACGGTTTGTGGTTAATTTACGGGTAGCAGGCGGTCGTCGTACACTATCTATTTATAAACAAGTACACAAACACACATACACACACACATATACTTTCATAGATCTAATCATTACCTCTCCCTTGCCCCCTATGCGTTAAAAAGGGGGGAATTCCTTGTTTACACACGCCGCGCGCGAAAATAATCTATTGAGCTGCGGTGTATTGTTAATTATTTCCATCCCTTCTTGCCACTCGGCTCGGCTCGACTGTGCTCGTGCCTAGTGCCAAATGATGCTCCCTTTCAATCCCTCCCCCTTCTCCCTCCCCCCCCCCTCTCCCTCCCTGACGCCTGAATGCCCCGAGGGGTATCCGTACTGTTGCTGTTACCTTTCAATTATGCGCCGCTTTCGAGGTCGACATAAAATTTATGATTCTGGTTGCGGCCTCCACGCTCCATGTCCCCGATTTTCCCCCCGAGAACTCTATTTTTTCGGTTGCCAGTTGGTGGTGAGTTGAAAAGTGTCTGCAAAGTTTACAGTCAACATACAACACCGTACACAGCTGCCACGGCGGAGCACATCCTTGGCACAGCGTTGGCGCACTCGACCATTCAATTAGCTTAATATATTTCGTGTGCTTTGGCACAGCCGTTCATAAACCACTTCACTTGCCACCGCTGCCTTGGGCTTCCTTGGTAGGGCAGGCCGGCTTTGGCGTAAATCAATAGATGGAAAGCCTTTTTCTATACCTTTTCTTTTTTGGACGACCAAATACGAGGGCGGTTGGAAGGAAAACGAAGCGAAAGGTGGTGGAAGAAAAATGGTCGATTACATGGAAACTCAATTGTTGTGGCAGTTTATGTGCTTGTGTGCTTGTGTGTGTGTGTGGTACACATTCTCGAGGCCTTATGGACAAAAAATAATAACCATTGAAAGGTCAGCACTGTCAACAGCGTTCGGTTCGGTTGAGAATTCGCAGGCCCACATTCTCGGTCCCGCGGTTGGCTGTGGTCGAAAATGTGTGTCTGGCACGAAGGGGTTTTTTCCACTAAAAATACTTGACCTACGTTGCTGACACCCTAGCTTCCCTCTTTCACTGAGGGAAGTGCTAAATCGCATCCCAACGTTCTTGTACTTTCACTCCCGCACTCTGGACAATATTCACGGAAGGATTAGCCACGGTGAGAAGGTTTTTCTTTCATTCTTTTTCCACATTAAAGTGTTAGCATGGAAGGCATAGTTCCCATTCCTGACCGCAAGGAAACGGTGGTCACACAGAAAATATCCAACCCCGGGCACAGCATTCCAGCGCTGTACTGATCTTGAACCCAAACACACACAGGGAAGGTCACTTAATCATGCGCTAATGACGGTCAAGCTTCCGGCGTTTCGATTTGAAGATTGAGAGGATTTTTAAAAAATAACTGGCTGGAATTTTGACACACGATGAGGTTCAATTATGGGCCGGATTAAGATGACACACACCCAAGGAAGAGTGACACATTTTTGGCCCCGAACAAAAAAAGACCATCGGATGAATTATTCAGTGGCAGGAAATGAGGAAAAGATGTTACACCTCATCATCAAAGGTGAGTGATGTTTCCGTACCGTATTTTTGCTTGAAGCGTATGATTTTGGAGCTAGGTTCAACATCTAGACATTGGAATCTTGAAGTCAAGCCAAGTAGCAACAGCAACAGCGACAGCACAGGCCATCCATTGGGTCAAGTGTAAGTGGATATGATGGCAATCTTATTGCGCTCCATTTCCGCAGTAATGAAACGTAGAAGGAGTGGGAGAAAGAAAACCCATCTTCCTCCATTACCAGCTTGCCCCAGATCGGCTAACTATTTTGCTCTTCTTTCATTCCTCCCCCCCCCCTAAAATCCCACATGCATCACCATTCACATCTCGGCACAGCAGCACGATGATGCTTCCCTGGCTTCGGTGGAAAGCAATTAAGATGCTCCCTGGGCATGGAGCGGAGAGGGATGAATAAATGTGAGGTAGTGTCCCATTTCCAAGCCGGGTTTTCTGTTTCTGTTCGTGCAGCAGAATCTGGGTCTGGTATATTAGAACTCACAACGTTACGGACGAAACGGCTGTTAGGTTAGGAATCAGCTCAGCTCTCGGGGGTTAGTAAATGTTTGCTACGAAAATGAATGAATGGCTGGCGTTCGGAGGATCTGGATCTGTTTACCGAGCGGGAAAAACATCCGGTTCTGATGATGATTTGCAGCCCTTTTTTTGTTGCAGCCCTGATGGGACACTTGGGAATGAGAAAGTTACTGGCACAATATCACGAGCAAAAGCTGCGAGAATTACACTTTGAAACGTGCACACAGTAAAGCGAACCGTTACCTTAGCTGTAGTGTGCTTTAGAGTTCTTTTTTCATTAAACTGACGTGCTTGTTACCACTCCTCTATCTCCCTTCTAGGTAGCTTAAAAGCTCTCCTCCCCATCTTAAGCACCAGAGCGAAGATCTTCCGCTGCCGTTTCAGATTTACATTTGCATACTTTCGCATTTCGCAGAGCTGAGCAGAACTTTTGTGCCGCCGTTGTGCAGCTAAGGAAAGGTGGAAAATTAAATTTTATTCGCACTAACAACTGCTGCTGCTGCAGCTGCTGCAATCTGGGTCCCGATTTACTTCACGAGTAATGAAAGTGCCGTACCGGAAGTCGGAGCGACATTAGCGGGCGTAACTTCGTTTTGCACTCTCCCATTCCCCCTTTGGTGACGGGCGTCTCAATCTAGGCGAAGCCGAGGACAGCATGGATAGCAAAATTATATGCTAAACTACTGGCTTTCAGCAACTCAGACACACACACATACACCGATAGACCATAAACTTCTTATCAGTTTGTTTGTCCGGAGGAAAAAGTTTTGCTCGCTTCACTTCCTCTAATGGGGTCGGACGAATCACGGACGGTGAATTTATTGCTAACAAGATGGCAATCAAGACAAGAGCCATGCCATGGTTCGATTCACTGTGTCCCGGTCCGATCCGTTGCAGGGACCTTCTCCCCTCCCCTCCCCCTTTTTTGGATTCGGCTGGAGTTGTTTTCGAAGATAAATAAGGCGAATGGTTTCGATTGCTTGTGCTCTCTTTTTTTTTTTTGTTTCCTCTTCTCCCCAAAATGGATGTCTCCCCATTCTCGAGCAGGGATATGTGTATTCGGGTGCGCCATTAGGGCTTACTTGGATGCTTCACAGGCACGGACGTTTCGGTCGCTAATGTATGGGGTGTTTTTGGTATTGATTGAAATCAAACTTTCTTCGCCTTGTGCTTGTGTGAATTTAAGGAAGTTTTGTTTGGACTGCTTTGGGGTTGTTTGATGAAAGAGGTGGAGGAGCGTTTTGGAAGAGGTTTAATTTAGTTTATTTAAACAGAATTTCGTCTTCCAACACCATTAGTATGAAAAAGCTTTGAATTGTGCAGTTAATTAGGTGGCCTTTATGGATGTTTGCAGAATATCTTTTTGATGTGGTTTCTATTTATAATTGACCTTTTTTAATTAATTAAGACACTCATTTCTTTTTTAATTGAATTAAAACAACACAAATCACTCAATGAGTTACATCGTTCCATTGAAAGTTCCACACCGCCAGTAAGTGGGGGAAGTAAATAAAAAGGTAAAAGGAAAATTGCAAACACCCTCAACCCACTCAACGTCTCAATTAGAGATGATCTATTACGAACGGAATTTGATGCAAAATGTTTCCCATAAATCAAACCCACACAATCGCTCCACTCTCCTTCGCATTGCGCTTCACCATATGGCAGAGAGTGGAATGTGTAACAGACTGACGCAACTGTCGCTGGAGATGAATATTTTAGCAAGTTAAATAATTTTCTTTACACACACACACACACACACACACACACACACACACATACATTCGCGCATCACATAGACACACGCATACAGGCACGCTTGATTTGGTTGATCTCGGACCAAACTCCACTGCAAAAAGGAAAGCCATTTGTCTGTTGTATCGTTGGTTTCGTTGTCCGCCTGCCTTGCAATATCCTCCCTACGGGGCCACAAAAGTGCACGGAATTGTAATCGAACGAATGTGCGATGGATACATATTGACATACATTGACTTTCCGTCCTTGTGTGGATGCTATTCGGATCTGTCCTTGCAGCCTGTGAGCCTTTTTTTTGGCTTGCTTCCGTTGTTGTTGTTCCTTCCTGTATCAAATGGGAGAGTGGGGTTTTTTTGGTTGTTGGAAGGACTACAGATCGATACTACAGAGTTGGCGGTGGTTATTTCAGTGCGATATTGCAGAAACGTGCTCGGATGTACCATTCAAAGGCTCCAAGGATTTGTAGGGGGTGGGGGGTAAGCGGTTAGAGTGATAAAAAGGCCTCCAAAAATAGTGTATTTGCATCGGGTTAACAACGTCCACGCCGAGTGGTTGAATAGATTAAATAAACGCTGGATTATTTATGGCGAACGCAGGCGATGCAAAAAGGGAGAGAGAGGAGAAATTGAAAAAAACCCTCTCTTCGTGGTTGCTTTTTGGGTCATTTGAACACGAAATGGTATTTTTAGTTACCCGTATTGGTGACATGAAATTGGAGTTTGGTAGATAGCTGCCGATGTACACTTGGCTCAACGAAAGCTTTTTCGAGCTGTTTTATATGAGATTTCGGCACAGGTTTGATTAGTGTATTGAATAACAAAGCATTCCAATTCAAAGGTGCATGTAAAACATTCAATTTTCGTGAAGGTAACTAAACCAACACCACAAACTAAACTACTGAAGTTGATCGCTTATGCAGAATGTCGTCTTAAGCAATGATTCAAATTTCAATCAATTTTGAGCAGATCAATTCATCTCTTGCAAGTGTCTGATATCGAGCTTGCTATTTTCAGCCTCTTTTAGAAGTCTCCTGTGGACGAATATTATACCCCAAGACTCCATTCATCCTCTCTCTCTTTATGTCTCCGCCCCAAAGCTCCTCTCCGAAAAGCAACCAACTGTATTTCCATTTTACTGGCACTTAATAACATTGTAAACCTATTACGATAGCACCCGAAAATGTCCACCCACTGGCAGTCTGGTACACGCGTCTCTGTCTCCCTCCCCATCGCACTGTGTGATGAATATGACCATTCGTTTGCCACTCGAGGCATTTTAATGCGTTTTTCATGGAACCAGCACGTCGCCCGCAGCGCCCGTCGTGTAATCGGTCTCCGGTTCCGTGATGAAATGGCCCGATCGTCCGGTGACCGGGCCCGCCGGCAAGCTATAATTTGCCCGTTAATCGTGCCTGCCGGTTGTCAAGTGTCGGCCGAAAATAAAAGGAGGCAATGTCCCCAGCTGCCCTGAAGCGTGTAGAGCAGAATAGACTTTACTCTGAAAGCACGAGTCGAGCAAAAAGTTGTGCAGGGCTTCTTTAAGCCTGCTAATAGGGATAGATGTGGAGCCTGTATTTGAGGAGCTTTTTCGGGAGCGTTTTCCCAAGGCCTCCTTTTCATCTTGGACGCTTTTATTAGCATCATGCTCCTGCTGTGCCGCCTAGGAACAGGATCCAATGGGAAGCGGTGCGTTGCTGGCAGTCCTTTGAACCGTTCAACTACCTTTATCCAGTGTGGCATCAACCATGATTGGATCGATATTATCACCATTATCATCGATCTGTGTACAGGACCTTGGTAGCAGCACAGGCACCATCGAGTTTCATTACTTCCGACGTACAACGCAGCGTACCTCGTGGGGATCACTTTACATCATTACCTCTTTGCCATGGGTCCATAGGTGCCATAGGGTGAAAAGGACATTAAAAGGTTGTGCACCACAGAGTGCCGACGAGCCTTTGCTTAGAACTCCTCCAACCAAACACCAAGCAACAAAACCTACGGGCAGAACACTTGTGCGGTACGGTTTGTTTGCTTGTTTGCTCCCCCGTAACCCCCGGAGAAGGTAAACTCATACACACACACACGTACACACAAGTTGGGAGGTCACACAAGTAGCCTCCTCTCCCCTCCTGAGGTACTCAGCCACACTGGTTCTAGCCAAAACCGTTCGAAACGGAACGGAAAGTGAGCGATTCTAGGGCTTTGTGCCGAAAACTCCTTTACCAATGAACGAAACGAAAGTGCGCGCGAGTCTTCGCGGTTCGCTTGCCCGTGTGGGCTACAGAGCGCGAATTGATAAGAATCCGATTATGTAACGTAATTCCGTGGTTTGCTTTCTTTTTGGCGTCGCTTTCGCGAGCTTTCTCTTTGGCGCGGTGGTGTAAATCGAGACATGTAAATTACAACCTCACCAACGAACGAGCTGCTCGAGCCTCTTCTCCGTTCTGGCCCGCTTGGTATAGCTCCCTATTCCGCCCGAGTAAGAACGCTGGGCTGGGTGGAATACATTGGTTACCATCCCCACCCGGCGTAGGCTCGACGGCACGAAAGGGATATCCTCCACCATCCAAACAGCACCAACACTTGAGCAAACACAAACACACAGACACACACACACACGTACGCACTACGCCTTCCAGACACCCACACACAACCTAGGAGGGTGGGTTTTGGAAGGGTGGTGGCGACAGCATAAACTCCCGGGGCCCTGATAACGCACGCTCGCGTTGCCACTCGTTGTGAAACGGTTTTGCGTCTGGTCTGGTGTCGCCCGGTTTTGCTCCTCGTTTCGTTTTATTCGTTTCGTGCCCTAACTAACGGGGCCTTCTGCCCCGCTGGGGGTTAACTGATTGGCTGGGCTAGATCGGCACGCGGGTTTTTTTACGGCCCTTGTGCTGTGGCGAGCGGGCAGGCCGCCGTTTTGGGAAGCACCAGCATTGGAGAAATCAAAGCAAAAGCACCAAAGGGCACCAACAGCGACACCAAACGCTTCACACATACACACTCCTAGACACACTCGGCTGGCGGTGCAAACGGTGGCGACGGTGGCACAAAATGGAGGACGCAGACATTTACCCTTCCGTCCGCATGCAGACCAGGAGCACCACCACTAGCCTAGAAACGCACACATACACGCGCACAGACACACAGTATGGGGTGGGAGGCTCGGTGTTTGTGTGTGTGTGTTGCGAGCTGGTCACACAGCACCGGACACGGACACGTCCAAGGATGGCAAACTTTACTCACAGACTGAAGCAAGCGACCGTTTCACCACACCTGGATGCGAGCGAACCTTTCGTGTAAGAGAGCTAGCCCTGGCCAAGAGAGAGAGAGAGTGGTAAAGGTGTTTTTCCTTTTTGTGAGAGCGCGTTTTCCGCTTTTTCGCGTGCCTGTGTACTAAAGTCCGGTGTGAGTGACTAGTAAGAGCTGGTGAGCGAGCGGAGCTCGGATTTTTTGGTGGTGAGTTTTGAGAGAGCAAGCGAGAGAAGACGCAGACACATGGTCTCGGACGGTGTTCGGAGGATTCGTTTCTAGAATGTGGAGCAGTGTTGTTTGATAAATGACATTTAGTTGTTATCTTTGTTAGCTATGGGAGGAAAAAACTCCCATGAGTGAAGCATTTTTTGAATAATTTAAACTATTTTGTTGTTATTTTTCCAAAGTATTTTGTAAAAAACATATAAATCGTCAACAAAACGATACAAACAAAATTATGTTCAGTAAATTGCATACTGTAAGGCGTATTTATTCTCAAAACCTTCCTACACGTACACTTCGCCTAAATTTATGCAATTTTTCTTACAAATTTTCTTTCATTCTGCATTCTTAACAAATTGAAGAGTATTAGCAGCTATGAATAGAAAAATACAAAAACAAAAACAAATAAGATCCACCTCGTTACGTGGGTGGATAGGTACGCTTGGGCACATCATTGTATACAAACAACTTTCACTACTCAGCACATTCAGTCAGCGAAAAGTGCTCTCCCTGTGTGTGTTTGATTTATAGCAACGGATCTCCCCGTGCTGCCCAAGAGTGTTCGTTTGCTGAGAAATATTTAACCACTTTCTCCCTAGCGTCGCTCACCCATTAGAGGTTGATGAAAATGAGCACCTACTTAGATAGATTTCCCCACACAAATGGCACTCAAAAGTGGGAAACCACGGATGAGTTCTGTTGAGTGTTGGCAGGAAAGAAAGAACACTTCTATTGGGTTGTCGCATGAGTTCGGTTGCATAATAAATAAATCAAATAAAAGTTAGCGTTTTTGATGTTTGAGCGAAAATAGATTTTAATTGCTATTTGTGTTTGCTTCATTCAATTACGTGGCTAAACTTCAATCAACAATCGCTAGTGACATTAGAATTGGTTTATTATTTTTTTGTTTGATTTGATTCTATTCTCGCCATTTTTTAAATACTTCTCTATTGACGCAAAATGTGAATAGCAAACAGGGCGCTAGCTAAATATGGTAGCAATGATTTGCTCTTTTCTTTTCTGTCTAATTGTATTTCTGATTGTTTTTTGTGTAACATTTGAGTATCGTAACAACGGGGAACGGGGTTTCAGACGTATCGCTACGTTTGGTGTACGATTTTGTTTTGTAAGTTTGTTTGTATGTTTGTTTGTTTGTTTGTTTGTGCGTCATTTCCCTCTTGCCTCGCGCGCTATGTTGGAATAAGTTTTAGCAGTGGTGGCACTTAGACTAAATTGACTATCGTTGACGTACGTCACAAAGAAGTAAAAACTTAGCCAACAATACACTCACACTCTCCTTCACCTATCAATGTAGCTTTCGGCCAACATTGCAAACCACAGTTGGCCGACAGCTTGTCGTTTGCAATTTGCATTCCAAATTGCCATTGATTTAATTGAACTAAAAAGTGCTATGCCTTGAACTGACAAAAGACGGACCAACTTTTCTTCTCTCTTCTTTTTTCGCTTCACTTGTCTATGCCACTGGAAAAAATATATAATATTCATGTGACCCGTTCTAAATTGACTAAGGTTATCGTTAGACAAACCAGTTACGGTCGATTTCATGGTTTTTCTTCTCTCTCTCTCTCTCTCTCTCTCGCTCATTCGTAATTGTCTATCACGTGGAAAGCAAACAGTCTGCATAAAGCCCTTAATAGAGTTTTGATAAAATCAGCTTACATTTTCCTAATCAGCTCGTCAACCAAAAGCCAGTTCATTACCTTAATCAGGAGGAACTAATGATAAATTACAATTAAACCCTTTAATTAAATAAAATCTAAACATTAAATTGACTACACGATGCTTATCAGTGTCGCCTTCAGTTTGCGCATACTTAATACTTGCGATACGATGCTCGACAAGCCAAAACCTAACCCCCCCCCCGCTTTGTTTTTTGCAAGCTCGCTTCGCACTAAGCCACCTTGTACTTTAAAGTATGATACCTTCCTCCCTCCCTTTACTTTAGCTCTTCCACCTCCTTCTCCAAATCCGGCCCCGTCACCCCGGGGGCCATCCCGTCGTACCCGTTCTTCAGGAAAATCTCCTCAATGTTCTGTATCGAGCGTGCGTTCCGCTTCGGGCTCAGCACCCGCCGATCGTCCTCGTCGAACTCGCTGTCCTCCGTTTCCGTGTCGCCAAACTGTAGGCTGTCGATGCTTTCCGCATCACCATCGCCGCCGAGCTGGTAGCAGCTCTCCGACAGATGGTTGTACGTCTCCAGATCGATAAAGTACTGCTCGTTGTCCAGTATCGTCTGGCGCCATTCGGTGTTGTCGAACGGGCCCAGGTTGCCACCGTACTCAGCCGGCAGCAGATCCTTCGAAACGTACTTGTGCAGCGAGCTCAGCGAACTGCCGTGCAGGTGTATCTGCGGGACGGGAGAACAGAAGTGGTCAGCTTTTTTTGTTTTTGGAGAGCTTTTAAGCGCTCAGCGGATGAAAGGGATACTTACCCGCCGTCGGATCTTATCCTTCAGGAATGGTTTCAGCACGGCCAGTATTGCATCGAAGTAGAACGGTTCGTGCAGCACGTGGAATGCTTTGAAGCGCAGCGGAAACGCTTCCTGCACCACCTCGACCGTTTTCTTCGCCAGATGGGGTGAAAGATACCTGTGGATGTGTGTTGTGGAAAGAGAGTGAAAAGGTGGCACTTGAAATTGCTCCATTCGGTTGGGCTTACCTAGCGTGAGCAAATCCCAGTCCGGCCATGTCCAGCAGCACCACTAAGCCCCCGATTTGGGTTTCCGGGCTGCGGACAGCGTCCTCCAGCGCGAGCACATTGCTTCGAAACACATAATCTACCGGAATTTTGTACGGATCACATTTTTCTGGAGAAAAAAAAGGACAAACCAATGTAAGTGGCACACATTCACATTCACATCAGCAATTCGGGCAGTGGACGCACCGACACGAAACAGGTAGATCTGCCGGCCGTGCTCGTCCTTCTTCGGCAGCATCGTCTGTATTTGCATCTCGAGCATAAACTTCATCTCGGACGGTGGGGACACTTTGAAAATCTCCGGATACTCCTCCTTCATCTTGTAGTACTTTTGCATCTGTGGGAAAGGAGCAGAAAGCCCAACGAATTGAGATGCAAATCCTAGACCTGCCAGCTCCACTGCTGCCGCTTAAAACCACTTACCATTTTGAACGCTTTCTCGACGTCAAACTTTTTGGCGCGTAAAAATCGCAACAGAAACGAATCGTCCCGCCGGCAGCCAAGCGCACGCTGATGGTTCTCGTTGTAGATGTTGAGCTGCTGCCGCAGCTGCCGGATCTTCGTGTACGTCAGCTCGCCCCCCGTTTCGCCCAGCTCCTTGTCTGCCTTCTCGCGAAACTTGACATCTGTGTTTGGGGTAAGCAGAAACAAGGGGAATATCCCAGCAGCATCCCGGAACGGGGCAATTGACACAGCGATAGATTGAAATGGAAAAGGAGATAGAAAAAGCGTTATAAAACCCACAAACTCACAAGCACTGAAATGTGCAGCTAAGGCATGGTTGGATTGTTCGCAAGCTGACCTAGATTTTTGTTCATCTCGTACTCGAGCATTGCATTATTGTCGAGCGTCGCGGTTTTGCCGAAGATTTTCCGCGGGCTGTTCAACGGTGTGCTGTCGTTGCTGGACATTTTCTCTTCGCGTTGCTGTTGTTTTCAGTATTTTTTCTTCTTTTGCTGAGTAGTTATTTTCTCCGTTGCAGCTTTTTTTTCTACTCAAGCTGCATGAGGAAAAGCGGTGAGGAGAGTTGCTTCGGTGAACTTTTCCTTCTTTCGCTGGGGAATGCTATTGTCGGTGGAGCATTTGATGCAATTCCAATGCAATTATATTGTCGTTTGAAGGGCAAGGGAATAGCTCCGGAAAGTGAACTGGTTAATTGCTGTAAAGAAATGAGGAATGGAAAAGGAAGAGATAAATGAGGCCTAAATGAATGGGACTTTAATTTTAATTAAATTTTAATGAAATTTTAGCTATAAAACTTTAACAAATTATTATTATAATTATTGTAATTATTTTTATTGTTAGCATTATTATTATTATTGTTATTATTATTGTTATTATTATTATTATTATTATTATTATTATTATTATTATTATTATTATTATTATTATTATTATTTTTATTTTTATTTTTATTATTATTATTATTATTATTATTATTATTATTATTATTATTATTATTATTATTATTATTATTATTATTATTATTATTATTATTATTATTAATATTATTAATATTATTATTATGATTATGATTATTATTATTATTATTATTATTATTATTATTATTATTTTTATTATTATTATTATTATTATTATTAATTTTTATTATTATTATTATTATTATTATTATTATTATTATTATTATTATTAATATTATTATTATTATTATTATTATTATTATTATTTTTATTATTATTATTATTATTATTATTATTATTATTATTATTATTATTATAATTATTATTATTACTATTATTATTTTTATTTTTAAATTTAATTATTATATTTATTATTATTTTTCATTATTAAACTGTCATTATTTAAAATTGTTTGTAATATTTAATGAGTTTATCATTTTATTGTAATTTACTGTCGATTCCAACTCAGAGACAAAGAAAACCAAATCCTTTCCAGATTCAACATTTAATTTATCTCACAAATTAGAATGAAAACGTTTATAGTCAACATTCTTTCATAATATCGGACTTTTTCGTTGTATGTTGGCTTTGTGATTGTTAATCAAATACTTTCCATGACTTTAAATATTTCTTTACTTATTGGGAAACATAATATGAAACTATCATTCCCTTGATTGGCTTCCAGCAGCTCAACCAAATGATGCCGAACGGAACAAACCCGTGCTCGCTGCAGGTGTACTTTTCCCTTTCAAGTGTGTATTTTTATTTTTACTCACACCGGTTTGATCGTTTTCTGACGACCAAAAAACGCACTCTACCTTACAAAGAACCCTTCTCTCTCTTCCTCCCTTTCAACACGGCTAAAAAATGGATAAACATACAAAGCGTATGTTTATTTTCCTAGATCTATCCCGTAGCTAATGTGCAATCGATACACTTCTTCACTCGCCTACCGAAGATGGATTGGGTCGTTTTTTGGAGGTGATTCGATAGAAAATGCTGATCGTGCCGATTTCGTACCCATCATTTGCATTCTTATCGCCCGTTTACCTCCGCTCATTGCTCTCTCTCTCTCGTTTGAATTGAATTCATACAACAGCATGATGTACGACGCCGTTTAAGTGATTCATAAATTCACGGCCGACCATTGACGGGGCCGACCAAAGCAAAGAAAAAACAGATTCTGCCAAACGACCGCTTTTTGCACACACTTGAGAGAACCGCGTGTGAACGAACTCAGCTGCAAAGGGAGGTTTGAGATGGAGGTTGAGGTATGAGAAGGAGAGCAAAAGATGCCGCCGAACCTGTGGCAAACAACGGCTAGGCTGCTTGGTGGACCGTACGGACCAACCTTTCCGCCGTATCAAGAGCACCTTTGAGAATCGGCCCAAAGACGATAGAGCAGCTTATTTTTAGCAGAAACAACTACGCCCGATTCTTTCGCCACCTGAACACGCCGCACGTTGTTTCTGCTTCTCACCATAAGCCTCGTCCCTTCAGAGATTGCGAAACGAACCATAGCGAAACGAATCGGCTAGAAAGGAAAGAGAATCCACTAGGCAATGCATTTCAAGTGCATCTTGCAGAGTGTTGAAACAAGTGTCCCTGCTCATATAAATGCGCATATGTCTTGCTGCTTCAGGTAGGGAATCTACCATCACACAAGCTTCACACTTTATGATGGCGCTAACAGCATCTGACACGGTATGAAAAGCATACGGCCGAAGCGTTCGAAAGGGACGCCAAACGAGATTTTAATCTGTTGGCATACCGATTAGTACGGTATGTTGTTTAAATATTATATTCTTTTCGCTTCATTCGCTTCTTGAACGTTCGCCCCGAAAAGCGTGACAAATGCTTGTTAAAATTAGACCATCATAGCGTAATGCTGTTCGTGCAGAGTGTGCGTGTACACACATTTTTTCTCAGAATCGATAGGTAGGTGTCACCGTCACGGCACACAATTAGTGTAGCTCATCGTGCGGTATTGTTTATTGAGTCTTGAAGTGGTTATGTCTTGGCATGTGGTGGTGTAAGGTTGAGTTGTGTTTCAATAGACATCGGAGTGCGCTGCCGTTCGTTAACAATAAGGAGTTGAAATTGGATGTTGCATTTACTTCCACAGGTTCAGAACATGGGAGTGCCTCAGTATATCATCAAAATGTTTTTTTTTGCATATAGTTTAAAATACACAAAGCTTTAACTTTATTAAAAGAACAAGCGATGTTTTAATAGTAATTAATGGTAACGATTACAATTTCAGCTGATTCTAAATTCAGTGAATAAATAGAATATATAATAGTAAAGCAAAATAGTTTTGATTTTTTTGCCTTTTTTGACAATTAGTTTTTGGCTTTTTCTTGGCTGTTCATGGGATGGCTACACTTTCAACTCTTCTAAAAAAATGTTAAATATTTTTGATATTCTTAACGGCATTTTAGAAGGAAAAGTAGTAAGTAGCTTGACCTTTTTTAGTCTTTTTTAAGTTAATTTGTTTGTTTCGCGACACAATGAACAGTTTAACTATTTTATGTTATTAATTATCTAGATTTAAGCATTAAACAATCAAGACTTTAACAATAAATTTATTTCGATTGAGTCTTCTTTTAATTTTTACTTTCAATAGAATCGAAAAAAGAAAGTCAAAGTAAATCTAATGAAGCATACCAAAACACGTTTTGCATACATTTAGGCGCTGTTTTCTCTGAATCAGTAAAATGATTGAATTTCACTCCTAATAATCTAAAATTAGTTTGATGGAGCAAGATTTTTTAATTAAAAGAGTGCTTAAACCACTCACATGTTTGATTTCATTTTGATCCATAATGTACTTCCTATAGGCGTCCATTTGCACAATCTCATTCATCCGCCCAGCCAACCACTAATTGATAATCGTGTACACCACAGTGATCCTCTCTTCGAAGCGGAACAACTGCACCGAAACATCTCAAATGATTGTATCAACCCGGTCATCAGCAAACCAGTCAATCAGCTGCCATCCAGAACGGGCGTCCCAAAACGCACTGCCATATCGAACGGACGAGAAGGACCCGGTTCCTATTTCAACACATCAACAGCATTTCACGCAGTCGTGATGGCTATTTTGCAATGCAAATCATCGTCTGCTTCAGATCCTGGTCACTTGGCCCTTCGAAACCCCGGTATCCCCGATGTTCCTGTTGCACCGGGAAAGCTCCCTTCCCCCCCAACCCCCTTTTTTGGTAATTGCAGCTGGTCACGCGAACGTTTCACAAAATTACCCAATTTTCAATCGTTTCTGTGTGTGCCCTAATGCCAGGCAGCAAACCCTTACAAAAGGCCAACTGCATGTCACGCCAAAGACAATGTGGCGCCAAAAAGTGCTCGGTTCATGTTAAGGACACTACCACCGTGTTGAGAAGCCTTTCGGTCGTTCGGATCCACAGTGCTGTGCTTGCGTTCGGTTTGCGTCATCACATTCCCACTCTACGCGGACCGGGATGTTGCTGTACGCGGTCTCCTTGCACGCGTAGCCCTGTGATGTGTGAGGAGCAAGGAAAATGTGTGTGTGTGTGTGCTTGGGGGAAGATTCGGGGTTCCGCGTGTAGGACGAGAGCGTGATCTCAAAGCGCATACTCCATGGAGTATCGATACAACACGCTACGCGGACGGGGCGGTACACGGTTGATTGTGTGAGAGACGTTAATGTGTTTTGTCGCCGCTGCTCTGCCGATACGCAATGCATACGAAATTGAGCAATCGAAGTAGAGTTTGTGGGAATATTACTACATTAAATGTAATGTTACACCGTTATATGAGAAATAGTGTAATCTTCTTAAAAACACATTTAAAAGGAATCAAGATAAAGCATGTCCCAACCGGCGTGAAAATCCGACACATCTTGCATGTAATGGCGCTTGTCTTGCTCGATTTTTTTTTATTTCTTCTATCCTTCTCTGTCGATTCTCGTATAAAAAAACAACCTCACTGTTGTTGACACCTTACCCATCCTCGAACATGACCGTACCCTTCACTTACCAGCAAGCTGCCGCGGGGATATGTAGAACCGTGGCTTGAAGAATGGCGAATTAATTAAAATATCACATCCAATTACACACAGACACAGCGGCCGCAGCGAAGAGCGTTCGGGGACGTTTTTTCTTCGTGTTGGTTGCGAAATTTTGAATGCACTTTTACACGGGC
This sequence comes from Anopheles gambiae, assembly GCF_943734735.2. Lineage (NCBI taxonomy): Eukaryota > Metazoa > Arthropoda > Insecta > Diptera > Culicidae > Anopheles > Anopheles gambiae. The sequence goes on along the minus strand of NC_064602.1, from coordinate 31,114,322 downwards.
TTCGTACACGTTTGCAGTGCAGAATGTGTTGTAATGACACTACACTGAAGGAAAAACGGACGGGGGAAGAGATTCGTTTCCACTTTTTTGCCTATTAGAACGCACGAAACAGAGGGTGCTGAGTGGAGGACGACCAAACACACGTTCTTTTCTTTAGAACCACTGGCTGTTTAGATGCTCGTAAGTGAATACAGCATTTCCACAAACCGGGATGACACAAACAAGGTTCATAGCATGACAATTTGCAGCAAAAAACCTCGAATTCTACAAACACATTCCACTACACTTATGAGCAATGTGCAAGGATTTTCCTATTACACCGCTTTTTCCTTTCCTTCACAACCACAAACACACACACACCTGCACGGACAACGTTCCGAGGGGTGTTGCTTCACGCTTTTCCACGCGATACTATCCCGTGCGGTTTCTCAATACGTACTGACGCGCGCGCCGAAACTCCGGAGCGTTTGGTCGAGAGCGACAAAACAGGGCGCGACCTTTCGATCCATACACACAAGCTCTCTCTCTCTCTCGTTCTCTTTTCATTTCAAAGAGATTCTCAATTCTCCTCTCACGAAAAGAAAATTAGCTCACGGCGTGGAAAACAGATGTTTTCCCCATCCCTCACCCCAAAATCCCGGTTCCCGATTGTTGCCGCAGCAGCAGCTGTCACCAATACGAGAGAGTAATAGGCGCCCTTGACATATGTCTTCTTCTACCTTTGTACTCTTGTAAATCGTACTGTATATGTATGTATTGCATGGCACACTACGACAAATGTTTCACTGATCAACTTTGGCTCGGGCTTAATCGTACTTAGAGAAGGAACGCTTATACGGTACTGCTGCAACGTGCTGCAAGGCCTCAGTTGCCGCTCTGACTCGCATCCAAGCAGCCGACGACCTGGGCCAACATGTCGTTAAACTCGCCCACCGCACCCTGTACCGCCACCGCCAGACACTGCTCGGTGTCTTTCGCCAGCGCGGACACTTCGCGGGACGTGTGGCCGATGAGTCCGGCCGCATCCTTCACGATGTCCTCCACAATGCTAACCGCGACGGGGGCCTATTGGTGATGGAGAAGATCTGTTAGAATCTCTTCTCCAAAAACTCATCCCACACTCAAAAATACTCACATTCTGCAGCGCACAGTTAATCTGATCCCCGATCCAGGAGTTGTCCTGCAGACACTTCTGCCCAATCGCCACAATTTGCTTCACCTTTTCCGCACCATCTTGAATGTGCTGCTCAATGTTTTCCTGTATCTTACGCACACGGTCCAACGTTTGCTTGCCACACTGTCCCGCCTTACCGCGGGCACCTTGCACAATGTCCCTAATGTTCTGCGGGACCGACTCGAAGCACGGCGACACGCTGGAGCTAAGCTCGTTCAGTGCACCATCGTAACGTTCGATTTCCTTCAGCACCTTCTCGTTGTACAGCTGCTCCAGATCCTGGATGGCGTCTTCGACCGAAGCGATCTGTTTGCCGGCGTTCTGCTCCAGCGAGGAAAGACTTGCGAGTGCCTCCTTTGCAATGCCGTCGAGCAGATGGGTGAACTCGGCAAAGAATAGGGCTCGTGTGTCCGCGGAAGGGACTTTTTTCGCTGGCACTGCTACCGGGCCAGCTTGGAGCTTAAGAGATGGGATGGGAAGGTACTTCTATGTAGATACAAATCTTGATATTCGTAGTTCGCTGGGACTTACCTGCCCAAGGCAAACCGCTAGCACTCCTATCAGAAGCAGTTTCATCGTTTGGATGTACGCAAAAACCTACCAAGTGTGCAAGCCATTTCGCTTTTATAATAAGCTTTATTTACTTTAAAACACCACTTCAACATGTCATCGCACTACTTGAGAAGTTGTGGTCAAGGTATGGTATCTTTGTTCGATATGACGAAGTCTTTTTTATCAGCTCGCTATCTTGACCGTGCAAAACAGCCTGCGTGAAGGGGAATTTCTCATCCGCACACTCATTACCGGAGCGTGTGTTTTGATAAGCGCCAACATGACTTCCATTAAAATCACTTCCAATTTTCCCATGGGCACTTTATTTGCTATCTGTTTGTTTTTTTTTTGTAAAAGAAAAAAGGCTCTACATCTAACAACCTTATCACTAATTGCTACGGTATATCACTTAGATTTTACTCCTCGACAGTGCACCCCGCCAGTGACTTTTTCTTTTCCGTCTCTCTGTGCTTTCCCTTCGCTTTACCTCCCTTGCCCTTGGGGACAATCGGTGCCGTAGCAGCAGTCGCGCCAGGAGCGGACCCATCCCGCACACCGTACGTCAGTAATCGATCGAAATCGTTCGCACGATCCAGCACCTGGCCGTGGATGGTTTGAAAGTCGAACGTTTTCCCCGCGGTGCCACCGTACTCTGCCGGCAGTATGTCCGCCGGAATGTACTCGTGCAGCGACGCCCAGTTGGAGTAGTGGAAGCGTACCTGGTCCTTAATTTTCTTGCTCAGCATGGGGTACAGGATGGCGATCGCTGCATTCATAAACACCGAAGAGTTGACCACGTGAAATTCGATGTTCTTGAGCGGTAACAGATCCGTCTTGGCCGAACCGATGCGTATGTTTTGTGGCGTTAGAAACCGAAAGCTTTTAAGCGAGTAGCCGCTCATATCGATCAGGCACGTGACGCCACTCTCGAGCGTCTCGAGCTCGTTCAGCATCAGCTCGAACCAGATATCGTCCAGATTGGCCAGATCGGTCACGGCCATGCTGGAGAAGTCGATCGCCCCGAGGCGGGTGATAAAGACGCGCCGGCCTCGCCGGTCGCGCCGGTCCAGCGCGAACTTTACATTTCGATTCAGCAGCTCGCTGTAGGTGGCGATCGGTTTGTGGAAGAACCATTCCGGATTCGCTTCCTGGTTTTTTTTTAAATAGAAGCAGGGGGCGTTAGTGAGTCATAAGGCACATCCGAGCAACTGTAGCTGTAACTCACCTTCAGCTTGATCAGTTTCACGATGCGCCCAAACGCTTCCTGTACGTCCCAGTCGCAGCAGTACAGAAATCGGCACAGAAACAGTTCGTCGCTTCTACGCTCGCAGTCATCGTAGTCTAGGAAGGAAAGAATCGAACGAAAGAGAGCAAAAGAAAACACGTTAAAACGAATCTGATTAGCAGCGGTTATAAGAGCGGTTTTAGAGCAGATAAAACCGGTTGGATAAAGAAGATTAGTTGCGTGTTTTGTGGTGCGTTCGTTTTCTGTTGTACGTGCGGTTCGATGAACAGCGTGTGGTGATCGATGGAGCAGCTTAAGCGCACCGTACACGAGAGATATTTGAAGCCATTTGTATCGAGAGTTTCTCTTTCATTTGAACACCTTTTGACGGTTTGTAATAGTGTAATCGAAGGAGGCTTTTATTTTCTTGTTCAAATTATTCGTTAAACTAAATGAAAAACTCAAAGGTATTGATAAAGAAAACTTAATATTTTCTCGGTTGTGAGCTTTATGCTATCGTAATATTCTTAAATAAAATAATAAATAATAATAATAATAATAATAATAATAATAATAATAATAATAATAATAATAATAATAATAATAATAAAAACAATAAAATAAAATTATAATAGTCCAACAGCCCTTGCTTGATTATTCTTAATTTACTTTCTTTTTTAGGGCAAGATAGAAAAGCGTTTATCACTGTTGTTATTTATACTCTTTTAAGTAAATTATAAAGTATTATTTTACCTAGCAAAAGTAATTCATTACTTTTTAGAGTATTTTGTTTCGAAGATTATGAAACTGAAAACATTGTGCACGTTTTTTATCCATTTCATATGGATTATTATGTTTATTATAATGTTTTTTTACTGTTATATTTAAATGTAATAACATTATAGAATTTGTAATGTAAGTATGAAGTTCTAGAGAAACACCTTTTAAAAAGAGAAAATGAAACGCTGTTAAAAAGCAGCAAAACACAAAGCATAGAACAGCATGGAAGGAATTTATGGAAATAAGTTCTATCTAGCGCTTAAACCGGTGGAAAGTAAAAGCAACCAACCAAACAAGTTTTTCAATGCCATCGCATTACAAATTCACGATAGCAAAATCATTAGCTGAAACTAAGTGTGTGTGTGTGCTCGGATGCATTCTCGCTCAAAAGCAAATACGAATCCGTATACGTATCGTCGTTTACACCCTATCTGACTAATCGTCAAAGCTACTAGTTCCTCGTTGATGTCAAGTGGGCCCTCGTACCCCCACATTTGTAGATCCACTTGTGAACGACGCTCTCCCGCGCACATAAATAAACCACCACTCGTGAACGATCCACTGAGTGCGTCCATGACAGTGACCGCGGGTGAGCGAACGAGCGACAGCGAACGAAGCATACCTGCCATGCTTCCATGGCATGCAAGAAGGTCGCAGTTGGAGGTGGGGTTTTTTTGCTTGCTTTTCTTCGTCTGCAGTTTAATCGGTATTGCAGCCAAAACGGGACGGAACGGCACATGAGGCCTTATTGAGAGACGCGGCCTCACATGCCGTGCTCGTGCTTACGATTGACTTATTAACTAATAGTTTGCAACCGATTGGCAGATGATCACGTTGGTGCTAACTGGGCTGATTGAATGGCGTCCGGTGGCCATCATTTAATGGAACGCTGATAATAAGCAGCTCGTTTACGAAAGCCTGTTGTTTATTGCGATAAAAAAAAAGATTGGTGTGTGAATTAACTTCCTCACATTCGAGCCCATTCATTATTAGCGATCTTACATCATTAGCTGTTTGGTCCGTTGACAATGTCTGGCTCCAAACAATCTTAGACACACAGCCACACACAAAAAATGAAATTTGAAAAAGGTACATACAGCTTTCACTGGCAGAGAAATGCATTCGATGCAGCTTAATTGCAGCGTGCACTTTCGCTTTCGTGTCTTGCCAACCGGCGAAACAAAAGGGTAGTCGCTGCAAGCTTTTTCTCTATTGCCGGTGCAATCAAAAGTGCATTCAGTGCAGCATAATTGTGACGAGCGTGTCCGTGTACTTCCGTGCAATTGTATTGTTTGATGATCTTTGCTGCGATGCTGCTTGCAACACCATTTACAGGGGTTGCCATTGTTTTATAGCTGTTTATCAATTGATTTAATTGTGTTTTTTACTTTTTTTTATCTTTTTTTACATGATAAAAATACAATTGAATAAAAATATTTGTATCCTTTTAACAATTTATTGCATTAGTCAAAATTGTATTTAGGGTAAATGTACCAATAGTGGTGCAATTTGTAGTGGTACCGATGTGTTTTAATGGATTTAAAGTGTCAGAAAGGACATTTTCTGAATATTTTAACACATAGCAATTGTAATATGTTTTATCTTCGCAATCACAACCATTTTTACCATGAAATACATCAAATTTTCAAAAAAATACAAATTTTTGTGACTGCTTCGTTGTACCTATAATGGTGGTATGGTTCCTATAGTCGTCTTATTGTGTTCCTATAGTGGTGGTAAACAAAGATGCATCAAAAACGGTGTATAATATCAATGAAACTTAGTTTAAAAGCTGTTTTCGTATGAATAGCAAAGATTACTGCCATAATATTGGTTTCTTCCGTAATTTGATCGTAAAAAAATGTATAAATTTGATCGATGAAACTATTGACTAAAGTACTGCATCACACCTGTCATCAACCTACACCCGGAAGAGTGTGCTTGATTTGAAGTCAATTTTTCATTCAGCCATATAAGCGAATTTTGGCCTGTTTTTGGTAAATTTCCTTCATAAAACTCATTTCTGTTGCTTATTTTAGTGAGAACAGTACGACATGTCGAAAATATCCTCGAATAAACAGAAAACGACCTGTTTTTATTGATTTTATAACTATAACCACTATAGGAACATGCCTGTTTTGTGTACCTATAATGGCACTATGATGAAAAACACTTAAAAATGCATAAATATGGTCAAAAGGCAAATAATTTTAGTAGAACAATAACATTTCATAACAGTTATGTTGAAAAACTAGTAATTGCGTGGTTATATGGTCATTTAGAACGTTAACAGAAATATGAGTTTCGTTATGAAATCCTAAGGATTTTGGAAAAATGTTGACACATTTCACAAAATAATGGATTTTTCGGTCGCTAAGTAACGGAATGGCCCCATTTAACTTTTAAACCCTTTGTAAAAGGCTAAAGAATATTTCACACTAACGTAAATAACGTAATTACTTGTAATTTGCCGTATGAACCGCTTTTTAGTGCAATACCACCACTATTGGTACTACCACCACTATAGGTACATTTACCCTATAGTTTTTTTTTTCAAAAACTGATTGTGACATTCAAAAGAATTTTAAAAATTGTCAACAAATCTTGTGACAAATTCAACTATGTTTGCAAAACACTCCAAAATCCTTGGAAACTCTGTATCTTTTTACAAACAAATGCTTCTTAAGATTACTCTGAAACTTACGCAAACCTACTTAAAAGTCACTCAAAGAGTGTAAAAGAATGGAAAATTTTCAATCGACCAGTCCAATGATCAATCTCCGCTTGCCCTCGGCCCGAAGTTTCTCATGCCGCGATCGTTCCGCCTTTCAGCTGGCAGCTCCATTTGTGATCGACATTAAATATGCAGCGGCGTTGATAAATATGCTGATGCGTTAGTCTGTGTGTGTGTGTGTGTGTTTGTAGATGGATGGCGGTTTCAGTGTCTGATTCCACTCTCTGCGCGCTTCGACCCCTTGATGGGTCGCCCATCTGCAGAAGTGCTTGATCGCGATCTTGCTGGACACTAATGAATAAAACCACGCACGCATCGAACGGCCGAACGGTCTATCCCTCAACACTCCTCAAAAGAGCTTTTTCGTGTCTTGCCCTTCTTTTCTAACACACGCACACACATACGCACGATCGCCTCAACCTTCAATGTCACCGCACCAGCCTAAGAGGTCGATTTCGTGCGCCCACCACCATCACCTACCTACCACAAGCGACCACTTACTTTGTATCAGCTTGCGCAGTTCGTTGATCTTCCTCACGCGTTCGGGCTGATCGGCGAAAAGGGTCACTGGGGCGTCACCGGCCCTGGTGACATCTTCCGTCTGGTCCTTGCGTGCGTTTGGCGCTTTTTTCGCTACCGCCTTTATTTCCGGCATGACGGTGAGCACACTGGTGAGGTCTGTAAACAAATCGAAGCGGAAGTAGGAGGGTTATTGTTGTTGTTGTTGTTGTAATGATTCAACATTCCAAACACGATCGCATTACGATGTTTTCGATATTGATAGCGTCCTGGTACGGGGGTTGCGCTAATCTTACAAAATTCAACACACGTGGCGCTTGCGTGCCAGAATGGACAACAAAACGATAATTCTTGGGACGGCGATTGAACTGGTAGCACATTAATATATAACTAGCCGAAGGTGATAAGCCGGTTGATGTGAAGGTTAATTACAAAAACAAGCGTTTGGAGCGCCCGGAACGGAAGCGTGGTGCGCCGTTAACAAGGTGCGTAGCAGGTTTGTTTGTTGTTCTGGCTGGCCCGTACTGGTTGGTGTGCTGGGTGATCGATGCTGCGACGAATTGACATAAAAAAAAACCCGAAAGAAACCCCGCTCTCGACAATGGGAAGAAGGTTGTTGTTCGCTTTTTTTTTAGTAACCATGCTGCCGGAGATTGATGAGGTTTTTTTGGAGGGGAAAGGGAGCTTTAGTTCAGTGGAACGGTTGAAATTAGATCAATGTTAAAATTGAAATGCTAAGAAGACTGGCGTGGTATTATACAACAGGAAAGCAAAGGCCGACAACCTCCTTTCGCTTTCTGTGTTCAAGCATAGCTTTAAGAATGAAAAAAAAGCTCATATTGAGGTCATTCAAGTGGTATATTGTGGTACATTATTGTAGGAAGAATCAATGGTATTATTGTAAAAGTGAGTTCTTTTATAGGCAACCGTTTAAATTCGTTCTAAAAATTTAACTAAGCGACGAACCCACAGAATGACCAACGAATCTAGTGCGTCTTTTTATATGGGTTTACAGAGGTTCTCAATGGGACACTTCCTTGACTCTTGACTCTTACAGGGTTTTCCACGTTTTATTGGTCAATTCCCATGATTTTTTGGTGCTTTCCCACGAGTTTTTGGTCGTATCCCAAAGATTGTTGGTTCGTTCCCATAATTTATTGGTATTTTCAGATTGGATATCAATACAATTGGACCAAAAAATGCTGGGAAACGACCAAAAAATCGTGGGAACGCACCAAAAAAATATGGGAACCCACCAAAAATTGATGGGAACCAACCAATAAATCGTGGGAAACCCTGTAAAGTTGACTATATTCTATGAGATTTAAATCCATGGCACTCTTGTTGGACTACAGTCTTTCCCCGAGTTACGCGAATAATGCGTTCCGGAGACATTCGCGTAACTCGGATTTTCGCGTAAGTCGAATATCACATGTTACAGCAAAAATATACTTTATTTATCATAATTTTTGATTGAATTTAGTTCATTTATGTAATTTAATACTTATTTGATGCAATTGGTGTAGAAAATTTGGTTATTTATCGGTAATTATTTTTCATTTGACAATTGATGGAGAAAATTGTACTGATTTGACGTCTGAACTGTCAAAAATAAAAATTCGCGTAACTCGAATTCGCGTAACTCGAGTGTCGCGTAACTCGGGGAAAGACTGTACCTGATTGGTAATTCTGATTAGATTTGTCCAAAAAGGGTGCTGTAGAATCCAATTCGCATTGCATCACAATTCATTTTCGGACAAGAAAGAGTCAAGAAAGTCTCCCACAACTAAGAGAATCTATGAAAACCCCTTGTATTGCAACTAATTATACTATGCACTTAACACATTTGTCTTGCTATTAGGATGCGCTTCTATCAATACAACCATTTACCAATGTCTCTCCCATAAGTTTTGTTCTTTACAACATCTCTCACTTCCATTTACATGTCGGCATGCACAATCAAGCAGACCATATAATCGTACACATTGTAACACGATTTATAAAGGGGTTATACTTTTCACGTTGCAGTGCTAATAAAACATCACACCCCGAAAGTGTCATTAAATAAACGCCTGTTGTCATTCTGTTCTGTTCGGTACAACAGTTGAACGGTGCTGTAAAGTTCAATGTGCTGCCGCGCTGTTTTGAAAACGAATTGCAAAACATTCAATTTACACCCTCACCGGGTGGGGGGAACAACACTAAGTTCTCTTCTTTCATTGGCATCTTGTGCTGCTGCACCTTTTCTACACGAATCGAACCAACGGTGTAATAAAATAGTCTAAAAGCCACTTAATAGTACGTTGCGACAAAGCTGCATTTATGGTGTGCCAGTCTTCTAATTTTTTGTTCATATATCGCGTAGACAAACGACATTTGCCCCGGCACAATACAATCTGATTTTTGGTATGCTTTACGTACGAGCTGTCTGGTACAACCTTGCCCTACCAACAAAGCGTCACACGGAGAGCAAGCTTTTGGGAGAGCTTTCGTGAATTTGTAATATTTATTCCCGCTCCACCCCCTTGGTGTAGTGGGGCGCTCCACTCGCCCAATGTGCAAATCTCCCAAATGGATTGAAAATTGAAACGACAGCGAAAGTTGTACTAGCACTGCATAGCAATGGAGCGGGCTTACTGCAAGGTCAGCAGGCACAAGCGGGTTGGGAATGGGTTCGCCCGGCACTTGGCGCACATAATTTGATTTACAATCTCTAGGCACTTTGCACATGAAATTGTCGACGACTGTGGTCGAATGGTGAGTAGTGAGCCACTACGTCCACGACCTGCTTGGAAAGCATTAATTCGTGGCTTTCTTACTAAGCATATAGAGCTGCTAGTTGGGAGGGAGTTTGTGATGGTTGAGAAAAAAGGGATCATAAAAAGAAGACACCATTTGAAGGGTAATTTAATTGGGCAAAATGAAGGAATGCGTTTGTGTTACACTCGGGTCAATCTATGCTTCTGAGGGGTTTCAACCTTCACGTACGACACAGTTTCAAGCGACATGTTTCAGCGTTCTCATACACCTCTACAAATGAAACACGATCTTTAATCCACCAGACATGATCGGTTGTTATTTGAGCCCGGTTTTGCAAATCATCTTCTTGTGAAACATATATACATACATACATACACAAACGCAAGTCTTTAGGCCTTCACCACTGCTTTGAAATACGGAACTATTCATTAGCGAATAAAGGTCACAAGGTTTACAGCATACATTAACACAAACACTCGCTTTACCCCAACGCTACATAACCGTGCACACTCCAGCACAGTCGTGACCTAAACGCCATCGTAAAAGTCTATCCTCGTTGCATAATTTTCTACTCATTAACGGATGTGCCCGACCGCTTCACTTGGGACTCCCTTTACAATGGATTACCACCAAAACTCCTCCCAAAAACAGCAATGGCACTTTTGTGTTTGAAACCGGCACCAAATATGCACTGCAACCAGCAGCACACAGGATCACTTTTTACGGGATATCCCTTTTACGGTGGATTTTGTTTGTTTGTTGCTTTTGCTGGAAGTTTTGCAACTTTCGATTGACACACATCCGTCGACTTTCCAGTCCGACCCGCCTGTAAACAGTAAACACTGAAACCACTGAATATTTCCAAGGCCAACACACACAAACACACACAAAACAGTATTCGAATCCGATAAGCCACCGTTGCAGCGGGCAAAGGCGAGACGAGAGACTTCAATGCAACCGATAGCGATGAACCCTTTCGAGAAAATCGAATTCGATGCAACCCTAAACTCAAAGCACACACATACACAAACACACACGCACACTTACCGGTCTTTACAGTTTTGTTGCAGGCACACACACACGCTCCGAACAAAAAACAACACTTTGATACCGTCGGCACTTGATACCGCACTCGTGGACGGACGCGTTTCGAATGTGAGCTGCCGCCACGCGTCCGGAAGGTTTTATTCCACAACGCGGGAAGCGAACGCGCGCGCGCGCGCTCACCCGCTCGCAACCCGAGCGCTTGCTGACGCTTGCACCAGCAGCAGCACACATTTGTGATCGGGTGCTGTTTTTGTTTTTTTTTTCCTTCTCTTGGGTTGATCGATTTTGGTGTTTTCGGCAAGTGTAGGGCGCTTGGAAAGGAAGTGCTTTTCGTTGCACTTTGTTACTCAATTTGAAGCTTCTAAATTCTGGGAATTGCGTGTGTGTGTGTATGTAGGGGAACGTTGTGTTTTTCGGTCACTGAATTGGTTCTGTTTTCTGACCGAGATGGCACTTTTTAGCTTCAATTTCTACCGTTGATGAGTTCAATGAACATTGGCAGACAGCAGGGGGACAGTGGCTGTGTGGCTTTTGTTTCGACTGTGGCTCGTGACTCAACAAATCAGCACATTTTAATAAGAGCACGGTTGAGATTAATTCGCGAGTTGGAGAAGCAAGTGTTTTGCAAATCGTAAGAAAGTGAAGGAAAAAGAGTCAAATACATTTGAAGTGTGATATTTTATTGTGAAATTATTTCGAGTACTATTTATTGCAACTTAATTATGCATTCAAAACATTTTGTCCGAAAACGTTCGATGAAACGTCCCTACATTTATGTGCCGCACTGTAAAATGTTTCAAGCTGTGAAATGTTTCCATGAACACCGCATGAAATGTTTCATCGAATATCATGAAACGTTTCAAATCTGTTTGAAATGTTTCAATTTGATTTTTTAGTTGCATTTGGGTGGTAAATAACGGTTGAACATAATATTCGGGTATAATTTTGGAAACTAAAAAACTAACTTCTTCATTTTTTATTTATTGATTAAATGTCATGTATGTATCCTACTTCTAAAAGGTATGGCGAAAATTGAACTAATTCATTTTTTTGTTTTCTTTTTGAAAATATATGTATCACACTATCTACTTCCCGCACTTTTTCATGCAACGGCTATACTCAGCTTATAAATCTAAGACCCTGTACGGTTGGCGCTTTTCATCGCTACACAAAAACCCTCCCAAACAGTCTCCTTCAAATGTGCCCACACACACACACACACACACACACACACACACTTCCTTCAATCCTCCAGCAGTGGTTCCGACACGTACCCGAGCTGCTGCAGCTCATCCACCACCTTTTCGTCCCGGCTCAAATGCTCCAGCCAGTACGTGTACGGATACTCCGGCTTCGTTCCACCGTACCGCTCGGGCAGCGCCTCCGGATCAATGTACTTGTGCAGCGAGGCCCGATCCGTACCGTGGAAGAACAGCCGCTGCCGCATCTTGTCCGTCAGCAGGGGTTTAAAGATTTGAAACGCCGTATCAAACACCCAGCCCTGGTTGACGATGTGTATCTGGCTCGTTCGCAGCGGCATACTGGTGGCCAGCAGGGCCAGCATCTTCTGGGCAACGGCGGGCGTCAGATTCCACGCGTGGTTCAGCGTAAGTCCCTCCAGATCCATAATCCCAATTCCGCCCAGCACCTGCGACTGTGGTTCGAGCGAACCGACCTCCAGCAGCAGCATCGTCGCCCGGAACAGATCCACGATCGGTATCTTGGACGGGCGCCACTTGCCAAACTTGAAGCAAATCACCCGCCGGCCCTCCTGATCGCGGTAGGGCGAGATCGAGATAATGTCGTCATCACCCAACGAACGCAGCGCCATCGGATTGACGTTCTCGTAGAACTCGGGATTGCTTTCCCGGAACGCGTAGTAGCGCACCATCAGGTTGTACGCATGGTGAACATTCCAGAACCGAGCGCGCAGAAACTTTACCAGATAATCGTCGTCGATGCGGTGCGGAATGCATTCGCCCTTTTCTACAATGGTAATTGAAAAAACAATCGTCAGTGTCACTGGCACGAGCTGAGCCGGTACTTTTCCCTCACACTCTTACCATAAATCATATCACGCAGCTCCTCGATCATTAGGCTCGTTCGGTCCGGATCTTCGCCCTGCGTACGAGCGACCTCGGCCACCTTGGGTGGGAGCTGCCGCTCCATGTACAGCTGATGGATCACTCCCTCCGGTTCCGGCATTCTGCGCACGATCTGGGGACCCTGCCACAAACGACACGCTCTGTACTTTCGGGGCGGTATTAGGATTTGCTTTTTCACCTACAATTAAACACACACAAAAAGTAACACATTTTAGTATCGATTTTACAATTATCAAGAGTAGGTTTTTTCACAATAAAGTCGTTTAAATGTCCTCCGAACCGAAACGACACACCACGGAGAGCCATTGCAGGCACACTAATTAATAGGCATTAAAACCAATATTAATTCGCGCTTGATTTCTCCGACGCGGTTAACCTTCATCATATTTCTAGCTTCGTGCACTACAGACAAGATTATTTTTTCTGCAATCTATCTACACTTTAACCGATCCCAAGCACCAAGTAATTTGAATAACGTTTGCCACTACCATGTTGCTGCAGTTTATGCTGTCTCCCGTGTGCCTATGTTGCTGCGCTCGAAGTGTCCAAGAAATGCACCACGTTGCGTTCACACCGTCCGACGGCAAGCGACTGATCCGAGGGTGTTCGGCCCCATCCGACTTCCGAACAACACCAGATCGATCGCATCCATTTTCTTTCCCTCACCCGTATATTACCCGTTTGCCCGATGGCGTTTGCCAGCAACAACACGTTGACCATTCGGCTTTCGCGGTCAATGACAAATTGGTCACACGCATACACACACACGCATGCACGCCTGACGTCGTCTATGCACGTTGGGAGGGCTTTTTCCATCAAGAACCCACCCAGCGGTTGCAACCGGTAGCGCACCCACGGTCCGTTCACTGAACCGATCGCATATCAATGAACCTTCCCCCTCCCGCTCTAAGGGCTCGACATGCTCTATGGAGAAGCTCACCTCACGCATTGAGGTAGTCTCTTGGGCACTCTGCGAAGGTCTGCGGACATCTACAAATATAATAATCGGCAGTGTCGCCGGAAAAGGTGTACCCCCGGGTACGGTGACTTTCCGGTTATGGTCGACTGGAAGTTACACCGCGTCCGCGAGGGCGACCGTATGCAGCACTGTGAAGTTACACCGCTGCGATTGCAAGGGCACGTTAGGCGCGCGAAGTTATCAATCAAATCTCGAAATATTTCCATTCAAAACTTTCCGAAGCCTGTGTTTTGGGGGGGAGGGGGGGGGGATTTTTGTTGTTGTTTTTGGGGGCTAGAATTTACGCAGCATCGATGATGCGATGGGTCAGAAGCGACGTTCGCCGTCTACTGTACGCTACTACGCACACCGTGGCTTCAGATTACACGGTTCAATAACAAACAAATTGAAGAGGGGAAGTGGACAGAAATGACGTTGGTATTATGATAGGGTACTACTGCCTAGTTTTGTTGTCAACAACAATATTCTGCGGTGCGTGTTTTGTTCATGCAAATCATCACCAGCAACACACTCATCCAATGACCTGTTCCAATGGCGGAACCGATGATGTTCAGTGTCGGGGTGGATGCCATACTTGGACGCCGATGGAGTTGTTGGGAAGGAGTTGAGGCACACAATATCTTCAGTTGTTTAAACACATAAAGCTACCTGTGCTTGGCTGGCTTTGTGGAGGAGAGTGCTTGTTCTATTGGATTTAACATCATTTTAAGACAAATGATTCAAATGTTTAATAGTTCAGCTCGTTTGATTCCTAGATCCTTGCACTCCAATCCAAAATTGAAGAATAACAGTGTTCTAGGGAAGTTTTATACACTTAAATGTTTGTGAAACACCTTGTAACTTTTTGACTTTAGTTGTACGTTACATTTAGCTTATAAAATACACACAATTTACCTACCAATTGACAGACAAACTGAGTATTCAGCTCACGCAAAAGTGCTTGCAATTGTTTACGTGCAGCTGTACGTGATTTTCGACCACGTTTCGGCCAACTACGTGCTATGCTCAATGCCAATGGTACGATCACAGTTGCCAAGGCTTGCTTAAGAACGTCCAAGCGTCAAACGTTATCAAACGTTAATGCATTAAATTCGATGTTATGTCTAAACAGCTGAAATGAAAACGATGTGAATCGAAACAAAACGCAACCACTCTTATCGACCAAAAATTTCCACACCCACTTAGAGGAGTCGTTCGATGATGATGACCTCTGCGTACGAAGATGACACCCGTCGATGACCCGCATATCACAGTATTTATCGCGCAATAAAACCGTAAATTTCTTCCACCCGATCCGGTCAGCCGGCATCCCAACCACCATTCCCTTCCTCCTCCTAATGACTACCCTTATGAGGCTATGATTTGTGACTAATCCCCTCCCGCCCTCCTCGATCCACCTCTGACCAGAGCGTGTTAGAGCGTGCTCTCGATCATGAAACTGGTTTACAGGGCGTCTCAATGCATCTCGCTTGGATTTCTACTGATAGATGCGTTCCGAAGTGGATGCAACTCCCCACAAACACCACCTAAAAAAACATGGCATGGTGCTTGAACTTGTACAGCAGTGTACGGCACAACCATCAGTTCCATCAAGGTTTACAAGGTCCTGTTTGGCGACATTCTATCAATCAGTGGAGTATTTTTAGCTTCAAGCAGCTTCTCCCCCATGGCGCTAAGGATGTTGAACTGCAGTAACTCAGCACGGGTTGGATGGCTCATAAGGTCCCTCCCCCCCTACAGAGACACCAGTTTGACCTAATTTTTGGGAGGCTCGATAATCCAATAGAATACGAAAATGACTTAACGAACAAACTCCACATGGTCGGCTACTGACCTTACAGGCCTGGTCCACCTCACGTGTGTGCCGTATGCCGTTTGCATGCAGAGCATCTCATTACCCTCGGCTCAGCCGATCGATGTCACCCACCCACTCGCCGAGACAGGGGTCTCTCGCCCATTATTATTGCCAAGCCATACGATCAGTCACCAACAACAACAACAACTGCAATTATCACCCCTAAAGACACACGATCTTTCTCCGTTGTGCGCACTCGTTCGTGTGGCACCTACAACAGCAACAACAACAACAACTACGAAAACCTGCTCCCAATCTGGGCCAACTTGCAATGCAGTGAGATGCAAACGGTAAAACTGCAACTGTGTGAGTGTGTGCCTGCATTAAATAACGGCAGATGCAGGCGATGCATGATGCGTAACGGAAAGGGCTCACACAGCTGATAACGAATAACAAACTACTACCCTGCTTGTTCAAGGTTAGAACAGAAGCTTATAATCTTTCTAATTCCCGCCCAGAAAGAGATCTCTGTGAAGTGTTCTTCTACAAGATAACAGCTAATAAGCGCAAAATGACGCACGATTTGAAGTGAATTTGTTGCCTGCAGTTTCGCGTGACGCTGCGTAAGAGGGACGTGGAATTCACTAAAATGCAACACAGCAACAACCCTTTGGGCATTTGGGCGATGCATCATCATACCCAATCATTCCGGAAAGGGTCAATTTCGTAGATCGAACAGATCATGCGACCACCATCACCACGAACTTGATTATCGCAGCGCGATGGTCGCGTGTCCGTGTAACTTGTCCTGGCCGGGTTAAACAGGGTCGGAGGAAATTAGCTTCCCTCACGCTCAAAAGGAGCCGGCGGGGGTTCATTACATGCTGCTAACCAGGCACGCACCACTATCGATAATTCGATCAACCATTACACGCTGTTGGGGAGGAGATTGTTGATAGACCTTGTCCCCCGTTTCCCGCTTTCCCATTCCATATTATCTAACTGGAAGAGATGTAAGTAAGGGCACGAGATATTCTAGCTGTAATTGTTGTTTGCGCATAATATGTAACACGTGGAACCTTACGACATCGGAATTCTTCGCACAGGAGCTTGCCTTCCAACTCCCAATTGGAGCTGGCTTTAGGGTAGCGACATTCATGCTTCCTTTTTTTACACTTTTCCACACAAAATCCACCAACAATATAGCACGCGTTCACAAAACTTCTAGATGACTCTAGCTCCGTGTGTCCACTGCGAACTCTCGGCGAAGTCAAGCGTGTGTACGAAGGCGAATATCCAATCCTGAACTGGCTTACACCAGATGAACCAATTCTCCCTGCACACCTGGACTCGATTCAGCCAATTTCCTACATTCCCACACACACACACTCGCTCTCTTCTCAAGAGCGATAACGAAACTTCGTAGCACCGCTCGCTTTCAAAACGGGTTTTGCACGAGAGCTTACCGGCCAAAAAGGTGGCCCTTTTTGCTCGTGATCCAGGTGTCATGTATCGGCGCGCAGCAGCAGTGTTGGAGGCGTTCACCTTTACAAACCCATCCCGGCCAGTGTACGGCGGCGTGCGGGCTTCAATTCCAAGGTCGCTTTGGTGTATGAAAGGTATGGCAATGTGCGCGCTTTACAACGGATTCTCCACCGACCTCCTAGGGCTGAGTCATTGACTGACTCTCTCGGTAGCTTTTGCTTGAAGGGAAAGAATGCAAAATAAAATGGGAGAATGGAACGCCACCGCAGCAGTCCTCCAGCAAGTCCTTCAGAGGATCACTTACAGTTTCCTGTTTTTTTTCTGGTCCAATGTGAGCTACAAACCCCCCCACTCAGAGAGTCAAAACAAAGAAAGGAAGTAGAGCGTTTGATCAGGAATGACTCTGTAACGTACACCAAACAACAGGCACGTACGATCGTCGATCGTCGCTGTAGTATATTCTGGATCATTTACAAAACAGATTGAAATGGAGCAAAACGACCAGCTAAACACACAGAACGTTGAACTGCATGCTGAACACACGCCAATGTATGTGAGTCATCTTGAAGAGGTACTTCAACAAAGGAAACAGCACGAGTTGGGGACGAGCGTTACCACTGACCTTAAACTTCGACGACTGTGAGGTCTCCGTTCCCACCGAATCGGGGAATGGGGTCCGGTCCCGTCAAACAATGGGACAGATACCATTCACCGCACCAACTACAATTACTTCCCTTTTTTGTTGCAAGCAGTGGATAAGATAACCTACGGTGGTACAGGTGGTACAAACGACAAGCGAAATGAACTGTTCTGTCCGCCAGATGACAGAATATTGAGCACGCGATCGCTCACACAAAATAAACACTCAAAAAGAACCTTGAGCTGAACTGGTTGAACTTTACTCCCCCGGAACCAGTGTCACAATTGCTCCCTTGTGCGTGCCTGTAGAACAACGGCTAATGGAGTTACTCGCGTGGGAGTAGCGAACAGTCATCCCCATTCGTTCCCATCGTGGGTCACACTTAACGCTACGATCACGTTGCGTCGCCAATTTCAGCTTGCGAAGTTGTCTCGAAACCAAGCGATGCTTTAAAGTTGTCAATCTTGAACGGGCGAGAGAAGTGCTAGATTGTTTTGTATTCGAGCACCAAATGACCCACCGTGTACATCAACAATTGCTTCTATTTCTCAGACAAGGAGGAGGAAAATAGAACCCAACCCCCTGTTTTATGCAGAGGTTAATAGCTTTGGCCCATTCGGCCCGGCTGAAGTACGGTTCGGGTGAGAAACTGATCGGTTTGGTGATCTCCACCGTACACCAGAGACCTCACTCCGCCCTAAGAACCCTAGCAGCAGTTTTTCTGTGTTGAATACATCCATTAGTAGGGATATAGAATGTAACGAGCTGTGCTGTTCTTTAATATCCGACTAACCGCCCATTAACTCGAGCTCATTTTTTCAAACGACGTGAGACGCGTGCCTTACCTTCTACACTGAGAATCGATTGCTTAAATGCTCCTAACGGGCGGCCTGCCGCCCTTATCCAGGCTTGCAATCTTCACCCCTCGGGGCTGTCGATAAACGTGCCAATAAACCATGCTTTTGATTGAAAGGTGCGGCATAGGACAATGTTTTTGAACCTCCAACGGTAAAGCAGCTGTTAGTTATTGACATTTTGAGTGTGCCACGCTGCAGAGCACGACGAAGCTCCACTAAATTGGGTCACCTTCCTCATCAAACTTGCAGCCGGCCGACTGCGAAGCCTCTGAAGTGGTCGCACGTTTGGCACGTTTGTTTAACCACTAACGGCGCTTTAGTTCACACAGTGACGAGATTTAAATGGACGTACTCCACCACACTAAGTGGAGAACCTTGCGACAAGGGGAAGAGCAAAAACTAATCACAGTATAAGTACGCCGTAAAATTAGTAAACATCGTAAAATTGATATATGAATAGTGGTACTTGTTATGCATCATTAAAACAAAAATCTCCACAAGTCATTCCAGGAAGTTTGAAGGATGCTTCAATCATTTGTAGGAATTTTGTTTGCCCTCTTTTTTCGACTCCTTTCCGCTGTCGATCACTCAGACGCGCTCCTCATCAAGAGTGGTGACTTGCGCAAATAGTGTGTGATACGCCAAGTCGTTGTTATCCAGGTTTTCACGGCTAGTGCTATAAGCTGGTTTTTGTTGCTTCATTTGCTCTTGAGCTAAATGTTGTTTTTTTTGCGCAAATCTTTAGAGTAATCCACGCACAAAACAAAACAGCACAACGATAAAAATGGCACAACTTTGCATGCGCTAAACATGTGTCCACCGAAACGTACGCATCGAGAATATTAAATTGAAGAAAAAGCATGATACTCGTCACTGTGAGATTGTTGCTTGAAGTAGCTTGTTTTGAAGAGGGACATGCTATACGATCACAGATATGGGATATTTGCCAACAAACCTAGCAGTCAACCAACTCGGTGTATTGCAAAGAAGTTCATTCACTCCACCATAAAAAAGTGCTACCAATTAACACATAATTTTATTGCAGGCCCTTTTCTCGCGTACACGAACCAACCGATCGAGGAAAAGGAAGATCATCCTCCACAGCGCATCGAGCAGCAACTATCGAGCCTCCGAGGAACTCCGACATGCGTACTGCTTCTCGAACAATTCCGCATTTACAAAACTGTTACATTGGAACCGCCACCGGTTGGAACCTTCACTTTCACGATCGATGTCACCTGAAGGTAGCCCACCAGGCTCCGGGTGCCGGCGCTACCACCATGCCCCAACGTTCCAAGTTCAACCGAACAGTACAGATGTACTGTATTGGGTGAAGGGGGGTGGGAAGGAACTGGAAAACATTGCAAGCAATTCTATGTGGAACTATAAATATTCAATCTCAAGGACTGCACGGACGTCACCAGACGGCGAACTGTTCGCAAAAGGCAACTCTATTAGTGGCAGCAGCCCATCAAGGGAAGCTGCGAGAAAAGTGTCGTAATTGATGTTATCTCATACAAACACACACACACACACACAGTACATCCTCTCCACAAATCGGAATGTTTTCCAAGTTTCTCCTCCTTTTAACAATTACTTCAAATTCCAATCCCACAACCACATCACTGTCGCATGCTGACTTGGGTTCCATTATCGGCCATTTGTCTACCGATAATTGTTGCGGTTAGCGAAGGCAGTAAACAACTTCGGGGCACTTGATAGATTGTGCACAGAACTAATCCACCTGGTGACACCCTCTAGGGGGGAGGCCGTTCAACAAGACGCACATTCGAAATCAGTACAAGGCTCAAAGCACTCGTGCACACTGGAGGTCACTCTTCTAGTGATAATCCTTATCAGTAATGTTTTTGCCTACACTTTTTGCCACAGTTAGTTCCTGCGTCGTAATGACCTACGATAGACATTTGCTCACAAGCGGTAGTGGAACATGATACGGCTTCTTGGGTAAATATCACCATACCTCTCAAATGTCCGTCTCCTTATATGCAAGAATTGCTGCTGGGTAATCCGATCGTGCCTCGAAAAGCCCGTGTCCTTTTCCGATCTCGCGCTTATGTGTCTCACCCGATGCACCGTCCGTTGATGACTGATGCAAGCCACGCCGATTCTTTGCTTTCTCACCACCACCGCCACCCAGGAAGCTCTCCCAGCAGCATAAAGTCACGATCTATGTCGACGCGAGACGAAGCATACGCTATCGGAACAAAGCGAACCACCCTGGAATGCAACAAAGAACTCCCCACACAAACACACTGACAGAAGTCCCGAACGCTCCACACCAATGTTACGGCAGTGTCTCCCGAGCACGAACCTTGGAGTACTTGCTCTCCCCCCTGTGTTGTTCTTGGCACGCCAACGTTCTGGCTCGACGCGTCAACGCTAACTGAACGCACTCGCGCGAGCGGTTTGTTGCGCCTCTCGGGGTTGATTATTACGTGTGCGCGCGGCGAGTGCTCACATCCGCCGGACTTGCCCGCCAATACCTCCTCCTCCCCGCGGCGTGTCCCCCCGGATGAGATACCTCATCACAACACAGCTCCGACGACGACGACGACGGCGACGGGAAGAGGCGTTTAACCCTTCGCGCCGTTGAATGCCGCCATCGGGGTGCTGTTGTTGTTTTGTTTACTGCTGCCATTCCAGTTCTTCCATTTGCGGGAGAGCATGTTGCAACATGGAGCAATAACAAAAAAAAGAACAGTGCGAGATGTTCATGCGACTTTTTGCTGGCCCAACCGTATGTACACAACTTGAGAGTAGGAGGAGACTGTACACCTTCTTGCAGAGGAGATGATAGGCACGCACATAGGCAACTCGCAAGAATGAACAGATCACAAAAATGGCAAGGGAGTAACACAAAAAAACGACTCTTCCTTTAAACGCTCCGTCACCATTCGCTTTAAGCTATTAAACGTATCACTGTGCTGTGAGTTCGTTGCCTACGACAGCTTCTAAAGGTGTGATAAGTCCAACATACCAACGACGGTCTTCCATCCTTCCAACCAAATTCAGCGACCATTTATCGCCAGAATCTAGTGTCCAGGGCCACAATTATTAAAAACGTGTAATTATTAACGGAGAGAAACGAATAAAACT
The DNA here is from genome assembly GCF_943734735.2 of Anopheles gambiae. Taxonomy (NCBI): domain Eukaryota; kingdom Metazoa; phylum Arthropoda; class Insecta; order Diptera; family Culicidae; genus Anopheles; species Anopheles gambiae. Next base: position 31,092,553 of record NC_064602.1, on the reverse strand, counting down.
TGTTCGGCCCAGGACAGCATAAGCATACCCTCGGTCACGCTCCCTCGCCGCAGATCGTCGTCGCGCGGTAGAACAATTTGCTTGCCCGGTGATGGTTGCGGTGCTGTAGTCATTATCGATTGATCGCGCCGGACCGTGGGGGCAAATTATCGGGCTCCCTCAATCGCAGGGCGCGTATGAGAAGGTGGGTGGGTCGGTCCAGTGCATGACGAACATAATTGAATGGCTAACTTCATAACGGACGCTAACCCCACGAAACCAGGGGGTCTCTTTCGTGTTGTGATTGGGAGCCGTGTGTCCTTGACCAGTGTTCTGTGTAACCTACAAGAGAGATCGACGTTGGCTCTCGCGTGTTTGCTAATTCACGAGCGAAAGAAGATATAGTTGACAGATACGGTTTAGTAGAAAACAAGTATTATTTACCTTGTGGTGTGTCACCCTCTAGGTTTCCTCCGCGCTATGATTAGCTGCCATACATTGCTGACTGCTTCACAAGGATCCACGACATTGTTTCGTTAAACATTTCTTTTCTTTTCTATATCCAACACACAATTCACTACCGGTTGATGTTTGATTCCATTTTCAAAAAGAGACTTCTTTATTATCTTCCTGCATTGTTTGCTTTCGTGTTCGGTTTTTTTTTCTTTGTTTTACTTCACTTTCGCAATGCTTTCTTTTTTCTTTTTCGTCAAATTATTGAAAATGAATGAGAAATTTTACGGAGAGACAAAAAAAAAAAACAGAACGAAAACTGGTTAATTAATACAATTCCAAAAATTGCAAACGAAATGTTTCAAAACCAAAATAATATCCAGTAACAAGTGTTATGCACTAGTAGTATTATCATTGAAGGAGGTGTGTTTGTTTATCGTCTGTTTTGATTAGATGAAGAGTAGCTACGTGTTCCTGTCTAGTAGCGGGGCGGGGGATGATGATGATGTGGAACAGCTAAGCTTGACTTTGACGTTGGCGAGTGTCTCTTTTTCTTTTTTGTATCCCCCTCAATTATTCTCTTTTTTTGTTTGTAACTGTTCCCTTTTCTCATTTCCTTTTTATAGAGTCGCAATTTTAAATGCACCAAACAATGCGAAAACATCTTCCAAAGCAATGCACGTGAAAGTGGAACCGTTTAGTAATTGGAGGAAAAGAAAGGGCTTATTTCAAAAAGAAAAAACAAATCAAAATCAATTCATTCGTCGGCATCATTCGAATATCCTACTAACAACACACACTGTCTTCGCGTTGAATGCAAAACCGTTAATCACTTAGCTTAGCCGTTAGGGTTGAACCAACGCAAATGAAATGAGCAACAAATATAAGAAATGCATCATTCCGAGTTAAAAAAAAAAACAAACGAATAGAAGAAACCTTGCTTTCGATTAATACAATAATGATCGATCGAGCTTCAAAAAACAATCGTAAAGTAACAATATTCCATACGGTAGTGTATATATCATTGTCGCCCTTCTTCCGAGCGCTATCCGTGTGTGTATGTGTGTTTTGCAAGTGTGTTAGTGCGTTCTTTTCTGTACTTTTGCGGTTTCTCTGTTTCCCTTCCTCTCTTTTTTTTTTGGCTATATAGCTCTTCCTGCCCACTAGCCAATTGCTTACAATGTAAATCTCGCTGCTACTGCTACTACTACTGCAGCTTCACCTATAATCTTCCCCACTCTATCTCTCTCTTTCTTTTGCTCTTGATTTGCTTTGCGTTGCTTTGCTTCGCGTGTGTTTCTTTTGCGTTGGGGACACGATGGGGGAAAATTATTCAAAAGTAAAAAGGAAGAAAAAACAAACAATCAAAAACTTCATTTAACAGGCGGCGACTTTAAAAGTTCTCTTCGGCTGGCGGCGCGGGGTGTTTAGAAGGGAGATGCTCTTATTGTGTATAACGCGCGCTTTGTTTCGCTCTCTCTCTGTATTTCTCTCCATCCCGTTTACATTAATAAATGTCCTTTTTCTTGTATCACTCTGCACATATTTGTTTTCTTTTTTTTTGCGGCTGCTTAACTGTTCCTTGCTGCCGTTTATTCTTCATACCGATTCCGGTTCCGGTGATTGCTTCGAAATATCATACCCTTCCATCTTTCTAGCTCGTTCTCTCTGCCTCTGTCTGTTCCGGTTCAGCAGTACTCTATATGTGGCTGGACATATTTATCCATAACTGCACGCACATTCCACACACACACGCACGCGCGCGTGTACACACGCACATACAGTGCACTCCTCTTGTCCCGGTTACAGTGTTACATTATCAAGTTTAATATTATTGTTCCTGATGCGTATTAGCTGCTGCGTGGTGATACTCTTCTCCCGACTCTTGCCTGGCAACCACGTACGAGAGGGGAGCTCTCGTCCCGTCTCGCTCTTCCTACATGCGCCCCCCACACACACACGCACACGCACACACTCATACACTTTCGTTACGCTACACGCGTGTCGCGCTACATTCAGTCCACGTGGCGCGCGCACACGCTGGGCACCATAATTATGTTTGCCGTCTGATTTTGTATTGGTTGGTTAGTAGTGTTGTAGCCTTATAAGGTTTACCTCAGTACACAGCCCGGCAACTGGCATTGAATGAAGGTTTCGATTTGCATTGTGGTGTTGTTGTTTTTGTTTTGTTTTTTCATCATTTACTTGCTACTGAGAGTTTTGTTGCTCGCCATTAGAAGCGATTGCTGCGCATTACGTTATTAGGTTTCTGGTATGTTCATTCGAACCCGCAGGACACTTGCTTTTGCGTGATTGCGGCTGCGAATTGCATATCAAACTGGCTGGCTGGGTGCCATCCTATCCTGTTTCATTTTTCTCCTGTCCAGCATTTGTATATCCACCAATATAGCGTGTGCTCATCAGTCCGTTGGAGTTGCCCTATTTGGAAGGAAGCTGACGAGGGGGAGGGGTGGGGATGTTGGGTGTAAAAAATGCCTGTACACATGGGTTTGCGGTTCCCTCCTAAAAGGGGAGCTGTGGTACGCGTCGTCTGCTAATGCTGCTGGACAGAGGCTAATTCGCTGGCTTGTTCACATTTGTTTTGTTTATGCTCTACTGCTTTGTTTCTCTTTCCTTGTGTGTATATTCGATTGCGATTGGTTCGATTTTTGTCTGTAAGTGTATATGCGTGTTTTTGTTTGTTTTTACTTTACTTTGCGCAAATATAGCTATAATACGGGGTTTAGTTGAAGCTTGCGGTCACTTCTACGCACACTCCTCCTCTTCTACTCTCTTTTTCTCGCTTCCTCTTCCTAGTAATGGCAGAATCGTATTGGTACAGTCTAGTTTTGGGGAGTTCAATTCCACCCATCTCCGACCCAAAGCGGCGGGGTACGTGGCAACAACGAGAGGTAAGAGAGATTTTGAGAATGCGTAAGAAGTAGGAGCCGAACATACACACACACACGCAAACCGCCAACAGGAGAAAAGGGGTAAGAGAAAGCGACAGATTAACAATAAGAACCTCGAACAAGATGGTCCGCGAAACTGCAATTTGGTTAAGCACGGTCGTAGGTTAAACGGATTTGCTTCAATATGCGTTTGAACGGTGCGTAGCGCAACAACGAGCGGAAAGTGGTTGCGCGTTGTGGTTGGCGTGTGTTTGCAATGGCTGTAACAGTGTGGTGTTGTGTATGTATGTGTGTACGCGCGCGTGTGTAGGTGTGTGTCGTGAGTGTATGCGTGGTGTATTTGTGTGTACGGTCGCGGTATGTTTGGATGATTAAAGGACACTGTTTCTTTGCTTCTTCTCTTTTCTTCTTCTTCTTCTTCGCTGCCCAATCAAACGAGATGTTTGTGAGTCGTCGGGTTGCATTAGAAGGGGGGGGCTTGGTCACATTTTACTCCACAACCTTCAGCACCTTTCCGATAGCGATAGTTTTATCTGCGAAGAGAAGAGAGAGAGAGAGAAAAATGAGAAAAACGGTTCTAAATTGCTCTCGGACCCTTATTCCACACTTACTTTCATCTCGAAGCGTGAAGCGACCCATCTGGGGGAATAGTTTAAACTGCTCTAAGCATATCAATCCGGAGCATTCAATCCTCATAATGGCGACCTGATCCTGCTTTACGAAGCGCGGCCTTGTCTTGGATTTTTCCCCCGTCTTCTTATCAACTAAACAAATAAGAGCCTGGAGAGAAAAAAGGGAACACCCACACACACGTGAGTATGGTCAAACATTTGGGACACACAGCAAGCGGACGAACTAACCTTAACAGTAATTTCCTCAGCGGCACAGTGTATATGCATCACGGCCGAGTATCCTGCACAAATGATTGACTTGTGTTCTAGGATGACCACCTGTGCGTCGAAAATCTTGCCCGTCTTGATCGGATTGGAAGCGTCGCACAGGACAAATCCGGGCGAGACGTCCTCCTCTTCTATGCCCTATGGGAGGAGAGAAAGCGAGAGAGAGAGAGAGAGAGAGAGAGAGAGAGAGAGAGAGAGAAAGCAAAAGAATTTGATTTAAGTTAATTAAGCTCAGGATGGCAGCGTGCGATCACCGCCAACACTTACCTTTACTTTGATTTTCACATTTTCGCCTGGCCCCACCGACGTTACCTCCTCGTCGTCCGACCACAGCTGATCGACGCACACTTGCGTCTATTGGAAAAAAAACGGGATAGAAAATGAATAAGAAGCATTTAAAATTGTGCGCCTTCCGCACCAGCAACGCCTCCCCGGCTGCATACTCACTCTATTAGGCATCACTAGCAAGTTCGTGCCCTTCTTTGCCACGCCCGATTCCACCTTGCCCATCAGCACCGTGCCCATGTCCTTGTACTTGTCGACGATTGGCATGATGAACGGGCCGTCCGTTTTGCGGTTGAGCGACGGCAGCTCGTCAATGAACGGAATAAAGGCCGGCCCCTGGTACCACGGGCACGTGGACGCATCGATTGGCTCCCGCAGTCCCTGTCCGGTAATGCCCGAAACCGGCATGAACGTAAGATCCTTCAGTGGATTAAATCTGCCAATGGAAGAGAACGGAAGAAACAAAAATCGTTACCTTATTGGGACAAATTTCCACCCGCCTCTCACACAACCTTACCCTAGTTTCTTGAGGTATGGTAAGATTTTGTCTTTGCATTCGTTGTAGCGCTCAAGGTCCCAGTTGACCGTCGGGTCGTCCATCTTGTTCACCAGCACGACCAGATGCTTGACGCCGGCCGTCTTCGCCAGCATCGCGTGCTCCCGCGTCTGCCCGCCCCGATCGAACCCGGTCTCGAACTCGCCCTTGCGCGCCGAGATGACCAGCACGGCCAGGTCGGCCTGGGCCGCACCGCCAATCATGTTCGGCACGAAGCTCTTGTGCCCGGGTGCATCGAGGATGGTGAAATGTTTCTTCTCAGTCTCAAAATAGGCACGACCAACTTCCACCGTCTTTCCCTTGTCACGTTCTGTGCGGGGGGGAGGAGAACAAGGAAACACACTTTTTAAGCATCATGTCCCGTGTGCAGCGATGCACGCACCAAGCCAAACAACAATCGTACCTTCCTGATTCGTGTCGAGCGCCCACGATAAGTACCAGCTTTCTCGCGACTTTTCGCGCGCCTCCCGTTCGTACTTTTCGAGCGTTCGTTTGTCCACCATGCCGGTGAGTGACATGATCTGTCCGCCGATCGTAGATTTACCCGCATCTGGAAGACACACGAAAGAACAAGTCGTTAAATAAAAGCGCTGCTGGTGAAAAACAACGATATTGGCTTCCTTCCCCGACGCCACCCGTTACACTTACCGACATGACCGATGAACACCACGTTCACGTGTTCCTTTTTGCTTCGGCTTTCCTCCACCTTCGGGGGCTTCTTTTTCGACACCTTCGGTGCCGTCTCGCCGTCCGCCTCGACATCGTCCAATTCCATTTCCTCATCTTCCGGCGTCAGGATCGAGTCCTCCTCCGCGTCCCAGCTGTCCAGCGGTTCACTTTCTAGATGGAGAAAAGGAATAGAAAAGCATATTAATAGAAAAAAAGGGAAAAAACAACACCTACAAATGGGTGAAATAAAGAGAGCAGGCAAGCACCCACCCGCGCGGGATGGTAAACATTGCGACTGAAGTGCGTCAAACCACCCACTGAGGTTCATCTGCTTCGTGCCCGCCGTACCCGGTAGGTTGGTTTGGCAAGTAACAAACACACACACACGCACGCACACAGCTACCAACAATTAATATCATGCTGTCTGGCGCGTCCTAATTGGGTCGCCAGTCTGCAGTGGAGCAGTTCGGACAGCTTGAAATTGATTCATTCTCTGCCTTGCAGGACCACAAACACGCACATAGGACGTATTTTTCCTATTTTAAAAACGCATTTATAGCTTCTTTCCCCTTTTCGGGCACAGGGGGAAAGAGCCCAAATAGCAAAAAAACAATAATTCTTCCTTCCCAAAACCAAAAGGACATCCTTCACATAAATGCAGCGCCGGTTTCAAAGCTACGGTCACCGTCCGGAATTGAGGTCACGAAGCAGGACAGTGGGCACTAATGGGGTTGCCACGTGGGTGTGAGTGATTTGATAGGAACAGGACACGCTGTGGTGTCGGTGTGTGGCATATGGAATCGATTTTTATTCAATCAGTAGCTAAAACACCACAAAAACACACAGCCACACACACACACCTTGCTACCAAAACTTTGCACTTGGCCCATGGTGGTGGTGGCGGCAGTGGGAGAGTGTGGCCGAGCGAAAGCACTCCCGCAAACGAGGAACTCCGTTCCGAAGACGCAGCCCATTCGGCTTCCCACGGTGTTCAGTTGAATGATTAATGTGGAAAGCGGGCGAGAAGTGGGCCACACAGACACACGCACACACACAGTGCTGTAGATGAAGATACGACATGCACAAAGGATTACCATTGTATAGAGCAGCAAGAACAGTAAAGAGTTAAGCCGATTGCTCCTTGCAGTGGCAAACGTCACGATGGGTTATCTTTTGTCCTTTCGCTCAATTCGTCTCAATTTGCAAAAGTCAAGACAGCAGCAGGTAGTGTATACAGGATAAAGCATAGAATTTAAGCCACCTACTGATGACATCATCGGGTCAGGGTGGACCATGTCGTGCCGCCGAAACCATTCGAAGGTTCCCGGGCAAGCCCTTTTAATGAAATTTCGTCACGCTAATGGTTCGAGTGTTGAGGATTGCGGTTTTGAAGGGTTTTGCTGATCTGTACTATAATTTAGTGACAATTTTGTCCCATTCTTCTCTACTATCAATCCCTATCCCTGTTTCTTAAGCTACTACAGAGAGCCTGCTTTACGCCTTATTTCGGCACAATTGCCCTTAAGACGTGTTTTGACATATTTTCCAATGCTGCATTCAAGCATGCTTTCTGTGCGCGATGATTCATCGTTCACTGTCCGCCCTCCCTTCCTTAGTAGGTTCAAAACCTGCACACGGAGAGAAAGAGAGCCTATTCGTCTGCTGGAGAGCACGAAACGGGTCCGTGTCCGTCAAAGGTGGGCACCATCGCATGGATGACTGCAGAAAACAACAAACTGGCGCCTCCAACATTGGGCCCTTAGAAGTATTTAAGCGCCACCGCCCATTGAACGGGGCAGAAGCGTGTGCCCATTCATAAAAGTGCACACGGTGAAGGTTCCACCCTCCCTGTAACGTAGGGGGTGGTGAATAGGGGGATGCAGATGGAAACGCCACCCAGCATAGGACGACATAGCCGGTACAGGCGGTGTTTCCCGATCCGTCGGTGTGCAACTTGGACAAATTGTGTATGTGTGACGGAAGCTCGTTTGACACATCACCGGTGAGCGAGCGAGACGGCACGAGTGTAGGTCGCTCTTTGCGTTCCCCTCGCTGCGTGCGGTTGGGAACGGAACGTCACGCGAGTGTTTCACCGCCCCATCGATGGTTCCTTGGATCGTTTCTCCTTTTGGTGTGGAACATTTTTTCAACCCCTCCTTGTCTGGCCGAGAGACACATTCTAACAAACCGGAGGAGCACAGCCGGGTTACGGTCAAACGTATCGGCGGCATTGCTTCCTGTCATTACCATTGTTTTCTGGCATCTGCACCGGATCGGCGTCCCTTTCCATCGGTGTCGGGGCCGACGAAGATGGCGGCGTCGGTGTGGCAGCGGTGGACGTCGGAGTGGTGGCACCGCCACCACCGCCACCGCCGCCACCTCCGCCGCCTCCGCCGCTGCTGCTTCCGGCGCTCGACGTGGCGGACGATGCGGTCGCCGGCAGTGCGGTGGCCGCGGCCGGGGCCGTCGGCGAGCCCGCCGGCGATGTGCCGGATGGGGCGGCAGTCGCCGCCGCCGCCGTCTGCACCGCTGCCGGTGCGGGCGAGAATTTGCCCGGCACGAACTCCATCGCGTTCACGTTCAGCGTGCTCAGCTTCTTCGCCACCTCGTTGCTATCGCTATCCTGTGCCATTTTTGCCAACCGCTCACTCACTTCTATATATTCACTGCCACTCACTTCCACTCGTGTACACGCACGCACGGTCGAGTCTCACACGTAACACAGTGCTTTAGCCGGGTTAAGCCGCGCCGGACGGGGGGGAGGGAGGCGAGGGAGAGCAGGTTTCCCTGTGATGAAAGTGCACTTTGCGTTGCCTTTCTTGGGCGGCGGCGGTAAGATGCGGGAAGTGAAGGTGCTTGTCTTGCACCGGAATTTCACTTTACCCACACACACACACACACACACACACACGCACGTACGCACTTATAGCTCCGCACACATACACTGGCGCGCGCGAAACGGTGGTGCGTGTGCAACGTAACCTGAGCGCTCTCGAAGCGCGACAGACGAACAACCGAGCAGGGTGTGTGAGTAAGAGAGAGGGAGGAGAGCACACTCTCTACGGCGGAACCGAAACTCGGAAACGGAAGCAAACGGAAACACCGTAGAAAACCCGCGACGGCAGGATACCGGAGAACAGGCGCACACACGTTCGGTGTCTTTCTTCCTTACGGTCGGATGTTCTCCAACACACCAGTCAGCCCCACTGCGAAACGCGGCACACACACATACACATTGGCCGAACGTGCGAGACCGATCAAGCAAGACCCGCCGACGTGGTACGTTTTTCGCGGACGGGAGGAGGGCACTAACGCAAAAAAGGAATAAAACCGAGGAAAACTAATCGGCCAAAAAACCTAGAGAACGTAACACTGCGCCTAGGGGACACGCGGGCAGCGGTTTCGACCACTTCCTGGACGCTCCAGCTTTCGCTCGCTTCGGGGCAGGGTGCAGAAAATCTCGAAAAATTTCGCTGCAACCACGCGCTTCCACTTTGCAACCAATGAAAGGGGGGAGGTCTTTTTTGTTCTTGTCTTTCGACGTGCGACAGTGCCACAAGGTGCATTGCAGCAAGGTGTGCGGCAGTGTCAAAATTTGACGTGCCGACACAGTAGAAGCCGCCTGGCTGGGCAAATCGTGTCAAAAGTGGGTTATTATTTAAAGTTGAGGGGAAATTTCCGTTAGAACACATGCGCAGGAGTGAAAAAGCCCAATCGAACGCGTGGCGATATAATAAATGTTTTACAAAAAGAGTAGAAACAATGGTATTCTATATCAGCACAATTTGATTGCATCATTCCATTTTAGAGATCGTGATGTTCATGGAATTAATATTCGTTTTGCGGAAAAGAAAACAAACGAGGCACGACGGATGCTTTAAATATGTGCATAAATGAATACTCACACTGATATATGTTAGATGAAGATGATAAAAAATAATTTTAATAACTTGTTTTACTGCTGGAAATAATTTTGCTTTTGACGATTTCGCTTTCAAATAATAAAGTGTGTGATCAAGGTCACCATTTGAGTTAAGATGTAGGGGCGGAACATTTTCGACATTGTTTGAGATATCTGTTTCACCAAAATTTTGGTTAAGCTCATGCTGATGTGAAAAGATTTTTAATTTTATTTTGTTTCTTTTTCACTCAGTAGGAAGTACTTCGACCGTATTGCTTAATGTATCGTATTGTTTATTGTTGAAGCTTATTGGACATAAATACTGTTACTACGGCGAGCGGATCTGTGGGCCACGCGAAGGATGCGGCCTTGTAAATCAAACCCGCTCGGGTAACAGCGATCTTCTCAACCGTTCAACACCAATAATTAACCTTCCCGCTAGTTGCTCTCTCAAGTAATGCCGCAGGAGGAGCCTATGCCGCAGAAGGGGGTGAAGAGGGATGAGAGATTTCTTTCTGATCCGTTCGGTCCCTTTTATACCCCCGGAAGCCCCTACAATTTTTAGGGTGTTAGTTTATCCTTTCCGAGGATAATAGCACCGACAAACCGATGTGACACTTCTAACAAAAAGAGCTTCAAAAGTTGTTTCCTCATTTCAAATGAATATACGTTAAACACTAGCGCCATCTCTATAATGATTCGCTTACTACACTGACACAGAGAAGAAACTGCTAAATCCCCTTTTTGTTTTTCTTCGCAAATTCCAATGCGTATTGTTTTATGTACTTCTCACATCTTTTGCATTGATTTGGAAACTTATAAAATGATTTTCCTGGGTGTTTTGTCCAATAATTCTCAAAAAATAGTGCCTCATACTTCCTTCGCAATTTGTATTTAGAAAAGTTGTTTACAGGCGGTCCCCGAGATACACGGTACCTCTTATATGCGGATTCGGAGATACGCGGTTTTCTAAATTTGACAATTCTTTCAAAATACAATTCTTCAAATTGTACTGATTTGACACATCAATTTTAAATTGCCAAATAATTTCCGTTTTGATCGAATGTTAAAAACTATTTCAAATGGTTTGAAACTGTTATATTCAGTCAGAATCATATCAACTAATTCATAAAGTAACTATAACCTCCCCCTACTTGCAAAATTACACGAACATTACTAATATTTTAGCTGGAAACCACGAGATTCGACTTACGCGGAAATTCGAGATACGCGGTATTTTGTGGCCGTTTTCGGTCCCCATTAACCGTGTATCTCGGGGACCGCCTGTATATCGAAGCAGCAGTGAACAGAGCTTACTTTGACAGAAGTGTTCGCCTCACTGGAAAATGACAGTACTTTCGTGTGGGACACTTATGTAACGCCAGTGTCACGTCGGATTGTCGGTGATAATAGTACATAAGTATACGTACGCGTGAGTGCCGCATGTTAGTGTTTGTGACGCATTTTTATTCCACTTTTACACGTAGCGTTCCCGCTAGCGTTTCTAGATTAAGGTGATCGCGCACCACGCGAAATACAGTTTGAGACATTTTGAATAATCGCACGCGTAACAAATACAGTACGTGTAACTGAATGCTTTAGTAATTTTCTTCCATTTTGATATTCTTGCATAGAGAGAAGGAAAGAGAAAACACTGTAAAAGAATGTATGATGGCTGATGGCTTTTTACGAAAGTATTAAGGTTACATGGGTGCAAATTGACGAAAAACTAAACTAGAACCTTTAATCAATAAGAAAATAATTCTTCCACGATGATACTGGATTCTTAACTTTTGATTTTGATCTTCCTTCCATGGAAATAAATGAGTAGTCAACACAAATTCACACACAAATATGATGGATCTTTTCGTATATTTTCAATATCTTGGGTAGTTGTGTTCGGTCTTATATTGAATATCACATCAATTGTAGTAACAGTCTTCTTCGTTCTAGCTGGGACACATCTATGATGAGACTTCGAGTAGCTTGGATAGCAAATCCTGCCTAAGCTCTTCTTGTTGAATTACAAGGTATGTTGTTGGCTGGTACTAACGTTACAGAGTTCCGAAGTAGTATTGCCGACGTTGCGGGGTGGTCGATGAAGAAGAATGCAGCCAGATCTGGAAGAATGCAAACATCATGTAAGTTCATCTTCGTCTTAGCCTTGCTGGGTGGGTTCAGCTTTATCTCAACACACTTACTTTATCGGGCTATGTTGGCCAATTTCACCACATTGCTTTCCACTTGCCTTTTCCCGTCAAAATCGTTGGCATAATCTGGTTCCCGCAGTCATGTACAACCAGCCGGCGACAACTTTCTGCAGCACAGAACAAAAAAAGGGAAGAGATAAATATTTAATTTGCATTACTTGTTTTGTTCTTCAACGATTTTACATTCACTTACGTTTGTTTTCATGGAAGGTATGTTTTCACCTTTCCTCTGTAGCGCATACGGTGTCGTGATGATGGTAGCCAATTCATCAACTATGTATACCATAAGCTCGATCCATGCGATGCCGGCCTACACGCTAGGAACAGAGGGTTTAGTCAGTCTTTATTAGTTAAATAATAAAAGCCATTTATGCTGCCATCTATTCTCCAGACGATGTTTCGCTATCTGCTCATCCATGGGCATGGTGATGTCGGGCACATATTCCATTCGAGAAAGTAATCTTCAGCGAACCGGCAAACATAAGGGCACAGCTCTGCTTTGCTAAATAATAAAAAAAGCAATACTGATATTAAGTCAAAGAGAAAAAGTACCTAAACATGAATGAAAGAAAGAAAGAAAAGAGAAACGAAAAGCAATGTGCATAGCATTATGAAATAAAGGTGTTTACAAATATGCCTTCCTACGAAATGGTTAGGAAAGATATTTTGTCAAAGAATTGTGTTGGTTATATACGTAGAAATAGCAATCAGTTGAGATCCCACGCGCGACGAAGCTGAAAGAAAGTGGCTAAAAGCCGCTGGTCACTGGTGTTCATGACTAGTTCTAGAACAGATTTCTTAAACTAACTTGTTCCTAACTCTCTTATAACTATCCTTTTTGATAATTTAGACTCTCCAATCATTAGCCTAGTGTATACATTAAAGTATCTTACTATTAGTTATCCTATCACTAGCCTTTTGGCCTTTAAGATGATCTTATCACGAGCCTTTTATATACGTTTAAGTATGTCAATGTTAATTCTCCTATCATTACACTCTCGTCAATATTACCTGCCTTGACAACAGTGCAGAGAGAGTTCCTTCGGTGAAAATCTCCCTTTGTTGCCACTTTATTGCCCTTACACTTTAAACATATAAACTCGCTTTTTTATGATTACAAAATGACTCGACAACAACAAAAAAATATTTCCTGATCCAAAGGTTTGTAGATTATGGTTGTGTTGGAAATTAGAAAGTGGTGTGTCCTGATTATAGTCTTTTCTGTAACAATGATGACCCTCATTATCGTCTATTAAATGCTCTTAAAAACGCACTTTTCATTGATGAACACCATTGTCCTGCGCGGCGTAATCCCCGTAGAGGAGGGACGATTATCAACGATATCGAAAAATTGTCTATAGTTATGGAAGGTGAAAAGGATAAGTTGTTTACCGGAGCATCATCTGCTCGAGCCGCCTGCTGCATTCCTGCTGCACTCTGAGCAGATCGTTGAGGAGTTTGTTCTTGTGATGGCTCACTCGAGGCCTGTTGCTCTATAGCAGCATCCTTTTGAGCCGCCTGTTGCATTGCTGACACAAGCCGGTTTGTGGCAGCTGTGCCTGTAGGAGTCTGCATGGCTGACGTCGGCCCACTGGAAGCGTCACCCGGGGCGTTCGGCATTACCGGAACAGCTGCTGGTCCTGGGGGAGGAGTTGTCGGTGCATCCGACGCCTGCATTGGGGATGTTTTGTCCGAAGAGCGGGAACCCATAATTGTTTTCACCGATTCTTTTTGGCCGAGGTGAATGATGGTACCACGATTTGGGCCGCACTAATCGAAGGAAAAGAAATCATTTTAAGTATATTTTATACGATCAGGAAACGCGCAATGGAATAAATATCCTTCTAGAACCCGGTTTACAGCAGCTCGAGTGAAATTGAACGTGACATTTTGGGCTCTTTTGCTATAGTTCATTGAATATATAACATGTTAAAACAATGAATTAAATACATTTCCTAGTGATTCACACACATACACACACTATTTCGAAGGACGCAAGCTGCTGTTTGACACTAGCGAAGGCCCTATCGAACGACACATCAGTGCAGGAGTCCCACAGGGGTCCATACTGGGCCCTACAATGTGGAATATTATTTATGACGGGGGTTTCGAAGTCGGGCTATCGCCAGGGGCAGAGATCATTGGCTATGGCGATGATTTGGTGCTGTTAGTCCCAGGCACAACTTCGATAACAGTAGCAGCAGCAGCAGCGGAGGAAGCAGTGACAGCAGTGGAGCAGTGGCTTCTCGAGCATCGCTTGGAACTGGCTAATGCAAAGACGGAGATGACGATGATCTCCAGGCTCAAGCAACCTCTAGAGGAAGCAAATATCACTAACGAGACTGCAGTGTTGCTTGCGGGTCTCTTACCGATCTGCCTAGCAATCAAGGTGAACAACCGAGTGCACAGTCGCCGTGGAACAGGCATAAACAATGCAATTTGCATTGCAGTTAGCAGTTAGTAGTTATTTAAAAAAAACACACACACACACAAACACACTTACATGAATAGCTTTATTTCACTTACCGGAAGGAAATGCTGTTTGAGATTCGGAACAGATCCTCTTCTTATAAGGTTAATGATGATGCAACTTTGCCCTAAATTAGAAAGAGAAAAAACACGTTAATTACGCGTTATTTCACCAATTATACACCAAAAATGAGTTCATACATAAACACCAGTGAAAATAACTAAAGAAGAGAAGATATTTATGATCTTTTCGGCATGCGTGGGAAACAGTATCAGCGTTTTATGAGCGTTCCATACCGTCACGCGATGAACGAACAAACATGCCGATCTCACTCAAACTAATCATAAATCACAAAATCGTTTTAAGATATTTTACATCAAGAATTTGTGTTCTAGCTTGCGAGGAATTATTGCTTCTAACTATTGCTATCTGCTTTGTGCAATCATGTGCAGCCGTAACCTCACTTATATGCCCCGGCTGTTTGACGTACACCCAGGCACACACACGCGCGCGCGTATTGTACAATTTTAATAAGATGCACACTTCACCAGAAATAGATGCCGGTAGAAGAAATCGACAACAATAATCATTAACAATTTGGATCGTCGGTATTTTTACTTACAATTTCAGCACTGAGTTGATTTTCCAATCTCTCGGGGGTTGTGTCGCTAGATAAGATTTTTCACGTCCGTCACCTCCAATTGCACGTATTGTAATGCGCCAATGCATTTCTTTTGTTCCGTCGCAGACGAGGCAAGGTGGATTAAAAATACCAGGTGGTGGAAAAAGGCCTTTTGGGGGTCGGCCACGGAGATGACAAAATGTTGAAAAAAATGTCAACTTTGTCAAAATTGGTAGTCCACTGCAAACATGAGCTTTTCTTGTGGCCGCACCAAAAATATACACAAGAACGACAAAAAGCTCAAGCATCTAAATACCATCGATATTTTCTTTAAGAAGTACTAAATAGGCATATAAATCAATTAGAATCATGAATTTTAGAATTATTATCATAGCAATGGGTCACAACTGTGCCAAATAGCTGTTTGTTTACGCTTTTTCGCGAACGTCAAATTTTGTCACTTTTTGTCAACTTTTGCCGGCCATCTTGAACCCTTAAAAACCCTCGCTCGAAACGTCAAAAACCGTCACAACTTTTTACAAAAAGCATCGCCAGCGAGGGAAAATTGCACCGATTTGGAGCGTTGCCGAGCTCACGACCAAGGTGTTATAAATAACAAGGATAAGTTGTTCAGAGCAAAATGACATTTCTCGACTTGACATTTCTCTTCCGGGGGCTCCGGTATAAAAATCTGGGAGGGGTAGTGCGGGGTAATGAAATTTGTATGTAGAGATTGACAGATGTCCCCCACAATGTCGCCCAGCAAAAGCGATAAAAATCAACCTTCTAAATACATTATCTTTGGAGGGGTAGTGCGGGGTAATGAAATTTGTATTCAGAGATTGACAGATGTCCCCCACAATGTCGCCCAGCAAAAGCGATAAAAATCAACCTTCTAAATACATTATCTTTGCTCACGACCAAGGTGTATGGATATTAGGAGGTGAAGTGCTTCAGAACAAATTGACATTTCACGACTTGACATAACAATACTGGGGGCTCCGGTATTAAAATCTGGGAGGGCTGGAGGGGGGTATAGAAAATTGTATGCGATTTGACATAACAATACTCAATGATGGCGCCCGGAAAACGCGCTAACAATTCACCTCCTTAATAAACACACCTTGCTCACGACAACCGGTTTTTGGCCTGACAGATGCCTTCCATCGTGACCGTACTGGTGCCCACTGTCATTTGCTAGTGACGCTTTGTTTACGTTTGCATCTGCCATTTGTAGCGCTTGTTTTTGGCTTGCGCGGGGGGAAAGATTTGCGTGATATTCCGGGTTTTCGCCGCTAGTTCGTTCGCAATGGGCTCGAAAAAACACAAGAAGCATAAATCAGAACGCAAGGAGCGTGAACTTGGCAAGGGTAAGATTTGTTATCTGCCGAAACTGAAGAGCGAGACGCGTGCCTGCCGGTTGCCGTCTCCCGACGCTTCGATGAGACAGCAGTGGCAGTGGTTTTTGCTTCATGAATTTACAACGTTTCGGCTGTTCCTTTTCCAGAGAAATCGTTCAGCCTTGACCGGCCACCGAGCTTGAAGCTTATTCTGAAGGTCAGTGGCAACAGCTCGACCCCGGAGCATGGGAACGATTCGCCGGCGTACGGCATCCAGTCGGACGGCGGAAGCACCCTCTTCACCAGCACCAGCGGTGGCGACTACCCCGAGCGGCACAAGAAATCGAAAAAGAAGAAAAAGAAAAAGGATCGCGAAAAGAAGCACAAACATCATCATAAGGAGAAGCGGCATCGGCACCGCGGTACCGACGATACGAGCCTTGGCGAGGAGGATGAGGAGGAGGAAGAAGAGTTCAACAGCTACGGGGACGAAAGCTCCCAGGCGACGGTCGATCCGGTGGCAAGCGTGCACTATCCCGTCGCCAGCTCCGCGGCCGTAGCAGCCGTGGCTGCGGCCGCCAGTACATCGCTAGCCGCCCAGCCTGTCACGAAGCCGCTGCTGCCGGAATCGTTGCTAACTCCGAAGCTGGAACCGGACAATGAACAGGAAGTGCATGCGGTAGCGTCTACCGAGCAAGAATCAGGCGGCCCCCTGGCCGGTGGGCTGGTGCCGAAGGACGAGCTGACGACCGCACCGAGCTCGGTCACGACGGACGAACCGCTGCAGAGCCCCGGCTCGATGCAGTCGTCGTCGCGACCCGGCAGCAAGATCGACTTTCACGACACCAGCTCGAGCCAGGCACCGAAAACGCCCAACTCGGACTGCAGCGGGCGGGAGCCGCGGACCTGCGTGCTGAAGCAGAAGCAGAGCCGCACGCCGCTGAACAAGCTGCTCGACCATCTGCTGAAGGCGCTCGAGAAGCGCGATCCGCACCAGTTCTTCGCGTGGCCCGTGACCGACGACATTGCGCCCGGCTACTCGTCCATCATACTGAAGCCGATGGACTTCTCCACCATCCGGCAGAAGATCGAGGACAACGAGTACGGCTCGGTGACGGAGTTCAGCGACGACTTCAAGCTGATGTGCGAGAACGCGATCAAGTACAACCACTCGGAGACGGTGTACCACAAGGCGGCGAAGAAGCTGCTGCACGTGGGTGCCCGGCTGCTGCAGTCGGACAACCTGATGCGCTCGCTGCGCCCGCTCATGACGTACATGCGCGAGCTGACGGCGAAGGAGCTCGGGTTCGAGCTGCCGGCCGGGTCGGCCGACGGCCCGGACAGTGACTTCCATCACGCGCACCATACGGCCGACTCGGCCGATGAAGCGATGGCGGCCGCCGTCGACGAGGGCATCAACGCACAGATCGAGGAGGAGGAGAAGCGCAAACAGATCCGGCTGGAGAACAATCCGCACACCAAGTTCGAAGCGTTCGTGGACGACCTGACGGCAGACGAGGTGCTGGCCCAGGTGCAGAGCGCCGCGCTGAACGCACGGACGAAGCTGCTGAAGCGCAAATCCGCCCACAAGCTGGGTTTCCTGCGCCAGCACAAGGACGGCACGACCTCGATGAAGATACTGCTCGACGCGAAGTCGGAGGGTGGCGAGGGCGGCCCGGAGCGGACGGTGACGCTCGGTGCGCACACTGGCAAGCTGCAGTACGGCACCGGGCAGCTGCAGGGCTTCCGGGAGGATCGGCGCAACAGCGCCAAGATTGTGAAACCGCTCAGCTACGGTGCGTTCAGCTCGTTTGCGCCGGTGTTCGATTCGCGCTTCGCCAACCTGAGCAAGGAGGAAACGGAGATGGTGCTGAACACGTACGGGTGCGAGACGGGCGCGGACTATGCGGAGAGCATACTGCGCTTCGCCATGGACAGCCCGTTCGCGGCCGGCATGGCGCACAATCTGCTGGATGTACTGACGAACGGGGAGCATCGGCAGACGTACGGGAAGCTGTACGAGTCGCACATGCAGCGGGAGGAGAGTAACGCCGTACGGCAAACGTTCCTCGACCCGGTCGAGGTGGCCGAGGAGGTGAAGCGGTACGCGAACGTGCGGATCGACTTCGACAGCTTACGTTCGCTGTCCAGCTTGGGGGTGGACGTGCAGTTTCTGGACGAGCTCGAGTGCCAGCTGAAGGGTGCAGAAATTGGCCCGCAGCTGCAGCAATCGCTCAGCACCAATTCGGACCTGCTGCAGAAGTTGCACCAGCTGCAGACGGATCGGCTGTCGGCACCGCTGCCCGCCCATCTTTCTCACATTCAGCATCCGTCCGAGGGTGAGCTGGAGTTGGCGGGGCAAATAACGAGCAATCTGACGCAGATAGCGAAGCAACTACCGCCGGCCGCAATCGCCCATCCGCAAGCGCTGAGGAAAGCGATGGGAATCAGCACGGGTTTGTGGAGAAAACGACGGCGGTGGCGATTAAAGGAAATTTGCTTTATAACTTTTTTTCTCATTTTCCTGTTAATTGTAGCTGGATTGGAGGTCTTTCAACCGCCACCGCCAACGCATGGCACACAACCGTCAGTACCTGCACCAGCACTGCAGCAGCCAGTACAGCAGCAGCCACCAAACGGTACCGGGAGCAGCTCCCTTCCGGCCGGTAGCAGTATTTCGAACCCAAACACACATCCAGCACCACCAGCACCGACTGCTATAGGTTAGTGAGCATAAAGTGAAATGTGTAAATGTAAATAACACTAACAAACAATTGCCCTCGCTTTCCTTTTTAACAGACATTGACACCACACCGATGGATATGGACCTGGAGCCGGAACCGATTTCACACCACCACCATCAGCACCATCCCCATCCGCATCATCTGGCGCGGCAAACGCAACCTGTTGCGACCCTTCCCGGCCCGGGTCAGCAGCAATCGATAATTCAACCGAATCCGATGGTTTCCGCTGCACCGGCCGCACATGGACCACCACCGGTCGATATCGATAGCGAGTTGCGCGAGTTTCTCGGTGGCTCGACGCTGAACAACACCGGCCCAAGCAGGGCGGACGGTGGTGGTGCCGAATCGTCCGATGCTGCATGCATTGAGCAAATGTTGATGGATTGAGTGTGTGTGTGTGTTTGTTTGTGTGTGTTTTGTTGAACTTCTCAACCCATTTGAAAGACAGAGGTAGTGTTTTTTACATACCAATAGAATGATAAAAAAAGAAGAGTATATAAATATGAGAATAGGAAAAGAAACGCCCGTTCTTTCTAATTCCGTTACACTGGTAAGGACACAAAACAAAGAAGCAAAAGAAACATTACAATTCAAGTTGAACGTATGGTTGAGATTTTAACACATTTATATTGTACGGTACAATTAGCTTAAATAAATGGACAAAACAGACGAGAGAAAACGCTGTGTGGTACAAATTGCAATAGATAGTTAGTATCGTTTTGATCCGATTGTATATACATATTGCTAGGTGTTGGATTCTCGCACGTACTAGTAAAAGTACAAGAGCAACTCCCTCACACTCACACTCAAATGACGGAATGGTCCAACATGGGAAAGCTCCTCATCCACTGGGTTTGGTTTGAAGAAATTAAAAAGACATTAGGAAGACAGCGCATAAAATCGTCGTCGCGTCTGTTATTGAAGCCCAGCCCAGTCGTTCCCTTCTCCGGTTCGCAATTCATGCAACAATGTCTAGTGGAAACGAATTAAACGCTGCTAAAAGGAAGCAGTGTGGTGCCATGTTTTTTTTTAAAGAAAGCTTTTCGGGATGCTTCCACCACCAGCTGACGGTTCGTTTTGCGGCTGGGCGCGTTAAGTTTGGCCAAGATGTAAAGTCGGAAAGCAATAAACCGGTCTGTGACCGACTGCAGCCAAAGTGGAAAGTTGAGCGCTTGGGAGAAAATGTGTCTCTCCTGAGACTACCAGCCCAGCGCAAGGAGCAAGTTTTTCCGTTCGATGAATTATAATCCACGGACGATTGTTCTCGAGCGGAATTAATTAATGATCCGTAAAGGCGGGATGGTAGAAAACAGAGGGGGATTGAAATGCTGCAATTACTATTAATTATTAAACGTTTCGCTCCTGCCGATTGGGAACATTATTTTGAAGGTTTGAAATTTAAAATGTTCAAGCAAACGAAATCTTTCACTAATTAGAGAGGTAAGAACTTGGAATTATTGGCTCCAGTAATTAATTTACTATTTTAACCGACAAAGGGAAAAACCGTATGCTAATCATGCCCCTTATTCGAGGCTGCACATTCCTTTTTTGTTCATTACAAGCTGTGCCAATTTTCTCACGAGCTCAAAACCGACAAACTGTTGAGTTGTGGGTCATAATTCATAGTTAGCGCTGGTAGACCTTCAAAATCGATTGCCGGAGTGATTGCGTAGCTCAAGGGTAAGGAAAGTGCGTCTGTCAGGAGCCATTTTATGGCTGACCGTATCGGAGAAATGGCTAAACATTAAGTACACGCAATAAAGAGATTTGCTCCGAGATACCGTACAAGCTGAATGAAACGAACATATTACTGGCAAGAGCAAACGGAAAAAAAGGTAAACGGATGCGTGACATGGGTGATGTAAAAAGGGGAGAAAGAAAAGGTAGTAAAATTGTTTCATTTACATACGAATGTGGATTGTACGGAGCAGTTTAGGCGAAACTTTATGGGTTTTCTGTGCAGAAAATAGCATGAAAAATGCCAACGCTCGCGAAAGAATAAAAACCCGCCTAAAGGTATGCAATACGCACGGCATACCGTACCGCTAAGAGCTTATTTTGCACCTATTTACAATCTACATGATTCTTATCATTTTATTAGTCGTCTAGTAGTGTTCAAACACATTCCGAAGCAGTTCACGAGATCCCTGGCATCTTAATTTGCTATCTTTAATAGCAAGGTAGCAGTCCGTTTTCCTTACCGCAGCTTCATTCAACCTGCCTCACTAATTGGTACACTCAAGATGCAAATGAAGCCCAGGCCAATGTAAACCGGGTTGCTACAGACATGGAGCTCCGTTGTGCCATCCTGCTCCATCTTTAACCTTAAACTTTGGCACCTCACCTAGAAGAGAGCCACTTGCTAACCAACCCTCTCGCTCTCTGCGGTCAGTAGTATCAACAATCGGGTCCCCGCAAGTAGGTCATCGAAGATTCCCTGAAGTAGCAGTTGAACACCACCATACCGCTCCAAAGAGTTGGTAAACATATGCTCTGCTCAAGTGATCGAGTGTGTATCTGTGTGTGCGTGTGTGAAGCTAATAACCACCGTACAGGGGATACTACTCCAAAACGATTAACCAAAGGGGAGATAGCTTTGAGGGCGGAATCTGAAATCCCAAAGGAGAGGTGCTCGGTGAAGAGTGTTTCTCCATCTTCACCAAAACGGACATGAATATGTAATGGAACTATTTTCTACGATCTGCACAACTCCAATGAAGACATTCGTAAAACTAAAACGTGCAGGAAATTGTGACACGAGCCTCACAACGAACTTAATGAATAAATTTGTCAACTCAACTTGGGATTGCTCCTTTTTGCTAGTGGTGGGTGCCATTTTCCGAACTCCAGCTCCTGTGTCCAACGTCCATCTTCAAAATCATAATAAATTCATTTCCTTTATCCGATTGGAGGAAAAGCATCTCCAAACTCAGTCTTTCCACCGCGTTGGCAGGAAATTGTCCTCAAAATAAAGAGGGCAGGCTGTAAATGCTTCATATTAAGAGCAAAATCATCTCCAGGTGGTAAAATTACTTCTTCGGCACGGAAAATTGAGATTTAAATTTAGGTCAGTAAATAAATTACTCTCCAGTGTGAGGGGGCCTTCACAGAAACGGCAGAAACAGAACATAATCGAACATCATCTTGGTGTTCCAATTAAAACTAGCGCGCACCTTGAAAATAGATCGAGCGTCTAGTTGTACCCGAGAAAGCGCGTTACATCTTTCCATCATTCCACACCAAAAAGCCACGTTCAACACTAATTGACATCCCTCCTACAACCAACCGATCCATCCTGGACCCAGCACACAATTTGCAATTGTGATCGTCCCCATCGCTTCTTGCAACATCGGAATTATTAACACGTGTCCCCAAGGACCATTATTTCACCCTCCACCAAGGGAGAACAGAGAGAGAGAGCGAGAGAGAATACGAAGCGTAGCCGAAGTATTTAGGCACCGTTAATGACGCGAAAAAAAGGAGAAAAAACGCAATGAGATGCAAATGAGCCTATCAGGTCCCGCCGGGGGGATGGATGGTAAGCGAAAGGACGACAGCATTGAATTGGATGCAGTACCGGAAGCGTGTGCCAGTGAGGTCGGTTCGGCTACCGGGGAACTCAGTCAGCAGGTCAGCAGTCAGCGCCTTTGAAGCAGTCGCGATTAGATACGGTGTGAAGCAAGTGTCGAAGTAACTTTCCGTACAGATCGCCGCCCGGAAGCGGTGGCACAACACAAAAGCCAAAGCGGCAACCATTTAACTTAATGACCTATCCCGCTTCCCGCTCGGTGGCGAGGAGCGGTCGATTATTTAAAGCAGCCTGAATGGTACAGTGTGTAGCGACAGCTTTTCAAGGTCAGTTACATCAGCGATGAACAATTATGCATGGAATCTGGGGACTGGTTCTGGAATCGTTTTTTGTTGCCCAAAGGATGCGTAACTGAAAACTTTACGCTCAAGAGATGCCTCGGTGCCGCAATCCTTGGGTGCAGCCTGTTAGTGGCGTGGCGTCTTCGACAACTTTCTGCCAACGTCATTCGTTACCCGGCGGGAGTTGATAATGACGTCGCACTGGGCCTGATTGTGACGGATCTTGGGGGACTTACCAGAGCGGACGGGAAATTATTGAAAATCGATTTCAGTTGGAGGTTTGTACGGTGTTTGATAATTTTTTGCTGTGAATGTCATTGGATTGCATACTTTTAGGCGCTTTACCAATGCCACCCTGCTTGGAGATGCGTGCTTTGATGATGCGTGCCGAGCAGCCCTGTACCGTCGAAGCATGCTCCCATGGTTACGTTCGTGCTTCATCGCGTCGCCAAATGGCGTGCGTTTGCGTTCTACACGCCGTCAACTCTTTTGCGCCGACGTTCGTCATCATTGACATCCCGCCGGGTTTGTCGTACGCGTACGCAGATCGGCTCTGTTGTGCGTGCTAGCAGCGGGAAATAGTAAGCTACCAAGCCAAGCGATGGTTTTATCGCTTCCGTGATCACTGTAATGGAGTGGTATCGACCAAGGCCAAGTTGTCATCGAACCATATGCTGTGGGTCTGCAAGAGAATGGTAGAGAGAAGAAGAGACGGAAACGTACATCGGACGGAATGATTGGAACGGACTCTTTTTTTCGTTTTTATAAGCATCTAGCTTACAAACATTTTTGTGGTTTAGAGTTACCGATGTACCGAACGGTCCGAGGGGAGAGGCGTTCGAATTCGAATGGATTGTGTTTTAGCAATTGGTACGACTGTTTCTTCTTTTTTTTGCCACTGCCATTGTACCTGGCGTGTGTGAGTGTGTGGTCTTCACTCATTTCTCATATGAAAATCCTCCCACCCGACCGGTAAGCACGAACGACACAGAACGAACATCAGTTACATCCTTTCGATGTTGCCATTCTTGGAGCAAAAATCTCGCACTGAATCTTTGATGTGGAATGTTGCAACGTAAGCGCCGGGCGAGCAAACGGGGACGGGGGAAAAACTGCACTCTCATCTCCATATTGTCCGGATGGATTTATCATCATTCCGAGCAGTAGTTTTGTTTGGTGCTTTTCGAACCTTGTAAACCGATGGAGAAATGTACGTGATGATGTATGATACGGGGAACGTTGCGGAGCTGTGGGCAGCGGAAATAACACGATCAAGAAATTGAACGTACCCAGAACGTACTCCTGGGGGAGGAGTGCTTGGAGATATCGCATCGTACACGTTGGTTGCAGTTTCTTTCGGATTTGAGGCGAAATAGTGTACCTTTACAGTTCATCTGGACGATGTCCGGAGAGGATTACGTTATTAGAAGTTATCCACTCTGCAGGTTTGAGTGCTCTTGCCGAGCATAGCTATAACATTTTCTGATAAAAGCTCACGAATGCAGGGGTTTTTTTTTACAAAACGATAGCCTTTTGCATTTTTAATCTATATGCTGTAGTTGTGCATGCTTTTCTAATTATCTAGCCCAAGAGATTATAAGAAATTGTATTAAATATAGCAATTAAATCCTCAGGATGATGTTATTACGAAACACGATTTGCCTAACTTTAGGCGTTTCAAATCATGGTACAAATTATTTGAGTATACCACCGTCTGACATCAAGGCATGAAACAAATGTTTGGTCCCACAATAAAACAAACAATTAGGATGTTATTTTTCCACAGTTTGATATTTTGATTAAATTATTAAATTTATTAAGTTTTAAATTTAGTTATTAAATTTTGATATTATTAGTCTAGTCTGCGCTTCGTTCAATATCAAGTTTATGAAACGCCTTAAGGTATGCAACACACGATACTGTTGCATAGTAAGTTGTGAGTGCAGAGTGTATTGCATTAACCGTTAAAATATTTGAAAATAATGAAATATTATTTGAGCCGGTCTGGTGGTACAGTCGTCAACTCGAACGACTTAACAACACGCCCGTCAGGGTTCAAGCCCCGAATAGACCGTGTCCCCATACGTAGGACTGACTATCCTGCTATGGTAACAATAAGTCACTGAAAGCCAAGCCCACTTTACTAGTGGGTACTGGCAGGCCTTGACCGGCAGCGGTTGTTGTGCCAAAAGAAGAAGAAATATTATTATATTTAAGATTCTAAACATGATTGGAGCTTTTTAACACGCTGTTCATCGTTACATAAATATAATAAATAAATACAAATTATGTTGCTTCTCAATACTAATATCAAAAACTATCTTTTAAACTGCACAATTGAAAAGTTTTCTGCCCTCCCGGAAGTTTGGTCAGTGTGGTAGCGGTCAAGGGGGATTTGTTGTACAGTTTCTTCATCTCATTGGTTGAAGCTTCGTTGCTATGAGATTTATTTTTTTGTATCATAATAGTTTGAGCAAATAAAACAAAGGTGCAACCCGTGAAATATAGCTGTTGCTTTTACTAAAAAGGTAATTGTGAGAAGAAAAAAAAATCCTACAATCCTGTATAAAACTTTATCGTTTGTTCTAGACCATTTTTATACATTCGGTGCATCTGAAGTGGGTTTATTAAGATTGGCTAGGGTGCCTTTCTGACGCCACACGGTGCGAAAACGAAGCATCAAGAGCATGAAATTAACCTTTCCCACAAAAAACAACAAGAAATCTCTGCTGAGAAAAAGCTGTTTGAAAAAGGTCCATTCCTTGCCTTACTTTACCACCTTCAGCAACGTCAATGCTGTGGAAAATTTGAGCGTAACTCGCATAGTTTTGCACATGAAAAAAAAATACTAGTTTTGTGGTTTCTTTTTCCCTTCGGATGCTGCCCACCAAACAGACCGTTCAACGCACGCGACCGAACCTTCACCATCGACGTGCCGCTGCTGCTGCTGCTGCACGGCACAAAAAGAAAAACTTGTTTAATCCAATTAGAACAAGATGGTCGCGATACTTCCGCCCTGTTAGCGGGCAAGATGCGAGATGCTGCTCCAACGGTCGTTTCCTTCCAAGCCAAGAAGGAGTCCACTACGCCACTTCTTTTCTTGCGCGCCGTGTAAAAACGTAAAGCAAGCAAAGTTGCTGACGCCTTTCAGTGTGCCGGTTGTGCAGGGTGCTTTTTGTTCCTCCGCTGCGAGTTAATAACATTAGCGGGCTCGTGGTCTGTCACCAGTGGCTAAACAGTGCGGTGCAGAACGAAACCGAACCGGTTTCGCTAGTTTATTTGATTAATTTACGATCTCCCTATCGAAAGAAGCACGGTGCAAAAGGGATGCTCGCTTTCCGCCGGGACGCCGGGCAGCGATTAAAATGTTCGAAAACAAAACGAACGCGGTTGTGGGTGTGCGCACGGTGGAAAAATGGGAGTTTGTAAGTGATTGGGGCTTTGGGTGTATGGAAGTATGTTGAGTTTCGTGGGAGGATAATTTAATTAAGTACCGATTTCCGCTGACGACGTGTGTTGCCGGCCTGCTCTTTGATAAGCGTTGCTTGCAGGATGTCGTAAATAGCACAAATTAGTGGTTAATTAGTAGCCATTTTCTTAGTATGGTGCGGATCAAAAAAGGAGTTTGATGTCCCGCAGGGGAGTTTATTAAATGGTGAATAATCTTCTACACCGCCGTCAGCAAGAAATCTGTTTTGTTGCGTAAAAAAAGGGTTCATATAAACATAACAAAACCAATACAATGAGAAAAACACGAAGGTTGCAGGCCTTTTCAAAGCGATCGAAATTCGCCAAAAAGTATGCAAGCTGTTTCAAGAACGCCTCAATGTATGCAACTCACAAAACTAAAGAAACGCTTGTTTAAAACTTAATTGTTCTTCGAAGGACGATTGTTAGTCGCCTGATAACCCTGTGCTGCGTAAAGTTTTCCTCTGACACAACAAGTAAAAACTATCCTCCATCTTCACCATCACCCTGCCACTCTTTCATTGCTCCCCAAGGTGACTGCCACAAATTCCGTCCTCCGTCTTAAATGGCACAGCGTTAAACCACACAGACGCGGTTACTGCGGTATCATTATGGTGACGATTGCGTCTGGCACTGCCATTGTCCGCAGCCACAACACTTCGGCACGAGCATCCGACAGACGGTATCCGATAGGCTCCCCTCCCCCACTCCATGAAGGCATGCTTCCTTCCCTGCCCTTGCCCCGAGGGAAGTGAAAAGTTTTCGCACGTTGCATTCTTCCTCTAATTGCTCGGTCCCAGATTGGTGGCGTGGAACGAAAATGCAATCGTTTCGTGAAGAGTTTGTCCCGTGTTGGCATTCCGCAAGGCACCGATGGGGGAGTACCAATATCCGGCGGAAGGATGGCACTACAATTGTTGGCTTCTAACGACCGGCTCTCAACCGATTTTTGCAGCTGTTGAGAGTTCCATCGTGACGAATGTGGTTGATGCTAAAGTTGCGGAACAGAAGAGGAAGAAGAGCAAAAAATGAATGAACTCGCCGTCGCCATGGTGTCTGGCGAGAGACGTCACAAAGGGCGTGTGCGAGATTCAGAGTACCAAAAAAAAAAACTGCACTTCCGGCAGCACATTGACATATTGTCCTACCCTGGGTTGACATTGGGACCGGTGAATCGGTGTTACGTGCCTCAAGTGCTGCTATGTAAGTGTGTGCCGCAACTGCAATGCTAACAGGAGCACCTGGCGGAGTTGCATTCGTTTGGCTGCTGGAAGCTGCTGACCCTCTTTTACAAGGGCAAACGACTGGCGGATTGGTGCGATGTGTTATGCATGTTCAAATTTGAGCTGTACAAAAATGGAGTTCTTGTGTTGTTGCATTCATGCTTGATTCGTTTGCTGTTGCATGTTTATGGCTAACAATCCGGTCAATATTTGAGAATAAATCGTAATAATGAAATATTGCAAGGTACATTGCATACTTTTAGGAGAATTTGGTTTTCGCTTTTCGGTAGGATAGATACGGCTAAAGATATTCAAGTCGAAAAAATAATCCTTTTTTTGTTATATTTACTTGCCATAATCAAAAGCTTTAGTAAAAGAAACTCGAACGAACTTAATTGAATAATCACAAAGACAATTGTTAACCCAGAAAAAGCACAAGTTTTCATTTCAAACAAAGCAAATAATTCAATCACATCTATCGATCATCACATCACCGTAAAGGAGCTTCATTCCATCCGTAACTCGTTAAGTCAGTGCAATTCGGTTTAAATAAAGCAATGTAGACGAAAATCGAACTATCGTTTGCATCTCTACCATCCAAACGCTCTGCTGTAAGTCTCCATGTACTCAAAATAGAGAAATTTCTGATATTTGCATGTCAAACGACGTTGGTTGATTTTGGCACGAATCGGCTCTCGGATTGGAGTGGAAAGCAGTGAGCGAAGACTTTCGATGTAAGCACGCACCCAACAAGAGCAAGTTCCTTCTGCGTGACCAACATTATCGACGAACTTGATGCTAAACTTTCGAAAGCGTGGCTTTGTTTACAGGATTTACGAGGCAGGGCATTGAGCAATCAGGACACGGTACCTGGGGCTGGCCTACCGAAAACCAGGTCAGATTATGAAGCTGGTTTATAACAATCGCCGTTAAGCCTGAGTGCCAGAGCGTAGTAGCAGGGAAGTGTAAACTAATGCATATCCAAGGCAATGCAAAAACAAGCCCAAAGTTATTTATACTTTTGCATTTTTTGAAGCACTCCGTTTTCCTGTCAATCATTCGGACAGTGGAATGGGATGCAACACATGCTTTGCGAATAAAAACCACCCAACATCGGCAGCTATCTGACATTCAAATTGAATTTATACTGGTTTAATTGAGTTTAGTGTTGGAGTGTGTTTTTGTGTGCGTAGGCTTTCCCGCTACTCGTGAAGGAAGTAGGTCACATGGATTTTGTGCGTTTTTGCGGCCTATTAGAATTGAAAATAAAGCTTCCAGTTCATGAAACGTAAATATTGTATAATAATATTGAGTATTAAACAAGGTTTAGTGGATTAAAGTTGAAAAAGGCTTTTCAAGCTCTACAGATGCTTAAAATGAGAAAATAGATTTTGCCGATTGCATACCTTTAGGCTGTAAAATTATAAGTTTTATTTTATTTTATTTTTTTTCCTTTTCTGAAACAACCAAATCACAAATCCGCTTAAACTAAAAGCAAACATTAATAATATATGTTAAACATGAGCATTTTATACCGATGACCAGTCTTCCGCTATACATTGCAACATGAGTGGGTTTTAATTAGTTGTTAATTTATGCTTTATCCACATGTTTTGAATATTCTTTCACTCGGATACCCAACATACATTACTGTTTTTTACCCTTCTTCTTCACAGTATCCATTTACGCTAGCCAGGTATAGTCTCTGTTATCGCCATTGAAGCGTTCATGGCATCATTACTCCAGCCTCTCGGCGAGACCATTAGTCTCAGTCAGATAGCAGGATTTAAAAGCGATTCCGTTTCGTTTCTTACCTCTGCTGTTTGACTGTGCGCTTAAACCACCGTCCTGTCCTGTCCGTAATTCTGCTGACGTGCTGAGAACAAAAAATGGTGATTGAATCTCGAGCCTGGGCACACCATCGGGATGAAATCAGCCAGCTGTGAAAATGTTGAAAGAGCATGTGCTTTCAGAGGTCAACAATTCGTGACACCCGACGGTCAGCAGGCGCGGGATGAAGGATAAGCTGTGGCCACGCATTCGCATTTCGTGCAGCACGCGTAGAGCTGCCCCACTAACACGAACAGCATACACTAACGTACTCTTCGCACCCCGACTTTCCATGATTGTACGTATCGTACGCGAAATGAGAACGATGAAGCGCAAACAATCAAATGCTGGTGTTAGATCTTTGTAGAGCGAGTCTAGTGTAACATCAACGAAACGTGCCCTTTTTTCACACGAGCAACGCAGCCGACCGAAATTGGCCCATCCGACGCTGCTCTCACTTTATGTGACGTGTGTTTGCATTGTTTTGTTGCTTTGTTAGGCATGCAGACAGGCGAGCTGGCTGACATATCCATCGTTTGGGACTGCCCGTGAACGTATCAAAATCACATCCTACGTTGGAAAGGCTCTTACTAACCGGTCGGAAATAGAGGTTGGAAATAATCGAGCAGTTGTTGCGAATGACAATTCGAGTAGATCCGAAGCAGGTGCTCGGTTTGTTGAGCTGTTGAGATGCTCTTGGTATTGGTGGTTTAATAACTTTATATCACTTCTAGGATGTTAGTAAGATACTTAATTTTATTTACTTTTCATTACTAAGCCTGTAAATATGTAAATTAATCCTAAAGGTATATTCTTCAGGCTAAACTAAATTTTCTCGGAAATTGCATACCTTTAGGCGTAGTAGATGATGTATGATAGATGAAGATGTTTCTGTTGTAACTTACTCGATCGTGTAAAAATCATCTGTAATTTATGCTTTTATTAATTATTTTGAGATTAAATGCTTAGTTATATGACATTTATTTATTTACACCTTTTATTTTTTTGCATTTACAACCAAAATATACAATCAAACCGATCAATTCAATTTCGCCTTAGTACTGCTTCCTTCACATAGTCCGTTTGCGTTCGTATCCTTTCGCTACCCTGCGGTTGACAGCCCCTGCAACCGAACGTGGCACGAACGCCGTCTGATAAAACCCGAAGAGCGAACATTTTCGCGCCATCTAGTATTTGTTGTTTGCGTTCTGAGCAACGGTACGTTAGTTCGATACGACTGCTTCGATGATGAAGAGACTCTCACGTACAAGTGATTGGGGTGCTTCTCGTTGGACAGTTCAGTGCGCGCACTTTTAGTATTAACACACAACTACAAAAAACTTCTTGTAGGAAAAGGTGCAGTGAAGAAAGAGGTACCTCTAAACAAAAAATGATGAACTGTGTGTTAAAAAATACGGATAAAAACACGGTATTAGTGCATCGACTGTGCAATGTAGATGATTGATCGAAAGAGCGCACAAACGGTGGATAACATACAGTTTCTAGCATGCTTTTTTTTGGGTTCATCTTCCCAAAGCGATGTCTTGATTTCGATGTAACACGTGGCGAAGGGAAAGGTTTAGCGCAAACGGTCCCATGGCTGCACCGTGATTGATCGTGTGTCGGACAGTTTAAGCATCGAATGATTCATGATTCTAGTTTGGTTGGTGTGGGGTAAAAAAGTGGAAAACGAGTTTAATTTTCGTGAAAATTTATGCCGTGAACACGAAAGTTTGGTACAATATTGATACATCAAATTTTTATAATGACAAAAACTGAGTAACTTCAAACACGAGATAGTTTAAAAAATTGTGTATCAGAATGCGAGTAAATTAAACATCAGCGTAATCTTATAAAGTCAATTCACTTCTAATACAACACACGTGTAGCAGTGCGAACGATCGTCCTGCAGGCCAGCCAGCGTCGCCACCCCGCCATGCTGCTTGACGCAACATCACTCACCTTTCCATGGTCAATCTTTTAAAGAGCAGCAGCCAATTAGTTGCAGGCAATAGCAATAGCATCCTCTAACATTCCAGTGCCACCAAACACAGTCGTTCACTCGTCCCCTGACCCAGTGCGCCACTCGACGGTTGGCAGTAATTAAGAGGCGGTGTCAATTAATCAAACTGACGGTTCCGTTTGTGCCGGGGCCGGAGCGGGCGGGCCCGCTCGTGTGTACCGCGTGTGTGTTGTACCCACCCAAGCTTATCCGTTGATCGAGTATCGAAGTGGTAAATCATTAGATTCGAGTGCTCTTTTTAGTGACTGGCTGAGCGGGGCGTAGGCAAAGCAAGGGAGAGATAGAGCGCAAGTGGAAGGAAACGCTCCGTCAGATCACAAACGTGACTCAAGGCGAAATGTCAGCAGCAACATAACGGTTCGATGGGTAAGTTTCGATTGGATTTTCCACAAGTAATCCTTTGCAGTTTCAGTTTTTCTTCCGCCCTTCTACCTTCCAACCGCTGCTGACCTGATGGTAGCGAAACTTTGCTCCACATTTCAAGCCGCAATAAAACTCGGGATTCAAACGTTGCTTTCGGTCGCCGGATGTTGACGGAGTAATAGAAGTGTGTTTGTGTCTGGCTATGTGTGGGTGGACAAAGGCAATCGATGGCACGATGGTTGGCACGTATGAGCTGTGCAAGAGTGCAAATTAAAAGGGAGAAAACTTTTGAGTTGGAAACAAAAAAAAAAGGAAAAACTTATTCTTGCTAGTTTCTGGACCGGGAGCTGAGAGTTTTGGAAGGATTAATGCATGGAGCGAAATTTTCTATGTCCTCAAGCATGAATAAACTGCATTATGAGTTGGTGGCACTTTGGATCATTCCTTTAGAAGCAGAAGACAGAAGAATTACTTACAATTTTAAGACGAAAAATATCATTTTTATCAGTTTCTGCAAACCTTTTAAAAGAGACAAATAGTTTGATGAAGAGAGTTTAAATCAGAAGTGTAACTATTGCACTCCTTTTGTAATGCGGATTGCATACTGAAAGGCGAGTTGAACGGCGACTCTAAGCAACCTTTGTACCATCTGGTCGTTTGTATAACATTTTAGTGCAAATAATTGATCGTATCCACTGCAGAACCATTAAATTGAATATTTTTCATCCTAATTGCGTTCCTCAAGGCATCCGTATCGATGCGCTCACTTTAACCATCCATTAAATAGCTTCCGAACTTATCACTTCATCAAACACAAAACCTGCTAGCTCTGCTTGTCTTTCACCTTTTACCGTCCTCCTGTTCCGGTGCTTTGCATGAATTTGCCCAGTTCACGCAATGGCTGAAAGTGCCTTGCATAATGCATTCCTGCAAATCTAATGTTTCTTACCGTACGCGCCAGTGACGTGCGAAATATATTATTGTTCGTCATGTTGTTCCGGTGCCAACGTGGCAGTAAAGCTCTGCCACCCATCTTCATGGACCGAATGACACATCATGTTGTAGCAGCGATGGTTTGTATCGCTCAAGGTCTGCCCAAACGTCTTCAGTCAAAACGTGTTTGTAGCTCGCTGGGATACATTATACTGCTTACATTACACAAGGCGTCAGTGGATGGTGAAATTTTGAACTACAAACGCTGCTTGCTATACAAAACCGACTTAGAATCTTGGGATGCATCATTTAAAAAAAAATACAAGAATAACAATCCATTCTCTGTTGACCAAACGCTACAGCGGGTCAGCCAAACAAAGGGAACGCAAAGATATTTTGAAATCATCATGGAAACGCCGAAAGCCCGGCACTTCGTGTGCTCAAAATACGAAAGATAGCGCAAAATAATAGCAACGTCTTCGCTCACCCCTTCGTGCCGCCTCTGTTGCGTCCTTGAGCGCACTAGTTACCCTTCTCAAAACGGCTGATGAAATGAATTTTCAGCATCCGGAAAGCAGAGGGCGGAAAACAGCTGAGCCTGACAGCTTGCAGGCGCTTGAAAGCGCTTAGGTTTCATTGCACTGACAGCTGTCTTGACGGATCGTGTCGAGTGATTTGCATGCTGTTGTTTGCACAGGCTTGTGTGTCTGTGTATATGCAGCAACGGATTAATGTTACGGGTAGAATAAAAATGAGGCGCATCTATTTGATGCTTATGTTTCGGGGTGTGAGTACAATTAAAGGATCCTATTAAAGCCACTGGTCGGCCAGTGGTTATATGAAAAATTTCTCTTCAGAAAATGATGATCATCACAAAAAATGTAGAGCAGTTCGAAGGCGCTAAAAAATGTGCTAATAAAAATAAAATTGTATTGCGGATTGCATAGCTTTAGGCGAATTTATTAGTATCCGCTTTATGCATCGCTTGAACCAGCCTTTTTTGTGTGTCTAAACGGTTCCATTACAAGAGATTATGTTTGATGCTTCCTAATGCTACATTTCACCGCAAATTTGTGCACTAATTATCTTAATTCGCAGGATCCTTCTCTGCTCGATCGCAACAGAGTAAGTTTCATTGGCGCAAAAATGTGGACAAAAGCTCCAACATTGCTGTGGGAAAGTGGGAAATCCCACTGTACTGAGCGAGGACTAACGCATGCTCATCACCACAGCGCAGTCATCATCATCACCATCAAAGTGATTGCCGCCAAGGCTCCCAGGGCAATTATGATCCACTCTCCCATCGGGCGGAAAGAATGACCGGAAGGACACTGTAGCGCCTTTTGCTCACCCTTCTTGCCATCCTACCACCCTACAGTTGTACGACTTCACGGTGGTATTGCGTGACTAACATGATAAAGTGTATGTTTGGTGAATAGTAGCAACGGTACGGACAAGGCTGGGAGAAGCCGAGAAGCAAGGGAAAAGCGGTAGCACTAACAGAGCCATCCCATCCGCAAACGATAACCGTACAATTTAAATATCACTTAGCACACAAACACATGTGTCGCTGTCGTTTAGCCATTACTGCATCCGGTGTCTCTGTATGTGTTTGGGTGTATGTGTGTGTGTGTATTGAAAGGGAGTTTGGAGGCTACCCGTACCGGGATCTCGATTTTCCAACCCAGTACCACTTTCCAAAGGGCCAGCGGTCACGACTGCACCCCGTTCTGCCAAACGGAAGCAACGGCTCAACCGAGCTAGAACGGGTGGTTGATTACTAACAGTGTCCGGGTTGACCATCTGATCTAAAGCCCCTCGAGGGGTTAGGAACCGACAACATTATCACCTCACTGCCCCGAAGCAAGTGTTACGTTGTTTGAGGTAAGCTCACATCCGGACAGTGCAGCGTTGGGACAATGGCAATTGCTGGCGGGGTGCATGATTGCATTCTTCCGGAATATGCTCTAAGCGCTTTGCTGCTGCTGCTGCTGCTGCTCGTCGAGTCAAGTACGCTTGAACTCACCCATAACCTTTTGGCGCTGTGATGAGCAAACGTGCCCGGGTTTGCCACATCCGGCCCATCACACACACACACAATCATCGGCTTTCGTCCGTTCGGTTGGAGTACGATTAAATACAAACCGAGCATAAATCACCCACTAAATGAATGTTGGCCCTATGGCAGATTCGAGATCGGATGGATTTTTTTGTTCTAAAGGCTGTGCATAAATTATGCCAAAGCATTGTTTTCTTGGAATGGTTGCGAGTGTGCAGCCACTATCAAGTGCAAACGGAATGCATCATTGCATGGTAGCATT
The DNA here is from genome assembly GCF_943734735.2 of Anopheles gambiae. Classification (NCBI taxonomy): domain Eukaryota; kingdom Metazoa; phylum Arthropoda; class Insecta; order Diptera; family Culicidae; genus Anopheles; species Anopheles gambiae. The sequence continues at coordinate 31,057,482 of NC_064602.1, read as the reverse complement.
CGCCGTACTTTTCCAAGCGAACGATATCATCTGTCCACGTCAATGGCGAACTAGATGATAATAATAATAAGAGCGTTGATGGTAATGGTGGAAAATGTGGTTCAACAGTAATGGACAGTGTTTGCCCAAGGATGCTCCTTTCGTTTCCACGATCCATCAGAGCGATAGCGCAAACAAAAAGAAGCAGCAAAAAAAAAAGGTTGAACCTTCCCATGATTCGTCCCGTCGGTGGCTGATTCCACATCCCGAGACCGTTGAACTTGTTATCACCCGGCGGGCATTAGAACGTTTGGCGCACAAACAGCGTCGAGCTGCTGCTGCTACTGCTGCTCCGAAACGCACCGACGAAGAATCGAACGATAAGCAACGAGCGAAAGTGGCGCATTAACAAATGGCAGATTTAATGTCCCGTCGAGAATAGGATGCACTGGAATGTGGCTGCCGCTTTGGGAAAGGGGCGAACGGATCCATTTCAGTGCGAGTGCGAGAACTTTTGGTCGTGCTGGATTAATCGGGGAAGCTTGATCCATGCATCGTCTGTGGGGGACTCATTCCATGAGAAGGATAAAGTTTGGCAGTTTATTAAAGTTTGTTTGTCTTTTTTTGTTGTTGGTTCTTCGCATGGTTAGACAAACGATTTGGCAGACATTAAGCTTGACCGAAATCGAAACAATGTTTAGTATTTCCAAACAATTTCAAGCATTGCACTTCGGTTGGTAGAAGCGGTGGAACATTGTCTTTGTAGGTGGGTGATTCACATTAGAGCGCAACTGTGAAAAAATGAAAAGTGATGTAAATTAATTAAATTTGATGTCATTGTTTCACTTTCGTGTTGTTATCATTGCACGAAAGCGTAAGACAATGTTTTTCAGGAGCTGAATATGGATTTCGTCTGCTGAACATCGAGATGGGGTAATGATTACAAGGTGCACGTTCAATTTAATTGAAATGTGCAAAGGTTTGTGCTGGGAAAATCAATTTTGCATAACTTTAGGCGCAAATGAACATTAGTAATTTAGAAATGTTAAAACGCCTAAAACTATGCAATAAACATAACAAATGCACTTTAATTGTGCTTTGGAAGCCTGATTGGTTTTATTACAACGACTCTGAGCCGTTAAAGCCTGTCTTAAACAATTTTTTTAACAAATCGGTCAGCTATAAATGTTTAAAATTTAAAATTATCATAAAATGCTGTATTAGTATTAATTAGCTAGTTAGTCTCTATTAGCAATTACGTTTGACTTTGTATGAAATGCACGCTGAAATGGGTCACAAAGAAAATTCGAGCAACGGTTATCAACATTGTATGCGCATTGTTGCCGTTCAACCAGTCACTCTGTTTATCTTCATCTATTGTATCCTACAACATGCAAACCATTTACGCTGTCCGACCTGTAGCCGTCCGCTGGTACACCAAGCGAGATAACGTACGAACAGCACCAGTATTACCAGTCAACTTTTAATTAGCTCCAATGTCAAAACCATCCCCAGTTGCAAACACAATCAACTACTCAATCGAGCAGTAGCATAGCGTTTACGTTTAACTCTCTACAAAAGGGAGATTAAAAAAAAACCCAACAAAACACGACACACGGAAGTGAAAGAATGCATCCACCTTTAGCTGCACATAGCGCATAGCAACATGAATTACAGTGGCAAGGCAAACAACAACAAAAAACAAAATACAATAAAAGCCAAAACATGGCAGTGCTGTAAAGTGCTGGAATGGAGAAGGGAGATTGGGGGACAGAAACCATCACTCACTTTTTCAATCGTCATCCACGGCTAAGCTGGCTGGCTCGCGGGCCTGTCAGCGAGATATCAACGCGCTAGTTGTAATAATAACGCGTCCCACCAAACTATCAAACATGTTGCACGTTATGCTGTACATCGTTTCAATTTTGTTTTTCCTGTTACATTTGTTTTCGCTTCGTTTTTTTGTTGTTGTGTGTCTAGAACGGATGGAAGCTTTTCTTTCGCGCACAACCACAGCACGAAAGCACGCGAAGTAACGTTGAGCAGTGAGCACGAAAACATAAAAAAGCAGTATCCACCGGGCAGCGGGCATGGGGCAGCATGCAAATGTTAACATAGCGAATGTAGCAAGCAGAGAGAAAGGGCGAGGAAGCGAGAAACCCCGAAAAAGGGGTTCAACGTTGTTCTGTTTAACGCAAAAACGGTGTAAGCTTAGCCCCACCCGCGGTACGAAAGCGGGGTTAGCCGAAAGGTATTTATGTCTGGTGAGGTCGTAAATTGTCTTGGCGCTAGCGGGCATGCTGCGGAAAAAAATGCGAGTCCAAGGGAGGACCACCCGCAGTAGAGCATAAATTGTGACCAGTGGCGACCGTACCCATGGCAGCGGGGAATATAATTTTTGCCCGGAATGCACCAGCGCCATCGCTCTCGGTTTTCTCGGTTGGCCAAAGGCTAGTAAGAAATGAAATTAGCATTTGAGCAGCGGCTTCGTCCCGAAAGCTCACAAAACCCAGGATCCTGTTGCTCCATTTTTGTTCGAAGCCCTTTTGTTCGACGGTCCTCCATTGGGAAACATTCCCGGTCGGCCAAAGTTGGCCAAACAATCGCGCATTGCGGTGTCTGCGCTGTGGGTCGGTTGATTGGGTATCGTGCTGGGTATGCAACGTTGAACGACCGGCTCAAACTTGACAGAAGCCCGTAATAAAACTCAAATCAAACCTAACAAGTTGTTTCACTCTGCGAAGTTGTCGAAGAAAATTCGATCGAAACTTTCATCTACCTTCTACCGCGGCCAATCCACCAGATTCACCTGAAAGGAACTTTTGACATGGGGCTAAATAGGTCGGTCTGGAGGTTCGTGTGGTACAACTTGCACAAGATACACGCACCCAGCTTCAGATAATGATGCAACGGTTTCGAAACGAAAACTTTCACCCGGCTCGCAATGAAGCCCCATTTTGGATTTCGACGATACAAGAAAATAGCCCATTCCACCTGGTCGTAGGCGATTGAGACACGACGCAAAGGATGGATGTGAGATGGTGCCACCGCCTAACCCAAGCAGTCACGTACCAAATTAACACTTTCATTCATCATTCCCATCATCATCATCATAATGGGGCGTCATTGGCGGCAGCGTCATTAGTCAGCCTTTCGGGGCCGAAAAGGGGTCGAGCATTGTCGAAGCAATCGACGCAACACGGCAATCGAGGGGGCGTAGTGCTCGCGTCGAGTTTGGCATGCCGTGCTATGCTAATCGGATTACTTGGCGCCAGGAAAATATGCGAACCATCTGCACGGCAAGTGGAGCGATTACGGTTAAGGAAGGGAGCTTCAGGCGGGAGAACGAGAATATCCGGCAGCATATTGAGCATGGCGAAAAAGAATGTTTTCAAATGGAAAGGTGTTAGCTGAAGGGTTAAACGTTATTTTAGTCAGTGCGATAGTTTTCGGGCGATTGTGGAGCAATGCTGCTGGAAAATCTTTCTTTAGCAATATTCGCCACCGGGGGCTTCTACAGAATTGAGTGGCATTTCACTCTTTAGCTGGAAGGACGGAATGTAAATCAGTTTGCAGCGCATGAACTGCTTCAGAGTGTAAAATAAAATGCCAAATGCTGTTGCCGGTGCTGCTTTTGAGACGTTTTTGAACCCGTGCTTGGGAAGGGAGAAAATATGATTGATCGAAAAAAGGGCTCCCGTCCATTTACTTTTAATAAAGCAAACACGTTTCACGGTATGCAGCTGACGCCGTGACCAATTGGACGGGAATTGGGTGTTTTCGTTTTGCTTGTTTTTCGGCCCCAACCTTCGACACCTTTAGCGATAAATCATTTACAATTTACTTTGGCCCACACTGTCCAATGGTTTGAGTGTTTTATTGACTGTTTGTTTTTCAAGGGGTGTCGTAATTTTCGCTGAAGCATGGCATAACATTCCGTTTGGAAATAATAAAAATAATTAAGTATAATCTCTACGAGCAATTCGATTTTTAACGAAAGTTGCCAATAATGTATGAGTAATATATTGATTCATTTTCTATTAGTATATACCATAACTTATAGAACCAAAACTAAAAATAAACAAAAACTATGTAAAAGCTGTACTTAGTAATGCGGATTGCATACTCAGCTTGATGTAAGAACCACTACGCCCTAAAGTATGCAATTTGCATAACAAAATTTGTAAATTGCATGGTATTCGAAACGACTGTATTTTGCAAAATGAATTTGAGTTTTCTGATTATTTTAGAACCAATTAATCCATTGAAATTATAGTCCTATCGATACAAAAAATGGATTCCATCGATTTACTTGCTATTTCTCCCCATAAAACGATTGATATGCACCGTAGAATACCGCAGCAAACATCATTTTATTTAACAAGAACACACACTCAATGGCTTAAATACACCAACCACAACAATTGCCGCAACGACACCAGCCCTTAAACGATTCATACGACTCCCTACACCCTCTGGAGGCATGTAGTTGGCCAATTTATTTTCCCATGACAAGTGTTTCTTCGAAGCGCTCATGGTTCTGCTCATCGCCCACCGAACTTCTTGAGGGCGCGTTTTTTTCTTCTCCCAAAACTTGTTGTTTTTTTTTGTTTGCCTTATCAAATCGAAAGTCATCTTAAGACCCACCAACCTCCTCCCACTTCCGATACGTACGAGGAATGGTTTCTTTTTACCGCTTGATACGTTCGTTTGCTTTGTTTGTGTCGGCGAACAGCTGAAAATCACCGAACGAAACAACAATTTATGACATGGCCGTGGCAGTGCGTGTCGAAAAACCGAACACCGCACAAAGAAACCTGCTCCCATCGCTGCGTTTTGATAACAGTCCGAAGGGATCGAACGAAGCGTCGTTGGGATTTCCCCTATGGGAAAGGGCGCCTTGTTTTATTACGCATCATGCAGGCGGTGGAATCGGCGTGCGGAAGGCGACTGGCCGATAGGTGTTAAGGAATTTATAGAGATCGTGGGGCGAGGAGCAATCGGAATCGGACCGCCGCAGACTTATCGGAAGTTGGAGTGAATAAAGCGGGCGGATGGTCAACGAGCTTTTACGGTGAAAGCGGAGGGATTTTTGGGGAAGGTTTAGTTATCCCCGTTCGGTTTAGCCGGTTCGATTCGTTCACTGCAAACATAAAACAACACAGCGACAGTGAGTGTGTGTTTTTTTTGTTATTTCCTTCTCATACAATCACGTGTTTAGCTGTTATCAGGGATGTTTTTTCCTTCTTCCAGTTTCCATAACAGAAACGCTTCTTTCGCCTCCTCATGCTTTTGTTTATTTGGGAGCGATGCGTGAGGATTTTCTTTTCCTCGTGCAAGTTATTTTATTATGACTGTTGTCCAAAACGATTTGTTATCATGTATTTGCCAGAGCTGGAGCCCTTTCCCGTCCGCCGACGAAAGGCTATCTGTTCGGGCAAGAAGACAGCAGAGAACAAGAGAACCGCTTTGTCTTTTGTTTTCTTCCCCACAAAGGCTTCAAAACAGTCCCCGAAACCTGAAACGACGGCAACGAACGATGGCAACGATGGATATTAATCGCAAACGATAGGTGTCAGGTTGTAGTGAAATGTTGCAACCAACTTGTGGCCTGGCTGTGTTTGTAGTTTAATAGCGAAAGTGAAGCGCTTCAACTGCTACCCTGAACTGGTTGTGTTGCGGGCAATGTTAAGCTGCCTGTCGTGCCTGGTTAACAACAAAACTTGAACAGTTGCAGGAATACCATTAAGGCGGTGGTGGGATGGGGGAGAAGAACGGGTGACGCGTGCGATTGTGTTTTGCAATAAATATGTCCGTTGGTTTTGTCGGTTCTTATCAGCGAGAAACCAGTGGCACATTAATTCTAATAAATTGTTCCCGCTTCAGAACGGTTCATGTCACTGATGAGGATGAACATTAGAGCAAGGAGAGTATGAACCATTGGTGTATTAGAGAGGAAATATAATCACAAATAAGTACGTAGGGATGAAGTTTTAAACGGAGTAAACTATTGAAAATACTGTGCATTAGATTGAATCAATGAAAAAAGACTTAATTTAAGCAGCACGAAGGTTTTACTTTGTTTCATAACACTAACATAAGTAAGCAAGTCTTTAAAAAAAAAATAGTAAAATGATTGCATACTTCTAGGCGCTTAAGCTCCGAGATCCAATTTAGTCTCTTGCTGTTCTAGAACGATTGGCAGTTTTTATTCCATCCCGTTGTTATCGTAGCCTTTCATCGAGTTTTCCCCTTTCTTTTCCGTTCCTTCATCGACACACACACACTAACACACTCGTTCCAGACACCCCGTGGATTCGTGTATGGATGTGTAAAGTGACACTTGCTGGGGCTAAACAAAAGAAACGCCAGCACATTGTATAGCGCAGCAACTGACTGCTGTGCAGCGCACAATAGCGATCCACGAGCAGCCTGGCTGGGCACGAATTCGTCTTCACAAAGAAGATATTTTCTCACGGCGGGCTTATCCGTGCCCGCTTACACCCCGCAGGGTAATGAAGGGCGAAAGGTTTTTGTTAGGGCGCCATAAAACTGCCCCGAGACATAATTTGGCGCGCGCTTAATTCGTGCCAGTCCGCACGTGTGTAGCTTTAACGACTGGTACTGTTTTACCTATATGTCGGTTTGTTACTGTTTTTCCTGCCAATCCATCCAATTGTGATATCACTAAATAAAGGTCAGCTAAAGAATGGAAGATTAATTGCTTGCCGTGATGGAGCAACGTTTAAGTTAAATTTTCTGACGAATTTTCGCCACAGGCTGCTCACATGCCACACGGAACGGTTGTGATTAACGAGCGACCTCACATCGTGCGGGTCAGTAAGGGTGAGTGCTTTTAAAGCGTGCTTGATTAATTGTTTTGTAACTCGTGTTTTTCCACTCGTAAGGATTTAAATTATGTTTTGGTCTAATAATTCATAAGCTTCCGTGATTTATTTCAGTGACTTTGAAGAGTCTCAGCTAAAGTGCAAACACATGCAAGTGAATAAAACATTACACGTTTAAATACAAAAAACGATCGTACAAAAATCACACCAACCGTAATGGGCGAAGCAGTACATTGGAAAACAGTAACACAAATAAAAGAGGGCAACCTTTACCACGCTTGAAGTAACGGACCTTCTGTGGACGATAAATCTTTCCACCGCAAATATATTCATCATTTCGACTGACTGCTCCGTTTTATTCTTCCCATAAACGTATCCGTCCGGCCAATACCCGTGTACCGCTTGTTTTGCCGTTTGAAATCGACAACGTTTCCGCTGAATGCTGACGGCGACGACGACGACGACGACGACGACCACTGGTGGATTAAACGATTCGTTCCGCACACACCCATGCTAGAGAAGTTTGCTGCATCAAACAAAAAAAGGGGAAAACAAAAATACAAACAAAAAAAAGTTTTCCACATGTTACTTTTGGCCGGTTGGGTCCCACCGGATTCATGAAATGTCGAAGCGCGTGAAACAATGCCCAAACCGCCTGCTTCTTTTTAGCTACACATACCAAACGCGATACACGTGAAATCCGCTACGGGAATGGCTAAACTCGAACGAACGCAGACAAAAAGTAGCAGCAAAATATGACAGAAGCCATGCAAATAAAATCACCTTCCACTGTGCTCCTTCGCCCTGAGGCGAGTTGAAAAAAAAAGGAAATATAAATCGCTGCTTCGATTGCTCCACTCCACGTTTGCCATTTCGACTCGCTTTGCGGGTGCTTTACTTTTCGTGCTGCAAGGTGTCGATCTGCGTGGTAACCGTCTGATGTACACGAGAAACAGTACCAAACCGTAGTGAAATAGCTACCATTCAACAAAACGCGGCATGAAAGTGCCACAGCCAGTTCAAACGAACGATTATTCATGCCGGAGTGCTGGTTCTGCGGTTTTTTGTTCTTGAGTTTGGTTCGGTTCAAACGCTTTTTTTAAAAGAATTTCCACTCCAAGAAGTCACACTTTTTATGGCGTTAAGTGATATGAAATTGTGTAAAGTCATGACGCGGTTGTGACGTTGCAATTGATTTTATGAGAAAGCTTGGGCGAATGTTGATCTTAATCTTGGTGCTCTTTTCATAAGCCTTTTCACTACTTTTAGTCCCCTGGAAATTATTATCCCAATGTCACCAATCTAAGCCGGTCTCATGGTAAAGCCGTCAACTTGTACGACTTAACAACATGCCCGTCATGGGTTCAAGCCCCAAATAGACCGTGCCGCCATACGTAGGACTGACTATCCTGCTGTGGGGGATAATCCAAAAGTCACTGAAAGCCAACCCCACAAGTGGTACTGGCAGGCCTTGACCGACAACGGTTGTTGAGCCAAAAAGAAGAAGAAGAAGAATGTCACCAATATGAAAATCACCAGGCGTCTCCATCGTGTTGTGCATATTTCCATATATTTTGCTTAATATTATGTAAAGTCAAACAAATATGCTCTTGACATGTCATTGGCGCGTAGAATATGTACACACTCTACTCTCTACAAACCCAGTGCGATTTACTGTTTCGTGAGAATTTATTAATATGAAACAACATCAAAACCATGATGATACGATTCTTTTTTTCTAACCATCGTCAATATCACTTTTTACTCCTGCGAGCATTTTTTTTGCTATTATTTTGCTCAACCATTTGAATAACACCATTCGAGATCGTTACGATGCGTCTTCCTGCGCCTGTACGGTATGCTATCGGCACACGCAGTGCCACTACTACTGCCACGGCGGGCAAAGCATTATGCGTGAGAACGTTTGTAACATAGTAATGCGCTGGCAAATCTTTGTGCGGTGGCGTACGTTCGCTGTACTCCCGTAGCTTTGTGCCTCGTTCGCTTTTCCTGTGGTATTGTTTTCGCGTGCCGGAAGTGGTACCATCTTTCCGGCAATCACGACCATTTGCAATATTTTACTTGCGGATGGTTGTGCTTCTTTTTATTTTTTGCTGTTCTCTCCCTTTGGGTGAAACGATGGCGGCCACTAAGGGCTGAGGAAAGGAGACAGATGGTTTGTGTATTTATTTTAATAGCAAAAGCAAACGAATGTAGCTTCATGCATGGAGGGGTTGCGGTCGCCCTGGGGGGTAGAACAGCTGAAGCTGATTTAGAGACTGAAAAATATGACTTTAATATGGAAGCTAGCGTGTGTGGATTGCGGTGATGTAATAAAAATAAGCTACATATGAACGTCTTGGCCCGTTGTGATGTGGGTTGCATGTGAAGCGCCTAAATGTAGGCAATTTGCTTGTTGTTGATACTTTCAATAGATAAAAACATGCAATTTGCCTACTTTTGGGCGTTTATGGCAGATTCTGTCAATCATAGCATAGTTTCAGGCGTTTGAAATAGAAACATGAATCAACTTACACGTGCAGATACAAATTCACGTCTTCTGATGTGAATTTTGTTCAGCATAACACGATGCTCTCGCTGATCGTGCCGCAATATTAACAACAAAAATCAAATTTCAACGCACCATTTGTCTTGTCCCAGCGGGAGTGGGAAGCGAATTTCTCACCAGGGTCCAACAAAAACGTCATAAACTGTATCGCACCGTACTGTGGCCGTAAACCTTTGCTGCAAAAAAAAAACCTTGAGCAAACGTTTTGCATCCTCTCGAGTGAAGAAAAACTGCCACAATTCATCTGAAAATACAAATTGCTATAAATTAATCTCACAGCTGCCAGGATTACCTTTCCCATGGTGCTAGGAGAAGATGCTTCATTTCCCGAACCATATTGCTTGGAAGCTACGGTACCGACGGGAGACAAGAAATAATAGGATTGAACAAAAAAAAACACCAGAAGATGAAAGGATTATGGCTCTGTCATCGACTTTCCAAGCAAACATTTGCTGCACTCTCCACTCCACAGGGTGCGTGTCTGTGTGTGTTTGTGTGTAGAGTAACACACCCTCGAGGGCTATTTCACTTTAATCCGGTACCGGTCGCATGAGCATTGTTTTCTGTTTTCTAGAGCTGCAACCACGGCAGGGTCACAAAAGGGGGATTGTGGTCAAATCAGTCGAAAATATGCCAATCATTTATGCATCCCCCTTTAACCCCTCGTTTTGTTTCACAATGTGTTCCGAGCGATGCGATAAAACCGTTTTATTATTCCAACGATAAAAACCGCAACGAACCACGAACAGTTTGGTAGCAACCGTTCGAAATGGTGGAAGTACGACGATTCGTGACCGGTTTTGTGGTTGCCACATCCACATACATGCTAAATGAACTGTCTATCCCGGGCAGCACGTATCTACATCCAGCTCCAAAACCGAAACCTGTCAATCGTGTCGGCAGCCAGTCGGTGGAAAGAAGATTGGGTTTTGTTGTAGTACACCGGGGTGGTTTGGTGCGCGATCGATGCATAAATTGCAATCCGGTGCAGCGCTGCCGACACACACGACATGCCAGCAAAATATATTCAATTTTAAATTCGAGCAAAAAAAAAGCGGCACGCACGTTTTGTTCGATGACATTCAATTGATTCAATCATTGTGATGGGCTTCCTTGTTCTTTTTTTTCCATGCGACCCTCATTTTCCATGCGTGTGTGCACGTGGTTGGGTGCACGCGCGTTGTAGCATGAAACAGAATAATGCCCGTTAATTAGCACGGACACGCTGGTGAGTGATACGGTTTCGGAGTGGTTTCAAAAAAGGTTTTAATTTGTTGCATATTTATCCTCCTTTGTACTGCTATAGAGTTGTAATATGTTGGTCAAAATTGTCACCGATACTGTTGTAGTGTTGTCATTTACAAGCATTTAATTCCCTCTCTCAGTCGATAGCTGAATGCTCGTATGTTTTATAAATGTATTTTCCCCCATCCCGATGTTTCGTGTGATTAAATATTTCATTTTCGAAAATGTGGAGTAATGCTGTGCCATAATTAAAAATCCGATACCATTGCTTCCCCCTCCCGCACTATCTCGAAAAGTGTCGCCTAATGGTTGAGCGCTGAAAGTGATGAAAGGAATGGATAATTTAAATCAATCACCAATCTGCTCTCGGGGTCACCCGAGAGCTCTAAAGTGAAATTGGTTTGACCCCAGCGGCAACACAAAAGCGTAACATTTAATCGATTTTTGTCTCATCAGATTTTCCCCCCATTTTTTCGCATTTAAAAAGATCGAAAACGAAAGTGTGTGTATGTGCAGCGAAGCACTCGCTACAGCTGAACGCGCACCAAACCACGAACCTTTTAACACTTGTCTGTGTCTCTTTTTCCACGGCACACGGGTTGTGTGTCAATGCAAGCAGCGCGTTTTGAATTGTGAAGGCTTAACATTTTCCCAAAAAACCTGCTCAAAAATCAAGTACAAAACCATAGAATTATGGGAGAGCGAAGAGCCGTCCGCGATGATTTGCTTTGGGCGAAACATGACAGAGCATAACATAAAACAGGGAAAGGCAGCATGAAAAAACAAAATAGGAATGAATGGAAAACGAAAAAGAGGCCAAATCCATTTGAATGTAAATGAGGCCAGCTGGCATCTCAATTTTCCACTCGTTTGCGATTGACATTGGGTCAGAATAAAGTGAAGAATACAGCGCCTGCCTGGTGTGGGTGTTTGTGTGCGGGAGTGTCAACATCGAAAGCTCTGGTTGAAAAGTTGAAATTTGAATACTTTTACAAACCCCCCCCCCCCACCTCTTGTGCCGGCATTCCAGCAAGTCTTCCAGCGGCCAGTGGAATGAATCGGATATTTATTGGGCATTGGTTTGTTGCCTTCATCTTCACGCACTGGCCGAGCAGAACCGTCGACTCAGCAAAGTAAGCTTGGTAAGGTTTGGTGGCTTGGGGGGAAAGTCTTGTGTTTTTTTGTGTACCATCGTTCTTAGAACTTAATTTTCTAAACGCAAACGGCATCGTAGAGCGGAGGGTGGGCAAACATAAACGTTCTGAAGATAACGAGAGCTTCAAGAGAGCGAGAGAGAAGGAAAGCTTTGAAGGAGCGCGGGAACAAAAGGGTAGATAATTTTATGCAAACCATTCACGGTGTCTCGCGCCAAGACGATGGCCGGACCCGATATCGTTTGCGGGAAGGGTGGCAGTAATAATAATGTGCGTGGTTGGCACTTTTCCACCGAATTCACAGCATGCAATCGGGACGATATTTCGGGCGCTACAACGGGCTGCAATGTACAGAGAGCGAGGGAGAGCAGTAAGACCGTATCAACGACCAGCCAGTTCGTATTGTACTTCGTGCCGGTGATTGTATGAATGGTGGCTCTTGCAATGAAAAGCTTACGATTCCTAGAAAATGGATTCGCATATTCTTTTATCTCCTAATTTGTAATATTTTGAATGGTTTTTGTGCCTCTCTTCTCCTAACCAATTGAAGTGGAGAGGTGCTTTTTTGTGGCTTAAGATCTAAATGCTCTCTCCCACTCAACCCAACCAGCACACCAGATCCGATTGATAGCGCAATGGAAGCAATGCCGTTTTACCGCAATTTACATCCGCGCACAACGGTGAAGCACTTCTCCTCGTAATGGGTTTATAATTTAACACTTCATTCGCTATGCAAACATCGTCGGTTCGGTTCGGCGGTTCGGTCTCTCGTGCAAACAATCGGTTCTGCGAACGTTTTCATACTACCGACTGCGCTCTGGTAGCATACGGGGATATCGCCATCCACGCGTACAAGCATTGCTGGTTGCATAAAATATTTCACGCCTTACCGCAGCGCGATCAAGCAGCGGTGTGGCTGGAAAAGGAATGGTTGGGGATTTCTTTGCATAAGACAGTGGGACGTGTCTTGTCTTGGCGTAGCGTGTGTTGGTGAACGAGCTTTTCCCCTGAGCGATGAGCAAAATACGCCCTCACCGTGGTGAAGCTGGGGATGAGGCCAGGGAACAGGCTACGGTTGCACCGAAATGGAAAGGAAACACACATTTTTCACACTTCCGTCTACGATCGTGTCTCAGTGATGGCTTAGCTTGTGATGGTGATAAGTGTCTTCCCGGTTGTGTGTGAGTATCTTTTTTTTCTGCTTCTCCCTATTCCTAGATTTCGTAGCTTACGAAACCCGTGCTGGGAACGGGTTGCGTTTTTTCTTACAAACCATAAAAACCCATCGAGGACAGTTTCGAGGGTAAGGGATAGCAATAGACACACAAAAAACCCTGTATACTCTAGTGGGTTCATTCAAAAGCGTTACCTATGCGGGGGGAAAGTAAAATACAACTCAAACAGAAAAAAAAACGAAAGTTTGTCGAGACAAGCACAGTTTGAAACAACCGGGGTTTTTTTAGTGATTCTAAGAATTTGGGAGCGTACGATGCCTGGTGGAAATAAAGTGTCCTCGCCGTGCAGCTGACAGTAAGCGCGCAATGCACGTGGGAGTGTATGTTTTCCAAGCGATCTATCCATCCATCCATATATCTTACAAGCCAAATAGGTGCAGCGTGAGTGCTTTCCTGGAAATGAGCAATAGGGAAAGGGAGATAAAAATCACACCAAGCTCGTTTTTGGCTTTTTGGACTATTTCTTTATGGCTTACCTATCAGTTGTACGTTTGGTAAGTGCAATTTTAAGTTTCGATGTAAGTGTGTAGACTGGTTAGTACCTATTGCATCATTGTTGATGAATTAACACTGAGCTGTATTGTGAAGGACATATTGCGACAAAGGTCCTGTATCGATTTGGGCCATTAGTAGATGCAAGCGCCTAAATGTATGCACTTATTTAATAACATTATTTTTATTAATTAACAAAACGAACACATTACACATCAATTAGTTGAAAAATTATTTTCTGTTATGTTTGAAAGAGGTTTATAAACAAATATTATAAATTAGATGTTTATAAGTAAGTAATTTTAGTACGCTCAATATAGAATATATAAACTTAGCGAAAAATTGTGCGTACATACAAGGTTTTTGGGGATTATATAGACATGTTCAGCGAGTTGTAGTTTTGTTCAGGCATATAAAAGACTCTTTCAGCGGGATATAGCATTGTTGTAAAGTAGAAGTTGACATGTTCGGTGATGTTGTAGTGTTGTCATTTGTTTTGTTTATACCCTGTGCCGCAGCGTTAAAATTTTCATTCTTAAATGTAAATTCATTCCTAAAAGCAAATAATCATTGTACAATACAAGTTAGTTGAATCGTCATAAATAAGTTAGTTGAAACGGGCATATATTTTCGAAAACCGTTTGTTTACCTACCAATGAGAATGAGTCAAGCTGCAGTCCAAAGGGTACGAAAGTGCCAGCTCTACAGTATAGTCAACTCTAATATGTCAACGCCTACTTCCCAACAATACTATATCTCGGTGAAAGAGTCTATTATATGCCTGAACAAAACTACAAATCGCTCAACATGTCTATATAATCCTCAAAAACCCTGTAAAAGCATGATAATATGATGATTATTTAGTGATAAATTTCTCAAGAAAAAAATGGCAGTCAGAGTACAGGTTCCAAACACTATTGGACAGAAAGATAAAATAACTGGTGTTTCCTTGCAAAGCGCCTAAATTCCCTCTAATGGCATTGCAATATTTTCCTATTACGAGTAATTTATCGCATTCCGGTCAAATCTTCTCTAACATCAGCTTTTACCGCTCGATCATCTCATTACCCTCGGTTGCTAGCGCTTCCGAGCAATTCCGAGGTTAAATTTTCCCATCAAAACGATGGCCCACGCCATGGCCAAACAAAGCTTTTCTGTAAAATGTATTAACACGCACTCTAAAATTATAGCCCCTTGGTCTCTATCTCTCTCTCTCTCTCTCTCTCTGTCTCTCTCTTGCCAAACTTACCACAAACAAAGAAAAGGGTATGTACCTCTTATCTTCCACTTTTATGGTTTACCGAATCGAATAACCCCTTTCCGATCGATCCTCCACCCAAAAAACACCGACCCCGTATTCGTCTTGTTGCTTCGTCACATTAGCATTAATGAAAATACGTTGTCGGCAGCTCTTTTGCGTTGCTACCGAACCTTAAGCCGGGTTTTCCCGTGGTGAGGCATCATACACTTTTCGTTAGAAACAAACACACACATACACACACAACCAACCCATCAATTCCGATTTGTGGCTGACGGCGCGCGCGAAGACGCCAGCAAAATCTCGTTACCGCCCGAGAAGGCCCACCTCGGCTCGGTGGCAGGATTTTCGGTCGTTTCACCTATGACAAGGCATGCCATCAATCTCGATTGTTGCGATGCGGGAGGGGTGGGGGGAGGAAGGGGAGAATGGTCAGGGGAGGACCAAAATAATACCACACTCTTGTCTGCGGGTGCAGAAAGCTCATTTTTGTTTTGTTTTGTGTTACAGCTGCTGCTGCTGCTGCCGCTTTTGTGTTACGCCAAGCCAACCAAATCTCCCCATCGATGTTTTGCGGTTTTACCTTTTGGCAAAAACCGGTCGCTTTATCCGGATATCCGAATTGATGGTTTTCCGCCACTTGTACAATGGTTTGCGATGATTTCTCTCGAACATTCTTCCCACCGTGTGTAACGGAGAGGAAAATAAGGAGCCTGTTCGGGGGGAGGAGCGTTAGGGTAGGGAGAACGCGCCCAGAAAAGGAAAGCGGAAAACAATATGAAAACACGCAGCCAGTACACGCTCCCGCACCATGAATAACTGCCTACAAATGGTGCAAATGTACTGGCAAGGGAGAGGGAGGAAACGGGCACACAACAAACTCACCGTTCGCTGCTTTTGCGGTCCGAAGTAATCGGATTCGTCGTTCGTTACCGACGTTACTGGGCGAGGATCAGTGTACAGAAACCTCAAAATCAACTATTCGATTAAACATTATTCAATGGAAATTCATCAACTCCCACTCAACTCCGCTTCGGGTTGCTAGGGAGGCGGAATGGAATTGGAAAATGTGTCCGTGTTTCCATTTTCCACCGACGCG
Source organism: Anopheles gambiae (assembly GCF_943734735.2). Taxonomy (NCBI): domain Eukaryota; kingdom Metazoa; phylum Arthropoda; class Insecta; order Diptera; family Culicidae; genus Anopheles; species Anopheles gambiae. Next base: position 31,041,603 of record NC_064602.1, on the reverse strand, counting down.
ACTACTTTTGCGGTGGCTTGTTCGGTGATTTGTTTCCAGTTTCGTTGACGCATGTCCTTCGGCGTTTGCCGTTAGGATGGAAAACGAGAATGGAGCATACGCTGCGACACTGTGCCGAAGGAATAGATCTCAATCGATTACAATACATTTACTGTTGCTGTTGTCTATGTCTCACCTCGGTGCCGTTTTGGTTTCTTTTCAGAACGGGTAGGAAAACAAAGCATCGTGTGAGCTTAGCGGTGGATTACCTGGTGTCAAGAGAGTGTTTGAAATATGCTGTTTTTTACGGTTTGTGAATAAATTGAATGCAAGTGAATGTTGATACCGTAAAGTTCAGTGTGAGGAAGAAATTTAAAAAATAATTATTAATATTTTAATTTTTGTTTAGTGGTGCAAAGAGTATAATAGTGTAGTGCTGCTGGTGTAACAAAAACACATCAAAGGTTCAATAAAGCTCCCAAAATGCTTCAAGTGACGGCGGATCGGTTTGGACGCCGGAGCAGCTCCATCGGCTGTCGGTCAATTGTCGGCCGGCGGACTTCCATGTACATCAACCAAACGCAGCACGATCGTGATCCGTTCAAGGTAGGCATGAAATGAAACGCAACAAATGCATCCTTACTTCTTGTCAATTAATTCCCCATTCAGATATTAAGTTCCGAAATGACTTTGAAGGGAAGCAAAATGCCAAAAAAAAATATTGGTTTAATTTGCTTCACCTAGCAACTGAAAAATTATTCTCGCAGTATACGAATAAATGGAAACATAAACCACAAAAATAATGAGCATTCTAGTGAAAAAGAAACCCTCGAAAAATATTTGCAAAAAAGCCATCCAAAGGACACACTCCAAGCTCAACTTTTTGCCTGCAGATAAGTTTCTTTTGCTTTTTTTGCTGTACCATTCCTTCCATCTCATTGATGGCACCGAAAAGATTTTGGTACCGGAGTGTCAAACATTTTCATAAATCTCTGCAAAAGATAACTGTCCCGCCGTCAACACTCCCCCCCTCCCCTCTCCCTCGAAGCCCGGGGTGTGGTTTGATGAATGACGCGTCGGTCAAGACACTTTCCAGTGACGAAAAGCGGTCCCATTGAAGGAAGGAAAAAAAACAACAAAAAAAGGTACTAAAAAAAGGTCTCGTACCATTTCTTCAAATTGCGTTCGGTTTGATGATTTGATCACTCGCCAATTCGTTAACGGTGGTGGTCGTTTGTGTTAGATCTATCATTCATGATTTTGCAGTGGTGGTAGTGGTGCTTACTTTCTGCTATCTGTACCACCCAATTGAGCCGAACGCTGCGCTGCGCTTTGATCGTCTGCGGGAAGAGGAAGCAGCAAAAAGGTAGATCTGATTAGCATTTGCTAAGAAAAGCGATGAAAGCGTAGGACAAAGCAAAAGGTACGGTTCCACCGAGCGGCTGTGCTTTAAAGCGGCCAAGATGGTAATGGTGTCGATAAGGATGCCGATAAAGATGACGCCGATGCTAATGGCAGCCGTTGGGATGCACGATGCCGGGTGACGCGTGAGATGATTAATGGGTTTCTAATTTCAGCTACACGCGCGCAGCAGCGGCAGAAATCAAATCACCAACCACCGGTGCGGGATGGCGCGCGAATGTTTATGTTTATAATCTTTCGTGATTTATTGTAATTTTCAATCACGATGCATGATAATGTTATAATCTAGAAACTGGTTTAGCTGGAAAAAAGGGCCGACCCGAGATGCTCCCAACACCAATTGAGTTTAGTATTTCAATCAACTCGTTTGAATATTTATGAGCACAATGATAAAGCGACATAACTGAGGGAGAGGGTGCAAGCGTAGCAACGTCTTATAATCTCTTTGATAGGGAATACCGATGCGTTATGATCTTTGCTTACAAATACTAAGATTGAGCGCCTGTTCCATAACCTTTGTTTTTTGATTACATCTTTGTTCTACTTCCCTTTAAGGAGATTTATTTTCTGCGGTGCTAAATGTATCGAAAAAACAGCACCAGACCACCACCCCCAAAAACCAGTTAAATTGATTACGGGACGCTCGAGCTGCTAGTTTTCCCCTTTTCTGCGAACAGAGAAAAATGAGATCCATTTGCGCGCTACGCAAGGGAATATTCTCATCCCGCTACCCTTTTCTGGATGGTTGATAAGAACGATCGGTCCGTTGCCAGCATAAATATGGTGAGCGGCCGGGAGAAAGCACTGCAATGATTGAAGCATTCCAATCCATAATCAATTCACAGAAACCGTCGTCCCCTTTCCCTACCCCGTTTGGATTTGTTGAACAAACCCCGTCAGCAAGTGTGTACCAGTGGGGTAGGAAAGAAAGGAAAAGCTATCGTAGATGATCCTAATAGTATGCGGTTTCGCTCATTTACCGCAGTATGGACACAGCCACTGCAAGTCCGAGCAAGATTTATTTAATTTCATTTATCTGCAAACTTTCCCCCATGGCCCTGATTGGCAGTGGAATTTCATTTCAGAACAGCCGGAGAGATGCGCTTTTTTGTTTGTGAGCACGAAAACCAATCGGTCGTTCGGTTGAGGGAGAGCATGGAAGCTTTTGCTATGGTTTTGTTGGGTTATCACCCAACATTTAGAATTTATTTATATTTAGAAAAATGTTTCCAATTGATTTGATATTTTAATATGATTAAAAGCATCGTACATCTTAAACGTAGTTTTGTCTCACAAATAACGCAACGTAATTGAGCCGGTCTCGTAGTACAGTCGTCAACTCGTACGACTTAACAACATGCCCGTCATGGGTTCGATCCCTAAATAGACCGTGCCGCCATACGTAGGATTGACTATCCTGCTATGGGGGGGAATCAATTAGTCACTGAAAGACAAGCCCACAAGTGGGTACAGGCAGGCCTTGACCGCCAACGGTTGTTGAGCCAAAGAAGAAGAAGAAGAATATTGGCGGGAGATTGCGGAAGCTTTATTCACACGTTTTATGCGTTAAATGTGATTGTTTAGATTTTGACTGCCTAAAAGTATGCAATCCACATAGCAAATTACGTTCAATCATGCAATGTGCTGGGATTTGCATACTTTTTGGCGCATGAGAGTGTAATATGATTAAATGTATTAATTATTGATTTTCTCATGCTTACAAACTTGTAAGCTTTTTGACATTTTGAAAATTATACAGTATATTGTCCTACATGGCATTCGTCACACCGGTTACATAAATGGAATATTACTATTTGCAAAAAAAGCAATTAGCCTCTCGACTACCCACAAGCAAACAGTGAAATATAGAATTCATAATTTATTCAATATTCCCTTGATTGAAAAGCACTTGCGTGACGGACGAACACAAACGAAGCACTGCAAGCACTGGCCGTTGAATAATCAAGCGAGACTTAAAATTCAATGTTTGAGCTGGGTTGCACGCAAAAAGCCACGGTGAAAACGTACTGTGCAAGACCATTTTCCCTCAGTTTTGCGACGTCAGTAATTTGAGGGTAAACGATTGCAGCCCCGGGGTTCACGACAAAATTCTACCTACAAAAGGAAAGGAAATACACGGGAAAAGGCGGTGGGTTTCCTTACTACTGGCTGGCTATTATTTGGGGAAAATTGAAAATGGACACTTTCATCATCGTTATCACTCCGCCATTCCCAAAGATGGTTTTATCATCCGGCCGAACGACAGCAGTCTTCAAAAGCAGCAGAATATTAAAATCTCATTGCAGTCGGCCAAGTCCTGTGACACATACAAAGCACATGAATGGCCGTCATCATAAGTAAACAACAGTCCAACTCAGGGCCAGCCCGACGTATTGCGATAGAGATGGTAACAAAGTTTTTTGCTTAACATTATTTTTTGTCGCTTTCTTTTCCCAATTTTTGACTTGTTTTGTGGTGACGGGTGAACGCAGATGTTCCCCCTTATTGTGGCGCTGTATTGTTGATGATTTTTGGTTGTTTGTTTTTCTTTCTTTTTTATTATAACTTTAAAAGTTTTACACCATCTAGCGGGGGATCTTATACACGGAAAGAAAAAAAATGAACGGAACGTCTAATTCTTTCCGTCGTTACGACTCGTGCTTGAATGAGGTAAAGAGGCGGGCATTTATTTGAATTGTTGCGGCACCCGGTACGCGTACTGGCTTTTTGCTCCTACGCCAAGCAGGAAACTTTTGCACCCCGCCCCTTTCTTGCACGGGCAAAGGAAAGCTGACACGAGAGACGGTGCAGAAAAGTAACATGGGTTTGACTATAATTCATGGCTTTCGGGAAAACTTGAAATGGCTGAAAGTTGTAACAATGTGTTGGATTGAAACCGGCTGAGATGGTCTTACAAATTGGGCACGAATTGAAATAACTTTCAACCGTGTGATGTGTTTTTATTGCACACTGTTTGTTTTGTTGCGCATTCAATGGTTCCATGAACTGGCTATTGTTTAAGAATTGTTCAAGTGAAAAGATTAACGTAGTAAGATATGCAGTGACGAGTTTATTTTATGTGTTTTAAATTGCAATAAAATTCCATTCCTCTCTGTCTTCAAACACAGCCGCTTAAAGAGGCCGTTTTCCGCTTTCCCCGTTCAAGATTCTTCAGCATAACTCGCATTCTTGATGAACCTAGCAGATTTTCGACCCGTGTGTGGAAGCTGTCCTCCCCCGGAAAGCACTTGTGAAGGCTACTCAGCCAGTATTAACAAGCCACGTAGGTACACCGGCTGGTCACATTGCCTCGCCATTCACTTTCGTCCCATTCACAAAAGGCCCAACAAAATTGGTCTCACCAACCTTACACCCAAGAAAAAAGGGAATCACGTCGACTCCCATTCAGGTCCAATCTTGTTTAACTTATCGATCATCAGACCATATTACACCCCCTCTTCCTATCTTTTCCCTGTCCAGCAAGGTTGTTAAGATGGCGTCGAGTGGGTTTTTTGGTCGAGTTTCCCTGTATCGCACTTTGTTTGGCATATTACAGGGTTTCCCACGATATATTGGTTGGTTCCCATCAATTTTTGGTGGATTCCCATATTTTTTTGGTGCGTTCCCACGATTTTTTGGTCGTTTCCCAGAATTTTTTGGTCTAATTGTATTGATATCCAATCGGAAAATACCAATAAATTATAGGATCGAACCAAAAATCTATGGGATACAACCAAAAAATCGTGGGAACGCACCAAAAAATCATGGGAACTGACCAATAAATCGTGGGAAACCCTGTAAATTTACGTTACCCAATGTGGCCGCTGCCGGTTACGGATAGCAAGGATGCCTTTGTCAATTTATTTGTCGTCCCATTTTTGCGCTGAAAGCCGTTGCAAAAGCATTGCGGCAGTGTGTGAGGCCTTTTTGAGGCCGGAGCCCGTTTGAACCCAGGTCAGGTTTTTGCGTTGAATAGAGTTGGGCTAAAGCACAGTATGTCGTACGGGTCGGCGAACGATGGGTATCGTTGGTTGTAGTAAGGTGATTTTTATTGCTACTTTATTGCTAAGAAATGCACTGGCACTATGAATTGTAGGCTCATGATTTATTAAAATGATTTGTTATTTACTATTCGCCTCAAAGTCTGCAATCTGTATATGAGTGTACTAAAAGGAGCACATTGCTTTGGGATTTGCATACTTTGGGGCGGATATTAGTATAACATGTTATCAGTTAGATATGTCGTTTATAATTGTGTGTTTAAGTCACTACAACTACTTTGTTTAGAACGTCATGAAACAATTTCCAATTATACAGCATCCTTTTGCCATTTTAAAGAGGTGTGAAGATGTTGAGAAGTTAATAAAGACCTCCATTCACTAGGAATAGTAGCTTAGAGGGCACCGAAAATGACACCTCACACTTTTTTTGTCTATTTATGGTGAAAAGCCTGACTTATCTTAAATGACCTGCCGTTGGGCAACACCAACAGACCAATAGACACTACTTCCACGACACTCATTTATGAGCTTTATGGTTCGGAAGAAATATCGCACACACACATCGAACAAGCGCGGGACAAGAGCAGGGCAATAGACGATAGACATCACGTGCCGAAGGTTCAATTGCTTGTCCATTAACATTCTCGCACCGTGACAGTGAAGAAACGCGATGCACGGCTACGGACACCACACGCCGACACAAAGGTATCACACGCGCACGCTGTCCATGATGGTGCGGCCATGTCGATAAAATATGGTTCCATAGTTTCGGGGAAGAGCTCCTACTCCTCCGATCATCATCCAATTGATAGACCCGTCCCGCCCCCTCTCCCGTTGGGATACGTAGTCAATTTCGAGCTTTCACTTGAAAGGTTGGCAGTGTGTGGAGGATGACAGCAAATACAATCTCGTTTTAACGATTCCTTTTTTATCCTTCGCTTCGGAAACCGTCCTCTTACCAGAAGTGACGTGCAAGAAAATATTCCAAACAACGCGAAGCGTGTGTTTTGCGGAGAACGTGCGTAAGCTGTAATGTCATGAGGTGCCGTAAAAGAGGATTCAATGCCATGAATGATTAGGCATAAACGGTTGCGAATGAAAATTGGAACGTGAGACGCAGACTCCCGGTGGCCCCGGTAGATTTCTTCCCCTACTCAACACTCAATGAAACTTCCTTTAGCATCCAGCGCACGGAACGGAAAACATCTGTAAGTACTTAATAGGACGGCGTAGGAGTAGGATTTGTTGTTTTGTAACTACTTACTCGAAGAAAGAATGAGCTCTCAGGCGGCCAGCACCCTTGTGCGGTCGATAAAAAGTGTCTCATGAACACGTTAGGCTGCCACGCAAAGACGCATTAAGCGATTATCGTCTTGGGGGTGTGTAGTGGATAACATTTATGTTCATAAACATGTAAGCTGAGGATTAGCAGGGGATTATTCGGCTTCATTGAGTGTTATTATTGGCGAGAAAGAATACTTACCTCTCGAGAGGATTGCCATCGGACCGAAGCAGTAAGCAGAGGGAAGTACTTTAATACGATGTATGCGTCGTACTGTTTGCATACTTTTAGGCGTTTCTAAGTACAAAGCAAACAGACGATATTTCACTGCATTTAAAACACAAAAAACGATATTTTACTTCAGTTTGACTTCTCATCTTTCACTCGGCTGAGATGATAGTTGGTCTTCAAAGGTTAGAGCTCATTCTGCCACTTTCTACCAGCAATCAAACGTAAATATCAGCAAAAGTACAGTAAACGGTTTCCACATTACACTTCACCCAGCAGCAGTATTGAGCATGATCATTGCAGTGGTGCAACAAGAACCTCATTCATGATAGAAAAGGCACAGGGCAAGCAGTGGTCACTGCCAGGGCACATCACTCGGACCACTGTTTTTCTATTACCGAGCTTCGCTGATAGCAATCGGTCACTATGATACACAAACAAATGAGAACGGTGCCGTGTGTTTGTACATTTGCAATTTTCATTTCATCTCTTACTCTTACCATTTACATCGAAATGGAAAATGAGAAACCCAGGGTTTCTGGGTTTGTTCGAACGAGCACCAACTGCACTGCTGATTGGAACACGGAGCAAGGCGACACCATTGTTTGGTATTCTGCAGCAGCCGCAAAGCCGTATCTAGCGCTTCACTGCAGCAGCCGGCAAGCTGTTGACATTTTCCATCTCACGTTTCTTCAGGCTGGCATCCGGTGGAGCAACCGGATCGGAAAACTTTGAACCCTCGCCCCCCTATGCGCTACGGCTGCAGTTCTAGTTAGTGTTCTAAGCTCGAAGCAAAACAACACGGCTGGTAGCGCGCAGTGTAATAGAAAATCTGCCGCACGTTCTGCCACAGCCCCTCAAAACAATACCGCAAAAACCGGTCCGGTCCAACCGGTCCACGGTTCGGTAAAGCAATAAACTTTTCCAACAACGGTTCCGGTGTCGATCGGATCGTAAAATTGGACCTTGCGGAGGCAGACAGCGGGCGGCAATGGGACAAAAAATAATTTCCTTCCTCTCGAGCTCGAGCTTGATTCTCGGGCGCTGGCATTGAAAGCCTCGAACCCGTTCCCTGGCATCCGGATATATCCTGCTCTGTCACGGCCGAGCCGATACTGTTGACTAAAACTTTGATCATAAACATCGTTCACAGGTTTTGCCAAAGCTTTTTCACGCGGTAGAAAATGTCCTTTACTTTCTTCTCAGCCCGGGAAGGGGGTGGAAAAGTTTGCTGCCCAATGTGGGGAACGGGGAAGCGTTGTGCTTCCCGTGCACAGAACTTCCATTGCACAGCAAAGGAAGGGCGATTGAAGCGGAAAAACTTTCCAAACAACATACCGTTGATTTTCCTGTGGACGGAAATGACAATACAATATACCCGGCAAATGCGGGATAGTTGTGTTGTGTGTGTGTGTGCATTGCAACTTTGGTTCGATCAGTTCGGTGCGCTTTGTACTGTGATTTGGTGCTGAGACGCTTTGCTACTGTTCTAGGCGGGGGTTTAGCTACTTTTACTTTACCACTGTTATGATGGCTTTACCCGTTTCTTACCCAGAATTGGTAATAAAATCTTGGGCTGTGGTTACTTTTTGAAACAGGAACTCTGCCCTCGGTTATCGAACAATCTGTACTAGGAACGCAGAGTGTTAAAGGAAAGAAAAACGAACTTCTCAAATCAGAAACGGGATAGCGGTGAAACAAAGTATCGTAATTGATCGTAAACGAAACTAATAAATTGTGGGTTTTTATTTTGTAGCACATTTGCGGTTGCAAAGGGGTTTACATGCTGTTTTGAGGCTAAATTGCAAAACCCAACATAAAGTTCAGGTAAAAGTGGAAAGGCGACTTTTGGCGCTATTTTTCATGCTGCACTTCTTTATCACAAGAACACCCAAACAATAAGGGTAATTTGGCGAACGAGTGGTTTGTTTCTTCAGAGCTCATATTACAAAACGTATGACTCTTTACTACAGGAAGTGAAATTCCCTTTGCCCACTTCCAACGAACGAAGCAAATTCCTCGGCAAACGGATGACACACGATGAATAATGCGTACGATCATTTTGTAAAGCGGAAGTCATTTTTCACATTTACCTGAATCCGTCCAGTTCACCTGAAAACTGGTACGACACTCTACCGAAAGCGTCTGACCCAGTGTGAAAGGCGCACGGGACTAAACGAGGAGTAAAAAGGGGTTAACATATATCATAGCTGACTTTAAACGACCAAGAAAAAACATGAATCATGATGCGTTACTAAGGAAATGGTTTACTGCTGGATCCATGAAACCATGTGCAATGTGACATAAGAAATATGAAGGGAACCGGAAAAGGATACATAATGCGAATGCTGCGAAGCAGCTATGCAGAAGTAGACAAGAAAAAACAGACCATGAACAACTACCTGCTTCGCTACCTATCGCACTGAAAGAATGATAAATAGTAGCCCCATAACGAAGACGTCCGATCTGTCCTTTCTGGATTGGTGCGAATAAGAACCTGCAGCGAAGCAGCAAGCAAGCAAACGGACCCCAAGAATACCTTGCCGTTCAAGACGTTTCCTGTGTTTTTTGTTTTTATTGTTGCTTCCTTCTTGCTTCTTGGATTGAGCCCAACCCAAGCAGGGAGGGAAAATAAAAATGACAAACTTGTCGCAAGAAACCAAATGACAAATCGAATCCTTTTGCTGGGTTTGAATCAATGATAAGATACCTGAGCGCGGTCCGAACAGCTCCCCTTTGTCCAACCATGGTCCGGATGGTCCAGCAAAAACCGGTGTAATATTATTTTCGCAACATTTTCCATTCTTTCCTAGTTGCCTGGTTGGTTTCCGATTTCCGAACGCAGCAACGGCGGGCACGTTCTGTGGGTGATATCTTCCTTTTTGGCCGGAGCGAGGGCAGCGGAAGGAAAATTGATTCCTGTTGAAAAATAGCTTGGACTTTTATTTACCCCGTGATGTTGTTTCTGTGGGCTGATGGAAGTGGGTACAGTGGCTGGTGGAAAAAATGTTTGCTATTATTTCGTATACAGACCCGCCAGAGAACGAATCAGCGCCATAATCTTTATTGCAATCGTTATATTGGGTATCTTTATTTGTTTCGGATTTTCAACGATGATTTTTTTTCTTCTTGGTGATTTCATGCAGTGGACATTATGACGATGTATTTTGAAACTTATTGTAATTGAGTTTGGAAAAACGTTTTAAATGGATATTTGTATGTTCGAATGGACTATTATCAGTTCTGTTCAGTACTGTTCCATTGCAGCATTATAATGCATCTTTTGTTTCAACTATTGCATACTTTGAGGCGCTTTTTCTGCCAAGCTTTTTAGCTTTTTAGTTTTAAGATAAAAACTCATTGGGTATGCTTTTCCATGGACTTATTTCATCAGAACTGATCAAATTTCTGTTTTGTTCTCCAACCAAATTACAACCACAAAAAAAACACCCATCTGGTAAATAACGCAATCGCTACTCGATTTATCCCTCATCCACACGCTTAAAGCATATTGATCCATCAGCCCAATGGCGGCCGAAGTAAATAAAACCACTATCGTGGGCTACTGCCGCACCGCACAGCCTTGCTGGTTGCGTATTTGCGATAACAATCGTGCATAATTTTCCATTACTTTTTATGTGTACCGCCGAGTTCCCATTATACGAACAACACTATCTCAGCGATCAGCGTGCACTGCAATTTTGCCGTTTTGGGTATGTAAGTAGGGAAGGAAAAAAGGGCGGCACAGTAATAGTTCACGGTGCAATAAAATAGCCATTATCACTTTGTCTGGCAATGGCCGAACCTATTCCGACTGGTTCGGTCAGGCGAGACGGACTAATATCCGGCCACTGTTTGATTTGGGGCGTAGTGTTTGTGTGTACAGAATGAAAACTTAACGACTTAAAGCATTCTCCACATCATCATCATGGTCAAACGTTCGTCCTATCATCGACTTGACCGGCTGGGGGTGGTGAATGAACTCTTGAAAGGAAAAACCAAAACAACGCTGCCTGCCAAGCATGTGTAAAAGCTCGTGTTTATTGTTTACTTAAGCTTCCTCTCCTTAAAGCTCTCGCAATACGGTAACTCATCCACAGTCACTCGGAGGGGAAAAGGCACTCACAGTCGACGAAACGAAGCAACCCTGACCGCATGCGGAAAGCTCATAAAATGGCGCGCTATTTTGTTGGTCGATTATGGGGGGAAATAATGATTTTCTCTCCCATTTCATTGCTACGACATGTTCTCCCGCTCTCCCGATGATAAACACGGCAGTCGGAGAGGTTCGAATTGCCTCCATCACTACCCTCTCAGCGTGCAACGATGACGACTCCTGACGATGATGTTGATGATGGTGGATTTCAGCTGAGCGGGCTTCAATGTGCTCGTGCTCATTCCTCAAGTGTTCGTCCTCTTTCGATCTGGCCCGTTCCGTTTCGCTCGGGGCAGGATCAGTGTTTCCCGCTCACGCTCGACACGACTCGCTGTTGCTTTGGTAGCGCGAGGAGGAAGTCGTTTCCTTGTGCGCCCCGTACGGCCTACTGGAATGCCGTGCCCGCTGCAGGACTGCCAGTTAATTTCTACATCTCGTGCGATGCTGAGCACGGGCTCGCGTCAAGTGCCACTTGGTTCTAGTCGTGGAAACGCGTGCTGGAACTGACGATTTCTGTGGGAATTGTTATAATTGGATATGAAGCTACAGTGTTGTGCTGTGTGCAATAAAAGTGCATAGAAGTGAAGAGGTGGAGCAAACGGTCTGCATTATAAGTTTTAAAATGATGTTTTGTGATTCTATAGCTTGTATCGGAAAAATGGAATGTGAAAATTGTTAGCAACAAGATTGTTTTCGTGTTCAGTTTGGGAAGGAAGTTTGTTGGAAAATCTTGTGTCAGCATCTTATTGTGTCACCATCATAAGAAATTTATATCAAATAGGTCCAAAAATTATTTGAAATACTCAACCAGTAAATATTACAGTTGATTGCAAGCTTGTTCTATCTACAATTCTCTTTAAGATTTACCGTATAGCACGTGCAGTAAAACCCAGCTTCCAATAATGCTGCTCCTTTGTGCCGGACACACTATCAACTGGGTCATAAAACGCAGCTGCCAGCAAGAAACGGTGACCTTTGCTGCCCTAATGCTGTCAACGGCAATGAGCGAACTGTTAGTCCTGCTTACCGGTGCAGGCTGAGGTACCGAGAGGGGGTCCCATTGATATTTGAAACACACGTGAAACACGAACGAAAGGATATTGGAACTGTTCAACGCCGGGACCACCACACTGCCGTACGCCACGATACGGCTACGGACTGAAGCGAAGGTGTCCGGTGTCAATTTATCATTTCGAAAAAGTTTCTCCATTCGCCAGCAGCCACGTTGAAGTGACCCAAAGTTGCAGGCAAGAGTGGGCAACTTTCACCAAACACCTGCAACTATCGATCGGGCGAAAGTATGCGATGACCCAACGTCGAGAGCGATCGGCATCTTGGTGAAAAGTGTGTGAAAGGGCGCATCTTAAAAATTGTAGTTTTATGTCGCAGAAAGAAGGGAATGGCGATGACCGTTCTGCACGAGCAACGAAATGATATAAAAAGAATGAGTTTTCGACTTTTCGAAACTGGACAGTGTCAGATTAAACTTTTTACATTGTTTGTGTCGTAATTAGATGATGGAGCATCGGCGTGACTATTTCTTTATGGGTCGTTTTTGCGATTATCTTGTTATTACTCCAGACGAAATGGCACGCTGTGAAAACATATTATTGTTCACACTGTAACAAATTATTGGTCTAAATAAGATGGTACTGATCCGACCTTTGCATAACTACAGGATGATGTCTTGCAGATTGCATACATTACTAACTCTGAAAATAAACGGGTAGAATTCCAATTTGTATCTATAATTATTGCAGCAAAAAATCCAGTTGTATACAAGCCGTTTTCTAATCAGTATAATAACACTAACGCCCATTAGTAGTTGTTGATATTTTTAAAATGCTTTCAATTCTGCAATCCACACATAGAATGTACCCAAAACGAATGCTTTTCCTTAAGAGCTTTATCATTATTTTTTACCTTTACCTTGGGTTGCTGTCTGGTCCGGACATGGGTTATAATCCTTCGACCTTGCATAGGAAGAGGGCCCTCTTCAATCGTTTGTTTGACTTGCCGTTTTGTTCTTTAAGAGGTTTCATTATGTTTGTTTGTTTTTGTCATCTTCGGCAAAGCGGATTTCGATGTTTGAAAAACACCCAATTAAATGCAGACATTCTTTCCTGGGGACTTGTTTGTACGGAGCTTGGAGCTTAAACTGTCACTATCAGGATATATATTTTTAAATTCATGGCATTTCATTTAAGAGCTGTGAGGCTTGAAGCGGCCCTTTTTGCAATTTTAAAGTGTATTGAATTTTTAAACAAATCACCATTGCACATGGGGCCGTTGCCTATAGTTCATGTGCGCCAAAAAAGAGCGATAACAAAATCCCCAAATCTTAAATATTTATCAAACACGCTCCCAAACAGCGCTCTATTTTATGTTGAAAGGTACGCCACAGCAAGCCTCTATGCCTCTTTTGCGACAAAACAACCCCAACCCATGGTCGGTACGTGTTTGTATGTATGGGCTCAGGCTCCTCGGGCTAGTTGGAACTGAAAAATTAAAACCACCCGAAATGCAACGGTCTGGTCTCTAATGAAGTCCCATTATTGTTGGACTACGGGAACAAAATTCAATTACCGAAGGCCCCCTCATTCCTTTTGTCACGATGGCATTGTGCGACCAAAACTGCAGGCACATAGTGAGCGCACCCCCACCCCTAAACCAGCACCCCCACCCCTAAATAAGCTGGAAAGTGCTTACGTGCTAATGTTTCGATGGGCATAAACCTGCCGAATGCGTAAAGATCCTTTCTCGACGATGTGGCTTATCTTTTACTGCTGAAATGTTTAAGAGTGCGTCTGGGCTAAAAGGAAGCAGCTGCCTGTTTTTATTGCCTTGCCGAACGAGAAAAGGGGCCACGAATCGATCGCGTGCAATAATCATACGTACGTGTTAAGTGAATGTTTCGCCCCGCCGAACGTGAGGCGCCCTAACGATGGATCAAATATTGATATCTTCCCGGTGATCTTTTGATCGGTGGCCCCGGCTGCACCCACACAGAACGACAGGCATATTGAAACAATATGCCCAGTTTGAACAGGCTTCTCCAACCCGGCCACCGTAGTCTCCATCACGCCAGCAAGTCAGTTTAATCTCGTTCCGGAGAATGAAGCCTTTTTTCCTCGCTACTGCACCGCTCGAGCAGCGTCGAGCGGTGATAAAACTCATGTCCCAGGTGCTGCCCAGGTTAAAATTGGCTTCTGCCCGGGGGCCCTCGCCTCAAACGCAACAGTTTCGCTGAAAATCCCGTTTGTCTGTGCTGCACGAATTTGGCGCTGATGGAAATGGGAGGATTTCCGGAAGCCAGTGATAGCGCTTCATCGGAAAGAGATTGAAATTGCCGATATCGCAATAAAGCCGCACCGATGGAGGCAGAGCCGTGCGCGCGAAATGGGTATTCGCAAAGCGTTTAATCGCGTGGCTTTCCTTTATTTTTATGAATCGATGGGTTATTGATGAAAAAAATAGAAACGTTGATAGGAGTTGAAACATGGAGCTTATACTGTGAAGTTTTTAAAACTGAAATCGAATATGTGATCAAAACTGTGTATTTATTTATTCATAGAATCATTTACAATTGGTAATGCACGTTGCAAAAAGGGGATTACCCTGTCTTATTTTGCAGAAAGTAATATTCACGCAGATAGTTGAGTTATGTAAATTGCATAATGTCAGGCGTTATCCATTGTGCAAACGGTTGCATACTTTCAGGCAAAACTTTCGTCGGCTCTGCAGCTAACGCCTGACATCTCTTCAATCATAACAATTTGGATTGCAAATTGCTACATTATTAGAGTTTTGAGTTTAAATGCTGTAATAATAACATTTAATAAAACACGTTTTTAGCGTCTTTCAATAAAAAATACTTAAATTTCCTATCGTTTTATCGCTAAGACGTTATAAATCAGCATACTTTACTCTATTTATTACACATTGATTGACTTGTGTGAAAACTTTGAACCAATTTGATTAACATACCCATTCCCGCAATCTCAAACATGCCATCTTTCCCAGTAAGAAGCATCGTCGTAGGCTTAACCAACCAGAAAAACCGGTTCACCGGCAAACAAATCCATTTCGTTTCGAGCTTTACAATCGACTTGCTTGCCAAGAGTGTCCCTTGGGGAGCATTTTGTGCGAAAAAACCACACACCCACACACGCACAGATCAATGAAGCCAACGCAACATCCATCCATCATCGAGGGGACACGTCGGTGGGACCTGCCTGCAAAGCCCAGTTTACACGCAACCCTTGGTTTAGGATTCTGACGGGCCGCGGGATCTAGAATATCCGTTGTATTTGATTTTGGAACGCTACGCAAGGGCGCGGCAGGCGTCTGGTTGATGGGATTTGGGGGATGAAATATCTTTAAAAGAAAACGAACGGGAAGAGCCACGGTTCATTGTAACCGTGTAACGAGAATCGGTCTCGGCGAGATATGCGCGATTGATTGAACATTTGGCGAAGAGTGACAGCACCAAGCACAGGCACAAAGAGTAAGTCGACGAGCACAACCCAGACTCAGACGCCTTTAAGGACAGCTGTATCGTGAGGATTAAATTGTTACTTGCCTGGCAAGGAAGGCATTCTTTAAAGAGATGAGGCTTTTTTTAATGACAAATTTTATTTTAAAAATTTAGGAAAAAAGTTTACCATTGACAGCGTATTGTGATTGATACCTTTTTTTCGAACGTAATCGCCAACAAAAGAATGGCATCTAATCTCACATGTTTTATGAAACATATTCCATTATGTTCATCTTTCTTAGCTGACTTAACAAAGGAGAGAGAGCAAAAAAAACGCACACATCTTTTCCACAAATAAATTCCTCGAACGCAGCACATTTACTGTACCGGTTTTACAACAATGCGAGCAAAAAGGAAATAAAGGTCCACCAAGGAAACCGTCTGCAGCTCGTACGTTTGAAGGGATAAGCTCGGCTTGCCGGAATTTTTGCGTTGGATCAATAAACCCCCGGCCGTGAAATTCTACGGAAAAGCTTCGGCCGACCGGAAAGAATGAACACACACACACAATTCTAAGCATTCGGTGCCTCCTACCCTCCAAAGCCGGTCGAAGCGCGCGTTGGGATGTGAATTAACTTCATTTCGGTACGGTTTTGGGATTTGATGGGTTTGGCCAATCCTTTTCCTTGGTTTTTCTTCCACGCGCGCCTCACCCGAAGCAAGCATGAATGCGAACAGTGCAACACACAGAAACAAACTAGCCAATGATTGAGGAGCCAGAGTGCCAGAGGGATAGAGTGTTCATGGGGGGATTGGGTAAAGCAAAACAAACGCTACACCATACCGGCAGGGCTTTGCAAGAGTGTGTTTCCTTTGCGAACCGGATCCTCCGGTTCCGAAAGGCTCAAAGTGAATCCCCCGAACAGGAGTTTCTGTAAACCTTTGGCCGCTTCCTCCTTTCGCCGGTGCGCCAATGCGCCGGACGCTGGTGAATGAAGTGTTGTACGAGCCCCTAGCCTGGGAAGATTATGTGGGATGCTTTCGTGCAGTTTCGAGCGCCCAAAGCTCTTTGGTGTGCTGACCAGGGGAGGAGCGTAGCAGCAAGGAAGCTGTTTTGTAAATGGAAAAGTTTCTTTCGATTTTTAAAAGATTGTTTCTTTTCATTGGTTTTTCGGTCGGTAGGTTTGGTTGCTTGCGCGAGGGAGCTTCATCAATTCGGCCATTTTTTTAAGTGTTGTAAAACTTCAACCGGAAATAACCTTGCTTGTAATTTCTTATCGAAGTAATAGATGGCTTAGGATGCTGTAAGCCAAGGCTTCCATGCCTTTAGGGCACTTACCAGCGCTTGCCAAAGCTTCCCTATAACATGCTTGTATTTGATCAAAGATAATTTTTAAATTTTGTTCCATCCCATGGTCTCACCGTCAGCTATTTCACCCACAAAGTAACCTTTTACAACAAAAACCCATCTGCCACTTTCAAGGACAAAAGCGGCGAAAAATCAATAATTGCCATCATTAGCTGTGCGCGCGTGTGTTGCTTTCCAACCTGTCGCAACCGGTAAAATTCCTCAAGGTGTCGGCATCTTGTGGTTTCTTTTTCCGCAACATTAGCCACCGCGTGGCAAGCTTACATTCTGAAATATGAAACCCAGGTAACGGAGCAGAAGGTAACAGAAGGTGAAGAACGACAACAAAAAAAAACAAAACGGCAGGCAACATCTCTTAAGCTCACTCGCTACCGTAAAGAGCCCCATCGCTGACGCGTCCCTTGAAAGAAGGAAACATTCCACCTCACACGCGGATGAAGATAATTATTTCCCCTTCTTGGCTGGTTCCTCCATTCTCGGCACTCGCTGTCGCGCTATTTGGAGAAGCTTTTTTTTTTCTCTCGCGCTACGTCAAGTCAGTCACTCGTGTGTATATCGCTCCGCTCGACAACAATGCTCCGTGTGACGGTGATTTGACGCATACAATTAAGCCTTTGTTTAGCTTATGAGCTGAAACCGCGAGGGAAGAAAATCACAGGGATCGACTATAATAGACGGTACGGTACGGCTTCAGTCTTCACTGATGCATTTGCATTTGGTTCGAGTTCGGTTTGTTAAGGTCGGTTGGTATTATTTCCTTCGCAACGCATGCAGTATGAGGGAATGGGAATGGAAATGCATGAGGTACGTTTAATCGCACAGGTGATTCCATTCCACCTGTGGTATTGGTGAGCTGCTATGCAAGACAGCAAGGTACTAAGCTTTATTTTGTCATTGTCATCTCTGGCTTGTATGTGTATTGTAGCAGTGTCGAGTCGAGTCTCTCATTACGGTGTGCGCTGGTGTGCATCGGAATAAACATGAATCTGTCTGTCTTTGGGCGAGCTGTGTCCATGTACACATCCTTACCATCGGTACAAGGTCTGCGCGGTGTTCAACCGAATGTAAATTTGTAGGTTACGGTGTCGCACTGGTTGAGTAGGAATGGAACAAAAGCAAAACAAAAGGGAAACTACTTGTACGGAAACGGTAATATGGTAATGTTTGATGAACGAAATGTATAAATTTAGGCGTGTTCAATTTTAGTCATACGTAGAACACTCCTGCATGTATGCAATGCAAACATACAAAATCTTGATTTATTGGGTTTTCGATGGAAATGGTCAACACTAATCTTTGTGCTGGGCATGTAAAGCATGACAAAAAACATTCAGGCGTAATCTATTCTTGTAATCGAGTCGTCTCGATGTCAAGTTGATGATTTTTTTTATGTTCATTTGTATGAAAAAGTCCACATTTAGTTCATTTTCTCGACTCGAATCGAATCGAGTTCAGAATAGAATAAGCCTGATTATTACATTCAAATATGCAAATAACATGGCATACTTTTAGGCGCTGTCAGTGCATCACTGTCGAAACTACCAATCAAATTATGCAGTTTTAATAGTAATTTTTGATTTCGCCCTTAAATGTTCTTAAGCTTCTTTCATATCAAAAGTTCGCATACTCTTTACAACAGTTTCCTTTCAAACTGTATCCCTAAGGTTTCCGAGCCGATCTCCGAAAACGAAATTGGATCAAACTTTCACCCCATAGTCCTTGTGTTACTCAGTGGACAGGAAACTGTACAAAGCCAAGCTTCTAACAATCACGGCTTGGAATGTTCAAAAACATCTCGTAAACTCCTCCGGGAGAGGGCAAACCAACTCAATGTACTAACCTTTTCATGCCGTTGCGGTGTCGACCATTGTACCCGTCTAAACCTCATCTTGTTACTGAATTTGCATTCCCGAAGGTGTTGGTGTGTGTGTGTATGTGAACTATCCATTTTCCACACCCAGTTCTGCGGGGCAATCGACACTCAAAGCTCGTTACTCGAACTTTATCCTCCAGTGGCTATCCCCATGTACGTGCACACATCATCCGCTGCCAATGAGCTGGTAACCAGATTCACGTAACTAGCATTTCCCCGTATGTAAACATGCTGTTCTCCTTACCTACACACACACACACACACACACACGCACACACACACACACACACACACACACACACACACACACACACACACACACACACACACACACACACACACACACACACACACACACACACACACACACACACACACACACACACACACACACACACACACACGAACTCGACTGCTCATGCCTGAGTCAATATTACGAGCAATGGTTCAACAAGTGAACCTTCATTTTTGATGCAATCAGCACACACTTATAAATGCAAAAAATGGAACAAAGCTGACCCGATACGAGCCAGCTGAGAGTTTAGGCAAACATTTGATTAGGATTCGTTCCCGAACCGGCATTGATTGTCGTGCACTAGCGTATTGACTTTTTGCCCTGCTCGCACCGCTCACTTTTACACTCCCTTCGAGGGGAGCGACGGTGTTTAAAGAGTAATATTTTGCTCTTTTTGTGTACTCGTTTTTAACATTGCCAATTGACCCATTCTTATGAATTCTCTGTTATCTTATTTGCCATTTTCAAGCTTCTATATGCAAACCAATATTGATTTCGTTTCCTTTTTTCACTATTTCCTGTTTGTTATTTCATTTCGTTGTCTCCCTTTTGAATGTCTGAATAACGCTTTTAAAACACTATCAACAATGATCAATCTCGCAACTGTCCGCAATTTGTTTTATCCACTGGTTAAATCTACTGCCCAACCACGTGATTTGAATCCATTTCAATAAAAACTTTCTCTTACTTACACGCTTCCAATCTACAAAATGATTTTAGTGATTTTTTTTATTTCAGTCCATTTTGTTCTCGATGGAGTGCTTGAACCCAGCCAGACCACCGTTGCCATCTAATGACTTAATGGATGTAAAATAATTCAAGAGCTCAACACAAAAAACATCCTGTCAGATTTGTGATCAAACACGAAACTTTCTCCATTCATTCTGAAGCATGCATTTTTTTTTTGTTTTTTCTCTTCCCTCAAAAAGTTCAACCCCAAAAGGTGACCGAAAGCTGTGGAAGGTTGAGCAAAAACGTGGAGAAGAGTTTGGAAAAATGAATTTAATGGTTGATTGATTTTTCGCCCACCTTTTCCTTCTATCCGGCCAGAGCTGCTCGGAACGAGATTCACCAGCAAGTGTTTTTAAATCAAGCCCACAACCCACCCACAGACACACACACAGCCCCAATGCTGTAGGTAGTTTTCCGTGGAAATTTACCGCAAAAAATGGAAAATAAAAATAATGAGTCTTAAATCTGCTCGCTGCTGTTGTGGGTGCTGCTTCTGGTGCCATCAAGCTAAGCCGGGTCCGGACTGTTTACCGACCAGTTTGATGCTTAACCAACCTTGCTGTCACCACTGCTGATGGCGAGCAAAATAAAATACAAAAACCAGCACGAGGCGCAATACAGCCTCATAACCTCATAACCTTGTCGGACAGTGGCGCTGACAATGGTGCTGGCAGCGACCACTCATTGCTTCCCATTTGTCACTGTCTGTCACACCCGGGGGTGTTCGGAGTGTTCCGGCGCTTTTCACCTTTTGTCCGTTGCCTTCCTCTCTGCGTCCATTTTCCGCTCGCAACCGTTAGCATCATCCTCATCCGGGCGAAAATGGTCTGGCTGAGGCGCCAACGCCGAATCTAGTTTTCGGTAAGCTGTTTGGCGTTGAATTTGCATTGTTCTCGAGAGAGAAAAGAAGGGTGGCGAAAAAAAAAGTATGATTGCTTCACCCGTTCGGCCCTATTACTTCCGGCGGATGGGGCTGGGAGCCCCTTTTTGCCGCTCTTTAGCAAGCTTACCTCAATATCGTCTTATCACTCACGGTTTCTGGCCCTTACCCGCGATCCCTCTGTTCCGTCCCTTCCAGCTGTCTGGCGGGCCTGTCAGTCGCGCAAGGGCACGAAGAATAACATAACATTTTTATTCTATCGTTAGCTTTCCGGTGCTGGCTTGGCGATGCCGCCAGCGCTTGTGGGAATAGTGTCATATCGTTATCAGAGCTGACATTAATTTGATGACATCCTTTTTGCAGCGGGTGGACAAACGAGCGCCAACCCAACACGGGAAAAGGAAAAAGCTCGTGCTGCCTCTCTCTCTCTCTTTCTATATCTCTCACGCTCTCTCCTTTCTTCACACAAACAAACAATGAGACCTAGCCACCAAATAGGGAAAGGCAACGGTTCCGGTCCCATGCGCTTCGCTACCGGCACGACAACCGGAAACATGATGCGCTCGTAATGATGGATATTTTTACTTCCGCCAAGCTAATGGAAGTGAAAGGCACGCGAAGGGAACACACACAATGAGAGCTTGGAGCTTGGAGGCTGGCTGGATGGTATGAAACTGGTGCGTGGGGTTGTGGGGACGGGCTTATGGATGCAAAATAAAATTTTCATATCCATGCCCGTGTGCGCGTGATGAAGGGAAATGAAATGAACAATCATTTGTGTATCTTTGGCCGAGGGCGATACCAAATGCTGAAAAAATAAAAAAAATCACTCAAACAAAACATCAATGAGGAAGCTGAGACGAATGTTGGAGCATTTTTTGTAATCAAAATATTTATTGTAATTATAAAGCCTCGCAAAATTTTCTTTAAATACTAAACTCACGTTGCAACATACTGTAATTATTGTTTTAAAAACACTTCATCAGCAAGACAGGTCTGCTGAGTTGTTCTTTTTTATATTCTGTTTCAAGCTTTCTTCTCGAGCTTTCTTTATTCGAGAATAACAATTAAAAAACCACAACACTTGTAATCCAGAGGTGAAAGTAAGTCTAAGCTGTGCAGTTTGATTCTCTCTCTCTCTCTCTCTCTCTCTCTCTCTCTCACTCTCATGGAGCTGACTAAAGGCTCATGCTTCATGTTGATACTTTCTTTCTTCACATTGCATACCTCTAGGGGTACGTTAAGCGGTTCTGCTGCTGCCAGTTGGTACAGCTGCTGTCGAAAACATTTGCACTGCTCGAACGATTCATATTTTAATGAACGAAACGAAATGGAACGGGCAGAGCAAACGAACAGAGCAACAACAACAAAAAACAAGATCCCTTGACATTAAATCGGATTCTAAAAATAATCATTCATACGTGCTCTTTGCAGGCATGTTGTGTACGTTTTGCTTGGTGAAGTAGCATGTATGGATGTTTTTCTTCAATGCGGCTTCGCAACACCAATTAGATCGACAAATATTTTGATTCGATTGTTTGGCTTGTCCCCAGCAGCTTCACTGTGTAGTTTGCAAGCAGTATCGTTCGAAATTGGCAATTGAAAGTTTAAAGTTGAATATCAAGTAGTATATGTTACTTTATTATTTGAATTATTCACAATGATAGTTAATGTTTTTCTGTGTATGTCATGTTCATAGGAATATTATAAGTTGATAAATATTTTAAACTTTTAATAAAATGTTCTTATCTATTTTTTTATATTACACAGAAATAAAAACAATACTTAAAGAAAGCAGCCCAAATCAGCTCATTTTCATTTATTTTTGACATTCTGACAAGACATTCTGCATTTAATTATGCCTCAAATAGCAAAACATAACACGCCTAATCCGTGTACCCTAAACTTAGATTTCCGTATGAAAGCTCCTAAATCTAGTGAACAATAGAATCTACCCAGAACTTCTCGTTGAAAAACAATATTGAAATATTTTCCTAAACAAACCTTCTCGCTTTCGACGTCCTCCTCCAGCGCAGCTGCAGAATTGTGCGATGAATGGACAAAAGCTTTCCACGGTAATGAAGGAATTCAGCACCATTTGGCAGGATTCATCACCTCCAGGAAAGATTCACAAAGCGTTCGCAAAACAACTATGCTTCATGGTGGAACACACACACACTATAATACAAACACACACCCACACATTGACAGCACTACGCCACCGCAGTGAAGCAGCAAATGCAGCAAGCCGGCACCACACTCTAGTGCGGTCCTTTTTATGTTCACTTCACTTCAGCGGCGCTGGTTGGCCCCTGGGCGGACTTCACACCGATGGCGCGATTTGCTGGAATTTGTACTCCCGTTCGGCCCTAGCGGTACCCCGCAACGTGTACTTCCTGCGTAGTCGGGGGACAGCCGGCCCGATGTTTTATGCAGCTGTTGAGAGCAGTTTAAGGGAAGTGAAATGTCGACTCCTGCTCCCGATGTTCTCATCCCCTTCTTGGGTGGGCCTGAGCTTGGGTATGCCAAGTCCGGTGTCAAATGCAACCCATTACAAATGATAACGGAGGGGCGAAGCAACAGAGTTGGTTGATGGCTGGTATGGGAAAGATTTATTTGTGCTGTGTGTTGGCGCTTCCTTGTTTTTATCAACGGACCGGGAGCATTCCGTTCTTTCGAGCATGCGGCAGTGGCGTTGCTTCTAAACAGTGACGCTTGATCTAAATGATTTGCAATGTGTGAGTTATTGAAATATGCATTTTTTAAATATAAAAATACATATTCTAAAAGATAAATCTATATGTAAAACTGTTTGAATATATTAACAATAAATCTCTGGTATCGATTTAAAAGAAACAAATGCGTTTCGCGTCAATTGTGTCAAATTTATACGCCTAATTGCATACCTTTAGGCGTATTTAAATTTGACGATTTGGCGTATTTAAATACCATCCGTATTTAAAATTGCATACTTTTGGGCGTGTTAACAGTATAAAACTGCACTCTTTAAGCTTTGCTTACCGATAAATTAAATTTTTGATAGATATGTAAAGACATTCTTTCATCTCACGGGTTATTACGATAGATTATTATGTGTTGCCGTTTTGCTCGTTTTTACATTTTGCTTTAACTCTCCATTTCCTGGAAGATTATAATCGAAACAGAGCAACACATTAAAATTCTATATTCCTGCAACAAACATCGTGCCACTTTCCGCCGTATCGTGTGTTTTAACTTTCGATGCTCCAAGAAAACATGGACGATAATTTGCCCGCTTTGGCCAAAAGTTTGAGTTCAAAAGTTTTCATCTGCAATCATGTTCCTGTTTTGCGAGAACAACGCAAAAAAGCCAACCAACGCTGGGGAGCGTTATTTTCCCTTCATAAACATGCAAATTGTTATCTCGATCGTTCGTTGCTATTGCTGTTCTTCTGCCAGAGCAGATGCAAAATATTTCTCCCCTTTTGTTTTCCATCTACCCCAGTTTTGATGCGTTTAGCCCGGGCGCGGAGTGGTGAACGTTCGCTGGCGCAAGCTACAGTTCGGTGTTTGATTTATTAGCTGCCCGAAAAAGTGGTCCCCCAGCACGAAGAGTATAGAGTCGCTTATTTATGTACCGCTTTTGGACTTGAGTTTTGCGTACCGTGGAGAAAAGGATGAGGATTGTAGAAAAAAGCCCAATTTCAAACCTCACTCCATTGCACGCCAAATATTTCTGCTAAACTTGTTTAGCAAAGTATTTTTATTCGAGGGAATAATGACGCGGTAAAAAGTTGAATGGTTGGAAAACGCGACAACAACACAAGTAATATACAATTTATTATTATCAGAAGCTAGCCAGAATAGCCTTTATTACCCTACTACAGTGTTGAGTGCATCAGACGATCAACAAACAAAACCGGCTATAGCTGTCAGTGTCATATTTGCCCAGAAAAAAACCCTCACCGAAAGCAGACAACTCGACTTGGATCGACTTCCGGAGCAAACACGCATGTGTGTACGCCCACAAGCACAAACAACACAGAACAGCAGCCCGTAGCAGGCGATCAGGATAACCATAGAGGACGGCACAAACGAGCAATCACACATTTGTCGGTTCGGTTGTCTGACGCTGACAGCGGAACCGAAAAATTGCTCATGTTCTGCCAGAAGTGCTTCCGCGCGCGCGACAGTTGTCCACAACCGAACAACCAGTTGAGTCTGACTGGCTGACTGTGTATGTGCGTGTGTGTCCATTGCCCAACAGCACCGACAACAGCACTCTAATTGATCCACTTTGGCCAAGTGCCTCGCTGACAGACGGAAAGACATGCGTCCTGTGTCCTTTGCACACTACAGGGGAATGTTATTGGCCCTGCCATTTCCTCCTAGCCTTCCGAGGTATCATTTTCGGCCGGTTTAGATGGTTTGTATTGGCGATTCGGACCCTGAAATGGTTGTTTACTAGTGAGTTGTATGAAGCTCGCGAGGGGTTTTTCATGGTTTATTGAATTAAGTTATAGTTTCATTCGAAAGATTGTACACACTCTACAGCTGTCTGAAGGCAGACTCATTCTATTAAAAGCACGTTACAATTACTTCGCCATTGCATCGCCCGAAAATAGCTACACCATGCTCGCAGCAATGTACTGCTGCGAAACGAGCTGTTCCGTTGGCGAGCTTCCAGGCAGCCCGTACGGTGCGAGGGGTGCAGCATCGTTCAGCGTCATGTTAACATGTTCCAGGAAGTGGAATCACTAACATTCGGCCTCGCTCGCTGCTGAAAGCGAGCCAATTTCGTAGCTCGTTCGTTATCCCTCTCGGCACCGGCCACCGACTGGCCGGCGAAACTGATCGCATACGCGCCTCCGGTTGGCAACGCTTCGTGTTGCTGGTTGCTGTTCGTACTGCTGACGCTCTTTTCTCCCTTAAAGGCAACTGTGTAACTTTCGATTGTGTCGAGGCGACGCGAGTCACCGTGCGGGGCAAGAAGTCACACAAGTTAACATTTCACTACGTTGTTCGTTTGCGATGAGCATTGTTTCGGGTTGTACTACGTTTCCTCGAGGCGCTACGTCAAACTCGCTCGCTGAAGTTGGGACGCGTTTCCTCGAGACCGGGCGTCGAAACGAGATGAGCTTCGGTGCGTTGGTATGGTGTCTTTTGTGCACCGTGCATCATTGTATAATGGCTTCAAGGATAGTGTAACAGAAACTAGAGTGGGGTGTTTCCATCCCTTGAATCCAATCGATGCTCTCCACAATACAAGATTGCTTTCTGCCCAGTCCAGGGCGTATTGCGGGGGAAGTTGGTGAGATTTATTCACCACAAACGACATCTTAATTTCATCCAAAATTCCCTATTGAACCATGATTTTAGGAAGAAAAATGTTTAAAAACTAATGTAAACGTATACGAATGGTGTAAATCAATGTTAATTGCATACTTGTAGGCGCATTTCTTATGAAATTGCATAATTTTAGGCGCATTTCGGTGGAAATCGATGAAAAACTTACTTCCGTGCATACTATTGTTAACAAATACAAAATTTACCAGGCCCCAGGCTCTCTCCGGTCCGTCTAGTAAGAGATATTCAGAGTGAAACTATGAAATACTGTGCCAATCATCATAAAAGAATGTGACAACGTAATGTGACAACTTCGAATTGTCGACAGAGTGTACATGTGCTTACTGTGCCAGTGTCTACTTAAAGGCTGTCTAGGAGTAGCGATAAAATGTGAATAAGAATAACATACAGTCAACCTGCGCAAAAGAAAGCATGTGAGAAAGATGCAAAAATCGATGTTAATGGTGCTCGGGACGATCACTGCAGTGCCTACCGTGGTACAGCGTCCATTCCTCCCGTGCGTCCGTAATGGGTCTGGATTTACTGCGTGACCAGCATTACTTGCCGTCGCGCCGGATGCCACCAGTGAAAATCGTAGCCGTAATAAAAGCATCGTGTTGCGTGTCCGCGTGCCTCACGGGGGGCTCGTAGTTTGGGCGCGTGTTTAGTACGCACAGTAGTGGGTAGGGGGTAAGGGTAAGCGAGTATTAGCGACACGCGTACTGGTAGTGCCCACGCGACGACATGTTGGCCATGCACCATATGACACCGGTGGAAGTTACCCAAATCTCCAACCTGCACACGGTGAGTTTAATGTTGGTTACTGTATTTTCTCGAGTAGTGGAAGCACGTTTAAGATTTTCCAACACGGTTATAAACCTCAGAAGTACATAAACAAGTCTACAATACATTCTTACTGTCACCAGCGGTGATGATACAGCTGGCATTAATGAATAGGACAAGAAAACAATTGCATACGAACTGCAAATACAGCTTGGAGTTTACAATTTGTAAATGCCTGACGGGGGCATCAGAGGTTGAGCAACTATGTTTGCCCTCTGATCCGGCAACCTTTCAAGCAAGGTAACAAACAACATGGGAATCTAATTAAAACTGCTCCTAGTCCTACCATCCTATCAACATCCATCACGCTCTGAAAGCTTTCCACACTCACACACACACACCCACAAACACACACACATTGTATACAAACACTCGTCACTAACGAACGTGAACATTTTCCGAGATGTTAATGATGTTGTTGGGTTTTGGTGTTGGGATGTAGAAAAAAACAAAATCAAGTTCACTCATTTGCCAGTCCTGAAGAGCTGCCTACATTCGGGCGCAGCAGTGTTTCGGGTGCCATTCACAACTTTGCATAGCCTACTGTCGGGCGCACAACCAGCATCAGCATTAGCGGTTTCATCTATTTTCATTAGTGTGTTGAGCTCGGTATGATAAGCTCGGTGTGGGTAAACAAAATCTAGAATCCTTTTTCATGCGCACACTTACGAATTAATTTACAGCACATTCATCAACCTTTTTGTGAGATGTAGAGTTGAAAAAAGGTTTTTTTTCTATTATAAAATCGTCCCTAGAATTGCCTTTTCAGATCATTACATCCCACCACACCT
Source organism: Anopheles gambiae (assembly GCF_943734735.2). Taxonomy (NCBI): domain Eukaryota; kingdom Metazoa; phylum Arthropoda; class Insecta; order Diptera; family Culicidae; genus Anopheles; species Anopheles gambiae. The sequence continues at coordinate 31,013,950 of NC_064602.1, read as the reverse complement.
GCTGCCTTATCTTAATCGACAATGTTGAAACATCATGGAAACAGGACAAATCACTTTGGTTTTTAGCTTTACCTTCGTGGAACTGAAATTTATTTTTAAACAAGCGTAGGTCAATCAATGTGGAGCAAAAGTGACAGCAACTCGCTTTAAGTTTTGCGTCACAACATTGGATACTCAAAACGCCTAAAATTAGGCTTGCTTGATGACATAACCTCCTATATGTGTGTTTTACGGGCAGTATGCATATGAAGAAAAGTAGTATAAATCGATTTGTTAACAACTAAGAAGAACAAACATTAATTTCACTATGTATATGGTCTTTATGCAGCATAAAATATTATCCTGCTATTAAAAACAAATATAGGTTTAGTTTTACACAAAACATCAAAACATTCATCAGATAAACGGCTTCTTCTTTATACTTTGATTCCTTAACATTTTGCTAGCCTTTAACATATTCCCCGTCCACAACAGGTGGAAGCCCAAACACACACACCCACATGCACACCGATGCGGGAGCTGTGAGAAGCATTTTAATTAAACTTTGGAACCTTCTGGTGCGCTGAGACTAACCCACCTATTATTTGTGCCCATGCTGTGCCCCATTATGACATAAAGGAACAGGCGGTGGCATACTACTACTACACATTTTACTACATGCATGAATTTCACTGTCTGCACAATTCGGGTGCATTGCGGAATGTGATCAGGGAGGGGAGAAGGATACTGTACGTGTGAGTGCGCAAACGATCGCTGTGGGTTAGAGGTTTTGGCTTAAGCAATTAGAATAATTAAAATGGTCCAAACCGGAACCCACAGGCTGTGAAGGTTGCGGCAGATTTAAAAGGTTGAAAAGTAGGTAAAAACATTTCGTTATTTCAGCTTTTAGTAGAGAAATCTAACGCAAAAAGAAATCTTTTTCGAGTGAAAAAAAAAACTTGTCGTAAACTCCAGCAAAGTTTACTTTGCCATCACATACATCACAAGCTTTTATGTAAATTATTCGTTTAGAGCAGGGAGAGAAGACGACTATTAGTTTCTGCTGAATAATTATCATCGTTCAGCGTTTGCCATGACCTACCCACTGCGTGTTTCGAATTTTGGCGGCGTCTGTCTGCTCGTGGCGTTTATTATGTAAATTGTTTAATTTAGTATCCTTTGACCCGTGGTAATACGGCGCTCCCTTACATCTATCTCTCTCTCTCTCTTTATCCAAGGGGTGATTTCACGAGCCGACGAGAGGGTGAATTAATTTAGGTCCCGGCTCGCTAGACGCACAATTTATCGCCTCGCGGAGATCCAGACAGTACATCGGCCGTAAAATCGAAATCGATCGATTAGCAGAGCGTGCCCCGGGTTGTGGCCGGCAGGTTGACCGGAAGGTTTATTACCCTACCCGAACGGATCAACACCAAACACCGCCAAATGTAAGCCGGCTAGTGTATTGAAAATAAGCTGGCTGAGCTGGCTTACCGTGCGATATTTAGATACGATTAGTCGTATGCCCGTAGACATTATGTGTGTACACGAAATTGAACCTCATTGGGTCAAAAATGGAATCAAGCAACATAGAGCCGCTCCTGTGTGATTGTCGTGACATATTGCGAGTCACGCATCACGAGGTTCATACAGCGTACTACTACATTTGTGATCTACTCGCTGGTTGTAAGTTATGAATATTAATAAACTCACCCGCCGCAGATCGAAATAGTAGCGAAACCATCTTCCCTAGAAGCGTCCATCGAACTGTCGGGCGTATGTCTCGGTATCGAATTCATTCCCTTTCGTCTTCTCCATCCCCTTATCAATCCCATGCAACCGTTTCCAGAATGGCTCGGAACGATACAATGGCCGCTTCGTCGTGGAATTAAATTCACCAGCAGCATGTAAACGGCACGAGCGCTACCGATAGAATTTTAATGAGTTTCTAGGCCGGAAACGCTCCCACGGTGTGGGTGGGTGTGTGGTGTCACGTTTGGTTGTTTGAGTTGCCGCTAGTATCGCTCACTGCTGCTGGTGCAAATTATTAATATATTATTCAGGGCCTACGGGGAAGCGAAGCGCCCACTGGGGTTGGCACGCTTCAAAGTTGTACGGATGCGCACCCGGAGCTTTGCGATTTTCGTATGCATTTTGCAACGGAGATGAACCAGTGGAGGAGTTGATTTTTCTGGTGCAGGTGTACGGATGCTGCGGGCGTTACACCGGCTGGTAGAGTCATATATTGGAGCGATACGATTGTTCAACCGAAATAGTGCAGCAAACACATGGGAAATGGAACTTTCCCGTAGCAATAACCATACCGTTGATATGTCTAGCACATGAGTTATTGTTTCTGGAGAAGAGCTGGAAGCAGCTGCCTACAGGAAAGCTTTGGTTGGTTTACATGATGCCAAAATGTATCACAAACCGACAGCTGTGGTTACATTGAACTCGTAAAATGTATTCAAACTATCGTTTTGTCATAAATGTGATATATTAGCCTAAAAGTATGCAATCCGCTTGGCGTTTAAGTCTTGTTAAGTACTCAAGCACCTATTTTAGCTTTCCCAGTGCAGACAAGTTATTTATCATTTTCAACCCGATCCGTTTTGATCGTTTATGCTTACCTTGTGAGCCATTGTTAGAGCCATTTTCTTCCTGACTAATACCCAAAGCATGTCAGTCTGGTAAAATTCTGCATCTCATATTCACCGTCTAGCAAAGCGACCTTAAAACCACAACTGCAAGGCACCGCATGTCTGGCACGCTTTAGACGCATTTTCGAGCAGCATTAATATTCAAAAGGCATCCTGTAGGATGCATGTTTCCAGTGCCAGGTAAAATACTATAAGATTTTAATGCACTGCAGTGCAGTGAAGGAAGCATTTAAGGGGATGCTTGCTTGCTTATGCGCTCAGCATGAAAATGAGCTTTTGTCTACTGTTGCAACCGCACATGTAACATGCTTAGCTCAAGGTGTGTAAACTAAGAATGTAACCAAACCAGATGAAGCGTTTTAGTCACCGAACTGTAAATCCTGCGCGTGTGTTGAAGGTGTAGGCAGAATATTTTAGAGGAAATTTAATTCAAAGTATCTGAATTTTCAACATGAACAAGATGTACCTTTAAAGGCCCAGTACCAAACCTAACTTTAATACAGCCTCGTGCCTTCCTTTTTGCATTCTCTCTTTGCAGCTCATCCTGGAAATCAACAGTGAGGTGGCACTATTTCGCGACCTGCTCATACACGTCGGCCAATCGAGGGACTGTCCGGAGCTGCGGGAGAAGATCCGAAAACTTCGCCGATCCTGCGTCGAGGCCTGCAAGCATACCGCCGCCCTGATACTGCCCCAAATACGAACGTAAGTGTGTCACTGCATCCGGAGTTGTGGTGGAATTGTATCACTTATCCTCTACTTTACGCAAACATATCGCAAAAACTTACTCCATCATGTCACAAGCAGGAGGGAAAGGGAGTATGTTAACACTTTTATCCTACATTCGTGTGGCATTTCGGGCGATATGATCTGCGATACGATACGTACGATAGCAGTCGTGCGAGTCCACTACACTCTCGACTCGACCCCGAGAGCAGGAAGTTGTTAGATGCGAGTGGATGCTTTGCGACCATCTTTCGGGACCAAGGCTAATGTACTCCACATCCAGCTCCTGCACAAACACATGCTTTCCGTTTGGAGGAACTAGCAAGGATCTTGCAAGGAAAAGTGAAAAAGTTTTTTTTCATATCATGCTGGCCGGCCCCGGAAAGCGTTCACGGTGAGCGCAAGCAAGCGAGCGAACTAACGAGATGCAAACAAGGCCCCCTTGCTCCCGGTAGGTGCAAAGCGGCCGGAAGTTGTTTTCTCGAATGGGCCGGTTGGAAATTGTCCTGTGCCAGTTTAAATATTTACCCAGCGAGCGAGCGCGCACGCGACCAACCGAGGGTGTCACCGAGCGGTCTGACCGGTTGTGTTGTAAGGAGCAGTACTTAAGGTACTTCGGCCCGAAAGGAGCTTACTGTTGGCGGTGAAGTATTTGTAAAGTTGGCTCACCGTCTAAGAATGGGACTACCATTTGTAAGACACCCCGAAAGCAATAGACCTGTTTGGTGAAGAGCGGTATTGTTTTGCTTGTTTCAAGTCGTTGCAGTTAAAGAAAGTGTGCTTTTTTTCGAAAAAATGTACTAACGAGCTACTTCATATTATGGGGCTGTAAGATGAGAAACCAAAACTTCTACATGACGATACCGTCACTTCATATTGTAATATTTTGCAATAAAAAGCTGTGTCTTTTAATCATCGTTTTAAGCGTTTTTACGTTCTATGAAGACGCCTAAATGTATGCAATATATATGCGGAAGTATTTTAACCATTCTCTACCAACGCTCAACCCAACCGCCTGAGAGTATGCAATTTAGTAACTATTTTTCTTGATCGACTGAACGGCTTCTTGATCAACTTGGCGGACAATTTAACTCAACTTCAAACCGAGGAGAAACAAATCGCTACAAAAACCATTCTAAAAAAACCATGAACCAGAACAAGAATAAGACGATTATGAAAGTTTTTTCATTATCTGCGAGAAAGCTGAAGAAATACAAAATCATACCTCTTTCCCCGGCAAGCTCATAACGAGCCTTTCTATTCGAGCCGATCTCCAAGCGACAAATGTCGAGCGAGCAGCACTGTTCCCATTGTGGGTTGCAATTTATCAACTTTGACAGCAAGTGGCGTTAATCTTTCAATGCAATTGACAGTCAGCCGGGGCGTTACACCACCGTCTAAGGCTTCGCGGGCAATTCATTCGCTAAGCTATCCGGACTCCGGCAACAGATTTTAAATAAATCCTCACCCAAAATGAGAAGAATAAACCACCGGGTAGAAAGTAGAGAAAGAGGCAAAATAAACACGAATCACGATTGCTGGAGCAGCAACAGCAGCAACACACTTTCGCCAGCAGCGCAAAAGTAATGAACTCTGTCAGACTGGCTGTCTGCCGTTTCCTCCGGCCCACCGGTCACTACCGAGCCGGGACCATCATAATCTGTTCCGCGCTGGGAAAGAAAATAATAAACAACTGGGTATCAAAATTTATGCAATTTATTTCATTTCCCGTTCCTGTCACGTACGGCGTTGGTGGTTTCTTTTTAGTGTGTGAGTGTTTGTTTTTTTGTGTGTTTTTTTGGCGGTGCTCTCTACTATTCTCTGTGTCGGTACGAGTTTTTGCACGTTTGCTCTTAAGCTTTTGGGCAGTGCTGAAGGCATGGCATACGCTGCATTGTCCTGTTCTATGCGTTTTCAGAACATACAGCGGGGTGGGTGCGATAATGGAATTGGACATGACTGCAGTGATGGCACTTCTTGCGAAAGTATGAAACAGCTTTCGTATGCTTTGAGTGTTTTTTTTTTTTTTAATTAAATATAAAGTGTTCTCACTGTCGTTATTCTAATAAACAAGGAGCACATAAACCTTTGCACAACCGCTTTTGCAATTATTCTAAGTTTAAAACGTTATTTAAGGATATTTTTAATGCGATTCATTTATTTTTTCTAGAGAAAATGGCACAAATTACCATTGGCACTACCTCCATTTGTCCTGCATTATTAGTTTTTGTCATAAATGCAGAATAATCCTACATTAACAGCTTACCCTCCAACATCCATACACACCAGTAAGAGTCTACAGAAGAGCGAAAATGCCTTAAGGCCATAATCAGTTTCCTTTTGTGAGCGTGAATAATCATTCATGAGATCAGTTTTGAAAGGAATAGTCGCATTCCTCACGTGACTAGCATCATACCATCGCTTTAAAATCCAGCTTCCGGCACGTTCGGGACGTTCGGGATTGCCTCGGCATGGTAGAAGATAATCTATTCAAAAGCAGATTTGCCTTTCGGCACAATCGTCGGATAATCTTTCTGCCTTCCTTTCACAGCCACTCGGCTCTCAGCAAGGCCGATGGAAATCAGTACGAGAGCCACTGGGGGGGTTGCCGGAATCAAACGGCTTTGATAGTGAAGCGCAATCTTAAGATCGTGTCGGGAAAGTGACACTATTTGAAGCATTTTCTTTTGTGACGACTGTAGTGCAAACGTTAACTATGACATTATGAAGTTTAATTGATTCGCACACCCAGTCCAAACGGTACACAATAGCGACAGTAGATCGTGATAAACTTTTCAACTGCTATATTCGTCTACACAAAACAGTGAATACAAGACAGCTCTTGTATTAAAACTGAGTCCATCATACAAAAAGATCTCAGGGCAGTAAATTTTACACGCTTTCTCACGGACAGAGCCCCACTTGGCAGTGCCCGGCAAGTGTGCTGTATTAAAATATGGATAAAACAACGTCTTCCTCCTCTGCAAACTAGCACGGACACTTTTCACGGACCACCAGCCCGCAAGCCGAACTACATGTGCAATCTATTTTTTGTATGCTACCATAAGCATGAAAATGATCGCGAGTGAACCGGTGCTTGGTGCTCCCAACTGTAAAAGCAAATTCTTAATCATATTCCGGCCGATTGCTCCCAGCAATATCAACAACTACAACAGCAAAAAGGAAGGCTAGGAAAGTTTGATTTATTGAGACACTGGTAGTGAATGGGCAACAAGGGACGCTACCGTTCACTGCAGATGACACTCGGAAAATAAGAAGCAAGGGCTCAGCTGCCGGCGCTACGTGCTGCACCGATTGCAACAAATCATCCGAGCAAGGGATGCCTTGGCTCGGTGAGGTGCTAATGTTCCCTAACCGTTCGCGAAGGGTTTATGGGTTTGCATTATTTTAAAGCGGAAATGTATTTTTATGTAGTTTATTTTTTGCTATCAAACATTCATCATTTTTATTGAGTCATTTTATCAACTATATTGTTTCCAGTTTTATCTTCATGGCGTCCATTAAAGCAGTTAACTTCGAATTAGGTTTTTTTTTATTGTTTTGTGGCCGAGCAAAGCGCTACAGCCTTAAAGTATGCAATTCAAAGTAAAAAACGCCTAAAGATATGCCATTTTGATTCGAAACATTCCAAGCGGTCTTTGATGAACGATTTATCGATTCTTGTGTAAAGAATTGTTTGTCATTTAAACAAAGCCACCCCAAAGCAACCAAACATTATCATGTTTCATCGTAATTCACGGCCACCCGGTTAACAGTGGCAGGAGCTGACAAACGAACAAGCCACGCAGTAATCAACCACCACACGCGTGCCACATCATCGCTCACCGCAACGGATGACGAAACTAATGACGAGACAGCCGCTACTGACAGGCGGCTGTTAGTCTTGACAAACCCGATAATTGTGTATCGCTCTCGGTTTTGACGCGACACGTGCTGCCGGTCGTGTGGTCGAGGCTCCGGTGGGCTTTGTTTGTGCGTACGAGACAAACAAGCTTTAATTACCGCTGACTAATTAACTTTCAGCTTAGTTTTCAGTTTACAAAAGCAGTGTAATATTAATAAGAGAAGGTGAAAATGGCTAGCAGTATATTTGTTTAAGCATTATTAATGTTTTTCCTTTGCTGATTACAAATTGCGGGTAATTTTCATCATGTGGAACGATTTTTCACTGCGAAACCTTCCTAAACGGGCACCTCAATCTGTGCATGATTGCGTTGTAAGTTGCGTTCCAAGATTTGAAAACAAACTTCACCAATATCCTCCGAAAGGTACATTAATATCCTCCGAAAGGTACAAACATTAATTTCCATTCTCCATCACGATCGATCCCTTCGTACCGGGTGCTTCCGCCCCATCCCAAAACTTTTGCACGAGCGAATGTATAGTCTAGAAATTTATCAGCTATTTTACAGCCCCCTCTTGACAAGGGGGATGATACGCTTTCGTAAAATCTACTCCTAGTTTCCGAAGCAGCCATAGCACATGACGAGGGTACTTTTGGCCAAGTGCGCGCAGCACTCAGGCACGAAAGAAAAAGGAAAACTTACCTCATACCGGTACGGCAAGCAACTTCGGCAAGCAGCCATTTTTGCCACTCATCCTAAAAGTATGCAATACGGGCGACACATGATACAGCCCCCGGTGCTCGCCCTGCCCTGCTTGCGCTGCCACACGCGCTGTACCGCGCTTAATGAAGTACATTAATTATGAACGTCTTCGGTGTGTTTTATCTGTGTGCGATACCTGTACGGTCGCATTGACGCCGCTACGCCGTTGCAGCATCCTGCTAATGCCTCGTAAATTCTTAAGCTTACCGGTAAATTGTTTTTCGAAACCGTGCCTGACGTACGCACGCTCGCACACTCGCAAGCAGGACAATAAATTACCGTTCCGTGTGCGCCCGCGCGACTTTGACAAACAGCCACAAGTCGGCACCAGGTAACGGAGGTAATCAAATCAATTCGCCCCGTCAGCGAATGGGTGGTGATTTAAAGTAACGCTACAAACAGGCAGGCGAGAAATGATAACAAGCCACCGGCAAACACTTGGCGAAGGGAAAGGTAGATAAGTATGATTTTGTTTAAAAAATTCACAGCACGACCGAATGTAAACTGCTGCGCTTTATCACGAGCCTGCTCTGCCTTTTACCCAGCTGGTGGATTGGCATCGTGATTGTCTTCGATCTGTTACGCGTGTTTTCGCTAACCTAATCAATGCGCTTCCGCCCAGTCACAGGGCCAAGGCGGAATGGGTACGAAATTCTAATCAATTTTTTCTTCGAAATAACACCAGCAAAACATGCTTCATCAAACGTGATCGGTCGTGCGTCGCTGCCATGCACTTCCTGTCTGCCGTGGTGAGTGATTTTGAGCTGAAAATAAAACCCTTCAGCCAACCGAGAGAAAAAAAGGCAACTTACATACCGTATCGGCAGCACCGAAAGCCATCCGAGCGTATAATTCAAACAGCTGGTAGGGTGAGGAACCAAAAATCACATGCTGCTCGTTCGTTTTTGGGGTATTCGGCGTATTTTGGAAAGTTTCTTTATGTTATTTTTTTTTTTCAAGAATGCTGAAAAGTCGATCTCATTTACGCCCATGAGTGGCTGCACACTGCTTGCTCCTAGCAGCATGCCGGGCACCGTGGTGGGAATGGGAAATTGATTGGTTAGACTGTTTTCCTATCTCTGGCGTTTGTGATTCTTCAATTCTTGGCAGTTGAAGCAAGAGCAGATTAAAAAAAAGGCAAGAGAATCAATGTGCTCGCACCGGCAAACGAATCGATTGGAGGAGGTTGAAAATAGGTGAGCTGGAACCTGCTATCAAGCGTACGATGCGTTCCGCATCACCCGGCAAGCGATGATATTGTTTTCCCCTTTTATCATACCACCCGGGTGGCAACCGATCATTACCGGAACGGTGCTGATAGGCTCCGGCAGCATACGGCCGGCGCTCTTGATTGAAGATTTTTCCCGCTTGTTTCCCGCTGCTACCAGCTGCCCGCCCTGTGTGAGCAAAAGGAAATCTCCCCCCTGTGCTATATCGTTGCGTGATGGAGACGCACGGTACTTTACTGCCGCTTACTCCCATGGAGACGCACGGTCGCTGACGCGCAAAACGTGCCCCAGTCGCGCCAGGTAAAATGGCACGCTTGTGCTCATTAACGTTTTCAGAGTGCCGGGCTTTTTTTTCTTCCTCTTCTCCCTGTTCCAAGAGGAATCATGATGCTATCGAGATTGAGTATTCAATTAAAGCACTGTCTGGGTGGTACCACCCGCACGCGGACGGAAAATCATTTCTACGCAGCGGTATACCTATAGCACAATTGGGTGGAATTTTACAAATGAATTACAGTATGCAAATTAAGCGCATTTGAACGCAGCAGCTTTGACTAGCTTGTGTTAAGTGTCGCTAACAGCCAACGTTATGGGACAGTTTTTCAAAACCCATCTAAATAATCATCTGTTTACAATAATGAATCAAATGCGTGAACGTTGGTGATGGTACTTAATGAAGCAGTAAATTGCTTTTTCCCCCGCTAATTGCAAATGTGCAGTGCAATTAATGTGGTTGTTTAATTGCATCTATTATCATTAAGCAATCAGTTTGTTTTTTGTTTCTTTTTTTTGCTCAATGCAATCACTTAATTATGTGGTTTTAAGCGCATTTTATTTATTTACTGGGAAAATGTGTAATTTATTACGGTTCAAACAAACCTTTCAGACAATTTACAGATCTGCTACTAATTGAGATGACAGAGAATCACACATGGCAAAGCTTATAATGCTTATAATTTCATGTTTCAATTAAAAAAGTATATTTTAATTAGATTGGATTCAATGGATTAGATAGATTGGATGGAAATTAACTTAAATTGAAGCCATTTTTATTTGATAAATGCTTATTTTTTATTCTTATAAATTGTTTAATGTACTAGGCAATAGCAGGCGAGGGATTTCTATGCTAGATGCTCAAAAACAAATTTAAAATATGAGTGCTCTGCACCATACCAGCCGTTGCCCGTTGGGTGTGCAAATGTTTCACGGTAATCAGCAAACATGACTTAACACAAACAGAAACTTTCACTCCGTTTTTCAAGAAACAACACTTTTCCCGCCTTTTACTCCCGTTGCTCCATTCCACTCAAGACGTTCTCGAAATGGAAAGAGCATGTCTGCTTTGCTAAAGAACATGCACTAAGTGAAAGAACCTTGTTTCGGAAAAGGTTTACTCCTGAGACTTCCCAAGATTTTACGTGCCCTTGCCCGTGCTTCGTAGAGCAGCAGCAGCAGCACCAGCAGCCTAATAAACACTGGACATTATCACAACCCCGAGACACGCCCGAACACACACACACACAGACACGTTGCCAAGTAAACAAATGTCAAAAGTATAGCTGAAGGTGATGTTGTTGTTCCTTCTTATTTGGGGAGAAGCTTTCTGGTGAGAACATAACATGGTTGCGTTTCGCACGAGCATACGCAACGGGGGGAAAAAAGGGACGTTAGCGCACGGTTCGTAACGAGCAGACAAATCCCAGGACCATTAACGCAAACGATGTGACCGAGCTGCCCCTTGAAATGATTATCATCATCGTGTTTGACCACCTTCTTGTACACACACACTTTCTCTCTTTCTGTGCCTTGGGCAGAGCTGGAGCTATATTAATTATATTAATTAATTGGCTAAGTTGTACAATGCGATTAGCTGCGCAAACTGGTTGGCCTGTTACTTGTTTCATTTACTTGTAAAAAGTTACGATCTTCCTCTCTTGTTCTAACCATAAGATCGTTCCGTTAGAACGGACTTGACCAATCGATAATAAACTCACTGTGCCTTGGGGTGCTTCTGAACTATGACACGACCGACCGATCCGATGCACCGTGCCTGCTGTAAATGGCGCATGTTTGTTCGCAATGGTTGGCCCTTAAATCGCACGCTTTGCAAGCTGATGTGACCGTAACCCAATTACGATGCCAACCGGATGCTTAAAGGAAGTTCACCTCCCCTATTCAGCTGCTGCCAACCACGGTTTAACTGAGCCGTACGTTGGCCGAGCAGTCTCATCTTTAACCCGCGCGTTTCGAGCGCTTTACCACAGCCCAGCCGATGATAATCATGTACGTGATGTAGTGCAGCCACAAACAGTGCCACAGTAATGGTCGTCGCTAGGTGGTTGTGCGCGTTGCAGTGGAGATAAAATTGGAGCACTGCCAGCGGAAAACTGTGTCAGTGTAGCGTAGCGGAGGAAGAACAAGCGAGGTGGTTGGCGTTCAATCCTCACACCCACGGGACAGTAAAAAAACAGTGTGCTGTATATGAGAATGTTTTACACTACGATTTTACTGCTTCGTTGATGGGAGCTTTCCTCAATTTCATCTCTGCTGACAGCGCTCATTAATTGATCGATATAGTTTTTTCTCTCTCTCTCGCTAGCTCTTTTTTTGCGTCAACATAATTGATCACTTTAATGTGATAGAATCACCGTGGAACCTTTACACAGACGTACAATTTAGTGGTGGGAATTCGGACTCGGAACTACACGGTTCCAACTACTTGTTCGGCATCAATTCCACTTTCATTCCATTTTTGGAATCAATTCCGATGTCAGAGTCGATTCTTCAGCAGACTCCAATTCAGATTCCAGAGATAATTTCAATTCCGTTTTCGGAATCAATTCCAGTTTCATTCCATTTTTGGAATCGATTCCGATGTCGGAGTCGATTCTTCAGCAGATTCCGATTCAGATTCCGGAAACAATTTAAATTCCGTATTCGAAATCAATTTCGTAGCCTATTCCAATTTTGGAATCAATTGCGATGTCGGAGCCAATTCCGGAGTTGACTCCGATTCCGGAGTCAGAATCGGCTCTGGAAATGGAATTGGTCCGTTAATTGCAATCGGCTTTAGAATCGGAATTGGTTCGTTAATTGCAATCAGCTCCGAAATCGAAATGAGAAGTTGTAGACATCCCAAAAACTTCATGAGAATGGATCGTTTACAAATAAATTTGGGTTCTTGGCGTCTATCGATACAATTGTAGCTGCATAGAAGCCTATTCTCATGGAGGTTCCAAAATTGAATTTTATTCCAGGGCTGACTCCAGAACTGGTTCCTGAGCCGATACCAATTCCGAAGCCATCTCCGATTCCGAAATCCGATTGCGGACCTGCTATCCGGAAACGATTCCATAAAAAATCTGGATAGATTCTAACCCAAACTTCACTTTCCCATCACTAGTACATATACAAAAGCGAAAAAAATCGATACCCTGCCAATAACCATTTGAAAGCTTCATCACAGTGTTCTTTTCGTCCTTTTTTCTCATCCTCCTCCCCCCAATAGCGCCATCGCCGAGGGCATCCTGACCGATAACCCGCACCTGGTGCTGCTGTTCTACCTTGCTCAACTATTTCTAAGAGAATTAATCAAAAGCCACCGACTGGTGCAGGTAATACCGATGGACATGTCCGGCTATTACGGTAAGTTCGTTGACCTACATCCTTTTCCCCGCTTCAACACGATGGTGGTGATGCTGTTGCCCCCGTCGCGCCTAACCAAGCTTATCTTCTCCCACGCAGAGAACCGGGCTGGCCCGTCCAATCTGGGCAATGTGATAAGTCAGATACTGCTCTGCAAGCAAATTACGCCCGACTTCAACCAGGAGGAGCTGTGCAGCATTACGAAGGACTCGCAGGAGATCGCCCGAATACTGCAGGAGCTGCAGGAGTTTATGCCGCAGCAGGAAAACTACCTGGGTAGGTACAGTCGGGGGCGATCGATCACATGGCCACACTGAAAGATGTGAAATGGTCGTTCGGGTATTGTGGTACTTTTTGTGGTTTATGTTTGCCTTGATTTGGAACACATTCATCAAGCGTTTGGGAAAATGTCAAAACCATGTGGGAAGCTTTGAACCACCCCTTTCCCTCAAATGCAGCATCTGCATGTTCATTGTTTTTGATCCCCGTTGTTGAGAGGGTGCGTCATTTCGCCACCTCTTGCACGAGCACTCTCATTGGCGCCTAAAAGTATGCACTACCGCAAACAGTGCATCACTTTTAAACTACCACACAAACACACACTGTCATTGCGTGCTTTTCCTTCGTACCCGGAAAGCCTTTCGTAGCCGGGACCATGATTGACTCATTTTATTCGATACCGATGGCCATCCCTTGCGTGATTCCCCAAAAACCTCACCCATTTGCTTTTTTCCAGAGCGAACCATTGCCCTGACGACCGAAATCAACGGACCCTGGCCGGCGAAGCGACGGCGTGGATCATTATACAAAAACATGGGCCTGCTGTGCTGCGTCTCTCGGCCCAACTACCTATGAATGCGGACGTCACTGCGGCCGAGTGTGCCGTGGACTGATCCGTTCGATCAGCCAGCCGCACAATGCATCATCGCCCTCCCGGGAGCGTAACCGCAACCGCGTAACTCCCCCTCACCCCCGGCAGTGCACAACAATAAAAAGGGCCGCTTCTCCCACCACCCCTTGCCCGCGAATCGAAAACCCATCGACCCTGAACCAAGCAGAAATGGCAGGAAATGTACCCGTGGCGTTGATTTCATCATCAACGGTATGGATCACTCCGCATCACAGTGTCATCGATGGATCGAGCGCGCTCGAGCAGCGTTGGCCGGACGTGGCTGGGTTCGTGCAAAACTTGAAATTTCGTATTGGTACGGCCCCGTAGCGTGGTCGGGGAAAGTAGAGCATCGTTGCTCACTCGCCAGTAAGCTTGCCTGAGAAGGAAGCTGGATGGATAACGGCAGCCCGCGGTAGGATATCGCTTCCGGGCTCCGTTTTTCGGTTAACGATAACCACAGCCAGTGTGTGTGTGTGTGAGAGTATGTGTGAAAGAAATAGAACGAATGTGCGAGAGAATGATGATGTGAAAGGCTGCACAAAAAACGCTGCAGCCTAGAGAAGCCAGCGAGACTAAAATAGATACGATGGAGCAATGGCGAAGTGCAGCTGCATCCTGCACTGCTTGATACATTGCGGCAATAAAAAAAAGGGTGCATCGGACTGTAACGGAAGCGCAGCAGGGGGCACCAATGCACCAATGGAACGAACATACACACGGACAGACACTCTTGCACTGCGAAGGAAACTTTACCGTAGGCAGCAGGCAGCGAGCGAGCAATGCGCGAAATAGTGCCATGTGAGACTAACGTGCTGAAAGGGAACTTTATTTTTGGCTTCATTTTTTTGTTGTAAGTTGCCGGTGGTGCCATTTTTTGTTTTGTTTCTCAACTCTTTTTTTGGTTCAACTCTATGTGGGTGTGTTTTTTTAGGTTTGTATGGATTTTTTATAGCTCAGACGGGCGATTGATGATGATAGTGATGATGGAAGCAGTTTTGGGTCTTGTTTTATTCATTTTTTAATATTATTTGCATATTTGACCTCGGTTTGACCTCTGAGCGCAAACAAAATTAACGCTATTTTATAATTAGTTTAATGCTTTTTTAAATTAAATTAAAAAAACAGGGTTTCTTGCATCAATTTTGTGAAGTGAGCTGCCTAAATTGTCTATTAAGATTTATGTATTGTTCAAAACTATTGCTTCATCTGTGCAATAACATAAGGCCTCAGTTTTAGTACAGATTTTCATCTTATTGCATCTTATTCATTTTCATTACATTTTTGAAAGTAATTTGTAGGTAACAATTATACAGTATTAGTCTTGATTGTTTTAGCCATAAACTGCTTTTGTTGATAAATTATGAGCAGCCGAAAGTTTACTCACAAATAGTTTATTTACATTTAATTTCGTCTTCATTTTTGTCCCAACTTTTAGGAGACTAGGCAATTGAAAAATGTTTTGCAATTTTGTTACTACGACTAGTATTTTTTTTTTATTGAATAGCTTTTTTCGGGCTTTTCTACAACTGTCGTTTGCGTTTATCTATTATCGTAAACTAGTTTGAAAATTCGTCTTTTGTTTCTCGCTAAACTTTTGCTACTGTCCGCCTTCGATGGCAATAAGCCCTATAATCTTCAGCTGACCTTGTCTGACCCCGCTTAGGGACCTTAGACAAATCTAACCGTTTTGGCCCAATTTATGATCGGCTGGTTGTCTCATAATTTGAGATCTCTTTTCGTCTTTATCTCTCTCTCGACAGCGCCATCTGAAGCTACCTTTGAACATTATTCGAGCTTTCCTTGCCAGCTTGAAGGTTTGGAGAACATTCGCTTGGCTAATCTACTCGAGGTAGATATCCAATCAAATGCCAATTAATTCTTAAACCCACAAACTCATATTCAATTATTTTTGTATTTTTTACTACTGCATTGCATTGGTTTTGATCACAAAAAAGTTGGTTTTGTTCAAACCCATAGTCAAACTGGTTGCCCATATTTTTACGCTTTGCACTGTAGAAAACATCCTGATAAAGATTGAATCGAAAATCAAATTAAACGGCTTTGGAACTGTACAAATATGGATTTTTTTGTCA
This sequence comes from Anopheles gambiae, assembly GCF_943734735.2. Taxonomy (NCBI): domain Eukaryota; kingdom Metazoa; phylum Arthropoda; class Insecta; order Diptera; family Culicidae; genus Anopheles; species Anopheles gambiae. The sequence goes on along the minus strand of NC_064602.1, from coordinate 30,998,098 downwards.
AAATACTTTCCGTTAACGACAAATAGCGTAGCTAACATCGCGAAAAGGACGGGTAAACCCTGCACAACGAAACATGCAATTCCTGACGATACTGACTGCCTTCTTTTTCTTCTCCTCCTCTTCACACTAAACCAATTTTATCATCCACTCATTTACGCTGAAGTGTGCGCTCCTAAATAGAGAACAGTTTTCCACGAACCAGATTACATGGGATGGACATTGTAAAAGCACACCAGCAAAAACAAAAAACATCCCTCATGAGATTTATTGGATGCTGCAAACTTTTAGCACAACATTTACATCCTTACTCAACGGTGTGTAAAAATATGAACATGATGAAAATTGTTTCATACCCTTTTTCGTACCATCAAAACTAAAACTTTTCCTATGACAGTTCGCTGAATAGTTTGCAACTCCCCTTCTCACCCTTCTGCACAGTTTGTGGCAGTAGTGTATGAGCATTGTGTGCTTGAGCATGCACATTATTTGCATAATTAAATGCTGCTTTATTATTCAACATCCCGCTACAATAAAATCGAGCCGATAATCTACAACAATCGCACTATGAGCACTTCCATCTATTCCGGTAATTATGCCAATCTGGCGGGTTGTCCACATGCCCTGGGTTTTTGGTACCCCTCACCTGTTTTTCCCACACCGTTCTCGCATGTGGAGGCCGCATTAAGGCAGTAATAATTATTGCACGGGGAAAAAACCGCACCGATAATCGATCCCGATCGAAGGCAAGCGAGAAACTGTCGAAACTGTGTGTGTGGGTTCCGAGAATGAGAACAAAATCCCCTTTTATTCATCGCTAATTACGTGAGCGCTTACCCATTCACCACCGAACGCGCGCGCCGTGTATCAAATTGATTGAAGCGATAGGTTTTTTAGGCCAGCCCCAGACCGGTTCGCCGATCGTAGAAGAACGCCGGTAAATACATTATGTTTAGCTTCCAACGGCTCCCCCCAAAACTGGAATCATAATCATTAATCAAACGCTTCATAGAAATGGTTGTTTTTCTCTTTATTTTCCCTTCCCACCGGGGGCTTCGGAAAATGTTGAATTGTATGGGTCGAATATTTGTTTAGCCAGCAACGAAAAAGCGCGGCTGCTGCCTTTCCCCCTTTTGTTTGCGCCGCCACAAAAACACACTGTTGTACCGGACCCGAAGCGCCCGAACGTTCATTTGTTGCTCGTTTGCTTACGCTTGTGCAGCTTTTAATGGAAGTTTAATCAAGCGGAAAAATATTACCCCAATACTACCTTTGACTGACCCACCAGTCGGGGCCGTGTGGCTCGGGGACCCGACCACAACCGGAATGATTTCATTAGGAGATTTCCGTCTCCCAATGTTTCCGGCATGCCGGCGGGAGCAACAATCATTTCAATAACCATAACCTCCTAATGACCGGCGTAAATATTGGATTAGATTAGAATTAGCGCAGAGAGCGTGCACGATCCCTGGCGTGGTTCCCTGTGCTGGTGGTTGGATTTGTGCTTTCGAGCAACAATTGGAGTTTAGGGATTAAATGGATGAGTTTGGGGCTTAATGTGCACACAGTGCGTTCATGGTTGGTGCCAACAGGGTAGAGGCTTCTAATTGTTTTCCTCCTGTTGGTGTAGGCTTGGGTAATGTCACGAATTAAACCTACGGCTGAGAAGATTAAAATGGACATTTAGTTGCAGCTGACATTCGTACATTTTTTCACTGCATGTACTTTGTTTGACCGTATATTTATGTACTTTTTGTTGATTTTTATTCCATTCCTTTCACGTCGAGCGATACATAAATATGGGCATATAGTTACGATCATAATGGCACAATAAATTGCGCAACGGCTGCGATGGAAGCAACCCAAACTTCGAAAAATAAAACACACCCAAATGATCTTACAATTAAGTGCTAAACAATGTAAAAAAAAATCGATTGGCATTGATATGTTACAACACACCACATGATACTTATCTTCTAGATTTAAGTAGATTGCGAGATTAAAAAACAAACAAACAAACACGACACGAAAAATGGTACAGAATACATGTACAAAAGCAATAAATTTCGTATATTTTTTATCGGTTTTATATTCCTCAAACATCTGGAGTTTGCGCGCGAGAGAGAGAGAGAACAAAAAATAAATACAAAAGCACACCATACGAATGCGTAGCATTGGGAAAGCATTTAAATATTAACAGTGTAAGATATCGTCGAAAGGAGCCAGCCGTAGACGGCAAGCAGGCAAGGTTCCTCCCATGATAATAAACATAGTAATGTTACATACTCTTTGATCGGATTCAAACGATTAAAGGTCTATGGAGCAGTGATCCACATCCACTTAACAGACGATCAACTTCAAAACACGATTTTTAAAACGCACCGGTACACCTGTAGAATGAATTCGAATTAAATTCACCATTTATTCACAGTCACACAGCAAATACGCATATGCTCTAGCGATACAGAGAACTAATAGAAACATGTTCGGGAGGTGTTTTTATTTTTTTACTTGCAAAAATATAACATTATTAACATTTAGCATATTCCCATCGGTAGACAAAAAACAAAATCAAACGTACGTGTTTGTAGAAACCTAAATTATAGCAAACATAAAGCGATCTACATTGCAGTAGTTGTAGGAAAATACATTTTATTGGAAAAAATGTCTCCATTGTTCCAACCAACCCCTGATTAAAACGCTGAGCGCCGTAATAAGAGCAAAGGGGAATGCTGGCAGGCGTGATGCGATTTCGTTTACTACGTTTAGTGATAACTGTGATATAGATGTCCTGTTTGTCAATTTGAGAAATGGAAAGTAAAAACAAAACAAACAAACAAAAAAACCGGAACAAGCACACACGATTAAAGATTATGCAAAATGTTCGTTAAAAGCTCGTAATCAGCCGAACGGAAATCGAACAACCCTAACAACCGTGGTGATGATGATCATGATGATGATGAGGCAACGTTGCAAAGCATTCTGTTCGAGTTTACCTACATTGTAACACACATTCAAATAGTACTAGTTGTAATCGTATGATGTAGTGATAGTGCAACCGGTAGCAAATGGTTGATTGTCTGATACGAAGCATCAAGCGCACATCTAGCCATGTTAATGGGGCGGGTAAAGGGGTACATCTGCACACCGAACACGTTTTATATGCATACTTCTATTTAAGCATTTCAGCAACAAAAAAACAGAGGCTATAACCTATTACACACAACCAAAGATATATAAATTGTTGTTTAACTCACCCTTTTAAAGATAAGGCCCATTAAGATGTGTCGTGTAGAGGAAAAATAGGAAAAAAGAACATGTAGAGAAGCATTTGTTGTTTGTGTTATCATTTTATTATGCTAAAATCGATCGCGTTTTGAGTGTGTTTTAATGCAAGAAAAAACTCATTAGGTGCAGTTTAGAGGTAAAATATCATTTGAATCTTGTTGAATTTCTATTGTAAATGTTTTCGATTTATACGCCATAGTAAAGGTAAGGGGCGATCAAGCTAGCACACAACATCAAAAGCCTGTAACACCAATCAAAGTAGTAGACAGCATTTGGCAAATGTATACAGAAACTGAGACAGAATCGTGACATTACAAGCTATTATACAATTCATCACAAATTATCTAAAAGCTCGGCTTAGAAGCACACTGAGCAACGTACACACCACCAAACGAAACCAACTCAAACCAACCCGTTACCGCACAACAGTACACCGTTTTGCCGCTGGGGCACAGAGCAAGAGACGAAAGAAAAGGTAAAAAACAAAACATTCACTTACTTATATTACTTCACTTCAGCTCATGTAAAGAAGAAGATAAAAAAGCCTCGAAACAACACAACAACAGTCACGCGCGTAAAACATAATGTCACGAGCGACGTGTGTCCCGGCGTGTTACATACATATTGTTGAACCGAAAATAGAAACCATGTTCTGAGGAAAATTATGTTCCAGCCAGTCCAGCAGGCAGTTTGTGAATGAGGCGAGGAAAGGGGCGTGCGCAGGAAAAAAGGACAGCAGCAAAACCAAACAAGATGTATAATGTCTTATTTCGTGGACCAATGTTTCGTACCATCCGTGGACGTACTACTACACACTTGTCGCAACTTGTACGCAACAGCAAACATACGCATACGCTTACTTACTCGCACGTGCACCTTTTCCGATGAGTTTGGAAGGAATGGAGCCAAAAATCTTAGTAGTGCTTGGAAAAATGAGCTTTACGTTATTTATTCCGTTTATCGTATTGGATGACAAACACATTCAGGTAAATAACACATTGTAATCCCTTTTCCTAAGACTGATTATTGTACATTTCATTCACCTCACAAAATGACTCATTTCGTGGCCCAGTGTTCATCGAGTATTATCCAACCATTTTATTTTGAAGACAATCTAAAAGACAATTTCAGCAAAACACGAACAAACAAAAAACTTGCATCACTATTCCACAGTTTACCGCTGACTACTAATAAGAAAAAGTAAGGCAAAGAAGAAGAATATTAATACAAAATATAGCAGTTTAATTAAAGAGGAAAAAACAGAACGAAAAACAACAATACAAATCAAATACAAAGCAAAGTAAAGCACCATCTTTCAAAGTATTGTAAAGCCCATACGATATATATATAAAAAAGACACGTTCAAACATGGAGCAAACACGAACAAAATGCACCATTTCCATGTTCCGAGCAAGGCAGCAAAAGCGCAACTGTATAATCAAATCAATTACGTGCAACAAAAACAAACAAACGAACCGAGACCCAATAAAATGAAAGTACATTTAAAAAAACGAAACAATCAAGAGCGTTGTTTGTTGGCATGGACCCGTTGAGTTGAGAAAAAGTTTTACCTGGCGCTAATCTTCTACTCACTCTCGCTGGTTGTTGTTTATCTGGGCCAATTGTCTTTCGCTCCGAGCGTATTCAATTATCCCACCTGGAGTGCATTCGAGTGGACGCTAATTGGTGATAATGGGCGAAGGCAGTGGATTTAACTAGTTCCCTGCTTGGAAACGACTTTGGTCGTGCGAAGGAACGTCAACAACGGCTGTTAGTACTGTCCACCTTGCAGCTGCATATCGTGTAATGAAACGTTCACAGTTACCCGAAGGCTTCACAGGGGAACGGGAGGAATGTATGCAAAGAACGGGCTAACAGTTTGGCAGGTTTTAATTATTCAACTCTTACATCTTCATTACAAGCCATCGATTAAGCGTTGCGCCTAAAGGTATGTAATTTGGTTTTTTTTATTGTAATGTACACAAGCGTTGCCTTCAATGAACATACATGACTGACTAATCTTTGGCAGCAGTAGACCATATAGCTATAGTTTGGTAGAATTAATTATTACACTCCGTATATTTCCATTACAAATCATTGCTCGAAACGTTACGCCTAAAGGTATGCAATCTGCTATTCTTTCAACGATGCTGCAAACAAGTGTTCACTTTAATGGACACAAATCACTGTCTTATCGCTGGAGATAATGCCCCAAATGACCTGAGCTGACTTCTTAAAGCGTCCCACATTTTCGCTTCTATAAATTTGCGTAATCTAATTTACCACAAATTCTGCGAAAAAAGACTCCGCTTCAAACGAAACAACCATACTCATAAATTTATCCCGCGCACAAAATAAAACACGCCGCCAGCCAGCAGCAACAACTTCAAAGGTAAGTCCATTCAATTCATTTCATCAACAACGCTTTTGCCGTGCTGCATCAACACGTCCAGCGCACGGTCCGCCGCACCGCCTCGGCTTATCAGTGGCCCCGATCGCGTCCGCCTTTATCGTTTCACCTTCATTAAACTTTTCACTTCTGGCGAACATCTTCATTCAAATATTATGCTCATAAAACTTTTGCCCCGGCAACCGCCGGCGTGACCTTGCCTTGTTGCCCCCTGTCGTTGGCTCGTTCCCATGGACGGGCGAGGTTGCACGTTGCCCAAGTGGCCCTACGGGTGTTTTGGCTGTTGTGCGAAAGCATTTGCAACACTACCAGGGCAGGACCAAACCACCGAGACCGGCTGAATGATGTGTTGTTTTTTGGCAAAATTTAATTTACCATCATAATTAAATTTTCCATCCATTGACTTCATTTGAGGGGGGACTAGTGGGTTCCTCTTCTTTTTTTTTTTGGGTCTAGTGTTTGATTCTCGTTTTTTGGCAAAAATTATTTGTGTGAGGTTTCACCTTGAAGCATGATCATCTGGTACGCTGCCAAATACAGCATTTCGGTTGTTGGTGTAACTTGCACAAAAGGTAGAACATAACACTGCTTTGACTTCCAGCAGCCAACTCCGGCGCGTTCAAGTTCAAGGGAAAACTTTCCCGGATGCTCTCCGGTGGAGTGGATAAGCGTACTACTACTACTAGATTACTGCTAAATGACCACAAACATGGCTTACCGTGTACAGCAAAGCTAGCCACCAGCACGAAAACTTCGTCAGTCCAGCCAAGGCCAACCTGGCGTCCTGCGAAATTCCCTTGCCGAACATTGGAGAGACCGATTAAGATTAAGCAGTAAAAAATAATTGCTCTCCCGTGGTCGCAGCACGTCCGTGTCTTTCCCATCCGACGGAGAAGAGCGCCTAACGAGACCTTGAAGCACTTGAAGTACTTGTTGCTGGTTTCGCTCCAACTGGTACGCCCCATTCCCCTTCCCAACGGTCTAACGAGTCTAGCCACCGGAGCATGGCTTTTAATATTACCATCACGCTCATTTATCATACAGCTCCTTCGGGATGGTATGGAACCTTCACTAGAGCATCCGATAGAGGTAGAACAAATAGAAGGTTGAAAGAAAGAGAGCACACACAAATAAAAATACTCACACACACACAAAGCACATGGTATGCTTTACCTGCTGCTCGCAGACGTACGTAGAGCGAATAAAATGGCAAGATTACAACTGAGATTCTTATTTGTGGTACTTTACGGTTTTGTGAGTGGTGCCTTTTACGCTGTGGGAGATTATATTTTACTCACGGTAAAGCTGTGCGAGTGCGTATGTGAATCCCATATGTAAATGTGTATGTATTTCTTGCTGATTACTGTTAAAGCGATTATGCTTGAATGAACTGGGCTGTTCTTCATGCGTGCACACGAGGGCTGCAAACAAAACAGTCTCCTTCCGATTCAGAACGCCAAGAGTGCCTAGCAGCTCAACAAGCTTTTTGTCATGATGATGAGATAAAAGATCTTTTCATTCGCTGTTAAATGCTTTCCAATTCAACTGCTACATTGCTGCAGGTTGTATGGATGAATGGAGCTGCTAGGACGCGTACAGTCAATTGCATTGGGTATGAGCAAATTGAGAAGTCTGAAGACCCTATTAGAAGTATTTATTTAAAGGTAAACTAATTAATTGGAACTTTTGTGTGTGTGTGTGTGTAAAAATTGATGGAAAATGTAAATGCCATTGTTTAAATTGTTCTCTCAAGACACATGATGCTGATTGCATACATTGAGGCGTTTACTGGGTTGACTTATGAAATAGAATTAAATAAATTATTTTTTTATAAGAAATAATTGATTCTTTTTCTGTACAATCAGACAAAAAAATACAAAATACCTCAAATTACATAAAAAAGATCATTTTATATAATCTCGAAGTGCTTCATGTACACGATAAACAAGCAGCACCTTAAAAACAACATGTTGGTATGCATATTGCATACCTTCAGGCGGTTTTATCATTCTACACCTACAGCTCGATCTGTTTTTGTCATCTGCGCGTTATTTTCATCTCAAATTTTATCGCCATATCGACCACTCGCACAAAACCGAGACAACACGAAATCGAAATCTATTATCGCTTTACGATTATGCGTGTAGAGATCGACTCGACCGGCAACCGCGATGATCGGAAGCTTTTCACTCTTCCCATCCGGGGTCTACCGGGGCGGCCGCAAGACAAATCCCATTCCGACAAACCGATTCAATTTAACGACTGCACCATCAAGACCCAGGTTGTCTCTTCACAGCTGTTCCATCTTGACAGCGTTGCGACAGTTGTCATCGGTTTATTCATGTAGTGGTGGTTGTAATGCCAACCTACCCATTTACCTCCTCCGGATGCGTTTCTGTGTGCCTACCGCCGCTCTCTGCATTCGATCCCGTACCGTGTCGGGGGTCAAAAAGCGAACCGATAAACCATACACAGCATCCCATCACCCTGATCAGTTACCGCCGCTCGGAAGAGACCAAACTGCAGTGAAGCAAATAAACGAACGATATCCGTCTGAAAGCTACGATACGTCTTCATTGCGTCCTGTGCGTCTGTTGGCTGCCACATAGCACAACCGAACCGATCCGATCCGACCCGGCAGGTTCGTTAAGAATTCTCAAGGAATGCCTCCCCCCCCTCCCTCCCTCGAAGCATGCCAATAAAAACCCATCGACCTTCTTTGATCACGTTTTATTGCGTCGAAAAGTGGACGCCAGCTACGCGTCGGGCCCGGTACGCAATCCCGAACACCCTCCGGACGCTTCCGGTCCCGGAGTCGCTGGTTTATCCCTTGACGCTTCTCTGTTTGCTATTCTCTCTTAAGGTTGGCAGTTTTCTGTCCCTATGTGGCTTGCGACCGCTACGGACGGTTGGTAGGTGAAAACTTTATACCAATCGATTACGATACACCATTTAAGGGTAAAAGTGTGTGTGAGTGAGAGAGAGTGAAATCGATTTTACGAAAGAGGTATACCGTAGTATTTACGGTCGTTCTTGCTGGGGTAAGAAAGTCCGGACCTGTGCTGTCCGGTGGGAAAAGCTTTTGTAGAACTTTGGGTCCAGTACCAAGCAAACCGAACCTTATCTTGCCATCGATGCTTAGGTTACGTTCGAGGGAAGAAATAAAGTCAAATGTTCGATAATTTAGAATGAACATGTATTATTGCTCACTTTACTGCGCATTGAGGTCATTTTAACTCCATTGAATTAATTTGATAATTTGAAATTTTGATCACCATTATCGTAAAGAAAATTGCACTGAATTAGTAAGATTGAAATTGGCTATGGGACATTTTCAATACAGTTAATCTTGTTGGTCTTGATGGATGCTAACATCACCAAGGTAACAAACAGTGTCGGAAATTTTGATACTGTAATTAACAACAACATTAAACTACTTTGTGCAATCAGGCCATTCGTCATTACACCACACCAGCGCAGCAACGGCATTAAATCAGACGCCAAGCATTCACTCAAATTAATCTCCTTTTGTCACCGCACAAGCATCACCATAATCTCATTTACGTCTTCATCAACAGCAGCGCGTGAAATTTAGCCGCAAATGTTGCTGCACGTTAATGAGCTGTAGCTTCCTGCTGCTCATCGCCAACGCTCCCTTTTTCCGTAGCGATAGCTTTAACTACAGTCGTTCCTGTCAATATCAAGTGCCTAGCTCAACCCCCTGCTCAGTAAGCAGAACTGCCGTTTGATACAGTATCACTGGAAACTAAAACCATTCAAAGGTAAGACGTGAATTACATCATTCGCTTCCAGGTAGTCGGCCGCATTGCTATCTTTAAATCCCTTTTCATTACCCAATACATCAGACAAGTTTAAACTATGCTGGGAAGTCACTGCCGGACCCTTGCTTCTTCCTTCTTCCTCCCGGTGCCGCTCTGATGCCGTCGAGGATAAAGACAACACCTCGCATGCGGAAGCGAAAGGCTGCTCACCCGTACCGGAAATGAGCCAAAAATTACCACCAATAGTGAGACCACAGCTTCCCATCGTGCCCAAAACTTTAGTGGCTACCCCTCCCTGGGATTACTTTGCGTCTTACGGTGAACGGGCCTGCCAGGTGATGTCGGTGCCACACAATCCCCGGGGTGACACGGGGGGACGTTTTCTTGCGTCTTTCCCACGTCTTTGTTGGGGCCTCGTGCAACACGGGTCGGAGCAGTGCAGAAGTGTAGCATCATTAAATATAAACCTAAAAGACGGAAGAATAATTACGATATGATTACAATTTACATAAATTATGAGCGAACGTTTGCGAGCGAACTGTTGTTGTTGGTGGTGTGGTGGTGGAGATGGTTGTTCGCGGTGGCAGCTTCATTGCGCCCTGGCTGGCAGTAGTACTTCTCGCTGGCACAAGTGTTTCAGCGGTGGGTGGTAAAGCGTTGCTAGTGTTGCTTTACGGCAAGCAAATAGTGATGCTCGCTTTTCCTGAGGTGTGGTTTGAGTTAAGGTTATGGGAAAAGGCTGTGGTGTGGTTTTGCTACGATGAAGTGTGGTCGTGCTTGTCATTATTTCGTTTGCGTTAAAGTAAGCTTGTGGCTAGACGAAACAAATTATTGAGTCGAATGTTTCAAATTATACATTGGCAATACATTTTATTCGATTTCATGGTATTTTTTTTCTAAATAATATAATAATTATGGAATTTTATCAACAAAAAATATATCAAAATCACTTTTGCTATCACAATTGCATACATTTAGGCGTATAAATGCTTCCGCTGTCTGCGCAGCGAAACCGAAGTTATAATTTTTTTTTTAAATTCCCAAATTTGCCTACAGACCTGTAGATAAAACAGACGCTTCACACGTATGTATCTGCTTTACTAAATTCTAAGTATCACTCTAAATTGCCTAAATTGTGCTACCATGCTTTATTTGGCTACATTCTTGTTTGCGTAAGCTACCAAGCGTTTTTGCACGTTTTTCTAGGCCTATACACACCTTAAACATCTTTACCTGATCAAAAGCAAACGATTTCATAAGCATGGGATTTGTTTAGCCCTCTTCTTTCTCTAGTGTACCAGCACCACAAACATCACATTTTACGCTGGCAAGCAATTTACACCAGAAAAAGAGACACAAGCTAAGGAAACATGCGTACGGCCCCGGTGATGATTTCGGGCGCACCGAACCGCAATTTATTTACCGTACGTTCGCCTCCACATAACGCAAACATCTAAACACACTTGAGCTCAGGAAACAGGAAATCTACCGAATCAAAGCCTCGTACGCTCTCCATCATGGGCTGAGCGGTTGCACTTGAACTGCTCTTCAAAAAGTCCAAATGTTAATATAACTGTGTGTGTACTTCGTTCCTTTCCCTTCTAGGTCCCGCAAAACACCACATTCGCTGGAACATGTGAAATCACAAAACTTTCCCACCCCTCGAAACGAGCATTATGTGGAAGTGAGTGTGGGCATGTGTGTATGTTAAAAATGTCATGCTCCATATCGTGGCCTCTTTCCCGTTTTCACAAACACAGTCGGAAAAGTCACCGAAAGTGTGAGTTGTCAAACATTGTCGTGAGACGAGGAAAGTTTTTGGCCTCGAAAATAGGTTGACAATTTCGGCTGATCGTAAAGGTGGTACTTGGAATGGAATTGAGCCATTTGGAAATTTCTGAGGATAGAAAAGATATCGAGAAGAATGAGTGAGAGAGAGATAGTGCAACATCAATTTCAAAGGATCATTTCCAGTGCCGAATTTGCTCAGCTTTACAATCCCTAGGAAGGGCTAGGTGACAGGAAATAAGCAAATCAGGCAGCAGCAAGTGAGCACAAAAGTTAGTCCACCCTGCGTACAGGGTTTGGGGGGAGGAAAGTGTCTCCCTTGTAGACCGCGCTTAAAGGGCCCGAGGGTTTGTCCCGAGCTTTACCTGGAAATGGAATCCCGACGTTCATCGCCCAAACCACGCGAACGAAGCGCATGGACAGCAAATGGAACAATGAGTAGCACACGTAAAAGGGCACCGGAAACAACCGACCGGAAGAAGGGGAGACGAATCGGGCCGAATGTTTGCTTTCTATCACACCTTTCGCTTTGGGATAGGGGTCGGGAATGAAAACAACAACACACACACACACACAAAATGGTACCCGGCCCGGTGATTAGGGACGGGATGTTGGACGTAGACCCGATAAACGAGCGTGTGAAAGGAACAGCTTCTTTGCAAACGCTTTCCCTCCCTACAAACGCCACGAATGCCATTTTGCGTGGTGCTGTTATGAGTTGCAACAGCAGCAGCAGCAGCAGCAGAAGAATCTTTCTATTTTTATCCCTCCGTGCCGGTACCGTTTGCTTTGGGCTTTTGACTTTAGCATCAGTTTGTCTTTCTTTGTTCTTCCTCGTTTGCTCGTATGCAAGGACGCCCGGTTCGCTCTTTCTCTCTTTGCTTTATTAAGTTCATTTCCGGATGCTCGTTATTTTTCTGCTTATTTTTCGGTTTCTCGTACTCGCCCGTTCGTGGAACATCTTCGCTTGTAGCCATCATTGGCATCATCTGCAGCAGCAGGATCATCATGAGAATCATCATCATCTGGCAGTGAGTTGTTAGTGGGCACACTCATCAGATAGGGTGTTTTATTTGGCACTTTATATGTAGATGCTCCATAGCAGCAACAGCTGACAAACGTAGAGAGAGAGAGAGCCCGAGAGAAAGAGAACGTTCTCTTTGGTTTGCAATCGCTCGTTCGTATTCGAAGAAATTCCCTCAGCAACGGCTGGTAGCTACACATATCTAAACTGCTCCTCTCGTGCGAAGGAGAAACTCGATGAAACTGTTTTAGAAAAAGCTCTACTTATCGTTGGTCCAACTGGTACTCACTAGCACTCAGTCTTTTTCTTTCAGGAATGGTGGCTTACTCCGTTATTTCAAATAAAATTAATCAATCTTTTGAAGTATTTTTCGTTTAAATTTCGATTGTTATCAATATTAATCTTTAAAGCTAGATTTAAGAAGATTTTGTGCTGTGGATTGCATACTTTTAGGCTGTGCGATACCATGAGTGTCTGGTTTATTATAGTAGAGCTTTCATAAAAAGAAACATGAAACATAACTTTAACGAAATGAAACGAAATACATTCTTCTATGCATACAGTAATGTTCAAAAATAGTTTCTTTGCTTAATTTGCATCTTACTCGTACCTTTTTGCTCATAGCTATACGCCTAACAGTATGCAATCTATTTTGGGTTTTAAAAACATTTTTTGGAATCAATGAAGCCAATGAGCTGCTCAAAAAAGCATGTTGCATACTTTCTGGCGCTATATATTTTCGAAACCGATGATACAAGGTTTCACGATTTATTGGTTAGTTGCCATATTTGTTTGTGTTCGCCTCACAATTTATTAATCGTTTCCTATGGATTTTTTGCGCCTTCCCACGATTTATTGGTATCGTTCCATATCGAACCAAAAACAATGGAAAACGCCCCAAAAATTGTAGGAATAAACCAAAAAATAGGCAAAATAGGATAGGCAACCAAAAATTTCCAGGAGACAACCAAAAACCCTTGGCAAACCCAACAAAAGTAGGGTGCATACTGTCAGGCGCAAGTGTGCCCTCTCGTAAATGAAAGCATTTAAAGGGAATTTGAACAAAATAACATTATTTTTGTCGTAAAACTGAACTGTACTCATAATAATACGAATTCATTCAACATTTGCAACGTAATTCTTTTTTCATTTTCTAAAAAAAAATCAAACATCATAAATGTCGTCTACTGCTCATTAAAACTAATACTAACATTTTCCCATCATTTTCCATCCCACGGTTGCTTATTACAGGTAAATTGCAAACCAGTGTTCACCTGCGTGTGTGTAATGAACTCCGTTAAAACGAACATTGACTTCAATTGCTAGACTTTCTCCGGGAGCACACCCTTTCCAAATGGCGGGAGGAAAAAACCCCTACCAACCCCACCTCGCTCCAAGAAACAATGAACCCAATGTGATGGATCGCATGTCGGTACGAAGAAGCCATCGCGAACCGTGCCTACACCGTGCCTAATTTATGCACATTTTCCAAACGCCAAAAGCGTGATTATAATAGAGCGTGCTGCACGAAACTTTCCATCGTGCGTGATGGAAGTTTCACGTTTCATCGCAGTAAAGGTGTTTTACTTTTTTGTTTTCTATTAATTCCCCTTCTGTGCCTCAGTGCTAAATCAACTTTTGCACAGCTGAGATGGTGTAAGATATGAACGGAGAGTCTCGCCAGTACGATAGCTTTCTAGCAGGAACCGGTAAGGTTTGGTCAAACATTGTGCCCTGTGCTCGAAGTGATTTACGAGACGCATTAAAATGTGCGATTGTATCTTGCCATTTCGACAGGCCCAGGTGTTGCACAACTAACCAGCCTTAACAATCGATAACAACTTTTGCTTTTAAAGCTTACCCGGCCACATCTCGTTCACAAACGCAAACACTGTTTGGTATCGGTAAAAAGTTTTCCAAAAAACAATACAATTTCCAGTGGGCGTTTTCTATCCCTTTTCCCGCTTTGTTTGCCTTCGGATGAGCCACGTGCTGTGTGGATGGTTTCGAAAGCTGCACCACACCCACAATCGCTCCAGATAGTGGCAGATCGATGGATTGGGGTGAAATTAATTAAAACTTATGATAACGCTTTTTCACCTCCGCAAACGTTTCCGAAAAACGCTCGCTTGGGACGGTGGTACGGTCACAGGGAATCGTACCATCGTGAGCGATAATTTCCCTCCCCGTCTCGGAACAACAAACCGCCTAACCGAACGCATTAGCGATCCCATGCGCTCATACATCTTTGATGGAAGTAATCAAACCATTCAAACAATAAGCCTTCACATTTCTTTCCCATGGCTTTCGTTTCTACACGAAGGCATGATTGGCAGCAGGGGCGTGAAGGTAAGGCGACGACCGCTGTTAGTCTTACCAATAGAGTGCCCTTTAAGCCCATTCGAAGAACGCAAATAACAACACTCGTTTCCCACTCTCCGTTCCAAGAGCAGGGCCCCTTTATTAACACGACACGAGCCTGGCTTTTGTGTTTGATCGTTCTAGTGCGTTTCCATGCTACCTTTTTGCTACAGAGTGAACTGATTTATTCACGCAAATAAACATGGTAACTAGCTATGGTGGGTAGTCGTATCATGCGAACAGTACTGGTGGATGGTGGAAGCAAACGGAAGCGTGGTACAATTAGAACGCATTAAAGCGCTTTTATCAGGGAAATTAAATGCAATATTTCTCTACAAATGGATTGCACTTCATCAAATTGTTCTGGTGAGCTAATTAATAAATGATTCAAAAGGCTTTGAAAAGAAGGAGAAACCGATTTGAGAAGGCAAAATGCAACGTAATTTTAAAAAATAGAACAAACATGATATGAAACATTCAATACCCGTGGTTGCCCGAAAACGCCTAAAAGTATGCAAATAAAATGAAAGACTCTAGATTCGTTGCTACGAAGCGTTTTTCATACAATTTAACGGACTCATTCTTTTCGATTCTTTATTTGTAGTCCTTTACGACCTCGATTTTGAATTTATTTTATTTTTTAACCTTCCTAGACCTTCCAAAAACCCTGCTTAAAGCAATCGATTCGCTATCAATTATTCGTGTAATCGATCAATTTGCTTTGCCTCTAGCAGAATCGCTTATTTGTTTGTTTAATTTTAAAGCGCACCCAAAAACTCTTATTCAATTATACCTTCCGGTTCCTTCTCAGGTAAAACACTTGAACACTTGGTGGAGCAAAAAAAAACTGGGACACACGTACCTTCTTTCTTTGCAATTTTCCACTTTTACCTTCTCCAGTCCCTGAGCGAGCAAATGAAATTAGCGATCTTTTCTTCAGCAGGACCGCAGCCTTCTGCCGATTCAACCTTACATGGTGATCTCCCCTTTTATTTTTTTTGAGCCCATCCCCTTTATCTCCCTTGAGAACCGTTGTTTGTCGGTTCGTTTGTAGCAGTAACATCGTTAAAATCCCTCCCAAACGTAATTTATTAGCGAACCCAAAAGGCGCGGGGCCTAACGTAGGCAAAGACCGAACCCCACCGATGCTGTGGTTTGCAGCACCGGTCTGCATCTGACTGTGCGTCCTTCCCCGTGGCTTTAAATCCCGCAGCGTACCAACAAATTCCGCGCGTCCACATCCCGAGGGCTGGCATCGCTTTTTTGCTCTTGATTTTCTCATCATTATCATTGGAATGCAAGAAAATGCGGCATAGTTGAGAAGCGCCGACAAACAGGCCACTGGCATCCATCTCGGGGGGAATGGGAAGCAAGCATTCATTTGCGAAGGATTTTAAAACGCTTGATCCGTTTGTTCTCTCGTGGCGGAGGGTGAACTTTGACGTGGGGAGAACGGTTTGCTTTTGAATGTTGGGAAACACCAAAAATCCTCACAGAGGGCAACGGTTCGACGGTAATTGTGCTTCCTCGCATTGGAAACGAACACAAACGCTCCTCCTTGGTCCACGGTATAGAATTTTGTTTTCCTCTTGCGGGAGATTTCCATAGCGATGAGCAATTTCTTTGTGAAAATCAAGGAATGTCTGGAGAGATGGAAAATGCATTTGGGGAAGAAAAAATCGGTCATTCTTCTTTGTTGGATTACCATCTGATAGATGTTTGCAAGGAAGCATGCAAGCGAATTTACATAGCGAAATGGGAAAAAAGGTCAAAGGGCACCATTTAATAGCGCCTACAAGTATGCAATGGTGAGGATAATCGTTCCTAATAACGGTTATTTAAATATATTATTTTATTACATCGAATTAAACAGTAGAAAAGCGTAGCTA
Organism: Anopheles gambiae; assembly: GCF_943734735.2. Taxonomy (NCBI): domain Eukaryota; kingdom Metazoa; phylum Arthropoda; class Insecta; order Diptera; family Culicidae; genus Anopheles; species Anopheles gambiae. The sequence goes on along the minus strand of NC_064602.1, from coordinate 30,981,559 downwards.
TAGTAGACTCAAACAGTAGACATTTTATTAAAAAAACTATAAAGAACACGACGAAAGCAACCATTCCAACATACATGTGACATATACAATGCAACTCACTCACAACATTCGCTCCATTTCACGTATCATATACTGCTCAAAAGCTAATAAAATTACAACTTCATCTCCTTCCTCTCCGTCCACTCCTACAAAGCGAATGCACAACGAAAGAACAAATTACTTCCATCACGCGTATCGAAAAAGGGGTTTAATTCACAAAACGATACCCCACGCTACCAACCGTTCGCCTCTGCTCCTACGCCAATCCATTTGTTACGGCTTTTCGATTTCATTTCCGATTCGTACCGTGCACCTTTCTTCATTTATTTCCTCGGACTTTTTTTCCTGTGCGTGTGCCCCCCCCCAATTTTGGGCGAGGATCGATAACGTCGAAATAAATGATTGGAGCTGGAAAAAGAAAATCCCCTCTTTCCACACCGAAAACCTAATTGGGTGTTGTTCCGGCCAATTGGCTCGGGCGCGGAATCTCGAGATGTGTTGGTAAGTCGCTTTCGCCGCGCCACGGTAAAGCTTTCCATTATCTGTGGCGTGTGGGCGAGTTGTGTGGGATGGAAAATCCTAATCGAAGCGGTGGCACACTTTTTGTAAGTTGTAATGTTGGGCCATGTTTTCGTTGTGATTGGTTTTTTTCTTTTCACTTTCTCTCTATTTGCGCTCGTGTTACAATTGGTTCGGTTTGACCAGAATGGCAAACCGTTGCTTGATTGCCATTCGGTGCATGTACGGGAAGATTTGCACTGTGCAAGTGCATCGATCCTGCAGGGATTTCGCTTCCCATAACGGATCCCACGTGCAAGTGCAATCTATTTACGAACCGTTGGCAAAACTAATTCACTCAGACTTTAGCCGTCCCTCAGAGATTCAAGTTTCTTTTCCCTCCCTCGGATCGCTTTTTTCAACAACAACAGCAACAACAGGTTGAAGACATTTTCCTTTTCGGATAAAAACCCCTTTCCCATTGCAGCGAAACCCCTTCCACAGTTATCGCATCATTTCTTTCCATCGTGCCGTGTTTTATCGTGCGCCTTTCTTCTGCCCCGGAGTTTTAATGTGATTAAACAAGAGGGCACCCTTCCGGTGGGTGCGCATTTCTTTCTGGGAGACACCACCACACAGAAGCAGGTCGACGAGCGGAACATTGGTTGAAGATTAAGATGGAGCGCCCTAAAGTAGGAGGGAAGAAAGTGTGGAAAACGAAATGTTTCTCAATTTTCTGTCCTCTCGTTCGCTTGCGATAAGTTGAATGAACTTAATTTGTCTCATCCGCAATTATGGTTTTAGCTCACCGCCTGCTTGCGCTTCGATCTGTGAAGAGTGCCGAAACGAAACGTTATCGTACTTTGGTTCGATGCTTACGTACGACGAAACATCGCAGAGCAATAAGCACCAGGAGCACGGTGAGGATTTAATTAGCACCTTCGTCCGTTAGTATCCTTCTAGGTGTTCTGTTGGACGATGCGAACGGCAGATAGTGACAGAAAGCAGAACGTAATTGCTGCCGATCGTATTGTAGCAAATATTTGCAGCAATTGTGTTCGGACTGGTATTTAAAAGGAATGTGTATAACCAACTCGTAGTTCAAATTATGGCGTCATTATAAATCTCGCTTCCTTGCGCGCCTAAATGTATGCATTCAAGCTTAAACAATTTTCAAATACTTGCTGGTACATTTTAGAAACCCGTTTTTCATATGGTTTATTTTTATTTCATGCATAAAATGTAAATATAAAATTCAGTAGTGAATCAATATGACTTGGCTGCATCATCTGATCAAAAAACGTAAAACATAAGTTCACATTGCATACTTCTAGGCGTTCTGGTTAGCGATGAGTTGAAATGAAGTATATTTATTTACATAGCATACTTTTAGGCGGTAAATAAAACGGATAGCAAATTCAAAGAAATTGCATTAGTAATCTAAAGAATAAAACATAAACTTAACCTTTTTGAAGCAAAAAAAATCGTTACTAACCGCTCTACTTACCACCAGTGCCTCGTAGAACGAACAAATCACAGCATTACACCCCCCCCCCCCCCCCGAAAGCGTTGGCTCCATTTCATCGCACACAACCTTGGCCAGTATCGACGGGAACGTTGCTTTTATGAAGCCCTTTGGAAAGTTTTACGATCCAACCCTACTGTTACCACAGTCAGGGTGGGGTTCATTTTCCTGCAAATCAAACCATAACGATACCCCGACGAGCTTTGGCGTGCCAATCCCCTGCACTAAAGCTAATCGGAGCACAACCACCAACCAAGTACCACCCTTTTATTCCTGTTTTTTTACAACACTAAGCTAAAGTCTAAAAATGAAGTTAAACATGGAAGCGGTTCCTTTCCATGATGTAAAACTATAAACTTACCCTTCGCATAAAACCGTCCTGCCAGTGCCCTTGGTCGGTAGATGGATGGCTGTTTTTGGCCCCCGCCAAAAAAAGGCTACCAACTGTGACTTTCGACGTATGCGTGTGTGTGTGTGTGTGTCGTGATAATGGTGAAAGTTTTATTTCATGCTGCATGCAAGCGCACCAACACACACCCTCTTACCCAAAGCTCTGCTGGCCATGATCAGCCGCAGCATGCTCGATCCCGTCTGCACACTGGACAAGTGAACTCCAACTGGCAAAGTGGTGAGAAGTTTAAAGCACCATAAATGATCCCGGTTTTACGATCCCGAGGAAATGTCAATTACGAGCACCCGGACGAGGGGGTGCTTTAACAGGAACGCATGCAGAACCCATTCGCTGCAGAAGACTGTTCGGCATGGTGAGACTGTTCGGCGGCACAGACTTTACGACCACAGAGCAAATTATTAACACGCTCTCATTGCTTGCCCGACGGCAAATAGAGTTGGTTCTAGTTCTGGGTACAATAACGCTTGCCTGTTGCTTTCATAAAGTTGATTCGATTCTTTTATTTTCTATTTTCATCGTGAAAAAAACGTGTTTGCAAAGCACTGCTTGAGATTTGGAAAGAACACTGAAGTAATACAGTACACAGCAATAAAACGAAAATAATAATAAAACAAAAGTTCAACTATACATAACAATAAATTGCACCGTTACTGTTAACATGTTTGTGGCTTGGCTTCCCACACAAACACTACTCAGCAATCCTTCGAGTTCGTTGCCACCGGACGTAAGCCACCATTCGCATCGCAATACTAAGGTAGATATGGTTTTGTCAACATTGCAGTCCTCCTAGCCACCTAATTTGTTATCAATTTGCTCCCCAAAATCCCCACCATCTTGCCAGCAGTGCATCGCGTTTACTTCGGTGCATCATCCTCGATCAGCTTGGAGTGTACGTCCATCAGACCCTGTGTGTGTATGTATTTGGGGGGGAAGAAATGACATCAAAGAGAATTAGCACCAAACCACAGCAGCACATGCACCATATCGCGTCGGACCTCGTACACCTTCATCTTCTTTCGGGACCCGGTTGGGTTTGCTTCATTGGCAGAAGGCAAAATGTGCACCGAAAGGTGCCATTGGAGCAACAAAGCATGAACTAGTGAGGGAACAAAACTATCTTTCAGCATCATTGGATAGAACACGACCTCTCTACGGGGCGGAGATTTAGCCAACGGGAGAGCTAGAGGGAGAACTAGTCGAGAGATTCAATTGCGCAGCGTTGCCTGCTCAAGCCCGTCGGCAGATAGTTTGTAGCAATCCTAGACGCACCGAGGAATACACGTGGTGGGGACAATCGGGGATAAAGAATGAAAGAACAAAAAGATAAAGATAAGAAAACAATGTGCAAATTTGCTGCAGCCGGGTTGTTTGCGGTGCATAAAAAACCCAACACACACACACGTGTGCGTCGTGTTCAAAACCATAATGTTGTCCCTCCCTTCCCTGGGGGGCAGTTCCACCTTCAACCTTGGTTAGCCACACGTGAACCGACCACAAACAGCACAAACTAATTTATGAGAGGGATGGGAGAGACAGGACCGATTTCCGAAACGATTCCGATGTTTTTGTACTGATGGTGGAGAGCCCCATGTGTACCTCCAATGCAGAAAAATATATGTTTTTTTCACCCATGTCCAATCTTAATGCATAAATGTACTGTCCAAACGATAGGGAAGCAAGAATGTGACACATTCATGATGAATGTGTTTGTCTGGTCGAGTTGATCAGTCTCACGTTCTATCACCTTCAAACCTTCAATGTTCTGTCACACATGAGTACCTACAAAACAATAGAGAAACGACGATCGAAGCATTTTGCATGCTGTTTCAAAAGAATATTCGATTATATTTCACTCCTCCCAGTAGACGGACACACGTAGAAAAAAATACTGTTCTTTTGCAGGGGTTTTTTGTATATGCGGCATCATTCGTCGGTCGGCTCATTGCGCTCTTACTTAAGCTTTCGTACGTCCGCCGAGTCCTCCTCGATCAACTTGTGGTGCACATTGCTTAGGGCCTGGAAAGTGACGACGACCAAGTGCCGGCACACGTGTGAAGGGAAAATGAACCGAATTAGTGCACCGAATTGGGGGGAGGGTTGAATGTAGACCCAAATTCAAAAGGTAGCCATCACCAATGATTTGTTAAGCACTTATGGTCTAACTACCAATGTAAACCAAATCCAAATGGGATTGTAAAAGTGCTATTTTAAAAAGATAATGTACATTATAACAATCAAGTTATATGTTTCAAATAACTACTTGAAGAAATTGTTGAAAACAATGTTATATTATCAATTAAAAATAACCACAACCAGAGAAGAAGAAGAAGAAAAGCCTTAACCAAATCCTATTTAATCCTGTATGTCCAAATGTAATAAAGCTTGCTATGTACAGCGTTTGTCTTTGGAAATGTTGAAACCACAACCGTTTTACCAACCAACCACCTTCTACCCAACATTTCCCATCGCCAAAAAACACTTACCTTGAAATACTTGACCGTTTTCACCCGCAGCTCGAGCGTCGCGTCCTCGTCGCAGATCATGATCGTGTGCGGATGCTGCTGGAACGCGCTGACCGTCCACATATGGTTCACGCCCTCCTCGATCGCCTTGTACAGGGCGAACGCTTTGTGCGACCCCAGTATCATGATCATCACCTCGCGCGCATCCATCACCGTCGCCACGCCGACCGTCAGCGCCTGCTTCGGCACCTTGCTAATGTCGTTCCCAAAGAAGCGCGCATTCGCCTCCAGTGTGTCCTGCGCGAGCGTTTTCACGCGCGTCCTCGACGCCAGCGACGATCCCGGCTCGTTAAACGCAATGTGCCCGTCCGGTCCGATGCCACCGATGAACAGCTCAATCCCACCCGCCGCCCGAATCTTCTCCTCGAACGCATCGCACTCCGCCACCAGATCGGGCGCATTACCGTCGAGGATGTGCACGTTTTCCGGATCGATGTCGATGTGTTTGAAAAAGTTGTGCCACATAAAGTAATGGTAGCTTTCCGGGTGGTCCCGCGGCAAATCCACGTACTCGTCCATGTTGAACGTTTTCACGTACTTGAACGAGATGCGCCCCTGCTGGTGGAACTTGATCAGGTGCCGGTACATGCCGAGCGGGGTCGAGCCGGTCGGCAGGCCGAGCGTAAAGTACCGATCCGGGCCGGGCTTGAAGTCGTTGATGCGCTTCATCACGTACTTGGCCGACCATTCGCCGACGTACTCGGCCGTGTCGAGGATGATTAGACGCATCTTGCAATGGGCTGAAAATAGGGGAAAGGAGAGAAAGAAATGAAGCAACAACAACAACAAAAACCGCATGATTAGTTGGCAGGAAACATGGGGAACCATGCTCAAGTGTATTGATTGCGTGCGGCTAAAAGGCCAGCAGTTCGATCCAGTATCGCGTATCGGTTTCATCCCTTCTGAGATACATGCCCACAGGCACACAAACACACACACACACATACGGCGTAAGTGAAATATAATGACATTAGTTCCGGCGGCGATGCCCCCAAAGCAACTGCCACACGCGTTACTGTCCCGCGTGGATGCGAGGGGGCGTGGGTGGCGGAGGGCTAAATCCGGCACAAAGTTTATTAAGATTGATGACTACAGTTCGGGGCGGTTCGGTTCGCTTCACTCCCGAAGGACATTGGTTCTGGGGATGTGATTTGAATTGATATTCATGTGTACGCGCGACGCCCGTACGCAACAGCAGGCCACAAACGCAGAGACGGAGAGTGTCTCTTCGCACGGAATTCAATTAGGCGTGTGTGTGTGTGCGTACGCCATCGAACGTCAATTTAGCCACTGTTTGTGGCACCAATTTTCGGGACCTAGTTTTTGCTTTTTTTCGGATACACTAGGGTCACGGACACGACACGCAACAAACGGCGCTAATAAACAGTACGGCGTTGCGCGTTCTGGGAATACAGCCTGCTTTGGTGTGGGTCTACTGGTTTGTAATGGAACAAAATTTGAAAGCAACGACACATACACACACACACACAGTGGGCTTTGCAAATGAAGTTACGATTTGCACTCTGCACTCGATACAGTTCCAACCGCAGCCTCAGGACACCACCAACTGACCGAATGAGCTTGCAGCTCGCGCAAACCCACCACGCTACGCAACTGTTTGGCCGTATACCGAATTCGGGTCAATGTTATCATAGTTTTGCTCGACTGCGCACCATTTTTTTTTTCAACCCCCACCTTTGTGTACGGACCGCGAAACGCACCCTTGCTGGCGAACTGGTTTGTGGCTTTAAGCACCCCGCAAAAGCGAAGACGAAACGACTCCACACACGCGCACACGCGGCTCAAAGGATGGACACGCTACAGCCGACTGACCGTGTGCGTGAAGATCGCGGCCCGTTTTATGGACTGTCAGGGTGAGCAGAGTCTCACAGCAATTACAAAGCAGCACCCGAGCCGATACCACTTGATGCACTTGTCGTAAGGCGCGGCGGAAGGCAGCCTGCTCGGAAGCGCGAAATTAAACGCGAAGGACAAAACGAACTGCTGCTCGGGGTTGACCTACTCCCAGCGCTATGCTTCGGGCTTCTTATCAGCTTCCAAAGGGACTGTATTTGTAGGTCAAATCCGATTTGTTGTTATCAAACGGACTGATTCCGAATACTTCGACTGAAAAAGGGCTGCAATGGGTGATTCTGGCAATGGATCCTTCTTCCAGCGCATTCCAGCGGATGAATTATTCATGCTGTCGCTGCTCGGGAAGAGATAACACACAATCAGTGTGATAAAAATACATTCGTTCCAAGCACACTCTGTCTTGCTTCCCCAAATTGCGTTAGCGTTAGCACAACTTGCCTTTACTGCGAATCGTACGGCAACTCCATTTCGCACGCTTCCATCCAAGGCGACTTTGTTTGACCTTGAAATTAAAGACGCCACCGTTGCCCCCAAAACGAGCGGCACGCATTGTTTCGCCACCATTTACATCCATTTGCCTTCCGTGCGGTGCAGCATGCCTGCATTCGTGTTTCTTCCGCCAATGAGCCATACCGTGCAATGTAAACAACGCAACAACAACAACAGCTGGTGGTGGTTCGGGTTACAGCGCAAAACAACCAACGATCCGGTGCAGCCGGTCAATGACCCCTCAATGATTGAAAGGGGAAGCTTCCTAATGGTTGCGAAGGAAGATTGTTTGGCATGCGGGGCGAGCGATTTTTTGCGGATTATATCACCAAAACCTACAACCTTATCAAGCGGATTAGCTTCTTCGGCGTCTGATAAGAGCTAAAATTATTGTCTAAAACTTGTGTAGAATGCGTTTTTATCGCTACTTACCGGAACGTTTACTTATCACCAACAATAAACACTGAACAACGAACCAAACTGACAGCGACTGGAAGAAGCAATCGCCCGTACGAGCTTATCGGACACCAGCAAACAGGCTCACAGTGAAGGCACTTTTTCTCTTATAAAGAAAATACTTAACAAGATGATACACGAAAAAAACTTTCTTGAGTATATTCGGGATGCATTTAGTTGCGATTTGGACTAGCTTTTTCCTTTCTTTTTGTTAATTAAAGGATTTAAAAGGGGTGCATTCGATTGTTTACATTCGGCGTTTTGACACGATCTGAATGTAGCCTGCATTGGTGTTGGTGAGATCGTGTCAAATTCCCGAGACGTCAGCGTTCCAAATTTGAATCGACAGTTAAAAGAAGTAAAATAAAATCAAGCAATAATAAGTCGTTTTACGAGTATAATTAATATTAATACTATTATTTCATACAACACGCACGTTAAATCATGCATGAATTGCAAAATAAACAACATTTTTTGTAATATCGTCCTTTATTTCTACTTCTACCGTCTCCGTTCCTTATCGGCTATGATGCGCTGTACTTATTATTTGGTAAGTTTTTTGTAATCCTTGCGACCGCGGCAAAGAAACGATCCGAGCTGCCCGAGAAAGCCGCCCAGCTTGAACACCGACCCGAGCAGTATTAAAATACCTCCGACGAGGTATATCGTTACGATGGTGTTCTCCTCCGGCATACGGCAGCGTGAAACAGTGTACTCTTTCAGTGATATGCGTGCCTGCAAATAACAAAAAAATGTACCAATTAAGTGCATAAAATGAAAAAAAGAATCCCACCAATACTCACCAACATAAAGCTGGGATTGTTTTTGTTGCGCCAGCTGAACGACGGCAGCGTGTACTCTTCGATCTTGAGCCGATTCTGCACCATATGGCAGTAGTGGTGCGAATGGCCACTGAACGCAAGCCGTGGATTGAGCAGATCCCCAATCAGATCCGTCGACTCCTTCGACAGCACTTCCCACCGCTCCCGGTACAGGTCCACCTCGGGCGAATCGTGCTCCTGGCACTCCTTGTCCGACTCGCGGTACATCGGGAAGTGCTGCAGCACGATCGGCCGGCTGTACTCCTCCAGCTTGGCCACATCCTTGCACTGCCCGATGCCTTTCCCGCACTTGAAGATTGTCTCGATCGACTTCAGCTCCCTCTCCGCCTTCTCGCACAGATAGCACCCGTCGCCCTCCATGGCGATCGAGTTAATCGCCACAAAATGAACCCCCCGCATGCTGATCAGCGATACGCCCGTATTGTTGAACTTTTCCCCGAACCGTTGCACCAGATTGGGGCGCGTGGCGTAGTGGAAGCCTATGTCATGATTGCCCACGATGCTGTGCAACGCGACGCCGCGCGGAGTGTGAAATAGCTTGCGGAACCGGTCGACGTAGATGTCGAACTCTTTCTGATTCACCCAGTTGCCTTCGTCGAACACATCCCCGAGGATGAAGATGGCTTCCGGCTGGAAGAGCGTGATGGCCGACTGGAACGCTCGGTGCATTTGCCACTCACGGCGCAGCTTGTCGAACCAGTGGCCCCGCACCGGACCGAGCAGGTGCGTGTCGGCCAGCAGCATCACGCTCACGGGCTCGAGCCCATTCACCGCGACAGGCTTGGAAGGCCATTGACACTGAAATGGGAAGCGAATGAGGTTTAGATCGTGCGCTAATCCGCCCTACTAATCTTCACACTTGAGCGAGAACGCACTTTTAACAGCACAACGTAGTAAACAACAAACTCATTAAACACAACCAACGAAACAATGCTAAGCAGCAGCCGGAAGAAGAGCGTTTTCAGCTTCATGTTGGCTATATGAAGCTGGTTGACGGTTGTGCTTCCTTGTAGAATACAGTCAACATTTGGGAATCATATGTTTTGCGTTAAAATAGCAATGAAAAACACAGAATGCTTGGAGAACTTTGTAGGAAGAGGAATTCTGCACCATCGATCGATTTGTTATGATAAACAAAACAGCAAACTGACAGCTGTGTCGGATAAAAAAATGTCACTCTCGACGAAACTGTCGGAACATGTGGGATTCAAAAAAAGCGTTTAAATTTTATCGTATTTAAAGAAAATCAAAGAGTTTTTGCACGTGTACTGTTAGATAATTGTTTTTAGTATAACAAATCGGTTAAAACGTTGTTAATTATCCATAAATATTTGTTTTATTTCTATCTGCTTGCTTGAAGGTATGTTTAAAATGTTCGTTAAAAAGGGCTGTTTTTAAAAAACGTGGATTTGAAAGAAGTTATTGAAAAAATAATGAAAACTCCTTATCGTGTCATATTAGAACGTGTTTCTCTAAATTTTGATGAATTACAACCTATTTTTCCTTGTTTTTTCTACATTTATTTCGCCATTCCGTCGAACGTTCAAATTCAATCCAAAAGGCCTTTTACACTACCCATTTCCTCTACATACCTTGGCATGCGAAGCGTTCGTTCAAAACCAAACTCAACGAAGCCCTTTTTTGACGTTTCCCTTTTCCCGGACCGTCGTTCGGCCGTTTGGGAGATTTATTTATTTTTTCAATATTTTTCTAGCAACCGAAGCGAACGGACGTGCGCGTCTGCGGTCCGTCGGTCCCTACACAACGCCAAACACAGTTTTGTTTTCAGTTCCGCAGCAGTTCAGCACGGGCAGCAAATGTTGAGCTGCTGAAGCAGTGTTTTGTGTGTTCCAGTGTTCCTTTCCTGACAACGACGGTGCTTGTAAGTGTTGTGAAATAAGCGCACAGCGCTGGTGTTAAATTGCCCAAAAGCAATCTCGTTTCGTTTTCCCTCCCCTTACACTGCCCGGGGTGAAGCCATTTTCCAGTGGACGTTCTAATACACATGCACAAGCTGCCGATGCTGCTGCTGCTGCTTATATGCTCGAACTTATGCTTCGAAACCTTCACGCACGTGCAGAGGTGGTGTTGGAGAAATATGCTGTCGGTCGTGTGATACACATATTGTGCTCGATTGTGGTGTTTCGGTGCGAGCTGTGTAAATATTTTCAACGCAGACAGTCGGAGACAAGCTTCAGCACGGCAACTTGTCTTAAATCGAAAAGAAAAAAAACTCTAGAAAAAGGACCAAAAGGGCAAAATAATCGTAAAGAAGGCCTTTAACTAGTTTTGCTTCCACTGTGGCAGTGCGCGTACAATCGGTGTTGGGTGTATGTTTTGCCGAAAGCAAATGCAGTGCTATTGATTTTGACCTCGCTGGTATTTTTTTTGGATTCCTTCCAACATTTCTTGCCATGAAAATGAGTTGAAAATGTGAAGTTTTTGGTAGAACGAAAATGAGAATATTATTCTCAGTGGAAAAGGAAGAGCGCTGCCTCACCTAATGGGAGATTGTGGGAAAGCAAGCGTCGTACATCAGCGCATCTTGACATCCTTGAACCCTGGACGAGAAGCAATCCAAGGAGCACAGTGGAATTGTGGAATTTTAATCATTTCATACCTTTCTTTACAGTATCGTTCTTCTAACAGTACCAATCGGATGTGATACGATAGAGAAAAGGAAAGAGAGAGAGAGAGTGAGTGTGTGTGCGTTCTTGTGATTCTGTGTATGCGTGTATGTCTCTGTGCATAGAGGTGCACGAGCAAGAGGAGGAAAGAAAAGGGAGAGCGTGTTTTGTGTGTTAGAAAAAAAATCCATAACAAGGTAGAATTTTCTCTAAAATCTATAGAAAATATTATAACGTGAGTGATTGTGGCGGGTGAAAATTCACCCAAGTGGCGAAAATAGTTTCTCCCGGTAGCTGTGCATGGGTGCTGCTGATTGAGTCATTCGGGAAAAGTGAGCAAGGAAAACTGCCGTAAAACACCTGAAAAATAAGGGTGGGTCCACCTTATTTTCCACACCTACTGATGAGCGAGTAATCTTTTTTCCATTCCTTCGGGGCGGCCCATGCGCCGGAAGAAAGGTGTGAAAAACCCGACCCGGCATTACGAAAAAAAGTGTCAAAAGTTGTTCCGCAAAGTGTGGTGTGGAAAGCTAACCCGTGACGGAAAACATCTCCGAAGAAATTGGAGGCAATGTGCGTGTGTGTGTCTAGGATGATTTGAATGTCGCTGGATATTTTTAGCGCGCATGGAGAAAACGGTGCTGCACCGTCGGCGGCCACACCAGTGCATGTGTTTGTGATGCACAGTTTCCGACGTTAGCGGACCACCGAAGAACGCCGAAGAACCACGAGAGAAAAAAAAAACGTTGAAAGCAACAGCCAGCAGAAGGAGACGTTTGAACGGGAATTAATCAGCTGAAACACACCCATATACACAAGACAACTGTGGCAAGGAGGCGATATACCACAACAGAAGGAAAAGAAAAGGTAAGAATCAAGAGGGCGCTGGTTTTTCCGCTCTCATCGTCATTTTGTTTGGATGTGTGAGTACGTTTCTAACGCGCGTTGTTATGGTTCCGGAACAGATGTTAGAAGGTTGACGCAACACACCCAGCCCAAAGGAAAAGAGCATACTTGCGCTCTCTCTCGTTCGCTCACTTTGCATATCCTTGCTCTTTAACCCGCTACAGGAGAGACAACTTTCGCAATAAACACACACACACACACGCAGCTTTTTGTGTGAAAATATGTGTGTTTGTGTGGAAATGTTGCAGCTAAACGGCCGAATAACGAGTTGGGGTCAAAGGTTAGCCGTTTTCGGTCGTCAGCATATTTCTCTGCTGGAGGAATGCTTTTTGCCTTGAACGCATCGCATTCCCAAACGCATCGTGATGGATCTGCCGAGTTTATGTACCGCACAAACAAACACACACACATATACATAGCACACATTTTCAATGACCCGTGCTGAAGTGGCGTGAAAAGTATGATCTCAAATTCATCTTATCTGTGGTGCCGCTAGCGCTAACGCAACGGGTGGTGAATACACAACAATAACAACAACCCAAAAGGAGGTTGTTGTTTGCTTCTTTTTCGCGGTTTGGAATCAAACCAAACCGATGAATCAAAAATCATTAAATTCCGGTTGACCTCATTCGGTTAGATGCTCTCTCTAATCTGGTTTGATTTTCCTTCTGGGCGGGCAAACCGGGCAACCGGTGTGAGGACCGCGGTAGGCTCGATCGGAGGGAAGCTCTCCCGCTGGAGAAAACTATCAATCATCAATTTTGCCGATGCCGGCGTTATCGGACGACCCGAAAGAAGAGAAGAAGGAAAAAAATTGAATCAAACCCTTCTCTCAAGCAGTTGTGGTGTAGAAAGAAGATGATTTTTTTTTGCTGTTGTTATTTGGCATAATTTATTACCACACCACAACCCTATCCGCCGACTTTGGGCACGGCAAATTGTTGGAGCGCAAATTGTTGTCCGTACGATTACGGCACAGCGATTACAAGCAGCTTTTTTGCGCGCTGCTTAAATGTTTTTTGGTAGGACCTCCCAAGAACGTGTTAATTCTTCCCCCCGCGTTGCGCGGGAAGACTATTATTGGGGGCTGGCTGGTTGTTTCGTGATGATAACCTCTGCTGGGATCATCATCCCGGCCACCAATTACTTATCGGTCCCTTCTTTGCCTTTAGGGAGCGGGGAATGTGTAAATTGAGATGATAATTGGGAAAGAATTTGTTTGGTGTTTTGGAACGGGTTATAGTGTGTTCCTCAAAGATCACGTTTGATTGTATTTGGATTATTTGGATTAGATTGTAAAGAGGTAAATATATTAGATAATAAAAAATAAAAAAAATTAGAGCGAAATTAAGTATAATTTTTGTTTTAACATGATTTAAATGAATAAAATGGTTCTGACACGTACAACAAAACGAATTGCTTACGATGGAGTACTGGCGACTGTGTCTTAGTGTCGTGTTAAACATTATGGACTTACGCAATGCAGGTCGTGAGATCGATTCTCCAATTTCGTACTTAAAAATGTGCGTGGACATTTTCTTCTTGTTCTATTCATTAAATCTGAATCAAAATGATACTAAAATCTCAGCTCCAGTTCCAAATCCAAACCGAGTTTGCATTTGTTCCATCTATCCCCTGTCCCTATCCGTGGCAGTGTTAGCTTTTGTTGCTGCAATATTTTTCTCCTGGAACGAGCTTTTTACAAATTACTTAACAGACAAGCAAAGAAGCAAGTGCCTCTTGCGTAGGTTTTTCAGCCTCTGTGCACAACAAGTACCTTGCCGAGCGAGTCTCTCTCGCTGCTGCGAAGCAATTAATGTTGACTAATTAGACTTCTCCCGGCACGCGATTATAAACCGGTGGTCGGCTGTCGATGCAGCGCATAATTCCTGCCCGCTGAACCGCGCACAGTTACAACAAAAAAGTAAGAAATGTAAGGAATATCAAGACGCAAAAGAAACACCACCACACTGCATCTCCACATTAATTTCAGCTTCCCGCGAGTAGTCCCTTTGCGGATGCAGGAAGTATCTCTTGGCCCAAGGGGAGGGGGATGTAAACCGCGCGTAATTTAGTGTACGCAAGTGTATGGAAACTAGTTTTCGGGGAGAAAACTATTTCCAAAACCGATTAATATTCAATTGCACACCATACCACTGCCTTCTCTGGTGCCCCAATATTCGCGATCGAACTCTTTTATGCAAGCGAAAAGCGAGTCCATTGCGTAACGGCATAATTACAGGGACAAGAGTTATGGTAATGAAGGTAACCTTTTACCCCCGCGTCTGTGCCACTGCGCTTCCGTTTTGCGGGCAGGATGAAACACGCTTAATGTGCTCAAGATGAGATGGTCCAGCTAAAAGTATCAATGTTTTATTTTTTTAAATAAGAGAAAGATGAAGGTTTATGTTTGGCACGGAATTCTGCAATGTCTCTTTCAAATATGTAAACGGTTTTTGTTAATTTTAGATTAAAACAAACGCTATCAAAACGTGTTCGAGAGAGCATTTGTTGAAGTTGTGTACTTTTTGCACGCACACGCCGCACTCCAATACCACCATGAGCCGCTTAACTTAAGCAGGAAGTAAAAGATCAACGCGCCTGCACACACCACATCGCTCGCCCAAAGCCGGCAGGGTGAGCTGCAAATGCGTTCCTTTTTTTTTCTTTTTTGTGCCCGCTCGCGCATTTCAATTAAATAGTTCCCGGCGTATGTTTGCGTCTCTGTGCACGCCCGGCAAGGCGATAAGACGATTCGACCCCACGGCTGTCGATGGTTAAGGTACATGCATGCGTCCAGCATAATCATCTGCCCTGCGAGGGCCTTTGGCGCAAACATTAACTTGTTCTTCCTGCCTTTTGGGGGAGGGGGGGGGGGGGGGGGGTGCGGTCGTGTGCCGATTTATTTCCGCGACAAAAGCATTTATTTACGGTGACACTTTTTCCTTCTGATCCGGCGGTGGAGTGTGCGGTCCAGTAAGGGGTGTTTGTGTTCCTTCGAATGTACATTAAAAAGGCGTCGGTCGCTACGAATCTCGATATTAAAGCAAAATAGAGGCTCGCTCGCTGCTGCCGTCCAAGCGGGAATGTTCTGCCAAGAATGCTCTAGGAATGAGCATTCTTCCATTCGCTACGAATAGCCACCATCCAGTAAACGTGGGCAGTAAAGAATTGTCTTGGGAGGAATTTGCCCTCTCTTTCTGCCCTCTTCTCTAACACAACAGACCCTATTGCAAATCGTGAATTTCTTCCCCCGGTCCAGGATGATTATTATTAATGGGTTTGCAATTTTGCATCGGATCCACCGTTTGTAGCGCCCTCTGGGCAGGGGCAGGTTTCCTTTTATTGAATGTAATCGTTTTACTTTATGGTTTAACTATCGCTTAATGCACTTTAGTGTGTGCACGCATCATCGTGTGTGACATGTCCGGGGAGGGAGAGATGTGCCAAGATGTGTCATGTGCTCGTTGCCTACATACATTTACACCATGCTAAAGAGAGTGTGTGTATGTGCAGGGGGCGTAATGAAATAATGTACATTCGTTAGGGGGTGAAAAGTGTAACTGATTTGATTTATATTTCTACAATTCTTCATTAATTGAATAGTGGCAATGTTACAAAACTATTTTTTTACTAAAACTGTGTCTCATTTACTTCAATTTATTGTACAACTTCTTACTCCCAAACTATTCCTCCATGTTGCTCCCAATTGCGACGAATCGCGACAATGGCGTAAGTTCCTCATTCCTCAGTTACGCAACACGGTTGTGTGTGTGTGTGTGTGTGTGTGTGTTGCCCGCATGGGTGGCGCATGGGAAGGATATATACTTTTTTGTTTCGTTTGCCCACTCCTCCAGCTCCCTCCGCATTTTGCATAACATCTTCTGCAGCTGCATCTCGTGTTGCGTCAGCGGCGGAAAGGGACTTTCAAGAAGGGATGTTGCGAGGGATGTTGAACGGCGGAAGAAGGATGAAGTGTGTGTGCGGTGTGTATGCAAATTGTGCGTAACAATGGAAAGTGCATCGCGCTGTAAAACAAGGGGAGTGCGTTTTGCAGTGAAATTGAGAAAAAAAGGGGAAACGCAGCATGCATTTGGTGAAAGCGAGCTGCATCGATGCAGAACTTGGGTGGTAATTTATGACATTGCTGCCCAAACTATTTTAACAAGCAATGGAATGGGTTTCGCTTGTTTATTAGCGGGATTTACTTTGTTTCTGGCAGCAACAAAAAAAAAACTAATTAAACTCGATAAATAAGATGGCTTTCAACACATTTACCCAACGGTTTTGCGCTGTGTTTCGTTATGTTTTACCTTGCGAGAGATAATGATGGCGTACAAGTAGTCGTTTCCAACTCTAATTGGCACTTGACGGTGGAATTCGAATCGATATTTTCAATCGTACCTGACATTAGTGATGGGATGCTCCATTTGCTTGGCCACAGGTAAATCGCATCTGGTTCTCTATCTCTCAACCGGCACAACCGAGTGTGTATCTGTGACTGTTACAAGATCACGAATATCGAAACAAGTTCTAGCAAAGCAGAAACCCTCCACACACAGAGCTCATGACGAATGGGTTCTTGAATTACACTACGACACTGGAGGGACAGAAACTTGCTTCTTGACCGGTTCGGAGGTCCGGAGAACACCGTCCACATCCTACGTACCTGTACGCTGCTTCGAAGGCAGAGGTATTTCTTTATCATGTCCCGTGACAATTTGTGTACGACCACAAGCTCTCCCATTCCCCTTTGGTGCGGACAAAGTTATGGATATCGATAGGCCATAGCTTTGGAAGTGTTTGGCAAAGTCGGGCTCTTCGTTCGCATATGACCGTTAGCGGTTTGAACGCTGGAGGCATAAATTTACTTCCGAAACGGTACACTGATGTAGCTACCGATTTATTTTATGTTAGAGCTCATTGCACCCGGGAAGAGATGTTTATCTTGAAGTGTGACATTTGTCGGGAATTTCCAGGACTTCCTCTCTTTGTAACTGTACATTTGATTGATTTAATTTTAATTTATCATTAATTCAAGTTCAAGTGTTGATGTCTCTCTTCCCCTTCTGATGAACGATGATCGATTTACAAATTTTTATCCCATCTTCCAATACATTTATTCACACCTTAATTCCTCAGAACACTTTACGAGCGATTTGAACCCATGTTTTGTCGGACAACAGAGCGCTTGTGCAGAGCATTAAAAAGCACTCTCTACCGAGCGAGCGCTTCATAAATTCATGTTATCGTGATGCTTCAACAGACCACAGACCTTTGCTGCCTGCGGGACTTCCTCTTCGGCGTTCGACGGTTCGATGTTGTTGACGGCTTTTTCGGTGAACTCTGATTCGTTGTTTTGGAGGGATTAAAAAAAAGTACAAGAAATCGAGCTATATCTTCCCGCTCGGCAGCAGCACAGGGGTGAAGATGCGCTCAACATAAATAAATAAACGCCGTGTCTAAAACAAAGCGCAAAGCAGTCGACCAGCAGAACCCAGTGTCTGCGAACGAGAGAAGCAAAACACCTTCTTTTTTTTGGAGCCTGCCTTTTTTCCGGTACTCAATACCAACACAGAAAAAATCGACATCTGCATCTCTTGCATCTCGACGTATCAACATTGTGCTGGGTTTGGGTTGGTTGTTTGGGAACTTAAACACAAGAAAAAGGCACAATGAAAGCAGTACATCCAAAATGCTGCATATGCAAGCTGAGGACGACTGTCCGATGTAGTGCTCTCAAACGGTCGCCGAACGGAACTATCCGAGCTGAAAGATGATCCCTCCCCCTGGGTGCATGTGAATGTTCTGTTTAGATTCTCTGTGTACATTCAAAACCCCCGTTTAGTTTCGTTGCCCTTTCGACACTGTTTAGATAAATTTGTGCCTGCTCTAGAGGTCGATTTTCGAGGGCACAGCAAGAACTCCCTTCGCACTTGGATCGGTTTTGTCGGTGTATTTTAACCCTTCCAAACACCTTCCGTCAACGGTGGAATGAATTTTCATTCGCGTTCGATCAGTGTCGGAAAATTATCTCGCAATCGTTCTTCAACGCCTAGAGCTGTCATCCGAGGCAATCGAAGTTGACAGGCACGTTAAGATAACACGCTTAAGCGTCTTAGAATGGCAATAAAGAAGATCATTGAAACACGGATCGTTGGCTTTTAGTGGCTTTGAGTGAATTTGATATTGATCGTTCAATTCAGACGTTTGCTGCGCATATCACAATGATGCTTTTGCGATGCACGAGTGTAACCGTTCGCAAGGTGACTGGAGACTGAGAGGTATAAATACAAATCCACATCGATGCATCATTGTCTGATTGCGTCTGGTGAGTACGTGTAGTCGCTAACAAGCTGTGACATGATGCTCTGTGATCACCTTCCACTCGCCATGCTTTTTGAAGAGTAAGGTGGATCTTACGCCTTCACTTCTTGTCTGGCACGAGACAGCAGCTCTTAAGCGGATTTGCATGTTGTCTGAGATATTGATACTTCTTCCCTGATCTCCTTCGCTATTGGAGCAGAGGTGCAATCGCATCCGACGAATGCATCATTGGATCGTTGCATCCTGTCCATATCGAATGCGATATTGCTTAAGTTTAAGCACCTGATTGTTTATTTCTGGGAAATGATGTTCCATCTCCAAGATATTCGTGTCTACCCATCTAATCAACGGTTCCAGCACTGCTCGATCATCTCCTGGGGTTGGGCATTTCTGCTGATGAACCAACGAAGATTCCATTTGCACAAACTCCAAACAGACGACATGACAATCTCTGGCATCAGCATCAACTTAGGAGCTTCGCCATAATAATAATGAGCTTTATGAGATGCATCTCACGTCATCGTCATCATCAATCTGGCTGATTATTGGGGGCGTTCGTAGCAGCCGTTCTGAGATGGGTGCTTGACAGAGCGGATGGATGGAACACGTGATGTCGCTCCGAGACGACTCGCCTTTTAAGTTGGTAGATGTCTTTCTCATCTTTGATGTTTGCTTGCATTCGGTCAACGTCTTTAATATTGTTTGCTGCCTCCAAACCCCTTCCCTTCCATTCCCCCTTTCCCCGAGGCATGTTGCGCACGATACCTCCAACCCGGAGTAACCTTTCATTTGGAAGAAACATTTGAATTCAAAATTAATTCAATGTTAAACCAAGTTCACGATCATCACGCGGCGATCTCCCCCCCCCCCCTCCCGACATCGACGAATCGGGGCGATCACAAAGCCGACCGTTTGTGTGTTGCGCGCAGTTCCACGAGCTTCACGAACCTCAAACTTAGGGACAGTCGCTTTAAATACAATGTTTGAAGTGTGTGTGTGTGTTTTTTGCTTGGGGCGTACCACATTTATATTTTTTGTCGCTCCAAGTACTGCTACCCACCTACCCACATTATCATTGCCATGACCTAAAACTATTAGACGGAGGTTCGAAACGCAAAGCCATGTTTCGATTCGCTTGGTCGAGAATTTAGTGTCTAACCTCGGCGGCACTTGGCGGGAGATGTTGCCTCCCGTTTGCCATCCGCCACTCGCGTGACAACGGTTAGATCCGCAAAGAGCCAAGATCGGCTAAATTTATTTTTCGTGTGTGAGTGTGTCTTGCCGGTGCTCGACCAAGTGCGTAAAATGACTGGTCTAGACGCGGGGAGAGGAAGTTGGTGGGGATGAAAAAAGAACACAGCTGATTGAACGTATGTGGCGGCGGCGGCGGCAACGTTGGGAGGGCCAATTATGCGGTACAGACGAAACTTTGTTAGGCTACATCGAAAGCAATAACCGTAAAGATGGACGAAATATTACTAAAACGCACACACAACAACAGCCAACAAACGCACACGAAGGGTTGGAAGACGGAGAGATACGTTGTGTCCGTTGTGTTGATTCCGAGGTAATGTGTGCGTTTGTGTGATTCGATCGCTGCTTGGGGAGCGTTTTGGTGGTGCCTAGCAAGATGCTGTTGTTTTGATAGTAACTATCGGTACTATGTTCAAAGGCAAAGATGTTGTTAGTCATACACACAACACGCAGATAGTCCGCAACTGCGCAAGAGCCAACACGCAATCATGTTGCGGAGATGCTTCTTTGGAATACGACGTTTTGTGTTCTTCGCCTATCTGTCCATGAAAAGTTAATGCTGCGGGCTTGGAGCAGCAGCAGCAAGTTCAAGTTTGTGTCCATTAGTAATTGCCAATGTCATACTTCAAACGCAATAAGCAAACTAACGGAGGAAATTGCGTCCTAGTTGCATAATGTTAATGGTGGGTACAAATTCCGTTCGAGATATTCAGAATTTGTAGAGAGACTGACTTTAATCTCTTGGATAAACGCAATCCTCTGTTGAGTTAGTTGCGTTTGAAGTCGAGCAGTTCCGGAATCTCGTGTATCTTTATCGCAACTACGACAACTACTCTGGATATGAATTAAAGATTGTTTAACTTCAATCGTCGCACTTAGGATGCTTTAAATTAGAAATATTCAACCCTTGTCAACTGAGCTACTTCTTTGAACTCTAACAGTTTTTGTTTGAAGTTTCAGACTTAGTCATTTCAAGATAAAGGCCTCAATATATGTTACACCCTACCTAAAGTCTTTAAAAACTAAACTAAAAGAACTTAACAGCTCTATATCTCTGTTCAATTATTGGATTTCTACGATAATAAAATCCTTCCAACTATGTTTATTGTTATTTGTATAACCCATTTTACTCACTTCATGATGCTCGTTTCTGCCATTAGAAATTCCACAGGAATAGTATCATCGATCACGAAGTGACAGTTCTGGCACAAATTGTACTCATTCACATCAACTTCAAACGTAAAGAATGGTAGAAAAAATAACAATTAGCGAAAAATATGTGAACACTTGTTCCGCGGTTGGCCTGGCGGGTAAATCTGACCCGTGAAAAACTCGCGAGCAGCCAAACTGAATAAAACAAGCAAACTCAGCGTCACTAATGAGCGTATGAGGCTGTCATTAGGCAATTAATAGTGTGCCTCTTGCGCTTAAATTCGCGTTAGTTTGCGTGTTTTTTGTATGAAGTTGAAGTTTTTCTCTTCCTCCATCGCAACGCAGGTGTGGTTTGTGGGCTTGGCCGCCGTTGTATTTTCGCCACTGACCAGCAAAAAATCTAAAACAATATTTCTCCCATCTGCTTTCCTTCTGGGGCCTGCTGCCTAGCCTCACAGTCAGATCGGTGCAAAAGTTAAACTTAATTAAGACACAAACACATAGGCACATACATTCCAACACACGGCACGCTTGAGCGGGAAAAGGGGCAGCGCTTTGTCTAATTTTTCGTTGTTGATGCGCTCGGATGGATTGATGATTAGGCGGCAGAATTCGATGTGGAATTACACTGCATTAAAATAAACGAAGACGAATGCTTTTACGAGGTGAGACCTTCCGGTAGGTTAGGGCGGATCAGGAGGTTCAGACCTTTGCGGAGGACGGAGAGGCAGTACCGGTAGAACATAAATTCCACCCTAAAGAGAGATTTCATGCTGTGAGGCAGCGGCAAGCAGCGCGCTTATGGTTACATTACTCGCAGACCATTCCGCTCGAAAGTCGCTGCTTTACGATCATTATATCATGCATAGACTAATTGATGCTCCATCATCCTTTTTAGCATACTTTGAGGTTGTTGTTGGACGCTTTGGCGAAGTAATTAAACGCATCGTCCTGCTGTAGACGTCTCCGCTAACCAAAAGTAGTGGGGATAATTATCGCCGATTACTCGCCCGCTCGCTCGCTGGTGGATATGTGTGTTTTAGTGGGTTGGAATTAAATTAGCATGGTGGTAAAATGTTTTGCCTGCCTGCCCCTGTTGAACGCCTTCAGCTGCCCCACTGCCCGGGGCAAAGGTGTAACAGGTTGCACCTCGGAACAGTAAAAAATTCTGCTCTGAAATTCCTTGCTCCCTAGTGTTTGTGTGTGTGTTGTTGCGTTGTTTCTTTGCATATTTTTTTTCTCGTCTACTATTTCGCCTGCGGAGTCTAAGTCGCGCTTGCGCGCTTGCTAGGCTGCACAATTTTATGGCCACAAAAACGGCAAGGTGTAAATGTTAACATGCAAAAGCACAAGTACCATTTGTGCAAGATACAATAATTCCAAGCAGAGTGGTAGTAGCAGCAGAAGGATCGCGGTGCCGAAACGCTGTAGTGTAGAAACGTTTTCTCAAGCACCCGATCCCTCGAGGCGAGAAAAGCGAGAAATTCCGACCATTCTTTGATGCCTTTTGCTTTTAAGTTTTGAGCAATAGAGGGGGAGAATGCTGTGAGTAAGCGGTTGCTTTGAAATTCCTTCCTCCAGAAGCTTGCCAATATCACTATCCGCAGCAGCAAGAGCACTAGTCCTTTAGCACCTTCTCGGAGGCTTATTGCATTCCTGGGGTGTTGTTGTTTTGCAAAAAGCAAGAACTGTTTCTTCTTTGAAGCAAAACATGTTGAAAGCGTTGTTACTGTAGGTTGCTGCATTACACATTTGGTAATGCAATAACAATTGAATTGAATTCTCCTTTAAAGAAACAAATTCGGGTCAACCGTGTGTGAGGCCCCCGAGGCCGCTGGAACAGCTCCAAAAACGTTTTCCAAAATTCACCTCACAATGTTGTTCTTCCCGTGTTCACTTCCTTGTCAAACTTTTGCGCAGAAGTTTTCATGCAAACAAAAACTTCCCCGTGTTCTACAAGTTCAGGAAAACTTCTTGGAAAGTATTTCCCTCCCAGCTCGGAAAGGAACTCCGCCCGCGTGCGATAAAGTTTCCTTTTTTTGTTCGAGATAAACAACTGAAAGATTGAGCTCTCTGTTGTGTGATGTCGAGGGAGCCGAAAAAGGGTGTTGTCTCTGGTAGAACATATCTTGTTATCTGGGTTAAAATTTAGGTCACCGCAAAGGCTGTTTCGAGGATGCGCAAAAGCGAAGCAGAGATTAGCGTAATGGGTTTTTGTCGAGCGTTTCTCGAGTTTCTCGCTACGGTGTGGTTAGGGTAAGGAACTTCGACTCTCTTTGCTCTCTTGGAGCATGAACGTAGAGGCGGGTTCTGGTGGTTTGACATTGAAAAACTTTTTGCAGAACGACGAGTTTTCACATCACGGTATGACGTCAGCAGGTTTGATGTTTCGTTTCGCTGAACAATCTTTTCAATTTGAAGAGCAAACGAATGATGTTTTATTCATTTACAGGCGTGTGTTATCTACAGGTGGAATAAGGGGTTCAGTCAATATAGACGCGCGCTGGGTTCTATGCTACTGGGCGGATGACAAATTCTCATTTGGGAGTGTGTACCTGGTGCGTGTAGATAACTCAAAGTGGAAGTTAATTGGTCCCTACGTCACACAAAAAGGAAATGGAAACGAATAAAGTGGTTTAATAACATGTTCCAAGTCTATCAATCAACATAACTTAAAGTTCCCAAATCTGCTAACTCTATGATCTTCAGCATGTGAGAAACTGTGAACAGATAGAGGAGTTGATAATACATCACGTACGTTGAAAAAATGCATTCTAAAAAGCCTAGTCACATCAAAAGAGTCTCGTTCTAATCATATAGACCGGCTGCTTAACACACACATGGTATGGAAAACGGCCCAACCAAGCAATCGGCAGTTCACATCGCATTTAGTAACGCTAGACTTCGCTCTGCGACCGTTGGCACTCTCTGCACAAACACGCTTGCTGGGGGCGCGCAACAGTGCGTTTATGCGTCTATGAAGCTCGCGCGCGCGGCCGTTACGCACCGTTGACGCCTCAGGTCGTTTGCACGCCTAGAACAACGCATCACCACCACCGGTACCGATCGCAATTTCAACCATTCGTGTGTTTGGCTGGTGTTGTAGAACTATATTGCTTCGTCCGTCCCAGTTCTATCCTTCCTTCCGGGTGAAGCTATTCCTATCGTTGATCGTTCAAAAATCCGAAGCTGTGTGCGTCTCCCGTCGAGAGTAATCCTCTTCTAGGGGGTTTATTATTTCTTGCCGCTTCTTTGCCGTCTGGAACAGTCGTGTTCTTTGCTTTGGAAAGAGTTTTCCAATTGTGTTTTTTCCCGATTGCTTCTCGAAATGCGATAATGTTAGTGGTTGGTTCTGTGCTGCTCGTCGTCACCCGTGTTAACGTCATGATAAATGCTATTGTCGCTACACGGTTTGGTGCATTTGAATGTGTGCTTTATTTTTAGTCAATTAATTGAGCATTCCTTGCTTGTTAAAGAACAAAACAGGAGCATTTTTTATCTCTCTAAAAGGGTCTCTTGAAGAAAAACAAAAAAGTCATTCAAAATAATCGAAAAGTAGATGTTTCTTGTGTACCACCATAATAATTACATATGTGTTTGCGTTTCAGAATGTAATCACCCGGGCACTGACCCAATCCAAATTGGCCTTATCTTACGCGTCCACGTTACGTGTACGATCAAACAAACGATTACAACACACCAGCGTCCATCGTTAGTCATAGCCCTTTTAGCGGGCAAATTTATTCCATAAGTTTAAGCTTTAAGCCATAACACAATTGTTTGGTGTTGTGTTTTTTTATATCTCTTTCCCCTTACTATCGGCAAGAGAACGATTCATCATACGCGTTCATCATCTTGATTGGGAGTAGGAAAAAACGGAAAACGTCATGGGGATATTTTTACACAGTAATGCGGTTTTTTAGGCTCGCATTAGTCAACAGGCGACGAACGTTTTGATCCGATGTATTGTTTTTGTTGTGCCAGATGACTCATGCAAACGAACAGATACGGCACGCGAACGTATCTGATACAAAGTTCACCTGTTTTGAGGACACATTGGGCATCATGAAGTACAAATACTTCATGATTGCACTTTGTTTTTATGACATTTTGAGCTCCACAAACTCTAAGCCGGGTAGTGTCGTGATGACAGCTGTGCTGTGCACAGGACTCGATTGGGCTTTGGACCATTTCAACAGCAAAAACGTGCCACCATATGCCGCCATAACGCAAGGTGCAATAAGTCACCTTATATATTTTCTACCTTCCGCGGTTCGAGTGGGTTTTAATTTCACAAATTTCCTCTGGTGAACGGAATAGCGGAAGTTCGGCATGGCAAAGTGACAGGGAAATGCACTTCTAGCTGCACATGCAGCCACCCCGCCAGACACGACAAATCCAAACATATCGCCCTTCTTAAAGGTAGCCGCCGATTCCAGTGCCCTCCCGCAATGCTGTCACAATCTTCCATTGGAGCTCGGGGACCTCACGTTTGTGTTTCCAGTCCAGTCGCGCGCAATATTGAAAACCCCTCTCGTATGTGTATGTATGAGGTTTTTGAGGGTCGCCACCGTTTCCGGGTCCGGGAACGAAGCCGAGCGCTCTTGTCTGATGGTAGACAAAAACAACGAAACCTACGATTGAATTGAAACCCCGATTGAAACAGACAAACTCTGTTGTGTGACCTCAAACTGGGTCAACATGAACATTGCTCATCCGGGCGGTGCGCGGCTTTCGATGCGGGCATTGCGGGGAGAGATAGAGTCGGCGTTGGTTGGTTCGAATTCTAGAGGTGCACTCCCTCTAGACAGGCCCAGAAATGTCGAGGATGTCACTGCGAATGCTGCATCTTGCAACTCTTCCTACGCTCTGCCTCGTTCGCGTCGGATAGGCGCAATGACTTTTTGCGATCTATTGATTTGTGGATGATTCATGAGGTGCACCTCTCGGGTTGTTTTGAAGCGTTTAGGCGAGCGAATTTTCATCCGTCAAACCTACCTACACAAATCCCTGTCCCGTCTGTGTCGAATGTGGAGCAAGGGGGGCAATTGTACAAGACTGCCAAGCCAATGCAACACGACATCGATGTTTCTCACTCCTCAAAACCGATCTAACCCTCTTCCGTCGTATTACGAACGTCACCTGAATTCCCGCTCATCAGAGTCCCATTATGTTGGGGCGTTGTGTACGGTGTGTTTGTGTGTGATTTTACGCATTCCCACCCAACACACATTGTAGTACCTATCGCGCACAAGCGTAGGGTGTAGAACGGTGTGTCAGCTCTACTGCCCTTTCGATTCTGGTCAACTCTACTGGCCGGGTTACGTTTTGTCGGGAATCGTAATACCCCTCCGGGCATTTGTATTTGTCGGGTGGTGTGGAGCGACAACTCTGATTTGATTACCTACCAAATTAGCATATTAATGCGCCGGAGGAGGAGGGTCGACGAAATCAAGTGACCGAATGCAACGCATTTGGAACCGGTTCCGGTCTCTGTAGCAGCACCACTTTTGTGAACCCAACGTTCCGGGAGTGTGTGTGTTTGTGTAACCTGTAGCTTGCTCACGTTGTGTGACGTAAGGCTTTAAAGAGATGGGGCGAGTTGTTGTGTGGACAGCAAGAGCGCACCTTTGGGGAACCAGTCCGCTCGTTCCAGGGTCAGTACCAAAGTTTGGAGAATGAACCGAGACCCCATTTCCGAATATAGTCGGAATGGCTTGAGGGTGCTGTTACAGCATACAAAAAAAAAACCGTTTTACTCTCCAATGTGTGTACTGATGCTGCTGGCGATGATGATGATGAAGGTTCGGTATGTACACTAGTGGCACATACTCACATACATACCGTCCCACTTGCTGAGGGTGAAGGTTAACGCAGTGTCCGTTCATGGTTATCGGTATACGGCTACGGGCTACGCTTATGCGGGTTCGTAATCTCTCTTGTCTTGGCCCTATTGGAAGCACAGCAATACACTCCACAAACTTCCAGACACGATCAAGATACCGGGAAGAGTGTCGGGATGTACTCAAAGTCTTCTCTCAGACAATAAAAACCCCTTGGATGGGGAGCTGAAGAGCTGTTGAACAGTTTTGTACCAGCCGCACAATCAATTCTATACGCGATTGTGATCATAAAACGGTACCGGAGCTACGGGAGCGATAGGAATAATCAACTCACTCTTACGTCCATAAAAGGGTCGATATGGATCGTTGTTGTGTGTTTTTTTTCTTCGCTCGTACAAAAGTAAATAGTTCCTATCTGTTTTTTTTTCTCTCGTCTGTATCTCCAAAAAATGCTCCGATCCCTATTGATCCCCGTTACCCCAATGGTGCACTAATTATTAGGTCAAGCACAAATACACACATTATGGGCAAAGCACAACAGTGGTCGATCGATCCGATACCTACATGAAACCGTTCAATTCGGGTCAGTGCAAAAGGGTTATTTAGAGTTTTTGTTGTTGAAAATTTTAAAGCCCAATTTCTCAGCTCCTTTCCCGGTCTCTTCACGCTCACCGATGGGGCTTTTATTTATGGGCAATGATTGATTTTCCAACCACCTATGAACTCCTGGGCCATCAACTCGATCGCATCGTTTTCCCGAGTGCTATATACCCCATTATCGGTTGCTTAAGTCGATAGTATTAAAGTGAGTGAAGAGAAGAAGAAGAGAGTGGGTTTGAGCGCACCTCGTTACCAGTCCATTAAACACTTTGGACGGCCTAGTTCAAGGTTCCAACATTCCTGCTGTGGAACTTGGCGATAGTTTTTCATTTGTTCGGAACATCTCCACGGGCGCATCATCCGTTGCCTTTAGTTTCGTTTTCACCCAGCGCTCAATGAACCAATTTGGATCACTTTTACCAAACAAATGTGGTGAACAAACTTAAAGAAAAGAGAGCTTTTGCAAGAGGCACGTGCACACTCGGAAATTACGGTAGTGCCAGTCTCTAAAAGGTCCCATTTGTTCGGCATCGGTTGATGCGCAACGTTGGTTTAAATTTTAATTCCAACTGAGACCATCCAAAAGCGGTCTCTCTCTCTCTCTCTCTCTCTATCTCTACACACCTAAACGTGTCTGTTTAAGGTGTTGATGGAAGGTTTCCTTTGTTTTCTCTCCACTTTAGAAAAGCCAAAATCGGAAAAGCGAACAAAATTCAAATTATGGTGAGGGAAATGGGTTTCCAAGTGCTGCAAACAAAAGGGCCCAAACACCACCGGGAAATGGCAAACTTAATGCAACTGGGTCATTGAGTAGGAGTGTTGTACCTGCTAATCACATGTTGCGTGTGCCATTTTTGGGCAATATGGATGTAAAATTCAATCTCATCAACCTCCACTTGTCTTTCCGTTGATTTATTGTTCCCACTTAAACGTATTTGTCTTGAATTTGTGTGCCAAAGCAAAGGGCGGCTTGTACAACAGGTTTACGCGGTGACGCTTTCGTCTTTACCATTGTTTTTTCCACCCAAAAGGTACGCGAAAAAAACCGTCTCTCATTTCATAAAACGATTCGCACAAAATTATACCTCATTAGAGCAGTCATTATTACTGCGCGTCCCCATGCTTCCCTGCCGTGGCACCGGCACAAAGCGTATTATTATGCTGTCTTTTATTCTGCCAAGGAACTCGCTCAGAAGAAGGCACCATCATCCACCCACACCAGAAAGAACGCGTACGCGCTCTTGTGGTGGAATCGTTTGGGATTTGGTGGTAAATGGCACGGTGATGTCAAAATAACTGTTAAATCAAACCGAGTTTGTCTGTGACCGAAGAAGGTTTCGCTCCATATTATTAACTTTACCTTTATTTCTTCCTAATCAAAGCCGTTTGTTTATTGGGATTAAGTGGTGCCTTGATGTCTTATCGCTGTTTATACAATCCGTCTTAACCCGAGGGTTTTTGGGGTGTAATTTCCAGCTAGTTCCTGGAGGGATCGCTTCAAAAGTACCCAAAGACAACCATCTTTATGTTGCTTAACGTAATTGCTAGAGGATTGTTATTATTCAGAGTTAAACATCAATTTTGTGGCTCTCTATTCTACATTCTTACATTGACTTTTATCATGCTGCGCACACGTGGTTATTATCTTGGCCTATAAAAACAAACCTCCAGTTGGTTGACTTCCGGAGAAACCCCGTAAAGAGGGGCGCATATTAAAAGAACCCTTCTCGGCACCTGGGGAGAGGAACCTTCCAACTCCTTCCAAGATGTCATAACGATGGGGTGTCGTTAGCAGTAATTTAGTGTTCGGTTCGAAACACACACACAGACACACAGGTCCCCATCATCACGTTCGGATAAGGTGCGTGAAGAGCAATATTGCCAACAAAAAGAACGAGGGGAAGAAATGCCAAAACGGGCAAACCGATTGTGTTGCGATTCGTTAGCAAAAGAAATGCACCTTCGTTGCACTAAGGCAGGGAATGGGGGGAGGGGCGGGTGCATTGGAGAGGTATAATGCTTGCCAATTTATTAATCGTTGGAACATTAGCACACACAACCAACCGGGAGGAAAGGGCTGGGCAAATGAAGATGGCGTGCTGGCTAGAAGGCAGGAGCTGGGTCGTTGGGACGATTCCCCGTGTGCGTTTGGTTTGCCTTAAGCTGGCAATCCGATTATGGCGTTACTAACTGTTCTCTGTATTTTCTTTCTTCTTCCCCTTTCTATCGTGGCACAGGTAAGCTGGAAGCCGTATGTGCTGGAAACGCGTCTGAAACAAAAAGCTCAGCCCGCAGCCCCACTTGCTCCCGAGGGAACGGCGGCGGCCTTTCGTATGGGGCATGAGTTCAGAATAAGGATCTTTCGCCGTGCGCCGTGTATCGCGTCCCGTCCGTCCGTCGTCGTCGCGGTCGCGGTTCCTACCGTAAGCTTCAATTGTTTGCCGATTGTGTGTCGATGCCAAATTTACGACGCGTGCTTTAAATGAACAAGTGGTAGAGAGAGAGAGAGAGAGAGAGAGTGGAAGGGAGAAAACAGTGGGTGTGTGTGCAAGTGCGCGAGTGCATTTATATTTTATGCAAATCTCCTCATTCGATTACCCCATTAGTCAGCAACGACGACGATGATGGCGTGCCGCGACGAGGGCCTCGTTTATGGCAATGGTGGTGGCGGGCGTTGCAGACACGATGGCTTGCAGTTTGAGGACATTGACGTTGAGAGAGCATGTCCTTTTTCGGGTTTGGTTGATTAATATTTGCGTTATATTAAAAGTACCTTAATTTGGCTTCAATGGAGCGATGACACAGTTTTAAACGAAATACGAAGAGCCAAGCTAAACAATAACGAAGAAATATATCGGGTAATGTTTTGTATAGCTTCAGAAGTACGTTTTTATAATTTCTGTTTGACGTTAGAAGACCTTGTAACAGCTACCAAATAGAGTCGTTTACTGCGTATCGAAGTCTTGTACACATTTACCTTGGCTTAACTGGAATATAAATTACCATTGACTTTTGTCAGATGAGATTTGAACGCATGATCTTCGAAGCCTCGAGTCGTGCACTTAACAATGGCACTACGGGGTCGCTCCAGATGATTGATGCTATTTGTTAATTTATATTATCTCCACCCAGCCACAAATGCCTTGCCAAAACTGTAAAATACAAATTTGTACATTCCATCCAGCTTTCCAATCGATAATGAATCGTATCGAGCAATATAAAGGCTTAGGAATGTGCCGAAAAATTATTTGATATTTCCCCTCATCGAATGGTACAGATTCAATTAGTTGCTATTTTATTGCAAATACCCTCCCGGCTTACGCAACCGTAACATGTTCTGTGTGCCTGCTGCTTTCGTTCTTTACCCTTTCTTTGTACTTATAATTCTCGCGCACCGAAAACTCCACCCCATCTTCCTCCATAATCCCAAAATGTTGTTATTCTTTTTTTGGAAGCTTCACAGTGGCGTAATCGCGGGAACAATCACACTAAAAGCATTATAATTGAGAGAGCGTAACCCGAGCCCGGAAAGAACAGGTTCGACGGGCGCGCGGCCTCGGTTGGCATATTTGTTTTACGTTTATTTTGCACTGCCTATTTTGCTACTCTTCCAGAATGGAAGCTGAAGTAAAATATTGTTTGTGCTTACTTCCTGTTTTCTACGCTTCCGCGTTGCGCCGGGATTAACAGCGAGCTGTGAAGATGAGTTTTCACCATCCGGTCTGGCTGTAACTGGTTTCGATTGCAGTTCGATGTGAACGTGCTGGAAGAAAAAGGCGATTAGATTCGCCTGTCGACACGCTGAGCCTGTGCCGTGAGAGGTGAGAAATTGTACGAACGCCGAAACGCTTAAATGCTTTTTCCTGTTACGGTTGCAAAAAGTGAACTGGAAGGTATTATTTCTCAGTCGTGGAACGACACACTACTATTGCGTTGCGGTAGGAAGTTTTTCGCTGGTCAAACAGGGAGTAAAAATGGGTGGATCTGGGTAGAACCTATGGCTACCGATGCCGATACGGCGTAATGGGGCGAATGGGTTGAAATTGTTTTAAAATTAAACCGGGATTAGCAATGGTGTTCGACGGGCTGTGCGCAATTATCGTTCCCGTGCGCTACCTTTTCGCTCATTTGCGCTACCAGCTGGAACCGTTTGCAGAACTGTGGGTTGGAAATGTTGGCTTAAGAAGCCGAAAACGAAATGAAGCCAATATTTTCTCGACAAAGAAATTCAATGTAAACAAATAGTTTTGATGAAATGTTGCATATAAAAGCCGTCCACAATGGCCAGTTGTATATTAAAGCCCTGGAGGGCAGTTTATTTCGAAGGCTAACCTTCGCTGCACAACACATTCGAGCGCGCTTTTCACCTTAACACGATGATGTAAATGAAATTGAAACAAGCAGAATCCGGATAGCTCCGCCGATACGGTCGTCTCCTGCCGTAATACGCCTCCGGATAGGCAAACCGTAATCAGCTACCACCGAGGGATGGTGGGGAAAGGTTGCGTTGTTAGGGGTTGTTAGTGTAATACGTTCAACAGCCCGCTACCTCCCTGTACTTGCCATGTTTAGCATAACTTTCTCCCATGTTGTACAAAAAGGTTGATTAACAGCTGCGCCCTTTTCCCTCCCCGCACGTCCGAGCCCCCCATCGCCATACGCTAAGTGATATCGGGTTCGTTGTCTGCGTGTCTCGTGTAGCAATTTAACTACTGTTACTCTGTTTAGCGCTCCCTTGTACGTCTCAAGTGGACGTACGCTGGCGGGGCATTTAACCGATCGGATCGAATTGGTAAAAAATAAGACGAAAAAAAAACACACACACACGTCTACAAAGAACAATCCAATTGGCAAACCAACAGGCAGCGGCAGCTTCCTTCCAGCCAAGCAGCAGCCACTTTAGCAGCGGCTGACGGGCCGTGACGGGTTAACTAATTGGGTTTTTGCTCTTTGATGTGCAACACTGACGCGTTTTTCCTTCTCGCTGGCAGCGAGAAATGAAGGGAAACTTCCCTTCCACTCCCTCCGCTAGTTAACTTTCGTTCGGAAAATAGCCTTTAAATCAATCGCGTTTACTCATAGTGCCGAGCATAAAACCACTCCGCTCTTTGCCTCTCTCTCTCACACATCTCGTCAGCGTGTTGTGTGGGTCAAAATTTTCAAATCAAATCTCCGTCTGCTGGCGCGTGGGCTTTTCTATATTGCATTCCGGTGCAGCACACTAATGGGCGAGACCTGCAGCCGAGAAACACTTTCTTCCTTATTGCTAAGATTTGTGGTCGTGCTTCTGCTGCGTCTTAAAGCGCGAACATTAGTGGTGCATAAAATTTACCCTCAAACTTTCGAGATGAAAAAACGCTGTTGCCCCAAAGTGTTCCCCCTATTGCCTTCTGTCCATCAAGTGGAACAAAATCACACCCATAAATACACACATACACATACACACACACAGTTCTCAATCCGCGGGTGATCGGGCTCCATCAGCCCCGTGGAGGGGTAATAAATGTCATCAAAGGTAATGCGCTGCGTAATGAACGAGCATTAGAGGCGCGCTTTTGCCCCAATCCGTGGCTCTAATGATTTGGCTCAATGAATAAAAGGGGGCGTGTGTATATGTGTGTGTGTGTGTCCCCGCGTGCTAGTTAGTTCCCTTTGGGGGTGCCACGCATCAATGATTCCCGCAGTGCGTGGAATCTTGGTGTAATTGCCCGAAAAACAAACATCGTTTTGTCATGTCGATGAATGTCGATATCCGCGCTCGCCCCCCCCCCCCCCCCCCCCACACGTTTGTGTCGAGACTTTTATTAGGTATTGAAGAATTGAAGAATACAACACCCGTCTGGGGGTTGGAAATTGTTTTACTGTCCCGGACCCGGACCGACAGTTTATGGGTGCATCGGGTTCATATATATATATTTTATGGCAGTGAAGAAGCTAACGTTAGAAAGGCTTCTTCCCACAAGCGTAGCGTGGGGTGTTGTTTGGGTTCTAACCATACATCAGGTACCAGCCAGTGCCAGGTTCAGTGAACCGGATTTGACTTACCTTTCTATCCGACTGTCTAAATCCTTTGCGATACCGCAGACAACCTGCGCACCGCCGACGACCGTTAGTTGTAAAGTGCAGATAAAATAAACTTGACCAACTTGAAAAAGTACGCGAGTTCTCGCTCTCTATTGCGCTGCTCTATCGCGAAGGCGTGTGTCTGTGAGTTGGTGTTTGGTGTGGTCGCAACAAACCAGGGGAGACCCGGTTTGTTTTTCCAAGGTTCCGTTAATTCCACCTCTTCAGTTGAGGTGAAATCCGGGAGGACGACATGTACGATTACGAGAGTGGACATCTCATTTCTGGATAGAATGGTGCATCTGCAACCTGGGGTTTGGGAAAGTTCTCTTCCAATATAGCAACAAGCTCTGGGCTATGCAAATGCAAAACTCACTTATCTCGCATGCTCGACCCCCTCACGACTAACGGATTACTCACGGTGAAGAGTAGTGCCTAAGACGGATTCTTCCCAGTTGCAGACTTTCAAATGGAATACCAAGCCGTGGGGAGCCCAGAATTCAAGAGTCTCTTCGGATACCGCCTCTCTTACTGATGATGACTTTTCGTACGATCATTCCGTATGATTGTGCCTGGGAAGTTATGAATGTTTGATCTGCAGCAGAGATCCTCCAACAGTTTGTCCCGCCTTCAGGCACTGTCAAGATCCGCCGTGTCTCGCTTCCGTGGTAGCGGTTTGGGGAACAATGCACTGGCAGCGGGACGGTGGACAACAACATTTATCCTTCCCATTCCCAATCTCTCCCCGACCAGATCCGATCCATCAATCCATCATCTTTCATCGCGTTGACGTTCATTCATGAGCGGCGGCGGCACATCGCCGGTGGCAAAAGAGGCAAACCGGGACTTGACGTACAACTCCTTCTTCCTCGCTGATGTGTGGAACACCATCCCAGGGGGGCTTGGCATTGAGTAGCAGCAGCAGTTTGTGTGCACAGTATGCATCTTTTGTGCATCTGGGGGTTGAAACGGTACAAAAGAGCGATGAGTTGTGCCGTTTGCATCCGTGCGTCGTTGCCGGTAGGAAAATGCAACTCAGCAGCCTCCGGGGGTGGATGTTGCAAGGGCTGTTTTTCTTTCTTTCCTTCTTCAGCAACGCATTATGGCGCAGTTTGGCGAAGGGCTTGTTTGGCTGGAAGATCACTTCATTTCACTTCAGCGCTCGATGCTGCCGGCATTTTTACCGCTTTGGAGTTTCTCCGTCGTTGTGGAAGTTTGTCCTGCGTAAAAAGCGTCGTCTCACGATGGATATCATTTATCTATCGTCGTCGCCTTGGACGATATGATCGTAGGAGATACCCTCCCGTGTGTGAAGATGTTGCAGCAGTAACGATATTATTACTGTCAGAAAATTGCTTACTTAAACAGCTGAATGATGTATGGATGACGTGTAAATGAAGCTCGAGAGGATAATTTAGCTGATTACTGCGCAAGTATCGCAACCATCGACCTAAACCTCAAAAGTAAAACGACATCTGTAGCAACAGTTCTGCCACACCACAGTGAGATCAATTTCAAAACAACCTACTTCAAGATGATTGCAAATGTTTCTGGTGTGTTTTCATGCATCGCTGGATTTTCCCACCACCTGTGTGTGGTACACCTGTGGCACGGCATGGCCTAATCGTGTACCACTACCTTGTGGTTGGTATCGATGAAATTGACACCACGCGTCGTCAGCAGCGCGATCGACGAAAACAGTTAGTAGCTGCATGCTGCCAACCGATCACGTGCGCGTGAACTTCGCAGCATCCACCTCCATGTGGTGGTTGCGGTTTTTCGTGCCAAAGAGTCTAGACGGTGGGAGATTTCATCAATCAAACAGTTTGAAGTCGTTAGAGGCACTGATTTACGTCCTATTAGCCCAATAGGAAACCGGAGAGTGTGTGGCCGTCCGGTTGGAATTGTTTTATTGTCACTGAGTTAACGTTTGTAATAAAATGCAAAGGATTGAAACGTTTTTTTTGCGACAAAAAATGAGATGAAATTGGACTTGACGTGAGGCGATTTCAAACAGAAAGCGTCGCCGCTTCCCGTTTATTGCACCTGCTTTTTTTCGAGGCATTTTTCCTAAAATACTGCAGCAAATATGTGCACCCGTCGAGCAGAAAAAGGGCACACTCACAAATAGATCCCATAACCGCGTCGTGGTCACGTTGATGTTGATTGTTATTGAAAGCAGCTCTCGCATTTCATCACAAAACGCGTCCCTAGCCTCGTAAGCCTCGCTGGGCAGAGGGCAAATTGAAAGCGAACCAAACCGAAAAAAAGCCAGTTGCATTCATTCAGAGTCTATCGGAGGAACGTCCGATTTGTTGGCCGTCTGGAGCAGTGTGCGGTGTATGTTTATGTGCTGGAGAATATCGAATTGACCTTTCGGAGAAGGTCCGATGCAAACGATAGATGGGCGGTGAAATCTTCATCATGTATCATATGAATTGAAAATGCTTCGAAGGCAACCTTTCTGTGTGGGTGTTTAAGAAAAGAAATTCAACACTTTCAATGTCAGACTGTGGTGGATCGGTTTTCCAAAAGCCATAAGATACGATGTTTTGATAAACAATGCTTGGACTATGTCAGGGTGGTCACTGTATTCTTGGAATAAGTCTGTAATCATTCCTCAGTTCTCCGCTGTACTCGGACTTTTCACTGACTTACTCCAATTGAATGCTCCAAGAAAGTGTCTGAAGTTCTTGAGATAGCTAAAGATTTCCATTACTCTAAAAATATCTTGGGTTGTATTCTCCAACATCCCATAAAAACCTCCCAACTCTCTATAACATGGGCTTGATCTCGTAGCTGCACTGGAAGATGCCGTAAGGTGCCATTTTGTCTGCGCTTTACTTCAACAGATGTAAATGGCTTGAACCGATTTAAGCCTTTATTGCGCAAAATGTAGAACGCTGTATGTGCGAATCGTCATGTTTGCCTTGTGGTTTATTGGTTCCCCCATAGACGACGCAACAGTGTGCTACAATATTTAGCCAGAGCACCTCCAATATCCCACTGCTGCCAACGCGGGGCACCGACGACATCAGGTCTAGGGTGGATTGCAAACCGCCACAAAACCGCAACGAAACGGATGAACACACTGTAGAGCGGTACGAGAGAGAATGATCGCGACATAGGTTTCATCGTACCATGTACTCGGTAACGACACTACCTTCTATCGATGGGCAGACTTTTATGGTGATCTTCTGCTTCGTATGGAGTGTAAGGGGGCACACATTGATGTCACGAAATGACAACGTGTTTGCATGAAGAAGTTCGATCGATATGTGCTGTGAGACGACTGAGAAGATGCTAAACCATGTAGTGATGCTCACTGCTGTAATGATCCATGGTTCTATTGGCGATCTATTCAACATAACATGCGCGTGTGTATTTGGACATTTTCAAAAATAATACATTGTTTCCAATTGAAGCACACGATGCATCACACAATGTCGGCAAGGGATCATCACGAAGTTGATAAGCTGCTATTTGAGATGGGGGAAGGACACAGAGAACTTCTCACGTACGTTGATTACCTATTATAAATAGTTGGCAGAAGGGCTCTCCTTCATCTCACGAGTTTATTTTTGCACCTCGTTATGCAATGGAGAATACAAAAAAGGTGATCGCTTGCCAAAGGGGCGTGATCGTGAGTTGCTCTCAGTGTGTTTGAACGATCGAGTATACCAGCAAAGAATCAACACTGAATTCTTATTTTCGCATCGTACAAGATGTCATAAACATGTCACGTGTTGGTCTTGAGATGTCATTTGCGAATAAACAGAAACCCGTCATACATGACTGTACAAGAGGATGGCGTGTGTATTGCTTCAGTCGTTTGTGGTTTCCCTTTTTTCGACCTGCTTTTTCCCGCCCAAAATGACAAGCTGGTACAGCAATAACAAAAAAAAACTCCGACTTCTTACATATTATTAAGTACGAGACATTAAAGGAGTATTCAGCAACTGTTTAAAAAACAAGTCAGAATCACCAGAAAAAAGAGAGATACTGGAAATTGGAAACCATCTGTTGCTTCCACGGAGTCTTTCCCCTGTGTTCGCTCCCTTTTTTGTTGTTGATTCCCCCCGGGGTGGCAAATGCGTCGCAACATAGTTATGCTACACATCACGGGGGCAGTTTTTACAATTCGGTTCGGTTCCGCTTCGTTGTGATCCGTTTCGGGACGTCAGTGAGCGACAGCTCAATAACAAAGAGGAAAAAAATGTGGAGGGAAACACTCAAGAACGGTTGGTGGTGGTGGTGCGTTGTGTGTAGCAGCAGCTATGGTGAGAGAATTAATAAAATGTGTACCATCAAGAAGCAACAACAAGCTCTTGAAAGGGAACAGAAAACCACGCCGATGATGTGAAGTGACATACGCGAAGGCATTGGCTGTGGATGGTTTTTTGAAGTATAACTTGGTAGACGAAGGTACTCTTATTTTGAGCCCTTCCCCAACTCTATGGAACTACTTTTGGACAGTTTGAACGAGTTTTTCTCACTTTCGATGACACTGTTTCTGGAAATGTTTGCTCCAATGTTACCGTTTGTCGTCTCCCAGGGTTATAGCATTTAATTTACAATCCCGCTGAGCGAACGATTTCGGAGGTAAAGTCCCCAATGGCAAAACAAATTCACCGAAGACACTTTCACAGCCTTTGGACGCGTTTTCTAAACCGTTAAAAGCGTAAACGGTTCTCTTTTCCCTCAGTGTGCGTTCTTTTTGGTGTAACGGTCGGGTTTTGTCAACTGGAAAATGTGGAGCAAACTGCTGGGCAAGGTGATACTTCATTTGTAGGAAGCGTTTTATCAGCGCTTTTGCATCGTCACATGCACACCGGGTGTGTATGTATGTCTCTGCCAGCCAAGCCTCTGTGATGGATGGAAAATTGATTCTAATTAAGATAGCGGCAGTAGCTAGCGGCTGCTCCTCACACGCTGCTTGCACTGGCAATAATGGGAACAGAACCTGGGGAGTGTCGGCGCCCGAACGCTTCAAATTGTTAGGTTTTGCACGGGTGATAGTAAATAAACTTCATTGCACGGTGTGCATTTGCAGCAGAGCACACACGATGTGACAGCATATTTAACCAAAATGACAATTAATCTTGCGGTTTACATCTCTGTAATGGACGATGCTGCACTACATGTGTGCCGCTGTAAACGTACTCGCTCTGGATTGACATTGTTTTGCCGGTTGGATGGGTACGATGGCTCGGTGTATGTTTGCGATCTGATATGATCGGCGGACTCATCTGTCGGTGGAACCAAACAATGGAGTTGTTTGAAATGTTTATTAAACGCGGGTACTTTGATTGATTGAGTTTTTTTGTGGCCTTGGAGCGATATTTGCATGCTGCCAGGTGGCAGGTTAGTTGGAGTATGAGGTATATTTATATCGTAAGTTGCCTCCAGGCATAGCGAAGTTAGTGATTTATTATATCGGTAATATATTATGTTTAAATATGTTGATTGGAGGTGTAGCATAGAACACGACTTCATTGCTTCAGCCAACCGATTTCGCTTCAACTCTATGCAACTGTCTGTGCAAGCAGCATAATTGTAGCAAGCAGCAATATTCAGTGAATTTATAACGCAATTACCTGTAGCAGCAAATGTCAAGAATAAGGGGAGGAAAGTGCCCGCAAAAAAGCAAAAGTTGAAATAGAAATGTAAATGCAAAACTAGAAATCGTAATGATTTTCGCTACAAACTGCTGTTTGCTCGTTGCCTGTAACTTCCACGACTCTCGGGCAGGCGCACGTTTGCAAATGTGCGCTCGTCACGATCCTTCCCCATCTGGCCCCAACTGACGGTTTGGTTGAAGGATAGGGAAGGGGTAAAAGGTGGTACATAATAAAAGTAATGCACCATGTTGTTCGACACTTTCGCTCTCTGTTGCTCATTCTGCTTGTTTTTTCCTTTTGTTTTTACTTAATTTACCTCCATCTCGTACCAATCGCTCGTTTGCAAACATCCAACAAGCAACAAACCCATTAGCACCGGTGCTGCAGCGCATTTGTTCGATGAAATGGCGATGTTTTGCGCTGTGTACTGCTCAGCGTTTGTATCGGTGCGAGATGAGGGTTTGAACCGCAGCAATACATCTTTTCAAACGTGCACATTTCGCTCTGCTCGCGCTAGGAAAGTGATTACAACTTTCTTTAAATATGGACCACACTTCGATGGGGCTATAGTCCGTGGGCTTTGTGCCATAAGATTCCTCCCGCTTTGATCGTCAGAAGTATGCCACAGACGGAGCATTTGATAAGCTGCTGCACGAAACAAAGAAGATGCAACATTGCATAACGAGCAGTGCAGTGGAACAAAACTGCTTTATAATAATAATTCACCCTGATTCATCTGCTCCGTTCGATTTTCTTTTCTCCTTCGATACTTAAGCCTTAAGACTGATTGATTTTGATGAAGACTTATTATTGGGTTGCGTAAGGGTCGATTTTCTGCTGCCTCTTAAAACATTAAACGTTGATGCTTGTCCGACAGCTGAGTCGGCGATTGGACATGCCTGCTATTTATAACTCCCCAGCGTTAGCAGACGCGGCATGCATCACGGCTTGGATCGTAAAAATTATGCACCAAGATTTGGCAACAGGCAGGAAAATGACGTGTAAGACACTCACGAATACAAAAAATCCCCCCGTTGAACATCCAGCGTTACAAACAGCGCGAGATTATTCATCAAAACGAAACGCAGCATGATGCATCGCTCTGCTCTGCTAATTGGGCGGGGGATGATCGAATAAGACCCGGCCAGCCGCCAAGAAAGCAAAGGGTCGTGGTGCGTGTTCGATCATATTTTACGACCGCTACAACTGCCCCAAGCCCCGGGCTGGTGTGATTTTCGACTGACGGCTTCGGGTTGAAAATGCGTCAAAAGAAGGAGAGATGCGACGGCCGTTGTACAATCTTGGGATGGGATGCCGCCGTCATGGTTGCGTTTCTTAAACCCCTGATTGTGTTTAACAGGACGCATACACAGCCGTTTTGTTTTTCGCTGACAGAAAACACTTCCAAGAGCGATTTATTGCGAACGGTTGAGGAACCAAAAAAAAAAGGAGTCCGACAACTTGAAGGGACGACGGGTGGAGTAGTTTTCTCCTGCGTGTGGTTTCCGATCCAAGTGCGGTTGACGAAGGCCGAAATTAGCCGCTAGCAGCCTAGGGGTGAGATTTTCGGGGAAAATCGCCATAAAAATGCAATCGAAACACGGTGCGGGAACGTCATTCATAATTTTAAGCTGTGATGACGTGCGTTAAAGCTGTCACGTTGTCTACCGTGGATGGG
Source organism: Anopheles gambiae (assembly GCF_943734735.2). Taxonomy (NCBI): domain Eukaryota; kingdom Metazoa; phylum Arthropoda; class Insecta; order Diptera; family Culicidae; genus Anopheles; species Anopheles gambiae. The sequence goes on along the minus strand of NC_064602.1, from coordinate 30,940,830 downwards.
GTGTGTGTGTGTGTCGTAAAAATGCATCGGTCCAAAAAAGGGAGAGAGGATAGCAGGAAGCATTTTCCCTTTCGCGATCAACCAGCGCAGGCGATCATCAGGCCAGTGTGGGGATGTTTGCATTTTTATGCGCTCTTATGATACCGGATTGATGGAGAAAAGGGAGAAGAGAGCACGGGAGAAAGTGCATCGTCGTAAAAACATGAATATATCCACTTGCATTTGGGTCATTCCCGGATGATGGTGATAGCAATGGGATTTGTAATTTGACCGACATTTGAAGCAAAGTGGTACACGCTCGATGCTGCTTCTGCTGCTGCTGGACCGCTTGGTGGAGCGTAAACAAGAACATCTAACATATAATAAAGCGACCTAAGAGGCATGAAAACAAGATGCAGATGCACATTGAAAGGATGTAATTTTTTAAATGAAACCAGTCCAGTGACATGCTTGAAAGGGGACGATGGCGGGCGACTTGTGTTAGTAGGTTCGGGTTGCGACAACTTCCGTTGTGATCTCTTTTTTTTTTTTTTGCTCTGCTCACAGAGCAGCGTTTTTCTTTACGAGCTTTTTCATAATTTAATTGTGCAACACGCATATCCAGTTTGTGTTTCATTACTGTGTCATCTTTTTTTTTTATGCAATATCTTGGCCGAGAGCAAAAACCAGTAATTTCAAACACCACCAGAAAGCGTTAGTAAAAATAAGGTTATCACAAAAACTGGCTCAGTTTTTTGTATGAATTTAGGGTAACCCTTACCCAACAAACATGTTTGACGTTGTTACTCAACAATGCTCAGCAGACGAAAACAAAAAGGGGCGCCCTCCAAATAATGACAACACCTCTGCTTCAAAATGCATGTAGTCGCATTTCGCATGCCAGACAAACAGTTATAATTCTGATATATGGCATCAGTTTGATTTATCCATCCGGCATCATCATCATGCTGCATCTTTGTTATGCAACTTTTTATAGCGCTCTTGTTTACAGTCCCGAATTTTGAGCCGCGTATGGAAGAGAGCGTACTCCGATTCCAAATGTCATCCATCATCGTTCGGTCGGTGTCATTAAATCACAAGATTACGGTCAAACTCAATCAACAGCTCCGATACGTTTGAAGGTCCCCATCACGCTCGGAGTGTGTGTAATTTGTGCAGTGGCCCCGATCGATATTTGTCGAGCGATGTCGCCAGACACAAATTGGGAGAGAATTGTGCTTGCACAGTAGTAAAATGCAAATATGTTCCTCTCGAATGGGTTTTGTCTAAAGGCTAGCTGGAAAAAAGAAAACGAGAAAGCAATAGGGATGTATCTGGCACAAGACACAAGGCAAACTATCTTAGCGCGTTTCTAAACAAAACCGAAACGGGCGTGTGTGCCAATAACATTCCGGATTGATCGAAGCAAAACTAAATATTGATTATTTGCCTATTCGGTAGCTGTATTGGTTTGAGAAGCTTGGATTTGGATATAGCCCTATCCATCACGAGACCATTGCGACTCGTGACTTCAATAAGATGTGTAGCCTTCGTTGTAGTTTGTTTATGACCAGCAACCCTCTTTCTTTGTGACATTGGAGACGCAATTAGCATGATTTGCTCGGCCACGGACAGTTCCATAGGACATTATTGATCTTTCCATCGATTGCATCTTTGTATGCCGCATGTACAATAGTAAACAGATGCATCTATTACTCGTAATGACACATTACCCGTCATGTTGGACTATTTTTCATCGGTCATCGCTATTTCGGTTGCATCGAGGGAAATTTGCATTTGACAGAACATGTGTCCGCAATATATTTGTAAACTTAATGTCTTCGAAATACATTGTACGGAGGTTACTAGAGTTTAGAGTATTGATGTTTATCCACATAGATGTTACATCTTCAAGGTACTTCTTTGTGGTGGTGGTTTCGGTCAGTGATTCATGTACGGGGGACTTCTACCACGGTGACATCCAAGACAACCTCCGTGTGTAGCAGCTCTAATTAAGAGGTTAGTAGAAGCGTTAATTTATTAGAGCGTCCGCGTGTCCACCTACCGGAAAAGTGGAAATGATTTGTGTACGACGAGGGAGTGTGAGCATTCCCTTTTGCCCTTAGGCCCTTTCGGAGCTGGCCGTTCGATGACATGGGAGCACATTTTTCTTCGGCATTCAAAGAAAAAAAAACTTTGGAGGAGTGAGCATGAAATATGCAGCAAATTGGTGTCGGAATTATGTTTTGAGGGAAAGAAAGTTGGGGACGATGTCATAACTGTTGAAATATACCATGCGGTAGAAATGACAGTTAAGTAATAATGTTTTGAAAGAATCTTTGACGATATTAATTTTTCAATTCTTTATTTGGTTGAGACCAAATCATCCGTCCCAGTCAGGCTTTGGGACTTGGACCAGTTGGATTGAGATCATACAAACACAATTTCCAAAAGTTTGAAGAACTCCTTTTTGCTTCGTTCTGTAAGACTTCAGTCCTAATGTGTACATTCCTCGACAACAATTCACACATCGTTCATTCTTCGACAACTTCTGACTCGCTTTCCCGACTGGTCAGATGTTGCGCTTTATGTCAGAGACATCCCGCGTATCTTCCTACCTAGTCGGTCAGCCCTTTTGTAATACCATCCATTTCGGGAGGGCAAATGAGAATTATTAGTTTGACCTACATTCAACGCCAGCGTGCAAGCATCATCATCATCATCATCATCAGCCCAGTGTTGGGTTCTGTTTCTTCGTTCCGTTTGCTGCTTTCCCTGCCCGATTGCATACGGAGATAGTCGGTCGTGTGTTTACTACTGCCCTGCCCTCGCGGCCCCAGCTGATCCCATTGATCGCTGGTGATGAGCAGCAGTACGGTTGACAGAGGGTGGTGGCCCAGTAGGATGACTGATTGGTGTGGTTGATGCCCACTAGTGAAATGCCGCCCTTTCGTCATGCGCATTTGATGCACCCACTTTTGACCGTGGTCGTCGGATCGTGTAAATGCGCAAAACGAGCCACACATACGAGAACGCGAACTCGCGGCCGACGAGAGACACTCCTTCCCGAGCAAACAGCGATGGTGCAGACGGCTAATGTGCCGATCGTGATCGTAGACTGCATTTATGCAAATCTGGGGGAAGCACACGAAGCAGAAGGTTGTTAAAAGGCGGGGTATCTTGCTAATAGAATGATTTAGCAACAAAATTTGCCCAATTTGAGCATTATTTTTTCAACAGCAAAAATGCTTTCGCTTTCTCGCGAAACAACAAAGTGTACGGGAAAAGGGAACCAAACCTTCTTTCTCTCCCAACATGTAACGTGTCGCTTGGCGCGGTGTGCTCATCGGGAAGTTGGATGGGGCCATAAAGTCTGATGGCGGATCGTGGTGAAAAGGTCAGCTAATGGGTGGACCTATCAGCGATTCACGTGGCTCTTGTGATGTTGCATTTCTCACCCGACGCGAGGGGTCGAAGGGCACTGCCGTAGCGCGAGAGCGCACACTAGCGACCGAAAACGACGGCGCTTCGGTTTTTGGTGTATGCATATGACTGCATGCAATCATAAACACTGCAAAAACAACGGATAAGAGCGCTGTGGCGGGCGGGAGCAAGCGTCAAGAGAGAGAGAGAGCCGCACATCCGCCGGGTTCGTGCCTTTACACAGTGCAGACTCGTCCCCGTTTTGAAGAGTATGTGTGTTGCGCGCTTATGCAGAACTACGTGTGCGAAAGGTTAATCGCGGGATGAAACATCGTCGTGTCGGGAAGGGTGACGATCCCACGCCGCGGCATCATCCTGTGGGCCACGGACCATTGAAAGCATTGAAAATGGAGGCGGGGGGAAAAAGGAAAGGTGTCAGCGAATCGTGCGAATTATTGCTCGAGTTGCATCCTCGACGAAGCGCGCGAGCGCGATCGCACTCTCAGTATATGGCATTTCCGCGTTATGACTTCCGTGCACGATGACATTTGAAGGGTTTTTTTTGCGACCCGGTGTTATTTGTGTGTTATGACTTTTGCACCGGATGGAGTGTGTTTTGTTGCGCTGTTTGTATTTGGTTGCTTTCTGTTTGTCGTTTTACTGTTTCGTTCTGTTGATGTTCATGTGGACATTTCTTTTAGCTTTTTTAGTTCATTTAGTTTTGTGTTTTTCTATTTGTTTTTCTTTTTTTATCTTCTAGTTTTAACGTATATGTTAAATTATTGGTTTGCACATCCGTAAATGACTTTAACCTTCTTTTTTCGTTCATTTTTATTAGTTTTGTATAACTTATTGTATAACTTGTTGATAAATCAACCATGATTCTTGATTCTTCATGATCATGATTCTTGTAATGTGATGATTCTTTTAACTATTGTATTCTTTCATTTAATTTAAGCTTTCGTTTCATTTAATTCATACATTGAATATTTCATCTTGGTTTGGCTATGTTATGACACATTATTTTATTAATTTTACTTGTATATCACATTCTTTGTTTTATATTTTTTGGACATCCGTTTGATAATTTGTTTCTTTTCAAATTTGATTTCATGTTTAAATTCATTTCAATGTCGTGTTACTCGCAACCAATTTTCACTTGCTACCTTAAAACCATTTTCAATCTTCAGTGCAGTACTCATCATTGTATGATCGACCCTTCTAGTGATGATTTGACCGCCTCCATCCAACTGTTTCTAATTTGACCCACACACTACATAGAAACCCTTTCCCAACAGCTGCTGCTGCTGCTGGGCGCACCTCCCCCTAACACCTTCTGAAAAGCGCAGGTCCCACCGTCTCGAGCGATCGATCTTTCGAAACGGTTCAAACCCCGTTCCTTCGATATTCCACACCCCCAGCGCTGCTGCAACCGAAATACCGCTCACCCGTTGTTATCGGACACTTTCATCGTCACGATTTTCACGTTCTTGTGTGCGCTCCTCTTGCTTCGGGCGGGCAACGTTGGTGTGTGCGCCACTGGCCTGCCACTGTTGCGTTCCTATTTTCGGCTGCTCCCAGCGGCCGTCTGTGTCGCTCGGTGAACGATTTCAATCGATCGGAACAACACACCGCACCGTCGCACAAACAGTGCAGTGCCCAGCGGTGGTGCGGTTTTTGTCCTATTTATTTGCTTACTTTTCCTTTACACCTTTCCACCAGCCGCAAATGGGTGTCGGTGTGTGTGTGTGCGAGTGTAGTTTGAATTTGAAGCGAAACCGTTCCTCGCTTGCGTCGAGGGCGCGTCACCTTACGCTGCAACTAACTAACTGACTCTACTACACCTCGAACTGTATACATTGAGGTGATGGCCCCTGTTATCTGAGCAAAGGCGGAGAAGGTGTGTGTGTGTGTTTGGGCATGTTTCTTTTCGTTTACTTAAGCTGACATGCCCGGCATGTCTTCAAAGCGCCCCTCTGCTGCCGTCCGCCACTCGTGTAGCATAATTGAAGGTGATTCATAAACGTGCTCGACCTCGCCAAACCGTGCTTGCTCTACACTCCTTCAGCTTCGTTTGTAACCGGTCAATTATTCGAAACGACGAATCAAGTGCTACTCTGGTGGACATTCTACACACTCGAGGGGCAGCATTGAAGGGGTTCCGTTTTGTTTTCAGGGTTTACTTATGACATTCTGAGGAGTACAGCTTCTTGTTTTTTGTTGTTATTGTTGTTGTGTGTGCTCTTCATATTGAAGTGGTTGCAATCGTCGCACCATTAAACGCCGAAGTTCCGATGCCGATTTCGTTTCGTTTCACCCACCGCAACAGCCAGACCCGCGCGGAGGTCGATGGGATTTGGTTTTGGAATTCAATTGCTCGTTCGCCCCGCAGTTAAATGTTTTTAATTTCATGCTTCATTATAAGTAAGTGAATTTCTTCATTGAGGTTATAAATGGAGCGCCCGGGAAAGCACGCCCCGGCCAGTAATATGTGTCGAAGGGCGTTGTGTGCTGTTGGATGGATTGAATTGCTGCACAACCCGTCCGTCCGTCCATGGGTCGATCGTGTAAGGCAGCAGAAGTGTAATCGTATTTGAACGAGACGAATTTAAATGGCAACGAAGGTTGCAACGGCGGCGGCAGTTGGTGTAGGAGTGCATGCATGCTCGATCACCTTCGATGATCGCCGGGCGCAGCAAATGCGATCCCAAAACGAGAACGAGCTACAACAGCAAAAAAGAAGGTCCCAACATAATCAAGGCATTATGGCCAATTTCCACATTTCTCAACGTAACGGCGGACGAAATACGAAGCAGATCGCTTTTAGGTTTTCGAAATTCACCCACCCGTAACTAATAAATGCACACCCTTGTGGAGGAGGGAGCAGAGGAGCAACGAGGTTAAACGTCCAAATCGTCGTTTTTTTAGGTTTTGTTTTGTTTCACTGCTGCCCTTTCAATCGGCCAGTGAAAAGTGGTGCGAGATTCACTTTCACAATCGTTTATGCGTATTTTATGCGCGCACGAACGAGATATTGTTTTTCATTATTCAGTTTAAGGCTTCTTGCCCATTGCTTGTTTGGTTGCTGAGGGAAGAAAGATACATGTAGAGCTACGGGGAAGTTTTTCCCTTTCTTTTCTGTGCGCACCACTGACTCCCGTTTCCCTGTCTGTTTCACGGCGTTCGAAGACGAAGAAACAATTGTTTCATTTTCGGATGTACGTACACCTTCGGTTTGCATTCGGTACACCATTGATGCACCAACTGACCTCGTAAGAAGCGTCACGGTTCGGATGGAACGGCCACGTCTGCCCCTCGGGCCAAGACTTGCAAAGGGCTTTGTTTGACGGGAGGCTTTGCATCTTTCGCCACTGAAACGTATCCGGGCCGAGCAAGCGCAAAACAAAGACGCCGAAAACATAGTGGCCCGATTCTGGTCCGTAAAGACCCGCCATGGTGGTTTCGTTACGGATGGTCAAGATTTTGGATCCGAAAGCTGGCACGGCACGGCACAGCTCACCCTTTTTTCGAGTACGCTGAGTTGAAGCACGAGATGAAATGAAAAGTGGTCCTGCATGTGAATGTTTGTGTTTTTATTGTTTCTGTTTCTTCACCGCCAGTAGTGTGACCGCTGGAGTGTGGATCCTTCGCCGTCACGCCACAGCCGGTGATGCTTGGCGTTGTTTTTTGGGGAATGCGTGTGATGTGTTTTTGCACGCCAGTCGCAAAGCGGACAGGGTCGATACGTTGCGTAAAGGAAACGAATTTCCATCCTCCCACACGGCTTGTTGCACACAAGAGAGGTGGGCTGTCTGTAGGCAAGGAAAAGCTTGGTTAGAGGTGTGTTGTGTGTAAACTCAGACACCCGGTTTCTTCGATGCGCTCGGACTGCTGCGTCTTCGAGGCATGGAACTCCAAAGTTGCTTAACGCCCAAGAGTGCTGCTCCGGGGGAATGGCGGCATCAGTTTCCATGCCGCAAACAACTGGCAACCAAATTCAAATGTTATTGCCACGAGAGCGTTCCATATTAGCATTGGAGTTGTTATTTTTAGCGTCACCTTAGCTAGAATTCGCACATTGCTTCACGCGAAACTTATGCGATATATGTGCTGCTGGGCGGCTCTGGAGAGGCAATGTAAAATGACCATGTGTAACTGGTTGTTTTCAATGGTTTTGTTTATTGATTTGAAAATATCATAACGACAACTTTATTGAGAAGCAGGATCTCCAAAGTTCTCTTAGGATCCTATTTTGTTGAATGCCTTGAATAAATAAACAAATAAACAAACATATTATGAAGCACTACACAGAGATACTGTTACTGTACAAGATTCAGGATATCGCAAGATTTCTTGAAGATATCTACTACTTCTTAATATCTTAACATTACGAAATATTCCCAAGATATCTTAACATAAAGAAACTCTTCTTAATACATTTCTGCCTGAACATCCTTGTTATATGAAGAGGAAATTGCTGTCACCTAGTGCTCAATCTTGTTTATGAAGGTTTGTCCCAATTTCCATGTCAAATGGTATCATATGAGTTTGATTGTTTGGAATTATGTTCATTAAATCTTCTTTTATTTCATGGATAACGTCTACATCATCTGTATACGCAAAAAACATGATCGACTTCATTAAAACTAAACTAACTGATCTAATGCCCTGTTTTCTGATCGTTCATACATGTTCCTAGATATCTAAAGGATAGTTCTTGTATCTATCATCTCAGTGTCAGTATCAACGAACATCTAGAATACATTAAGTTACACAGCACCCTGTTCTCTTCCAAACTTCTACCGTCCATGAAAACCTAACCACCGTTTATGTTAATCTCCTTCTAAGATTACTGATACCACTCGCGCCTCCCTGAAAAAAAAACGGTAGCCCACCCGTTTGTCGTGAATTAATTAATGGCCACGAGTTCCCGTTAGCTCTGCTACTTGCTATTCGCGCTTCCTTTCGGTTTATGCAAATCATTCGCCAAATAACCGCCTTTCCGACCAAACAGGCAAGAACTCAGCTAGGCAAAACGCATGCATGCACCAATTCGGCAGCAACGCTGTGGTTGGTGCAATTTAGCACATTTGAATTAAATTAACTTATAAATCTACATGCCCAGCCTTAGCAAACAGGGCAGCCCATCCGCTCCAAAACATCTGCACGTTCGCAAGCAAGTACACCCAAGTCATTGTAAATTCTTAACGTGTAAAGGCAAGGGCCCGTGAAAGTGTTCCAGCAAACACACTGGAACACACGCGGTAGCTCATCCACCACCGCATGTATGTGTGCTCGGTCCGTTTTGTTCCAGATTTAATTTGCCGTTGCCAGAACACAGAGTGTACGGTGCGCGATCGGGCCGCCGGCAGTTCAAGCTCTACCCGGGCACAACACCGCCCCACCTCACATATTACATACTTTCGCTCACGGCCCGCTCCTCAGAAATAGGTCGGCGTTTGTGGAGGCGTCGCTGTTTTTTCGCTACGGAAGAAACCTACTCCACCACTATTTGGTTGCAGCGATGGGTGGGAGGGCTGGCGGCAACAACAGGATTCGTTTTGTGTCGTTTTTTGTACCGTCTTCGTTGTACAAGTTTTGCACGTCGCAGCTGAAGTAATTGTACCCAGCCGCTACGGTGTACCGGTGCTCTGGGGGTGTATTACTTTCTCCGCTTATTCAACCACACACCACCCTCTGTGTCTGTGTGTCTGAATGGTCTGACGTTGGCGCGTTACCTACGTGCACTTACGGGACTTGACGAAAAATGAATCATAAACAACATGCGCTTCCAGTAGCTGCGGTGCACAGTGGCATTACGGCGAACGCGCCATGCATTAGGAAGCTACCGCGGTTTTACGAGCTGCCAAAATAAGAAGCGAATAGAGCCGCGATACGGCTTTATGGGTTTAAGGCGCGCCCTGGAATGCTTTTAGGGAGAATGGCGTTCCGTTCTGTTTGTAGATGTGGTTTATATTGTTTGTTAGTTTGTTACCGATTTGTTATACTTGTGTGTTAATAAATTTTGTTTTTCTTCTTAATTTCAGGTAAGCATTTGTGACTTTATTGCCTATTACTTCTTCGGAATGTGAGTATACTGCGAAGCGTTTGACAACTACAAAACGATAATTGTTCCTAAGTACCTTATTTTACCGGAGTGTCGCTCCGCCCAGATGAGAAATGAATCCTTTCGGTCTTGCGCGAGCTGGCGCGTGTAACGTATAGACCACCGGGTAACCTCTCTGTTCACTACTAAATACTCCAATATAAGCCTTAAATCAGACAACAGAGCATAACAAACCAGTTCTTGTTTTCGTTCTTGCATAGTTTAAAGCAACGAGATCTTGTTTTTTTTCATTGCAACGCTAAAGGTGTAAACCAAATAATTTCCTACAGGTTTTCATAATTAGATATAATTTAAGAAAGAAAAAAATCTCCACACCTCATCTTATAATACATACACACACAACAGAAGGGTTGAAAATTGCTCAATTTACCAGCGGAGATTGTTTTGGCTTATTTGTATTTACCGTTGCAGCGTTTATTGTTTTAGACACACACCTTATTTTATCGGATACACTTGTTGCGATGAATTATGTTTTTTTCCTTCTCAACACTTATTCTTACACACAGAGCTGAGAGAAGTGAGGAAAAAAACAGCACCAATATACAAACCAAAACGAGATCGACTTTAACAGTAAATCGGTTTTCAAATAGATAGGCTTTTTCTTGCCGGAAAATACGGCTTTTCACGAGCACAATTCTCGCTTTGTTGCTGCGATCGCGATCTTGATCAACGTGAAACCGTGGTAGCGGCGCGCACTTTTGGCCAATAAATGCGCGATGCGCGGTGATGTGTTGTTCTGTGTGTGCTCTTTTTTATCGTTTTGGTGCTGCCTTTTGTACACCAGCTGATCATATTTTGCAGATAAATCGGTTCACCAAATTCCCGCTACCGATTGCTCGCAAGTGTGTGGCACACTGAAGGAGGAGGTGGTCACGGATAGAAAAGCGAACAAGAAATAGCGGCTAGCCTATTAACGGTATCATGATTATCTTCGGCCTCTCTTTCTCTCTCTCTCTCTCTCTCTGTCTCTCTCTCTCTCTCTCTTTCTATTTCCTTATCAATCATCAGCCGGAAGGGGCAGCCGAAGGGTTTTATTGTGGTGCTGCCCGATGCGGCGATAAACCACTTTTTTCCTCCCGGCTTTTGGCACTTGATCGATTGGTCACCGAGCCATACTTGTGCGCTTTTATCATGTTTGTATGTTTTGTTTAAATTCGGAAACGTTTAAGCTTTCTAGCCCCAAGCTTTGTCGATCTATAAACGATCAAGATAAGATCGCTTCATCACCCCAAGGGCTAATCAAGGGGCGCGTACACAAATGCTTACGCGACCGCAGGGAACAGGAACCAGTGAGCAGCAGCTTAACGCCCAACAACGGTTGCATTCGCGGGCAATTGATGTAATCGGAAGCAGCAGCAGCAGGAACGATACAACGCGAACGATCAAATATACACAAAGCCCTTCCTGTTTGGCCAAAACATACTGCTGGACGGAATCGAATCACCCCTAACGCCCCGAAAGTCAGACCGCCAACGATCTATTTATGACGTAATGGGGCGCGGATTTACGACGGCCTACCGACCCGTCGACCACCCTGTAACAGAAGACCCGCCCGGAGGAGCTGCCAGGTCACTGCCGGCACGGCCGGCCAGAGCTCTCCGGTTGCATGATTTCTCGATTACGTCGGCAAAATACTTTGTTCGGCGATTTTCGTACAAACGCCGTACTGCTGGGGTCGTAAAAACTACTGAACGCTCCATCCTTTTCCACGCCCAGCCCCCTGTGCCCAGCCGGAGCGGAAGTCTTTCTCTCTTGCACCGGGTGCGGAAACATTCGTCGTCGTTCGCCCCCGACCGATCATGCCATGTTGCAAAGCCATCAATGAAGTGTAATGTACGAGCGCGCGCGCGACTGACTGTCGGCGGTTTGCATGCTGCGTGTGCAGTCGGTAGCGAAGAAAGAAACGCATTCGTAAAATCGTTGTCGGTTGGTCGGTTTTTTTGCTTGCTTGCTTGGTCGAACAACATGGAAGTAGTTTGAAATGTATCGACAGGATAGTTTGGCAGATTTTTTCCGCAAACAGACACGACGCGCTCCTTTTGCCCTTTTTTTCAGGGAATTGGGAAAGGAAGGCGTCGCGTAATCGAATGTTTGTCAAATTGCGCGTGGGCATAGCGTGAAAGGGAGGAGGAGCATACACGGTACAAGGAAAGAAGGGATGGCTGTGAAACGGAAAGCCAGTCGACCAGCCCGGGCGCGACATGGGGCGGCGTCATGTAATATGCGTACCAGTTGTGCTGCGAATACTTCCTCTTTCACTTTGTTCGGCTGTCACTTTCGGTTGGTTGGACACGCCAACATGGATTTGAATTGCGTTGGTGTGCAAAGATATGCTAGATTTCTGTGTTCAGTTTGCAATGATTTAGATGTTTATTTTTGTAAGGGCCTTAACCTTTGGAGTTAAAAAATCGAGCACTTTTCGAGCAGTTTTAAATTCCTTTTTTTGTATGTGTAACTAAACTTCCTGATGCCGTATCCACATAAAAACACATCTCCCTGACTTCGAGCAGTATTCGAGCAGTTTGAAGATTTGTTGGTAGAACGTTTAACTGCAAATTCCTTATATTGTACGAAAACAAAACAACAACAAAACATATCTAATATCAAAAATGAATTATGAACCCGTAAAACGTAACATACAAAACCAAACGCATTCAACTTTGTTCGTTTCGCCCATGCATACACAGTCTCGTCGAATGGCAATCGATCATCGAGCTTATTTGTTTGCCTTAGCTGAAACATTTCCCCGGTACCGTACACAGCCAGCAACGTTTCAATCGTACTCGAGTGCCATGACCGCACCCTCGTAGTAAGGCATTCACCCCGCGCACAGCACATGCCACCGTGCCCAAGCATCCATGTTGTATGCGTTTACATAAACCCCACCGAGCCATATGGGGTGGTTGGAGGGACGCACCCCCCCACCCGAAACAGGGGAGCGAGAGTTGGTAGGTCGCGCGGCCACACACCACATGCGCATGCGAACGTAAATATTAATTCATTAGGCTTAATCAGAAGTGAAATAATGTTGTTCCTGCTGCTGATTGCCGGGCCTGGTCAGATAAAAATTAAGCCAACCTCTTCTGAAACCTCCTTTTCCCCTGGGGGGTGAGAGTGTTTCTTTTTTTATTTGTATCTTTGTATGCGTGTGTAAATATGAGTTTGTTCATGTTTCCACATGTGGTCGCGGGTCCCCGCTTGTATGTTGTGGCCGCAGCGGCGGCTAAACAGATCAAGCGAATAAGCGAAAGAACCGCAAAAGAAAGTGCAATGTCGGCGGAAGGAGGATCCCTTCCACCATTCCCAGTACCTCGCGCTTCATTCAAAAGAATTCGCGGTTCCTCCCGGTGCCGGGAGGGAGTTGCTTTAATCTAACGCAACTAGCTCTGCTCCACTCCAACGTGCGCCACAAGTGGCGCTCGGTTTCCTCTTCGACGTGTGGTCGGTCTTCGGGTTTTTTTTTTACTACGCGAGTATAAGAAAACAAACCAGCGTCTAAGAAATGTAGGCGCTCTCGCGCGCGTTTAGACGTTTTGTTCTTCTTTGCCGTCTGCTGTTCGCCAATCCCGTAGGCCGCGACGCGAGCGCTGTATCTCTGCATTGAGTTATAGTGATGATCGGCGGTGAAAGCCGGCGGTGCCGAAAAAGATAACCCATTTCCTGTCCGCTTGCCAGGGCCCGGCCCAGCTGGCCGGGCAACAAGACAAATCACTGTACGATATTTCGCCAATCTGTGAAATAGAAAAAAGTGGTTTTCTAAATTTTGCTGTTGTCTTGTTAGCGATATTCTATTTTTAGCAGGGTTTTGATTTTGTAAGTAAAATTTGCATTAAAGTCAAATTTTAATCAATTCTGCTGCAATATCGTTTACATAAAATATGCAAATGGTCGCATTATACTTTACAGACCATTATTTAACACCTCATGAGAGGTTAATATTTGCTTAGGATGTGTTGTTTGCCGTCCTGTTTCTCGTGCTGCGAGAGGAGGTTATTCAGCATCAAGCATCAATAGTTCAAGCACGCTCTTGACCATCGCCGGATGCTCGGATGATCGTAAAACAAACATCCATTCTACGTTCGCGTGGTCGAGCTACCCCTACACACTTGAATGAGGGAAGATTCCACCAAGTTAGCATTGCGTGTGTGTGAATGTGGCAAGAGATCTTCGATCGGCGCTCAAGATTACGCACTGCCGCAAGATGCTTCAAGATGCTTGTGTGTGTTCTTGAACCACTTGACCCATTGAGTGAGAAGCTGTTGCGAATTGTGGTTTATCGGTTACAAGTATTCTATTACGGAACCACTGAACGTGAAGATATCGTTTTTAAACAGTGAATTTGAATGTAATGCCTCCATTCCGGATAACTCTCTTAGCAGTTCTCTTATCTAAACCCTCTTCATGCTCCCTCCAATTAAAGCGCCCCACTGCGCATTATCATGCAAGTGAGCCCTTCCCGTTTGCTGAACAATTTCTTAACCTACAGCACGAAGAAACGCGACGGCGAGATGAAATTGATTAATTAAAATAGCACAGCCTCACAGAAGGAAAGGAAAGGCGGGAAGGAAAGATGACCACCACCGCAGCCGGCGTGAAGACGCGTGCGTGGGCAGCTTCACGATTTTGCTGTGCTGAGCGCTGACAGAAGGGAGTGGTTGGATTGGCTATGTTGGAAGACACATACAAGAAAGCGCCACAACAACGCGACATTGAGCGACGCAGGGTAAAAAAGGGAACCTGTTTTCTAAAGCGGAGAGTGGAGAGTTTCGGGACGTTTTGGGACACCAGTCACACGTCGGTGAAGTGTGTCACATGGCAGGGTTATTGTGGTAGGATTAATTTTAATTTCACGCATTACGTCAGCGTCGCACGTCCCAAGACGGCCGTGTCTGTTAGAAAGCAGTGGTTGTGAGTGGCAAGCAGCATGCTATAACGTCGCTTTATTACATCGCGTTAGGTGCCTAAGAAATCCCTTTCTGGTGACCTTTTTGATGTAGCGAGACACCCTTATTGCCGACAGTGGTTTGTGTGGTTTCTTCTGGAATGTGAAACTTCTCCTGAACGAGCGAAAATAATTCGCGCATTATCTCCCAAACCAGTTTAGGTAATTGGAATTGTACCCTGTTGTGGATAAGAAAAAAATCAACAAACCAACAAAAGATATGTTCATATCCACCATATCCGCATGGTCAATCCAGTTCGTTTCCTGCTGTCAGTCGGGTAAATGATTGATCCTTATGCTGCGAATGCAGTCCGGTCCTGTCCAGGTCGGTAGATTCCCTTGGTGGAGTTCTTTGAACTGCAACAGACTCGAAGACGACGACGTTCGGCTCACTTCCCGAAACCGCTCATCATCTTGCGGTTTGCTTGACGGGGTGTGATATCTCTGGTGCTCAGGGTTACTCAGACCGCGACAAAAAGCAACAACAAACAAAAAACAGCAGCTGACGGTACAGGCTCATGTGGTGTGGTGATCAATTACCGCCAATGCTCTACCCTCCCCCAGCAGAAGATAAGAAAGAGTTTGACATGAGCAGAGGACATTCACCAACTCGGAGAAACGTTGAATGTAGAAAACAAACAAACAAAAATAGCGCGCACCCGATAGCGATCAGGTCAGGAGTTGAAAGTGAGCACAGGTTCGTCGCTGTTTTGTGTGTTTTATAGCAGTACGTCCCAGTTAGTCGATGACCCCCGCGTACAGGTATATATGTTGCACGAGGCTGGAAACTGTGCGAACGACCACTTGGAAAGCTATCTTCTTAACATCGCGGGTCCCACCAAACAGGTTTGTTTTTGCCAAGCAGCATCGCAATCGATGCGAAATACGGCAGATTGTGTTAAAACACAGAACCGCCCCAGGAGAACCGGCCAGTCCCGGCTTTCCGTTGTCCAGCGGCTTGCGTGAGACTTGGGTGGAGAGAATTGAAGGCCAACCACACAATAACAACTGTAGTTTCCCGTGTAGTTCGGGCGACCCTGGAACGCTCAAGGCAGTTGACCGGTCAATTAGAGAAGAATCCTCACCGTGTGTCGCGTTTCGATGTTGTTTCGGGGAAGCAAGCATGCCAACATTGCAAAAAAAGGGATTGGAATAGGTGATTTCCGCTTCCACGCCGGTTATCGGTTTCTTGTGGGGCCTTAGCTAATTGAGACCTTCAACACGGAACCGCGATCGGAGATGGTGTGCGGTTTTTTTTTTTAACTTTGATTTAGCCTCTTGACATTATTTTGTGGATTTTTTTTCCTATCAGCTTAGATGTATGCATATTTGGAGATGAAAAAAAAGGTTGGAAGCTAATGATAGATATGACGCTGTCGTTGCAGTTTTTGTCCTACTATTTATTACGTTACGACAGCTTGACCGTATTGTTTTGCTAGACAAATAGGAACAGGAAAACAAATCATAAAGTTGATTGACACATTGACCTTCCCTGCTTGAGCGAACGACACACATCTCTGTTGTTGTTTTGCATCATTGATTTTGCATCCAGATGAGGGTTGAGATCCCTACCTGCTCAAGGAGACCGGCTCAGCTCGTCCGCAAATCGCTCAATGATGACTTCTTTATCGTCCTGTTGAAACCTGCGTCGTTAGCCAGAAATAACAATCTGTCCTGTCTCAAGTGTTTTTCCGACTCACCCTCGTTGCCGGTGTGCGCGATGTGAACCGTCACAGCTGGATCAATGCGTTTTTCCTTGGCGTTGTATAGTGGTAGTTGCTGTTGTACATCGATATTTTCCGCCCCTAGAAGCTCGTGTACGGCAAAGTGTGTGTATCAGACCGTCAATTTGGTTTGGCTTTAACAATTGGTAAATATTTATGCAGCAGCAGCGGTGTGGGAGAGAAGAAAAAACAAACCCACCGCTCCTTCAGCCGGGACTTCCATTTCGCATTTTTGCATGCCCTGCATTTCCCCCTTGCCACCGGACGGTTCGGGACTTTGGCAGGTTGGCCTTTGTGGCGCGTTTTTCGCTCCTCATTTTGCATCGCTTTGCCGGTTTGATTCGCGTTGGGCGAGGCAAACGGGAAGCATGCAAAACCGCAAACAAACACACTGCCGTAAACAAAGCACGAAAAGAAAAACCACCATCAGCGCCGCAGCACAGATGTTGGCGGATTGTGCTGCCTTCGGTGCGTCCGTCTCAAGATGTCATTCATCATGGGGCTGCTGCATCGCGGTAGAAATTGTGGAAGGTGTGCAGCAAAAAAAAAAAAAGAAGACATAAACACACTCGTACAGCAAATGTTGCCGTTAGTCTTTTGTGAATGGGAATACACATGATGATGGAACATAATGCACAGCAACATTTGTTTGTGCAAAACGATTACAACAAAAGGGACGCGCCCGCGCCCGGGAGAAGCAAAACTCTGTGACAGATTGAGCAATTAATTCACTGCTCATGAAATGAGCCAGCCTTGCCGGATGGATGCGAGTGCCGTTGTTCCTTGGAAGTGATGAATTTGAAATAAAAAAACACGAAAAGATGAATAATGCCGTGACTAATTTTGGAGTGTGTCTGCTTCCATTACATTTGCATATGAAATAGCTGCGTGAGATTTTAAAATGAGCGATAAGGTTGCTGATTGGCCACGGTTAAAACCACCAAGTGAGCTAAAGAACTCTAATTTATCATTTCTTCTGTGTACTAGTGTTAGGGTCTAAATGCAATGCATGAAATTAGTTTCACGGTTTCCGAGGTTTTATGAAACCATTTTCCCTTCAAAAGAGTGTCCATTTCACCTCAAATAGTACTAAAAATGTCCATCACAAATGCAGCACAAAAAAGCGAAACATAAATTATGCTACATTATGGACCGTGGTCGCTAGCAGCCGTCTCCATTGTCCATTCGACCCACTGGACTGACATACAGCGATACAGCGACCGATAGATAGGCTACAGACAAGAGCACAGTGTAGAAGGACGTAAAGGCAAAACAAATAAGTGCAGCACCACTACAGACAGCGCCCTGCATTCGCGCGATGCGTCTGCATTCATGCGCATCCGAGAGGCACTCTGTATGCATTTTATGCTGGTTGGACGTTCGATGCGGCGAGCCGAAGGAAGGCGACAGAGACGCGAACGCACACAACATGCGTGCATTCGTCACATTCCTTTCAATCCCAACCGATAGACACGATCACGCTGACGGTTACATCCGTCCGTGTATTTCGCTGCTGCTGCTGCTTGCGTGTGTCTAGAGCGCGCGTAGTACATTCGGACGCGCAAAGTCTGAAACAGACACACACACACGCACAGATGTTGTGAGAGATGCACCTCGATGCACTCAGCACCAGACGAAGCACATCGAATCGCTCGAATTGCGTTGTATCATGCTCTGTATCAAGAAACGGCCCCCTTTTTTCCTCCTTTTAATTTCATTCCTCGTAATTTCCCTTTTCATGTTTTTTTTTATTTCCCTTCTTGGCATGCGGCACGCCAGAACTATCATTTTCATTAGCGATCGCAAGTGGTCAACTCTTGTCCGACTTCGCTTTCAATTTCTCCTTGCTGCACTCTTGGCTTTCTGCCGGTCACACATTTGAAACACAATTGGAAGGTGTAACTAGCCCCGTCTCCTCGTTCCCGCCAAATGTAATGCAAAAAGCGCTGACCGATATACGAAAAAACAGTGCACCACGCGCACTACTTTCACTATCGGAAAACCCGCGATCGGACACGGAGATCGGCGCGTGAAAAAACAACAACAGCGAACATCATCCGCATCGTGTATGAGCCATGTTCCACTGGCTCGGTGCTTTTCGCTACCGTTTGCAATCCCTTTCGCCTGCGCACTGTGGATTCTTTCCGCCTGTCTGCCCCTTTGCGGACCCGGGCAGCACACGTTTTCGGACACGCGGATCGACTTCGAAATGGAATTGGAAAATCAATCATCGCACAATTATGGACTCGATATACCTTGATCCCGCGTCCTAACCCGTTTCTTAGTGCGGTTCAGTTTTTCTACCGATTCCAGTGTTCCAGTTTCTTGTTTTTGCTTTAGTGGTGTAAGGTGTGATTTGTGCTTTCCCTCCTCCCCTTTGCAGGACCGTACCATCGGTCATCCATTTATGTTATTTTTACTGCTGATTCTATGCTGATCGTGGTGTTGAGGACGTGAGCCGGAATAGCCTAGCTTAGCTGTCGGTGCTACTGGGTGAAAGTGAGAAATCGTGTAAAAATGTCAGTATATCGTAAAAGGCATGGGCTCTTGGCATCGCAAAAGGCATTTGAACAGCGTGTCTTTAAGGTAAAACCTTAAATGTGGAACACAAGTGTAGTTTCTTTTCTGTTTATGTGGTTCTAAGAGTATTCTTTATTTTATAAGGGATCATTGCTGTTCATTGATTAAAATATATCTTTAGTTGGTCGCATTAAGATATTATTGTGTGTCTTCTGTGGCATATCGTTTCGCGCGGTCCAGCCCAGTCCTTTTACAAAATTCCTAAACTTTGAATATACCAAGTAGATGTTTGAATTGTTCCTGCTACGGTTGAGAATCGATATAGTCTGGCGTTGTACTAGCTGGTACGTCTTTCGAATGGACTATCAAGCCGCCCTGAGGTTGGCACACAAATTATCCATTACTAGGTAATAGCTAGTACCTTATCATTGGATCATGAATCTTCAATGAAAGAGAAAACAGTTTAAATATTATCATTTAACGTCTCCTATAATATTACAAGCTATTCCTAAGCCTTTCATTAAATCATTATTTAATTTACGACAAGCAATAGTGTGAACCATTCGTCCCCGACTATAATCAAAAGACTCTCCTCTCCCTTCCCAAACCGGTCGCCAGTTACCGCTTGAACTTGAATTTCCTGTGCACTCTTTGACATCATTTTCGGCCTTTCAAACGGCGAAAGCGTACAAATGTCTGCAACGCACATAACACCGGCACTGGGCCGGGACGGGAATTTTCTCATCAATCCATCAAATTCCAAACCCTGTGTTGTAGTAAAAGCGAAAGGAAACAGCCCAAGCCGCTGGACTCTGGTCCAACGAGCCACCATTTGAAAACAAACACTTCGCGTTCCACCACCTGAGAGAAACCATTTGGCATTGGCCTTCTTCCACCGTCGTTTGGCTGCTACCGCGGATGACCATTCGGGGAAGCTTTCCGGACCGGATCCGATCGAGAGCGAAATCCGAAAGCACACGGACGGAATCGAGACGGAACGAAGATGAAGATTCCTCCCGCTCCATCTCTACTGCACGCTGCAATTGGGGAATGTGTCCACGGCGGCTATGTTCGGTTCGTTTGCTTCGTGACGCATTTTCTCGTGCGCGCCGGAGATGGGACGACGACGGCGACGACGCCAAGAAAAAAGGCTTTCCATCGTGCGCGTCGCTTGGACCGCGTCGAATTGGTGACCGGGCAACCGGAGTAAAATCAACACACTTGCGCGATTGTGATCAGGCCCGGGTCCGGCGCTGACGATAATGATCGTGATCATCATTATTATTATGGTTTAATTGCCCTCTTTCCCCGGCGTTGTCGTTGGTGTTGTCGTGGTCAGCATCTCGTAGATTGGTGGCTGGTGAAAATTTATTGGAAGAGGAGAAAACCGCCGGCCAAGTGGATGACCGGTGGAGACCGATGAACGAACGGAGAGACAGACTCGAGGGGAGAGCTGGCAAAATGAAAGGAAAATCGCAGCATAATGTTATGTGGTGCATCTTTCCTCAGCCATCGCTGAGCGAAATGGATCTGATCATCGGATTGATCGTGTCCGGAGATGATGGCAAACATATAAACACACGGCAACAAATCGGCAACGAACTAAGGCAGCTCTTCAAGATATCCGAGCGAAAAAGCAACGGACGAGGAAAGGTGGCAACAATCGAAAGTTTTTGCCTATTTGTTTGTGCCCGGGTGTCGTTTGGCACAGGTGGAAAAGTAATTAGAGAAAGAAAAAAATAGAAAGTGCAATTACTGTGCGAGGAATGAAATTAAACGGTCAAGAGAGGAAAAGCGAGAGTGTGTGTTTTGTGTTGTTGTCCGTTTGAGGATGTTGTTCGTTTTAATCGCAAACTAAATCGCAACATCGGTCTCCAGCGTACGAAACTTGCTTCGGTGGAAATTGTACGATTGTGGCAGATGAGTTGTGGTCTTTAAATAGAGGATCGGGATTTAAACCATATTTTAAATCATTTCAATGTATCCTAGCTATATCTATGTTGTATTTTCATGTCCTAGATATGTTTTTCTCGGGCTAGTGGTTATAATGTTATCTCTCCTTAAAGAAATGGTCCTTCGAGCCGGATCTCTTCAAACTCTTGTTGCAAAATTTGCAAGGATCGACAGAGCGAAGGTAGAATAGAACGTGAAGGCCCTGAACCTGTTTTAAACAATAGTAAAACCAACTTACATCGTCTTGTTTTAAAATTGCTTGCATTTATCACTATCAGTTCCATCTCAAGGATGTTTTATGTTTGTTTATTTCCTTATTTCCATTCAATAGCCCATCAATCAGGGAATACGTTGCATACTTCTTACAGTTACAATTCATGCCATTATGTTTCGCTAAAAGCTAAACACATAAATCCTACTTGCTCCTACCTTTACGAGCCAATTAAATTGTCCGGTGAGTGTGTTTGCTGCCTACAATTCGTTTCCGCTTTTCGATAAGCTTGCATGCTTCTTATATTCATTCTCTACTGACACGAATCAATCATACTTCAACCTTCCTTGTTGGCGTGAGGTGGTTGCCTTTTCTTCGAACGATGGGCGTGTTTGATGTTTGCAAATCATAATTTCAATCTGTAGATGGGCCTCCCCTCGGCAGTTTTGCTATAAAGTACGAAACTTCGGGGAAAACGCCGGGAAAAACAGTTTGAGTTGAACTCGTTTCCCCTGCGCCGGCCTGTTTCTTATTGCCTTCCTTTTTTTTGCTTCATCCCGTCCTTACAGAACGGAAACGATTGGCAGCAGACACACGCACGCATGGAAACTCACTTCTTAACTGCTAATGAAACTTACTTACAAAATCCGCTTTGTTGCGCCATAAGAGATAATCAATGGTTGTGCGCGTGCAAGTGGAGAAAAGCAAGAAAAAAATGTGAGGAAAATATGATTCCATTTGGCGCCAACGATAACGTAACACGCCCGGCTATACTGCCGACTGCCGCCGCCTTCTGCCATACTTTTAATATGTAGCTTGGCGTTGAAAGGCGTAAATTAGTGCGCTAATGCAATGGTGTGCTCATACACACACACACAAACACGGCACAAGGCACATAATTCTTGACTACGACCGGAATGGAACGGAACGCCATACCCACAAGCCACACATGATGCTCATTTTCGCTCACCCTGTGGGAGGATTCTAACGCGAAAGAGGGGCAAGCGACGCGATATCATTAAGACGATTCTCAAGCAGATCGCAAGCGAATCATTACAGATATGTGCGGCACTGCGCGCTTTATAGCAAACATAGAGCCGCAGCGTTTGATGGTAGTTTCGGAAGTTTTTACGATCCAGTTGTGTGGACGAAAAACTCTCCCAAAAAAAGGTGTAGACTATTTGTGCACATAACGTTTTTTTTAACGGCTCTGTTGATTTGTTACGAATCTATTTCAATGGTTAATAGTAATTAATTCTGATGGTCGAACATAAAAGCATTTTTTTTTTCGTCTGTTTAATTTGGCGGTAAACTCTGTTTTTATTATGAATGTGGAGCAAATTTGTGCTGAAATAAATAATTTATTTCAAGAGCATAAAGTTTGCCGTTTTCTTCAGTTTAAAGCGTTTGAAGCATCTAACAACATTTCCACTTCACATTTGGCGGCTGAATTCAACGCTTGAAGAGCTGAACGTAAGTGAACCTTGCCATCCGCTGTTCAAATCAATACAAACAAACGAAAAACTCCAATTTTGAGAAACTTTGCCTGCCAACCTAACCCACTGATCTCATTCGCATCCGACACGGTTACTAACCCAATTATTGAAGGGTTTTTCAGTGCAAACAAAACGACCCACCCCGGGTACCGGGTACAGTGTGGGAGCTTGATTGAGCGTGAAGGAAAATAGTGAAATCCAAAACTATAATAAACGCGCAACATTGTGTCGATGTGGGCACAACCCCATTGCGCTCTGTAGTGTTTGCATTTGCCCTCGAAGATGACTTTCCCGCCCGAGTGGTGCGAAAACGGGATAAAAGGTACAGGTCGAATTACACACACACACACACACACTAAACACCCCCTGGAAGGGTAAGGTGAATGGCCGACTGATCGTGATTTGGTGCCGTTCAGGAACCGGCGGCTAATAGAGCGATTGAAACAATAAGCAAAGGTCACACCTCAGCACTCTGCGGGGAGTGTTCTGCCGGATGGGCAATGGACAACGGCCACTGCTACTACCGCTGACCCAAGAATTGACTTGATTTGGCGACCAAATCAAGGCGGGTGCTTCACTCTTTCAACATAACTATGCTTGCATGCACTTGACAGTACACAACATCAAGAGCGCCACGTTTCTGGAGCATCCAGTGCGGGAGGAAAAGATGCGGGATGTCCATAAATTATCAATTATACTCAATTAAGCGCCCAAACAGTATGAGAAGGAAGGGGATGAAAAAAGACTGTTGAGCAAACACATTCTTAACATCTAAAATAAAGCAAAACAAAACGTTAACACACGTTCTTATTGCACAGGTTTTGTTGTTGTTGTTTGTTGATTTAGCCTCTCTTCAGACTAGTTCCTCCGTGCCGATTATCATATTGTAGCTGACTGCGCTTGTTTATATTGGGCGTCTAGACAGATCGGAGTATGCGTTTTGGAAACACTTGTTGTGGTGTGTTGCGCTGGTGTTTCAGCGTATGTTTATCGTACCCTCTTAACTCTCTACCCTCTGACTACCACCTCGGCTCGAAGCTTCACCACGGCATTCCGAGACCCCGTCTGGTTGGTGTACATTAAGACACGCTGGATGAGTTTTAGCACAAATTTCAGAAAACATTTAGATAAATATTTATGCATTGCAACATCTCATCTAACATTCTCGCTTTTCTTTCTCGCCCGTAGGTAAGCCAAGCGACATGAAGCAAGATGCGCACCAACAAACAGACACATCATGCTGACGGACAACAAGTTTGGTGGAATGATGGACAACCGACCGCGGCCTTTCGTGCCTTCGTAACAGGTGGAAATCGGTGATTATGATGCGTACGCGTACAAGTAATCGCTGCGCTTAGCTGCACTCGCGGAATGGCTTTCTTCTCGCGCACACGAAAGCCACACTGGCTGGCCAATGCAGAGCATTAGAAAACCTCCTCAGGAACCCCCACGATAATGGTGTGAAGATGTGTTTAATTCACACTTCGAAAGTGAAACGCTTACCCCAATCCATCCCGCTTCGATTTCATAACACCGCGGGGTCCGATGAAAGTGATCACCGTAATATGTGTTGCAGATGCGTGAAAAGTTTCATCTCATTATGGAGTTTCTTTTCTAGAAGTGCGGCTGAATGATGAAGATGATGATGATGAGCTTGGGTTTAAAGAAATTACATTTTAAATTTAAATTCGAAAAAAAGTCGACGGTAATCCAAGCCTAACGAGAGGATGAGCAAATGCAATTCAAGGACTAATGTGTATTAGTGCATGCAAATCAATGCTGCTCCCTAACGCACATCCTGCGTACATTGGCACCCAATTTTATGCCGTTGTGCTGGCTCAAAAACACCCTCCCTCCGCGTAAGCATCTATCATCTCGCATAAATTTCCCGGTTTTGGCTTGCATTTCGGCAATCGCTCGGGATGCCAAACACCCTCGGGATTTGCTGAAAGGCGGGAGAGATTTTCCAGACCAGCCGACGTGTGTCGGGAGTGTCATCAATTTTACGTTCATCCCCCTTGCCGTTCATCCGGATCAGTCAACGCAGCAACAGCAGGGGATGATGAACGCCTGTTAGAGAGGGATGAAGAAGAAGAAGAAGAAAACATAAAAAATGGAAATATCCAATGTGTGCCGCAAGGATGAAAATGTTATGATGTCTAGTCCAAACTGAATGATGATTTCGGCGCCCCTTCAAAAACGGCGCAGCGCCTCGCTTGCTCATCCTTGCTGTGTAGTTGAGAATACTAGCAGAATGTTCTGTGTTTGGTATCGAGTATAGAGTCAGCGTAAAAACCGCTATCGATTCCTAGAGAAGACTGTGCCGCCTTCAGGACGAGTCAGGCCGACATCATGATAATACGCCACAACGACCACGACGACGACGACGATGATGATGTAATAAAACGGCAAACGGGGACATCCCTCGCCCAGCGTGCGCCAAATTTGTCATCAAAATTAATGGTTTACCAAGCCACGCGAATTGAAATGCTCAGTTTTCTTGCAAAGTTGATGCGGAACAAAACGCTTTTTCCCTTTTGCGGAAGCGACGCTTCTTTCCTGCCCAACAGGCGGCGGGCGCACAACATTTGTCCAGTTGTCTAATGACGTTTGCGCTTTTTTCTCCGCGGGTTTTTCCTCGTCGAAGTCGAAGTTCCGTCATCGTTGCGATGAGTTCATTTCTATGCCGGGACTTGTTCGTCGCGCAGTACGCTTGGCATGGTTTATCATATCCTTTGGCGTCTTCTTCTGCTAACAGTGACTACTGTCGCGGCTGTGTCTAGTAGTACCCGGCGACTACGCTATGCGAGCTTGCGTTAACGAAATTTTATCGCTTCTAGCGGCGCCACACGCACCAATACTACATTCCGTAGTCGTCTTCGTCGTCGTCGTCGTCGTGGTTGTTGTGTGGATGACACACAGGACAAGGATTGGGAAAAATATCATTTTGCGCACCACTATAAATGCCACCGTGGAATGCCATGGTTGCTATCTCTCTTTCAGTTTGACGCCACGCAACTTTGTTGGAATAAGCAAACGCGCAAGCATTTTGATGTTGCCTGTGTCTGTGTCATCCTTTTGCCGAACCAGCCGGAAATGAAGAAAAAAACGGAGCAACTATGGGTAGGTTGCCGGCCAGCCAGTTGAGTTTGCTGATTGAAAAATTATGTCATCGTGTGGGGTAGTGCTGGTGCTCCTCCAGAATGCAGGATCATTTCCATTTCTGGCACGACAGGGCAAGAATTGTGCTAAACGTTTATGGAGGAGTTTTATTGTCCTTCTCTTTCTCTCTAGAGCAGGTCGGATGTATTCGAGTCGAGTTTTTTCTCGTTGGTTGTTAATCGGTTTTAAGCGTGAACATAATCGTGTCTTCCATTTGACTGGGCTTTTTGCTGGGATTCAATTAAAGCCGGATGGCTGGGAGGAAATTGGGACTGTGCAGACAGGTTGTTGTGAGGCTATATTATGTCGTACTAAACGGCGAGACACACCGGAAGAGAGGGAACTGCCCAAAACAACACCGCTGAAGCTCACCTTGTTGGCTACGTTTCAATTTAGTTTCCGGTCGGCGGGCGTGCTTGTGGTGAGCAAAAATGTGATAAAAGTAAAACGCAGCGCTCTCCCCCGAAATGCAATTATCAGCCTATTTCGACGCGCAGCGTTTGCTGCCTGAAATGTCAGAGTTGATTAACTTTCAAATTTTCACCCCCTCTCGCATCATGATTCAACGCAAGATGCAATTTTCCAGTGCGCTTAGCACCGGCCCCCTTTACACTTTTCCTTTCGTTGTTAAATGCCGGCGAGCGACCCCGAAGAAAGTGTTTTCTTTTGGGGCTCAACATCACGCTTCTCGAGCCTCCCAAGCACTTGAACCCTCCTATGTGTTTGTCTGTGTATGTTAAGGGGCGCATCGGAGATCGGCAAATCGATGATTTTTTAGTGAACAAATTGGTTCGCCAGTTTTGCTGGCGCCTCGCTTGTGCTTAACTTCCTTCGCTTTGGTGTCGTTCGATCCCTCTCAAAGATGCTGGGAAGAGCGGGGAGTCTGGGAGGGAAGTTTCTCATTTCTTTTCACTTGTAACAGACACAAACCCCACCGGGTCCCCGCGAGACAGCTTGCGAGAGACGATAGAGAGGAAAGTTGTATCAAGCGACGGTTGGCCCCAGACACCGGACGCCAACAAGGATTGGGAGGGGGGGGGGGGTACTTTTTCTTCACTTCAAATGATTGCCACCCATTGCTTCGTTTCCTTCCCTCTACACGGAGCGATAATGATTGCGATTGCCCGCGCGCACCACCTTCCGATATGTAGCCGGCCCGGGCTCCGGGGGTCGCGATTTGCCAACTGTGGGATGAACTTTCGATTTCTATCGGTCCAAATAATCTTTGCCACCTTTTCTTGTATGAGTGCAAAAAAGGATGCTTATTATCGTGGGCCCCCATGTTCAGTGCTGCATCCCCAGTCGTTCGGGGGACCAATTTTTACGCTCACTTGGTGGTGTTGTGGACAGTTTTGTTTGCTGTGTGTTACAGCTACTTTCGTCCGCTCTTGTCGCTTGCTTTGTGCATCGAACAAGCGAACGCTTAATGGTGGTGTTTACTATCGCAGGAACGACGGAACGGAACCGGTGAATGGGTCGAACCACCAGCACCACCACCACCACCGTCAGAGGTCGATAATAATCCGGGGAATTATCTTAAACGGCGCTGACGCCAGTGGCATTGTGAAGGGGGTTTATAATCGTGCGGAAAGTTTTGTTGCTTGATTTTTGTTATGGTTGCTTGCTGTGTGCACCCTTTTTTGCCACTTTTGTGTTTGGTTGCTGAACTGGCATAGTGTCGGTGACAGTCTCTGTCTGGAATATGTTTTATTACAATTCTGTTTAATCAGGACTCAAAATTTAATGGCCTATATGTCGTTTTATGGGGTATTTTGTGGGACATTTTTACTACCTTTTTTTTCTTTTAAATAACAATCTTTCTACTTTATAGTACAGTGCATTAGACAGTTTTTATTATTTTTTCTACTTTTTCCAATGCCTGATTTATTGCTTTGTTTGCTGAGCGATAAGTCAAGGAGGGGCTGTAAAATGCACCTGCCGGTCATCATCGACCGAGGAACGTTATCAGCTTGACGACTTGAATTGTTTGATGTCATTCCCATGTGCCGGTTGTTCACATTTTACTTTACAATCGATTGACCATTATTCTTCACACAAAAACACCCTTCAAATCGGGTGTTGACATCCGGAAACCTTCCGGAACTTGAATAGACATATGCATTCTTCCACATTAAAGGTACAAAAAGCGCATGTAATATCAAATAAAGCTCTTCCAATCCCATCACGTGCAAATCCCATCTTCCACCGCCTAATTAAAGGACCACTTATTGAGTGTTTGTCATGACTTACACGAAGTAAAAAAAAACGTCATTATTGCCGCTATTGAACTGCTGTTTGAAGTGTCATCCCCTCGGCTGAAGAGTTCACTCGGCCTCAAGAGCTGTCCCACGTGTGTACGGACGACCTTTGCGGCGCAAAAATCACGCCCAAAGCCGTGGACAAACGTGTGTGCTGATCACTCTCTTTACCGCTCATTTCGATTCGGAGCGTGAGTAAGCAGCTTCTTCACATGTGTTCCGTGTCGCAATGTTCAGATAAGAAAAAAAAAAACGACTCCTTCAGGCCCTTCCGAACAACACAAGACACACGGGTACACGGGTTTTGTTTTGTTACTTCTCGTAAGATGGTTGTTTCTTTGCTTTGTATGCTTTTTTACCCAATAGAAGTGTCAAAAGGGAGCTGAAAAGCAAGGGAAAAAGTTGAACAAAGCATGAATAATCATGTTTATGCTTGGAAATGATTATCATCCACACCCCTTCGTGTGTGCTTGTACTTGTACCACCACCGAAACCCTGCTGCCAGCCTTTTTATCGCTGCAATATGTTTTATTCCCTTTTGCTTCGACATCTCAAAATACTTTCCTTTTCGCTGCGAAACCTGCTAACAAGCATAATCGTCTGACAAAAGGACACACCGTGCAGCCAGGAGACGGGCCTTTCATCCGACGGCGGGGTCCTGAATGGGGAATATTGATGAGTTCCTCGGAACACTCCACAGCCAGCAGAGTCGAGCAGCCCTTCCACGTTTGTGTAAGGGCTTCGAGGGAACGCTCTCGAATGTTTGGGAACGCATTTGGAGAAGATGTTTTGAGATGTCTTCAAAATTGAAAGTGTCACCTCTCTTGCTCTCTGCATCTGGCTGGAATCTTGTTGACGCGGAATTCCAT
Source organism: Anopheles gambiae (assembly GCF_943734735.2). Taxonomy (NCBI): domain Eukaryota; kingdom Metazoa; phylum Arthropoda; class Insecta; order Diptera; family Culicidae; genus Anopheles; species Anopheles gambiae. The sequence goes on along the minus strand of NC_064602.1, from coordinate 30,912,166 downwards.
ATTCATGAGCTTTCTTTTAAAAAGAATAACTTGATTTTGTTAGCCGTTTTTTGAAGAGGCTTTGAATTAAATTTACACACTAACGCATCTTGAGCACCGTAACCTTTTCGTTTTATTCTAAATTAATGTCCATACCATTTGGCTGATTTGTCTCAGCAAGCCCGTGTCTGAACCTATGCCCGTTAGGCACTGCTTGTCCAATGCTTGTTTTGTGCCCTTTTACTGCTAAATGCCAGCAACGAAAAGGAAACCTTTGCGCCCGCTAGACTCCCTGGAGCGTGTGTAAACATTGCGCGTGCAGGCACAGAAATGGAGCAAGTGACAGTCTGTCACTTTCGATAACCGTCGGTCGGCCAAGGTGTCGCTGATTGTCCAGCAACAGAGAATGAGATCAGGCCAAGACAGCCAAGCCCGGAGCTCCGAGCACGTGCGCCCTCAAATCCGTATACAGCAGCGAAGGGTGCGTTTGGTAAACAAACGAACGATTAAATATGCATTAAATCTCTTCAGCGCCTTAAGCGGATACCGCACATTCGCACACTTTCCGCCTTGCAGGAAGGTTCGGTTCGGAGGTTACTTCCCGTTTTGCTTTCAAGCGAAGGGAGGAATATTTATTTTGTAATGGAAGGTGAACGTAAAACCGTGCAGCAACCGGAGCTGCTGCTGCTGCTGCTGCTTGTGTCGATACACCCCGAAAGCCCAGGAGGTAATCTTAAGATATTGCCTTCTGCTGCTCACGCAAGAAAAGGTTTGTATTTTGCCCTCTTTAGCGCAAACGCCCGAAATAACGCCTCGGGAATGTAAATCCAACCCTGTCCCGCCACCACTACTGCCGTTCGTGTGCGTGCGTGCGGTGGCAAACCGGGGCAAACATGCTACGGCACACAGTGGGAAGTCGCGTCACCCTGTCTGTACGCGAAACGACGAACCCCGCGGGGAGTTTATTCTACGCTGCCTTCCAAGATCCTTGGTCATATCGCTCATACCGTCCTTCATCTTGCGCCTGTAACAGTAGCATAATCACGCAAAGTGGGCGATAGGAGAACCCTTCTTTTGCGTACCACCGCTGTGCAAAAGGGGCAAGGTGTTTGTGCAAACGATAGCATCCAATTTGCGCAACCGTTGTCCCTCCGGCAGAGTGTTTGTGTGTCTGTGTTGGAGGAGGGAGACTTCCGAAAATGTCGGACCGTAGAATGAACGGCCTTAATTGTTGGGCTGTCTTTTTCTCTGCCGTGTGGGATATCGCCAAACCCCGCCACAACAGTTTCTCTGAAGTTGAGTTGTTTTGCAGACGATCTTCCCTGACACACGAAAGGAAGGGTTGTTGATGGTAAACATAGGTACACAGGGATGGACGGTCACAGACAGATAGACGGCATCAAGGCCAAATTCTGAATCGTCTGCCGAGATACAGTAGATGGTCCTATTATTTATGAGTTTGTTGTTTTTTTTTTTGCGTTCGTTGGCGCTGTACATTTCCATTCAGAAGGATTTAATTTGATGGCTGCTCTGGCTGGAAGATGGTGGCTGGCTGGTTGGGGAGAGTCTTTTAATTTTCCGGTTTTGTGGTATTATTCACCGACGCAAGTGCAAACTGCACATTCCTTCCACAATGCCTGTGTGTCTGGGTTGAAATTCTACACCAGTAACATACACCGGCTTTCTCACAGTCAACACGCGGGTCCGGTTGACGGGGCAAGAAATTATTAATCCGATTTACATATTCATAAGCGATGAGGTAATTAAATGTCTGGACATGTTGGTGATAATGGAACTGGACGGTAGTGCTCTTGTTGAGCCCAAATGAGCCCCTTGAGGTCTGCTCCGTGCTCTGTGATGTTATTCAATATGATCCGACTTTGATTTATCGATGTTTCAGTTGGAAGATTTCAACGCCCAGGGCGCCTTGTTCAGAAGATGTTTAATATCGTCAAATTTGTCTGACATCTCGTTAGGCACACTAAACACGGGGTCGGTTTAATTCCAGCTCATTGGCTGTAAGCTGTTTATATTGATCGTTAAAATTACTGCAATGAATGTCGCTCAAGTCTCCACGTGCGTACCTAAGCTCTGGTCAGCTTTGTGGAACGTTTGCATCGTTCATAATCGAATAACGTACGATCGCGTTCGTCACCGTGTCTCGTCGAGTGCCAGTAAATCATGTCGCCTTTTACATGGGAAAGCTGTCTTACTGCGTAGTTGTTATCACACTCCGCCAGCTCAACCATTAGAACCAGTCCAACGGCATTCCTGTGCCGTTGGCCGAAGTCAAACAAAACCCACTCCTGCTGGTTGCAACGCGGCCGCCGAGAGGAACTGAACACATTCTTTGGGCTTTGTGGGGGAAACGAAAATGAAATCAATGCCCCTCCGATGGCGATGATGATGATGATGATGATGGGGAGTCGTAAAACATGAAGAGGCCACAAATCTTCCTCCACTCAATGCACAAATGTTACGGTATGGCGGCAGTTGCGACCCGAACGACAAAACGACACCGAAACGGGGACCGACCGATGTGTTTTGTTTTGGGTCTTGTGGGCCGACTTGTGGAAGAAGAAGCCGCTTTACGGCGGCACATATACGTATACGGTGCCGACTGCAATTACTCATCGGGGCGCCAGAAAATCGATACGGAAAAACAAACCCTCGCCCCCCCCAGACAAGTCGAACTCCGAACTCCGTGCGAAGAAGAACCTTGAAGTTTACTGCCCTTTGGGAAAGAGGGAGAGAGAAAGTACGAGAGTTCTAAACGCATCAAGTTTCGAGTCATAATACCAGTTCCGACCCAATGCGAAACATTGGAACCATCAGAACTGGAGATGGGGAACCGAATAGCTATTGCGTCTTTACTCTTTACTGCTGCGCCCTGATGGTGGAACCCAATCCAAGTGACGGTGATTTGGGGTGTCCGAAAAAATCGATGTCCGTCGCCAGGTTCTTCCCGTTTTATGTTCCTGGGAAGCATTTGTTAGCGTTTGTTTGCTTGCCTTGGGCCAGGGATGTCATCGACAAACAAATGAGTTAATTGAATTACGCCGATAGGAGAAAGTGTTTCCAAGAGGATGGACATGGGACTCTTCAAGGTTGGGGGATCATTTGTGGCACCGATTAAGTGTCATTTGAGCTGGATCTATGGGTTTACCGAGTGTTGGTGGCAATGAAACATTCTGACCAGTAATGTCCAGAAGATACCAACTGCAAGTGTCACCATTACGAAGTACACACTGATTTGATGGTTCCAAACACACCTTGCGAAGATGGAATTTGTCTTTGAATTTGTCATCGTTATATGGTAGTCAATCAGACTGACATGCATATTGAATCAGTATGCCAAATTGACAACAACACTGAAATCATTGGAGTTCCTCATTAGGAGAATTCACTTCTTGTTCAGGGTTTAATCTCACCGGTCGCAACGCTTCGGTACCATATGCAGTCAACCGATTTTATCTCCATCCTCAAGAAGGCGCCCGATAGCCCTTGAGGACCGCTCCCGAAAAGCCGCCAATTTGCCGTAGGTCACGTGTTGTGTTATGGTTATCTGCATGCACCTATCGGAGATCTGTGACGCCATTTTTGTGGGCACGTTTTGGGAGTGAGATGGGATGGAAATGTGTTTTGTCTGCTTTGTCGTCACACATCGTGCAACAGATTTGGAGTTCCTGTTGGGGGGGACCTGCCCATTTTAGGGAGACTGGGAGATCCACCACCAGTGTAGTGCGGTTTTTGAAACTCCCATCACGTACAGTACACCCCACGGATAGTACGGCAAGCATGGAGGTATATATTATTGCGCATCAGAAGTTTTGCCAATTGCTGCGTTGCGTAGATGTTGGGTTACTGATCAGTGCAGACGATACTGTGTCATTTAGGGAGTCTCGCTGGCGGCAGGTTTTGAATTCCTAATTGCTCTTGCGTACTTGATATACTTGGTCATCGTCTGTGAGTAAGCGGGAAAGGGAGGGAATACCGACACACAGTGATCAAGCCAGCACTGCCGGAGCGGACTTATTAAATGCTATCAGCATCTCGATGACATGCTGGTAAATTATTCTTTGTGACATAGATTCTGTGTGACACATGCCATTCCGATGATGGTGCTCTGCGGTACGATGATGTGTTTGGTGTGCTCGTTAGTTGCACCATGACTCACCATGCACTAAATGCTTGTTAAACTGCGACTAATTAGAGGGGTAGAATGTTTGTAAAAGGCGTTGCATATCTCATCGACTTTAAGTCTCTGTACAGGTGTTTCTTAACCATTCCATTCAGCAATTGGTTTCTAAGGACTAAGGCCCTAATGGAGTGAGCAATTCGTCAGGGTGACGGTATGTCACGCTCCTCGGATTTATGATGATTGACGGATAAGACGACGGTCAGTTTCAAACGATGACCGATTGGTTAGGGATCATGCCTAGCTCTGTGTGTGTATGTTCCTTAACAGACAGTTCTTAAACGTGGCCGACACGCGACGCTGGCCAATTGTCTTGTCGTTTCTTAATGGTTCGGGGTGGCGGTACCCTTAAAAGGGTGTCCACCACTTGCCGCAACCACTTGGATCGAAGTGCAATATGTGCCGCCGTAAAGAGCCCAGACACAAGGGCTCACACAAGAGTTTGATTGGAAGTGATCGAAGTTGGGCATATGTTGCTTTAAAGGCCAGAAATTGTGCGGGGTTTAGTTGTGTAGCAAAGGGAAGCGAAAAGGGCTCGCACACACCATTTGGGACTGGTATGGTTTGCGAAATTGGGTCAAACTCGTTTGACGAATCGTTGTGTGGAGGCCCTACATAACGAGCGTCGAACACCACCACGTCGTCGTAGCTTTCGCAGGGAGTAGGGCTACGGAATGCAGCCCCAATGCAAATCTCTTGGCGGTCGGTTGGAGCTTTGTGTTTCGCTCGATGAGGGCAGGGGGTTTATATGGCTATGTAGCGATGCGAGAGAGCCCTATCGATTGGTTGTGTGTGTGGAAGAAGGTTATGTTGCGGATCATTATGATGCTACCAGTCGGCGTTTGAGCGCAATTATGTTCAAGTGCCACTCACCACACAATAATCGGGAACAACGTGTATCGATTTGCTTCGTTTGGAGCGTAAGATACGTTTTATTGCGTATGAAATTCTTAGCTTCTTTAGATACGAATGCTAAAGCCTACATAAACGACACAAAATTGAGTAGCAAGCATGGAGGAAAGGAACTTCCGATTGGCTACGTCCGCGCTCATTGGGCAAAACCACATCCTACTACCCTCGTCATAGACTTACGAATCTCCATTACCCACCGGATGAAGGAGGGAGAGGGTTGACAACGTTCGTGATATTGAAATGGAATATTAAAAGCCCTGCTTCCACCTTGAAGCCTTGCAAAAATAGCCCTGCTCGGTTGTGATGGCTTCCCCTTCCCCGCAGTCGACTTTGCATGCTACTGCCCTACTGGGCCATTGTTCCGACCGATGCTGCTGCCGGTGTAATAATATCAATCTTAATGCTTTTCTCACTGCACCTGAGCACAGTCCGTCGGCGGAAACACAGTGGAAAGGCCCGGGCCCGGGTGTGTATCTTTATGCGAGCAGGGCAGGGCAGCGCTGGTCATAGGCGAAAGGCTTTAATGTATGCATGTGCATTTACATACAGCACCCCTTCCGACCGTGCCCTTTTGTGTGTCGTTGTGTCATTGCAAAATCCGATAGCCTCTGGAGTAGATCGCGCACAGGGGACAGCATAATATATACGCATGGGTGCATTTCCGCTTGTTTTCCTTTTTGTCGCCGGCAAGACAACCATTGGTGCGTAAAAGCAATGCCCTGGCAATGCTATTCCGGCACATATTCTTGGCTTTGAGACTTTTGCGTTACGGCTCCATGGTTTTGTTTTAACAGAGGAGTCTATTTCTGCTGCTGGTACGTTCGTTGTGCGAAATTGAATTTAAAGATTTCTCTCTGGATTTAAAAGGTACGCAAGCAAAGCAAGATGATCGCCGGAAAGAGTTGTTCCAGCGAAGCGAAACATCTCTCTCTAGCTTGGAGATTGCAATGCACTTTCGGCCAGTATCGTTTCGCCGTGCAGTTTTTTCGGCGAGCCGCAAATAATTGCTTTTAAATTTATCGTTTCCTTTGGAGCGCTGAGCACACGAAGCAGCCGCGCGCAAAACACGCACAGCTTGCGGGAACGCAAACGCCAAGCCCCCAGTCACACGTGGCAGGGGCCGGAAGAAACGTTCACGCAAAGGAAAAGAGCAGCAAGTGCAACGTGTGCGTGTGTGTGTCGGCTTCTCAGACAGACCAGACGGTTGGTGCAACCGACGCGCCGACAGAGACAATTGATTGATTTTTCCAAGCGCGAGCATGCATTTGAGACCGTTTTTTTCACATCTATTTTCATTTTCTCCACGCTTCTTGCTCTTCTTCCACAGGAAACAACGCGTCGCGTAGAATGTGCCGACCGACGAGGGAAAGAACAACAGCGACAGCTTTCTGCTGCACGGTGCTGAGGCCACTGCACTGAGGAGGTAGCCCTCCCTCCCCCGATGAGCATGATGCTGGTGGTAGTGGCGGAAACGAGGAAAACTGCCGCACCAATGGTGACCGCTTTTAGCTAGGTGGCATCAACCTTGCGACACTTTAAAGGGGACACGCACCCCCTTTCGCCGAGGTGAAAAAAAGCGTCGGAAAGAGCGATCACGTCGGTTGATTTCCTGCCTCATCGTACTGCACTGTCACTGCCAAAACAAAAAAAACTCCGGTACACAACCGAACCGAGTCATTTCCACGGACGCCAACCAACCAACAACAACCACAACGATGAGCCAAATCATGCGGAAGGATTCGTCACTCAGCACAACGGCCGGCCATCGGCACCGTTCGATCGACATTGGCGGCGGAAGTGAATCGTCGATCATGGACCTGCACCACCGGGCGGCTGCTGGGCCACCGCCCCGATCGGCCCCACCAACTGGGGGCGGTGCCGGTGGCAAGCTGCCGTTGATGGGCGAAAAGCCGCGCACGATCAGCGACAGCGAGTCGGAGATCAACTACGAGCTGTTCAACACGAGCATCCACTCGGCGGACAGCGGGTCGGCGATCATGAACGCGTCCCAGCTGTCGACCGCGTCCTGCGACTCGACGCACATCAAGAGTGCCAACCTGACCCGCTCACAGCCCGGGGTAAGTTTGGCGGGACAAAAGGGACTAGCCCTTGGTACTAGAGAGGTTGTAGAATCCTTGTAAAACATGACAATACGTTTAATGACGCTGCCCACTCCCCCTGGAAGGTTGTTTTTGCACTTGTATCCTGTCTCTGAGCCCTCCCTACGGCTGTTATGGTAGAATCGTTCCTGCTTTTTTGTATCACCATCACCATCGATATCTTCTCCCCCGCTATGCTTCGCTTTGCTAAGCCATGCATAATTTACTACCCTTGACTACAGCTACACCGCGCTTAATTCAATTATGATGCACTGCTGAAAAGTGGACACCCTCGCTGTACAAAATCGTATGAAAATCCTTCTCCAATCCCCCCTACCATACCATTTTTGCGTTGATTAAACAGCCCGCAGGGAGACGCCATTCTCCGGCTGCTTTGGACCGTCCGGGTTTCTCGCCTGTGCCCCGGCTAGTGGGTGTGGAAAAATTGAAACGATTTTAATTACTTTTCAGTGCAAGTGTGCTTCGGTTGTTTGCTCTCCTATCCAACACTCCGCCCGAAGGCAAGGTTCTGCTGGAGGTGTGGGAGGGAGTTTCATTTTATGCTGTTACCCATCTTCCTTCGGGGTAGCTCGTTGAAAGAACGGAACTGATTTCTGGCTGCTAATGCTCAGTGTGTGTGTGTGTATAAAATATGGCCATCTCACCATGTGGTGGTCAAAATGTAAATGAGGGTTGCCTTTGGGTCGGGTGATTGTAGCATTTCTTTGTTAATCCATGCCCCATCGGTTCCGACGCTTGTTGGTTCGAGAACTCGACCATGAGAAGCGATTTTTATTACATGAAAAATTTGTCTACCAAAAGGCTGATCATTGTTAAATTATTTTGTGAACCTTATTTACGATTTGAATGCCGGTAACACGACTCATTCTGCATCTTAATGCAGCGTCCTAAATGTCAGTCTCTTATCGCTAATGAGGCTATACAGCTGTTTATTGAAGAGCGCTTAATAAATTACGCTATAATCTTCTAAAATATGGATCCATTTGGACCATTCTTGCCATAACAAAAGGCATACCGGGAATGAGCTTGTGTCCTCTCAATTGTCATCTTTAAATTATAATCAAATGATTAAGCTTTCCGTTAAGCTGTAGCTTGTTAGTGTAATCTTTCCGGCACCATTTTAGTTCCATTCCAATCACCTCTCGCTTAGAAATGCTACCCCTTTATCACACTCAGCTCATATTCATCTCCTCATCTTTCATTTTGCAGTCCTGCCGCTTCCCGAAGCTAGAAGAATGTGCCCACTTCCATTACGAGCGCGTACAGCTTGGCAACCTTTCCGTACAGCTCGAGGGCGACGAGCGTAGCGACTCGCAGCTTGGCTTGGCTTCCGATCTCAACACCTCCCAGACGAACTCGCTCGCCGGGCCGGCAGGAGGAGCGGGAGGCCCGCTGACGACCAGCACGACCAAGGGTGGTAGTAATGTTTGGTTTATCATACGCGTCACCGCCGGCCGCTCGGACCCGTTCATGATCAAGCGCTCGTACGAGAACATGTGCTTCCTGGACGAGATGCTGCACCGGTGCGTGTACGATCGGCGCGTGAGCGAGCTGGAGAATCTGCGCGAAGTGCTGCTAGCGCTCCCGGACGCGAATGCAGAGCAGCAGCGCATGGAGCGAAGCACCAGCGAGGAGCAGCAGCAGCTGGAGAAGCTGGTCGGCACCTACCTGGCCCGCCTTTCGATGATTGCGTCGGACGCGATGACGTGCGGCCCGGTACTGACCTGGCTGCAGATCGACAACAAAGGGCGCCGGCTGCCGGTGGCGGACGAGCAGACGATGCGCTGCATCAACACGCCCGCGGTTGGGGCGGCCTACGGTGTGCGGCGGTACGTGGCGCAGGCATGCGATGAAATCTCGATCGAGGTGGGCGACATGATCTCGGTGATCGATATGCCCAGCCCGGCCGAGTCGATCTGGTGGCGGGGCAAGAAGAGCCACCTGCAGAAGAACCAATACGAGGTGGGCTTCTTCCCGCAGAGCTGCGTCGCGACGATCGGGGACAAGGTGCCGCGGCATATGCCGTTCCCGGCGCCGCTCGTCGGTTCGCTGGCCGTATCGCCGACGAAGCCGGTGCTGCGCAAGCACGGCAAGCTGATTGCGTTCTTCCGTAGCTTCATTCTGTCGAGGCCGTCGCGCCGCCGGCTGAAGCAGAGCGGCATCTATAAGGAGCGGGTGTTTTCGTGCGACCTGGGCGAGCATCTGCTGAACAGTGGGCAGGACATCCCGATGGTGCTGAAGTGCTGTGCGGAGTTTATCGAGGAGTACGGCATCGTGGATGGGATCTATCGGCTGTCGGGCATTACGTCCAACATACAGAAGCTGCGGCGTGCGTTCGACGAGGAGCGCATTCCCGATCTGACGCATCCGGACATTCGGCAGGATATACACGCGGTCAGCTCGCTGCTGAAGATGTACTTCCGCGAGCTGCCCAACCCGCTGTGCACGTACCAGCTGTACGATCACTTTGTGGAGGCGATTCAGACGCGGCTGGACGCGCCGACCGATTTGAAGCTGCGGCTGATCCGCCAGACGGTACAGAAGCTGCCGCCGCCGCACTATCGCACGCTGAAGTATCTGGCGACGCATCTGTTCAAGATTGCGCGCCACTCGGCCAACACGGGCATGACGGAGCGGAATATAGCGATCGTCTGGGCGCCGAACCTGTTGCGCAGTCCGGCCCTGGAGTCGGGCGGAGTGGCGGCGCTGCGGGGTGTCGGTGTGCAGGCCGTGGTGACGGAGTATTTGATCAGCAATTGTGAACAAATTTTCGACGACACGGCGGATGATTTTGGCAGCCACTACGTGGAATCGCAGCCGAACTCGCTGAGCGATAGCAACAGTGTGCAGAACTACGGCGGGGGCAGCGAGCAGCAGGAGCTGTCGCTTTCGATGGAGCGGCCGAAGAGTTTGAGCGTGGGTGGGGCGAAGCTGCTCAGCCTGGAGGAGGCCCGCATACGGAAGAACTGCATGGAGCAGAGCGAGAAGACGATTCCGATCAACATCACCAACCCGTCGACGCACATCGGGTCGTACATTGAGGTGGGCGGGGGTCCCTCCAGCCTGCCGGACAAGTATCACACGGTGCTGCCAGTGCCGAGGTAAGTTGAGGTGCATTGTGCAGGTGAAATTCACTGCTTTGCTAATGCTGTCTTCACTGTCAATTTTAGGAGCTGGAACAAACGAAAATCCCACTCTTCGTGGAAATCAATCTTTACTCGTCAGCCCCGACAGTCCAACAGCAATAGTGATATTAAGGGAGGAATGGCAGCGGCGGCCTCGTCCGACAAGAACGCGCCTATGGTCAGCTCGGCAATGCAACCGGAGATCGGTGGATCGAGCCTGGCGGAGATCGAAGACAAGGAGACGGACCATCGACGCAGCGTCAGTATTAAGGAAAGCTCGAGCGGACTGTTGGATAAGATGGCGAAGAGTAAGTTGTTTCCCAAAAAAATCGACCGTTCTGAAGTTGAGAAAATTAATGTACAAACGATTCCTTTTTTTAGGTTTACTGTTTTCATCCGGTGTCGATCTGTTCGACGGGAAGAACCTGGCCATAGACAGCAACTGTGTACGGTCGAATTCGGTCGATAGCTTGCGCACCGCCGGCCACAGTCGATCGGTTTCGCACGACTCGTACTTCGATCTGCTGCAGTCGCCGATCCGCGGCGGAACGGTGGCCAATGGGACGGCAAGCGGCGGTGCAGTTGTCACCTGTCCGTCGCGTGAGCTGTCCGAGCTGGGGCTAAACTTTGACCGGGAGGAGCCCGAGATGAGAATATTCTCCGAAAGCGAGAGTCTTGTGAGCAGCCCAAAGGTAGCGAAGGAGGTCAGTATGGTTGTGTTAATTATGTTACCGTGTTTACTAATTACTATTTTTTGTTCGCTTGTTTGCAGTCGGTACGACGGACACTGCGAGCACGGCCGGAAGATTACATTGGCAGCGGGCACAGCGTGAACCCCAGCCCGAAGAAGCAACCGCGCCTGAACATACCGAGCCCTTCGCAGGAAGCTTCCGCCAAGCAGTGGAACATGGCGTCCCTTTCCTCTGCCGGCGCCAGTCAAGATGACGAAAGCCTCTGTAAGCGCTACAAGCTGGAGGATCAGCTGAGCGACATTCAGTTCATCGATTGCAGCACGCCCGAACACACCTCGATCGGGCTGAACGGTGCGCCACAGGGTGGTTCGACCACATCCAGCACGACGGTGGTGAATACCATCTTCACCAGCGCACAGGTTCACAAACCACCCCAGCAGGAGGACTCATCCGAGGACCTGCACGAGGATGAAACGCTCGCAGTCGGGCTGCGTAACTCCTATCCCGGTCCGCAGTACGCGCAGTTCGGAAAGTTCAACTCCTCCCCAGTGAAGGAAACGCGCTTCAGCTATCCCGGCTCGGGTAGCAAGGAAAAGGCGGCCAGAAAGGAGAAAGCGTCGCTGCAAAACGCGGGCTCGACCAGCTCGGTCGTGGAAAAGGTTCAATCGATGAGCGTCGACGAGCAAAGCCAACCCCAGCCGGCCACTATGGATGTGGTTGGGCTGAAGAAAAATGAAAGTTCCTTGTACGAAAGGTAAATATTGGCCATCCATTTTGTTTGCCACTGCACTCGCAAAGGACCAAAGGGTAATAGGAAGGGGCTTCACACGTGACAGCGGACAAAATTGGGCTCATTTCAGCGCTTCCGGGGTCATCTGCTGAAATGCATCGTTACCTCTCTCTCTCTCTATCTCTCGTGTTTTCTTTTAAAATTCGCTCTCTTTCTCTATCCATTAGCGCATGTTGTGCAGCTTGCTTTCCTACCTTCCGTTTTGAGCTCCCCGTTTAGCATAATATCTGTTACGTTTACACCGTACCCTTCCTCCCCCGTTTCTCCTTCCTTCGTGCGTTTGAGTTGGCCTCCCTACTTCGATTCTATCTCCCGGTTTCTTTTTGTTGTTTTCCAGTTTTCTGCTTTCTTCCGGTCAATCGAAACCCCCGAAATATCCTGGCCGTTACAGCTACCACCATCCCGGCACGGAGGTCGGGCGCGGACCGGCTGGCAGCGGTGGCGCCGGTGCTGATGGCGCTGGCGAACCACGGGACCACGGTCAGCAGGCGGCTGCGGTCGTGCCGCGCAGCTGTTCCGAGAACGTGCTGCGCCGGACGGTCCCGGAGCTGTTCCCTCCATCGCATCACCACCATCATCACCATCACCACCATCACCATCATCACGGGCAGGCGAAGCAGCAGCTGACGACCGTGCATCCGCCACCGCCGCCGCCACCGTCATCAGCACCGTCGTCCGGGAAGGCCAGCACACCGCAATCGCCGCCGGTGCCGAGCCCGTGCTACTCGCTGCTGATCGGTTCGACCAGTTCCGACACGACGAGCAACAGCAACATTACCACGCCCGTGTACGACGAGATGGACATTGCCGGTGGCTTTGCGGCCCATCCAAATGCCAAAGATACGCCGGTCGACGATTCACCGAACGGTGCAGGAGCAAACGCTGGTGGCGCTAGGTCGACCACGGCCCGTAAGCACGATCTGAAAGCGATGAAACGGGAGCTGTCGCTCGATTTGAGCGGCACCTCCACCAAGCTGACCGGGTCGACCAACTTCACCTCGGACAACACGACCACCAACACTAGTCAATCGCTGACGCCGAGCGACTTCGGCTACCAAAACCTTAACCCCGAGCTGTCCCCGAACGGCGGAGGTGGCACGAATGGGGCGGCGGCGGCCGGAAACGAGGCCACGGCTGTGGAAATGACCAGCTTCAGTCAGAAGGCCAAATCGCCCGGCACACCGATTAAGGCTACCATCAACATTACGTACAACGTGCGCTCGCCCGTGCGCAAAGAACAGGAAGGAAGCGTGTTCCGCTCGTGCTCACCACCACCAACAAGAACCGGCGCTGCCAGTGCGGATTTGATTGCGGAAGAGGAATACCAGCGCGAGCGGCGCAGCATCTACGAAAACGTGCTCGTACCGACCACGGAAGAGGACGAAGACGGTAACGAAGGCACGATGGACGATGTTTCGCCCTCGAAGCGGCTGCTCGAGACAAACTTTGACGAGACGATGGTGTACGAGCAGGTGAAGTTTTTGAAGAACGTTGTGTCGGAGGTGAACCATCTCGTGAAGAGCGAAGCGGGACCAATCGAGGGGCAGCGCAACGGTGAGGCGATGGCGGCCGCACAGCGAATAGTACCTGATCTGCACCGCACAGGCTCCGCCGTTGAGGATGGCATTAATAACAATCACAACGAGAGTGGCAGTGGTAATGGTGCTGTTGTTGCTGAAAGCGATGGAATTGTGACCCGGCCGCCGCACTGCTGCGATGTGAAGCCGAAAGCGAACGGCGCCATCCCCATGCACGAGGAAGAAAGCGACGATGTGCCGATGTCGGACGTGAACGAGGATAGCTTGGAGTTTGACAACACGGACGTGTCGCTGTACGAGAATGTGGAGTTGCGCAAGAAGCCCGCTCATCCGCTGTACGAAAACGTGGAACGGTCCACCGCCGTGCAGTCCTGCTCGCCGCCAACAACGAACAACCCGGCGACGGACACGCTCAAGTCTGTCCTCACAGAGGATGAGTTTTCGTCGCTGTGTGCCGATCGGAGCGATTTGGACAACGAAATGGAGTACCGCATTGAAATACCGCCCAAAATTGAGCTGACGGTATCGCCGAAAACTGCGAAACCGATGACACTGGACACATCGGAAGCGGTCGAGCCGGTCGTGAGCGTGAAACAGCTGGCGACAAAGTTCGAAACCAGCCCGGTGGACGTAACGCCACCGTTCGATTTCGGGGGCATCAATCGGGGTCACAATCATCATTTCCGATCGTCGCTCAACAATGGCAATTATGGGGCGAGCGAGCGGGTCACGATACGCAACAAATCGGCCAACGGTTCGGCCGGTGCAAAGGAAGATCGGGCTGCGTTCGCAAGCTTTACCCGGAGTCTCGACGAGAATGCGTTCGTGCGAGAGTTTGGCAGTGGTCGGGGTCGGCTGGAGGGTGGCAGCGGGTTTGTTGTTGTCGGTGGGACCGCGATGAACAAAAGCAGTCAGCAAATTCCGGAGGTGGAAAGGAACATTCTGAACGAGAACAATCCAAACCGGAGAAAGTCGCTCGAGCTGTCCAATTCGGCACGGCCGCGCAGTATGAATCAACCAAAGAAATTGCCCCCGCTAGGTGCTGGCGGTGCCCCGACGGGCGTGGAGAATGTGGACGTAAACGGTGCCGATGATGGTGGTGGCAACAAGGGTAAAGCGGCGTCTGAGTGTTGCCGCGCAAAGGCGTTGCAGTTGGGCGGTGCTGGCCAGAAGCAGACAGCGGGCAGTGGAAGCCCAACCGACACGACGGCGACGACGCCGCCGAACATGAAGCTTGATCTCTCGGTGAAAATCGAAGACACCAAAGAGGCGCGTGCGTACAACGTGCGCATCACGCCAACCACCGAAAACCGGATATCGCTGGTGCAGTACAACTATAGCGACGGGACCACCAACAACGGCGGTGCCGATTGCATGAATGTGACCGACGGTGGTGGTGGTGGGGCTGGCGGTTCGCCCACCGGTACGCCCTTGATGCGGGTGGTCGGCGGGCGCAAGGCTGCAGAATCGAACGGAGCTGACGATGATCGTAACAGCGTCAGCAGCCTGAAGATGCTCGGCAGCTGCAAGCTCGATCGGTCGCGGATCGAAAAGATTAAGGAGGAGCGACGGCACCAGTTGAGCGAAAAGTATCGCTCGGAGTCGTTCAAGGGCGAACGGGGAGATTATGGTGGGGGTGCCAATGGGAAGCTGAAATCGAAATCCAAATCCGAGCTGCGCGAGTTCAAGGAAGGCGACGTGGTAGCGGACCGCGCGGACAAGAAGTACGATTCGCTGCGCTTCCGGTCCAAGTCGCGCGCTGAATTGCTGTCGTCAGAGGGGCCGTTTCCGCTGGGTGATTCGGGTTGCAATCCCATCGCGGGTAAGGTGGGCTCGCTTTCGTTGAACACGGTTGCTGCAACGGCCACGCAACCGCCGGTAGCGATACGCCCACCGAATGGTCCTATCCGCACGAGGCGCATAAGCGACGAGAAGAACCAGAACGATCTACCACCGCCGGCTCCAGTGGCAAATATGGCCGGTCCGGGCGATGCCTCCATCTCGCAGGTGTGCGACAACAAGTTTGAGCTGAAAACGAGACAAAAGTTCGATGTGAAGCGCAGTAGCATGGACTATCCACCGGCAGCTGCGCCGCTTACCACGACCAACGCGACCGACAGCAAAGACGCGATGCAGCAGCAGCGCGATCAGCGGCACAGTCTCAACAATGGCCGAAGCGGTGTGGTAGTGACGCGCAGCAACTCTTCCAGCAGCAGCAGTGCGCAGTAAGTAAACGCTTAGCTCTTCTCCTCTACCACAGTCACTAACGTAATGGCACGCGGCACGCGGTGTGTATGTTACACACAAAACAGCGTTACACAAAACAGCTAGATGGTTGACTTCGGCAAATCACCTCACAACAACTACCACCACCTGCACATAATAAGAAAACGCAAACCACAACAACCTTACCAGACACGACTGTGTGTGTACGCCTATGATTTTACATGTGTGTTTAGGGTAGGCTTTCACAATCTATCTGTAACTTGCAACCTTAATGCATGTCGGTTTTTCTTCTATCTTGTCTTCTATCAAGTGTTTCATTGCATGATTCGATTAGGTACCATTTCTACTCTTTTATTTTTCACTTTTTAGAATAATTTTTTAAGTAATTAGAGCTCTTTTAATACATTTTAACAATTGGGCAAAACGCCTCGCACGCTTGATGCTTCAAACACAATAACCTCTCAGATTAAAAATCCTTCCCAACACAACGGTTTTGCGCATGTGTACTAAACCACAACACAGCACAACAGTTTGGCGATGCTCAGATGCAAAATGCGCAACTCAAAACCACCTTATATCAAGCACTTTAATATGTGTGTTACAGTAACATTTTCATTTCTTGGAAGCATTAATTCATCTAAAAAACAACAATTACAATGCCTTTGCTAATGATTTCCCGTTTTTCTGTCGCATACTTTTAGACGTGACCGCTGCTCGCCTCCCATCTCCATTAAGGACGTTGCCGCAATGTTTGAGTCGAGATCGCAGCAAAATCAATCGTAACGCGCCCCACTGCTGAGACACACTGCGCTGTGACCAACCGTGGCCGTGGAAAAGCGTCACACTGGGAGGGAGAGGGAAAAGCTTCTATCTATTTATTGCAATACCTTTAACGAAACCTTTCTACATAACCCTATAATAGTACTCTGTCGCAAAATGGAAACTCAGGTGAATGAGTATTCAGTTCCAGTAGAGCAGCTGGCGTGACGTTTCGAACGTCAACCACTAACAGACCGGGCTGCCTGGGTGGGTTTAACGTCCTAGTGTAAGTAGGAGCAACAAGAATCAAACGTGTTCGATGCAACCGATGCATTGCGGTTGCTTTAGTCGCGGGGCAAACGATACCGTTTGCGTACAGGTTTTTTTTCGGTGCTATTCGGGCGGGTTCCCCTTTTTTCCCCCCGGCGCACCCTTCGATATGACTTACAAAAGAAAGTGGCCAAATGTTAGCTATTGAAAACTTTTTCGCTCCTTACTCCTTACACTGTTCACTGTAATTCGACTAAGATGAGATAAATATTGAAACGAACCGGCAGGCAGAAGGCAGCAGTAGTTAATCGCAAATGGTATAAAACGAGTAGATAAAGGATAGAGAGAAAGTAAGAGAGGGACAATGCTACTATTGAAAAGGAAAATGGAAAGGCCACTAATTGTGAACATCCCGGCATCGGATTGTAAGGAAACGAATGTTTA
Organism: Anopheles gambiae; assembly: GCF_943734735.2. Lineage (NCBI taxonomy): Eukaryota > Metazoa > Arthropoda > Insecta > Diptera > Culicidae > Anopheles > Anopheles gambiae. The sequence continues at coordinate 30,895,113 of NC_064602.1, read as the reverse complement.
AAGGAAAGCACATACACATACATAAGTTGTATATAGATTTTATGTTACTAATCGTAACGTTACTGATTGGTGGCAGTATGAAGGAGCATTGAGTAAGATTAATTATTAAAAAAAAGGTTTCTGTTAACATTTTTCTTCGTTCTGAAGAAGCAAACACGTGTGTGAAAATGTAAGATAAGGCTATACATCACAAGATTGTTTTTTTTTATATGTACATTTTTAATTTAATCTTTTCGAAGATTTGCTTAAAAAGGCTCATTTGTACAGGCCGCAAAAGGTGTATGCGATAAGGTAACGTTTCGTTCGCATAAGTATTCAGCAAGCGTTTAATTTACGTTCTACTACGCAAGGTACACTCTCTTGTGTGTATTAATGTATAGTTTTGATCACCGCTTAAGGAATGTTGTAATCTTTTTTCGTTGTTTTCGCTTAAGGTTTATGGTCGGTTTGTTCGTTAAAAAAATTGTTTGTGCTTTTAAATTTTTGGTTTGGTTGCTGTCGTCCGGAAAATAATTTGTTAAAAGTAATCGATTTTCGTTACGACCATTAAATGCTGTGTTATATAGTTTCATAAAGCGTAAGTGAAAACGGTCGCAGGGCCCGTTGCATGCTGTAGGTAAACGTGCTATGAAAGGATAATAATTGTATAGAAAGAAAGAGAGAGAGAGAGAGAAAGAGAGAGAAAGAGAAAGAAAAAAAAGAGAGAAAAAGAAAGAGAGAGAGAGAGTATATATAATAAAGATTTCACACGCAACGAGAAGCAAGAAAGCAAAGAAATGAATGCACCGTAACCGTATGTACGCGAGACAATAATGGCAGCAGACAGGAGCAGCAAGAAATACCCAATCACATTAAAATGAAGTTGATCAAGTTGCGTAAAAAACCCGTTTCCTTAAAATACTACCTTTTAAAGCATAAACAACTTCCTCATGAACGATTTCTCAAATTCAAGCCAAGTGTATTGTGAGTTGTTCGAAAACAGCGAAAGCGAAAGAGAACGTTTCCATTCTTCCAGTCGTTTTGTATTTTGTGCCCTACGAAAAAAAAAAATTACCCACACTCTCTACCATTTTTGTATTTAAAAAAAAGCCCCGATTTTTGCGGTAAAAACACATTAATCGATAGTAACATACAAACCGCGACGAATTGTTAGCGGTAGCGATAGTTGATGGAGCTGTGCAGTGCTAGTTGTAATGAATATGCTAAGAGATTTTTGCACACGAGATGAACGTAAAATGCTTACATTAATTGCTTTTTAATCTGCAACTTCTGCATTGATCGCTTAACGCCGCCACCACCACTATGCGTACTGGTCGTGTTTGTTCTGGCGTATTGATTTCGCGTATATTTGAAATCTGTTTTACAAAACAACATCACTTTTATGTAAATATCTATATCTTGTAGTAAAAAGAACTGAAGCTAGCTGCATCGGCTAAACACAGTGCTAATTGGAAATGAGATCAGGTTTGCTTGAGGTTACGCGAGGCGCAAATGAACGCAAGCAGGTCTGTTTGTGGCCGTTTTTTTACTATTGGAGATAATTACATACACATTACAGTTTACCGATGAGATATACTAAACGACGAACGGCTTGGGAGGCTTGGGTGATTGCTAGTACAATGTAAGGCTCGTCGAGACTAAAACATACGAACGCCACACTTACCTTCGATCTTACTTCAGATGGAACAAGAGGATTGAATACAGTGACTGAAACAAACAAACAAAAAAACTGGAAGTAAAAGGATGCAATGAACTGATATTAAAACGACGAGACCAGTAAAAGGTTACTGAACCACACAGGAATCGGAAAGGAAATGATAGTTATGCATGTTTAGATACATTAATCGAGAGCAAAACTCCGCGTACGATATTAATATAATATGCACGTTTATATCTGCAACTGTAATTTGCCGCCACTTAGCAGCGTAACCATCACACTACATCACTAAGCCGCATCAGCAACTGTCTGTATACAATACAAATGTCTCTGGGTGTGTGTGTGTTTAACGGCATTACGTTGCTTTCTAACAAACTAAACTCACTTTTTCAATAAGCTTTATGATTTCGCAACAAGTTAGAAAGATGGTGGTGAGGAGCCACTTTACCGCTGCTTAAATTCGAGGGCAGCATTTGGATGAGGCGTGAAACGATAACCGCGATATAGTGAAATGAGAATAGAGCGTGATGAGAATGATTCGGATAGGAGGCGTATGCAAAGTGCAGCATGATAAGGATGTGTTATGAGCGTAGTAAAAACCGATGGAGAGCTCGTTTTAAGCTCTCCATGTTTGTGTGAAATAGTAGTAAAATTTGGACAAAAAAGGATGATTGATTATATTGTAAAATGAAACAAAACGGATTGTGCGCGCGTGCATTGTGTAAATGAGTGAGCTTAAGAGTGTTAAAATGCAATTTGAAATGCAACAAAAAAAGAGTGAAGGGATAAAGTAAACGGCCGCATACCACCATCCCGTGTGTGGTGTAAGCGTTTGTGAAAATGTTAAACGCGTTTGCATTTCGCTTTTTGTTCGTTCTTTTTCTATTGTAAAATTTCCCGCCCCTTCCCCCTTTTTCCCGCGGACGCGTACTGGGCGAAGTGAATTTGCGCTCAGTAGTGTGTATGTGTGTGTGTGCGCGCGCGTGCTGTAAAACAAGAAAAGTTTTTTGCAAGAGTTATAAATAAAGAGAACCGAAAATTTAATTCACCATCAGGCCACCATCATCCTTGGCGTGGGCAAAGCGTCCGAAATTAAGTTACCTTTTCTCCCTACTGTACTTCTCACGCCCCGTGCTCTGATGCGTTTATGGGACACTATCTTTAAATCGTTCGTTTAACTTAAGCACAGGCACGAGTCAATCCTGCCATGTACGGTTGTTGTACCATACCGGCAGAGGGAGAGTGCCGAGCAATTTTCGTTATTAAACCTAATTATGCAGTACCCCTTTGCAATGCTGGTTGGTTATCTATAATCTCAGATTTCGGTACTTTTGAGCCGACTTTCGAGTGTACCGTTACATCCGTTGAGGGCTGTAATTAAATTGCATCACACCTTGCACGGCTTCACAAGGATGTAGATCTCTTCCCCTTTTTTGGTTTTTATTTTCGGTTGTTTCAGTTTTTGGTCAATTTTTTAGCATGAATGAGACTAGGAGAGGTTTAAACAACGGATTTGGTTCGAGTTGTAACAAGATAAAAGTTCATCATTTTGTTACACAATGTACAATGTCTGGTTTAAAGATTGAAACCAATTTGTAGGGACTATACATAAGTTCGTGCGCATTTAGTATAGGTGTAGTCAATTATTTATTTTCCTTAGGTGGAATGAAGAAGGCTTTCTTTTCCACTACTAATAATTCCGCTACGGTGGATGTAACATTGCTTGTAATCTCCAAACATGGTAACTTTTGTAACAAAATGTGTGTTTTTGCAGGGAGAGCTCTGCCTTCTGAAAGTATGCAGCGTTCCCGATGGCTACATCAGCGGCCCTACCAATAAATAATCCAAACCTATGTTGGCGTGACATACAGATGATAGGCGAACGCACTTTTGAAGTCGTCCCAGAATTCACCTAGCTTGGGTCAAAGGTCACCAACGACAATAGAATGGTAGAAAGCTGATTTGCGCAAAAGGATGCTGGGCTAGGGGGCTGCCAACCAGTTCTTCTTCTTCTTCTTCTTCTTCTTCTTCTTCTTCTTCTTCTTCTTCTTCTTCTTCTTCTTTTGCAACAACCTTTGTCTATCAAGGCCTGCTGCTTGTACCACTTGTGGGGTTAGCTTTCAGTGACTTATGGATTACTCTCCTCATAAGCAGGATGATGATAGTCAATCCTAACCCCGTATGGCGGCACGGTCCATTTGGGACTTGAGAACCCATGACGGGCATGTTGTTAAGTCGTACGAGTTGACGACTGTACCACGAGACCGGTCATTTTATAGCCTGAAAAGTCAGTACAGGTCAAAGAACCTGTCGCGACGGGGCGAAGCTGGGACTATATAGCACCTATATAGTACCAGTACTCACATACGCTTCTGAGACATGGACACTGTCCAAATCTGACGAAACCCTCTTATCCGCATTCGAGAGGAAGATGCTCAGAAGGATACTTGGCCCCGTATGTGTGGAAGGACAATCGAGGAGCCGTTATAATGACGAGCTATATGAAATGTACGGCTACCTCACTGTCCTACAGCGTTTCAAGCTCGCCAGGCTCCGGTGGACTGGCCATGTTGTACGCATGGAAACGGACGACCCAGCCCCAGTAAAGTATTTTTAGGCCGTCCACAAGGACAGCGAAGGCGTGGTAGGCCCAAACTGAGGTGGCAAGATGGCGTGGAGGCGTCCGCCATTAAGGCCGGGATAACGAACTGGCAGACGAAGGCACAAGACCGTGAGCGGTTTCGGGCACTCCTGAGGCAGGCCAAGACCGCAAAGCAGTTTTAGCGCCGGACAAGTGTGTTCCCGATGGCCATTGTTTGATACACTTCAAATATATTAGCAAGTAATTTCCCATCACTTAAAATCAACGAAATTTGTCCGAAAGGTGCAAAACAGAGTCTCAAAAGGGGATTGCTCAACAAGCGACGAACCCCGTTAGTTTCGCTATATAAAGAACTGCTCCTAGGACATCCTTAAAAAAGTATAAGGAAAACAGTGAAAATGTAATTGTTATCCCCCGGCTGTGTCCTTTGGATTATTGTCTGTTTTAGCCGGATGGAACATGGTCCGGCTGACCAGCACGTCTTTAATTTAAATTTCACAGCCAACCTGGTTTCGCGATAAAAGCCGTAAATTACCAAATAGATAGGAAAATGTAGTATTAAAAGATAGACAAAATTTAATATATTTACCAAACTGTCACAAAAAAGCTTCAATTTTCGCAAAGAACAACAACAACATGCCCATCATGGGTTCAAGTCTAGAATGAACCGTCCTCCCGCAGGAAGGACTGACTATCCGGATGCGTGGTACTGAATAAGTGTCGAACGCCTGTACCGGCCGGCATGTTCGCCTAGGACGTAAGAAGCCAAGTAGAACAAGTAGAAATACTTTCAAATGCATCTGTGGAAATCTGTTTGAAGAAGAAAAGGCTACATAATTTAACTCATACAATTTAAATGCGACTTTTCTCTCATCCACCTCCATCAAATGTCTCATCCTAATCGCCCGCACGAGCCAGCAATAGCAAACTGGTGAACTCTTTCCCCTTCATCACTCTCCTCTAGTGATTATCGTGGTTTTGTTTGGCCCTGACGCACCATTTGTCTGACACGGTGTGACAGGTTGTTATTACGCTTTATTACGCTCCGCTTTAATCGTTTGGCCGTCCATCCAAAATAATGAACCTGCCTGGAAGCCGCGATTGCAGCAATTTCCCTGTACTCACACACATCCACAAAGTCGCTTAAGTAGCGCCACGTGCCTGTGTCAGCTTCTCGAGATGCTTCTCACTCCCCGTGCGCAGATAACACAAAAAATACAAAAAATCGGTGTCGAAATCAAGCCGTGCAGGCGGAAGTGAATCAATACAGACACACACACATGAGTTTCCTCTTTTATAAACAAAGTGAAAACGGAAGTGGAAGCGCGGGGGGGGGTGTGCTCCCACAGCCAGCAACCGGACGCGCCCCTGCCACGTGAACCTAATTTCAATCAATTAGTCTGTTTACATGACGTTTATCGGTGGTCGGATCGAACTGAAAGGGCTCGGAAGGAGGGCGGTGGCCGCACCATGCTGTGATGCTGGGAAGTGGCAGTACCCAGTTTTACCAAGTGCCAGGCCCAAAGCGGATTTATGCTTTGCGTCTTGCGCGGGCACATGCCTCTTGCCTTTTTGGTTGGATCAAGTTTCGTCCTGGCCAAACGGGCAGCACAGGACTCCCAGAGCATTTTTTTAAAGATGTTGCCATTTTTTCCACTACACTGCGGAGCAGGCGGTTCCGCTGACTGGCGTAACCGGAGACACGCTGGCTGTGTGCGCACCGTTGCGTGCGTGTCGCGTTGCGCTGCGTCCCATTGTCGGTTAATTATGCGGATTATGGTGCGCTGATTTGGTGGCGCGTCCTTTTTTACATACTTTTTTATTTCTTCCACTTCACTTTGGTGCAAAAGGAGGGTGTGTGTGTGAGTGTGCTGGTGTTTAGATGTGTGCTGATTTTGCCTGTTTGTTTAATTTCATTCTTTTCACCCTTAAGGCGCCGTCAATTGGCCGGGTGGCGGTGGTCTCCTGGGGTTTTATTTTCTTCTCCACTTCCAAACGTATGTTTTTTGGTCGGAGTTGATTCTTTTTTTTTTTGGTTTGTACGTTTTTTCTCACGCTTTTCGGTGATGAATGTTTGTCGTTTGCGTCCAAAAGTTGAACCCAAATGCATATTTTAGTTTGCAAAAAGGTTCCGAAAAAACGGCTCTCTTTTGGTGGGATGTGGTAGAAGTATGGGCGGATGGCAATATGCAACACGTTTAGAATATTAAAAGCGGTCTAATGGACCGTATTGTCCGCTCTTTAACACATACCCACGGTCCTGGCCATAATGGAACGAAATGCACACAATCATATTTATTTGAATATGTTTTTCTCATTCATTTCTATCTTGGACTCAATACAACTAGAGAATTATATTTGTCTACTTATTTTTGCAACTGAAAACGTCCCAGACACATTTTAGTCAGTTGAGCAGCAATGAATTAGAAGATTTTGATCTAAATATTAAGAGCAAAGAGCTAAAAAACCCAACGAAAAATAATACCTAATTATTATTTCAGTTTAAAAAAATCAGCCAAATAGATCGTAAAAATAACAAAAAATTATGTTAGTTCTTCAAACAATAGGTTAACAAAATTTTAGTTATTTGCCTTTTCTCAGCAAAACGCCTTAAAAATTAAACATTACGGTAGATTAAGTACTGAAGACAGACTGGTTTTTACAAGATTTATAATTTTTCAATTTATAAATATTATATTTTGATGCTTTTGAATTCCGTTGTTACTAACAAAAAAGGAAATGTTTAAACCATTCACATTTTAATGATTTAACGCTTAATTTGAATGTAGCGTCGCATCGCCTCCTTAGATGTCCTCCCATAGTAACGCGACACCTTTGCTTGGTATTTTTGCGGCAGTTTCATATTGAAAAAAGGTGCACACACACACATAGGGAAACAGACACACAAAAAGATACATTTCCGAAAAGACAAAAACCGTCTTCACATGAGAACGAGAGAGAGGAAGAGACACACATTTACAAGCTCGATCGAATCGAAATGGCTTTTCAAATTCAATAACAGCCCTCCAAGAACGAGCAGCAGTCCTCCTTAATCTTGCGCTCAAGTGTAGTTTCGCCATCTTTTTTTCCTTTGTGTAAGAACAACAACAAAAAAGCGCAAAAGTAGATAAGGGAAGCCTACTACAAAGACAACTACAACAACAACAACGAAAGTAAAGACGCTAAAGGAAGTATAAAGTGGGCAGGAAGGAAACGTTCAGCTCAATAGCGACTCGACTTTCGCCGGTGTGCTGGTGCTCTTTGTTGCCGGTTTGAAGCATTTTGTGGCCGCTTGCCGGCCCTGCTATCCCCTGAAAGTCATCCTCCAATTTCTACTGCAAAGGGGACGAAGAGAGAGAGAGCAGAAGGAGAAAATATTGATCCCACCTCACCGGAAGGACCAAAATTTCGGGGTCGGAGGAAATGCTTTTGTCCCTCACGAGAGAGACGCACGGATGGGAAGGATGCGGAAGGGAATCAATCAGGAGCTTGTTAGTGCAAATTTAATGGAGAGTTTAGCCGACGAAATCAACTGATAATGGAGGGGACAGTGTAGCAAGATGTTGCGGTATAAATGAGATTATTTCAACACACAGCCCTCCAGCTACAGCTAAGGGCCAAGTGCCGTGGAATCTGTGCCCATTGAAGGGGGACATTGAGATGTACATAAACGACGTTCCCCGATTCGAATCGAATTCATTGCAACACAATCAAACACCGGGAAAACAACAAATCAGCAATCAATACACACGCGCACACACACACCAAGCAATCGAATTAATTACAAGAATTTGAAACACGAAAGAATTAATTACAAATGATTAAATAATTCATTTTACATGTTGATAGTTGCTTTTTTGCTCCCAGGGAACACTTCAAATTGTCCAGATGTCCACAAGATATAATTAAAATCACAACCCTTCAACTTGCACAAGACTATCAGCTATCCTTCATAAACAGCTCATTGTTGTGCCTTTACCATCGTCCCCCGTTTTGAGAACGGCGTGTAATCCGATTTCCACCAAAGGAACGACTCTACCCACCAAATGTTGACATTTATCGACTTTTGGCACGGTTGAAGAATTGATTTTACATCCCTATCAACCTATGGTGAAGGTGACAACACAGCAGGTGTGTCCCCCAGGTAAGGTAAGGTAGACGGTAAGGTGACGGTGTTGGCAGCCACACCAAGGCACCAACACACGATGATCCTGGCTACGATATTGTAAAGCACCGCGGGAAAGCCAAAGCAATAAATGGCGGATAATGCCGCGTAAAGAACATAACCCGTCCATGGGATTGATGGATGGGGCAGGGAGTAGTGGAAGGCAATCCTGTCGGTTACTTAGGTGACTGCCGTTCTGACTCCTTCTGGAACTGTGCCGAAAAGAGACTGCAATGCTTATGTACTCAGAACCAGACAGATGAGTTGATGAATGGATTGAAGGTGCGTTGCCATGAGATGTGCAAATTCTTTTCACAGTTTCAACATAATTTAGCCAGCAATAAAAGAAAGGATAGAATACAGTGGCTGCAATACTTCTAAGTGTATCCTCATTTCTTAGATAATTTTAAGTATCTTGGTGTTGTGATATTGCTTTATTTTTCATTGGTCAACTCAAGAATAAGTACCACAAAAATGTCTTTATAACTGACTTTTTGTTTGCTTTTGAAATAAGTTCAGATATCCATGCATTGGGGCAACTTGGAACTTTATTAATAGAATAGGCCTTGCTTTACTTTGGAGAACTTTATGCCTATGGAATGTCTAGGGTCTACATCAATTACACACAATTGTGTAATTTCCTCACTAAATCACTAAAGATTTGGAAATAAAATTTTAGCATTATATTCAAAAGATATCAATATTTTTCTCGGAAATGTTAGTGCACCTCCAGGAATATCTTGCACTGCCCCGGGCAAAAATGGAGCCATCAGCGACAACGTTAAAACATTATTCGTTTCTTGCCGTTACGACACATTGATTGAAACATTGTTGGTGCCGTGACCAGGAGTAAGCTACGCAAGCACCTCACACACGAGCCATTCCTTCCCTTCCAGTTCTGAATCACTGTGGCTCGTGCGTTATCAACATCATCGTCATCAAAGCGCGAAAGCATTAACCACTCTCACAGTCGTGATGTGTGCAATACAATACAATATGGCCTGCCTGGCAATGAAGGCAACAACAAAAAAAACCCCTTTTTGCCCGGTTCACGAAACGCTTATTTACGCCTTCATTGATCGTATCGAAATTTAATAACAATATTTACATGTACAGCGTGTGCATCATCCCCGGCGCTTCCGGCGGTACCCATCTTTCGCTCCCAAGAGTCAATCCCCTCTTAATTCCACCCGAGTGGTTTGTGTGCGAGTGTGAGAGCGCGTCCTTTATTAACGTGATCCCAGTAATTTTTGAGCCTCACGCCTCGGAAAAAGTCACAAAGGGTCGCTGAAAAACCTTCTGCTAACTTCATCCATCCACCCCATCCAGACGATCCCGCGTGTGGAAGTGTGGCACGAACCTTTTGGTGCAATAAATCCAATCAATTTTCCCGCTTTATTCGGTGGCATTTTCCGCGCCGCCACCGAATCTTGTCTTGTCGAGCTGCGGCCACTTTTAGCTCGCGCTTGTGCGATGATTTCGGTGACGCACGTAGGACATTTTTATTTCGGGGTTTTTTAGCTCTCTTTTGCTCGAACTTGTTGGTGTGTTTGAAGTTGAAGTGCTATCTAAATTGTCAATCTACGGTGCGGAGACTCTCGTTGTCCGGAGTAATGGGCACGGTAAGCTCGAAACGCCCCGCTGAAAGGGATGATAGCATTGCATTAGTGTATGGTTTTTTTTTGTTCCACTTGAGCTAATGGCTCTCTATTTGGGGAGAAGAGGCAGAAAGCTAAATTTACATTTTATACACCCAAAAAAAAACTGGAATAATGAATTTAAGAGTGTTTCAAAGAGTATAACTTTAAAAGCTGATATTTAAACAAACCTTTTTAATTCAATCAATACATTTAATTGCAATAATTTAACTCAATTAAACTCACGCCTACCGTCCGTCCGTTTGTGATGTTATCGAACTAAATTTGCCCGCCCAAACACTCACGTCCCATTTAGGGCCAAATGTGATGCTTCAGCCCCCGGGAACCCATTGCCAACTGTGATTGCCCCCTATGCTTTGACATCTCGCATTTAGAACGCATTCCAATCGCAGTCAACCGTTGGCTGATCGTTGCTACGGAGATAAGTGTTATGCAACTTTGTTGTTATTGTTGTTGTAGTTGGCATTGTGCCTGTGTTTCCCTGCGTCAAGAGCAACAATTATCGTTTGGTGCGTTGACATTTCCCGGATATTACAACAGCACTGCAATCATCCCTTTAACCCAGTTGTCCTGTTGTACCGTAAAAGGAGCGCAGAGAACGGTTTGCAACTGATTGGGAACAGGTTAAATCGCTCATTCTCATAACGTGTGCGCTGATTTAAATATCACATTTTTCATAAGGGTAACATCGCATTATTGCATGTGATTCTGGAAGCGATAAGTGGTGAAGCGGAAGCCCAAAGAACAAAAGCGTCCGGTTGACACCGAGTTGGCGTGCGATGCCCCTGTTCTTTTGTGAGTTACTCGAGAAGAGCGGTATGCAGAAGCGCCCGGAAGAAGATGAGGGTCTATTTAACCTTCGAACAAAGGATGTCAACGGTAAGAGCGTGTGCACATGTGTGTGTGTTTGTGTCTGTTTGCGTAATTTTATCGCTCTTTCAACACTTCAGAGCTGTCCGAATCATAATTGTACAGCATTAGTTGTGTAATCATTAGGCAAATCGGAAGATAGAATGTTATCAGATATACTTTGTCGAAGCAGTATTTGCTCCGAGATATAGAACACTTCCTGCAAAAGGCTTCACTTACAAGACACCCGGGCAGCAGAGTAACTTCTAATTGCAGCCGTCACGTTCTTCACATCTGACCTTTTGCAGCGCTAATATCCTGCTCTTAGCTTTCTTCCAGATCTTTTCCCTCCAGCACGTCCCAACTAGGTCAGTGCCATTCCATTCCAAAACTTCCTTCCCATAGCCTCCTCAGCATTCCGTCCCATACCATTCCACCGTTAGCATAGCAACGCGGTAATGAGATGATGCTGGTACGTACCCATATTTGCTTCCCAGAGCCAATACAGCCTTCCGGGATGAGACTCCACTCCAACCAGATGTTCCCAGGACAGCGCGCCGTCAACCAGGCCGGTGTTGTCACTTTGGTGATGTTTGCAAATAACAACCAAAAGGTAGAACGTGCTTTCCCGGCAATGTAACCGTGAAGAAAGTGGGCAGAAAGGAGGGGAGGTTTGCTAATTAGTTACTTAAAGACTTTCTGACGCTATACGCGGCCAAGCGCGTCGGTGTACGTGCTGGGAACGGTGGTTTTGATGTGGACGTGATGGAGGGAGCTTTTTTATTTGCTGAAGTCGGTTCTGGTTAATATCGGTTTGATCGTATCCTGCAGGCAAGTTCTCACGGTTATTTAATTTCCCGGCTTTTTGTGATAAAAATAACGAAACATCTTTACTTTCGGGTTACTTTGATGGATACATTTTTACGCCAAATTTTTCAAACCATTGCTGCAGGGAATGATATCAGTAGTAGACTCAGGTACTGGATCAGAACAAGTACTGTATCAGCTTCTAAGCCATTACAGGTTAATTCCTTGATTGGGATAGGTCCACAGGTACAATATTCTTGAATTGGAAAAACGTAGGGATGAGATCCCATATCGGAATAAACTCAGGATGAACTCCCAGCCTCTGAGCGCTGAGTACAGTATCATTTTGAGAACCGATATGGTTATGGATTCAGGATTTGTTCTAAAACCGAGACGGATTCAAGACTAGTTCCAGGACCGATATAGCTTCGAGATCAGTTCCAGGATCGGTGCCGGTTCAGGGCAAAGTCTAAGACCTTTATGGTTTCAGGATCTGTGTCAGAACTGTGATAATTTCAGGATTGGTTTGCAGACTGATGTCCAGACTATGTTCAGGATCTAAGACTTTAGTAAGTATCGGATTATTTCCCTAACTTAACAGAATGGGTTTAAATGTGTTCCAGTATGGGTACCAATAATCAGTTGTTTTGTGAGGTTGCTCTAGGATTTAATGAGGAATCAAATGAAATCATTAAGATTTAACGTTTATATGGAAATTCAACACCCAATTCCTTGTTACCTCTAAACTCCGCTAATACATTGTGCCAAGCTGCCAAGTTGTAACTTTGCTGTTAAATTGAAGATGATTATTTCTTAAATTAAATTCGAAAGCCTACGACATTTCTAATCGTTCAAATCTAAATTCTCATCAAATTTGCATGCGCACGCCAATAATTTTCAATAAAATCGGTTGAACATTTGCTGGCACGTCTGCTCATCCCGCGAAGCTCCGAGAGCCCCCCTTGAAATGGCGTCCAATCGGGATCCTCCAATCGAGTCTTCCGCTGAGTAATCCACACGTGCCGGTCCACCAGAGAGCCGGTGGTACGTAGTACTACGCTCATAAAGTTTAATAATGCGCTCAATCAGCAGATGATTTGTGGTGGAAGGTCCTAAATGAATTACCCCCCGGCATCTCGTCCGTTGGCGCCGTCACATAGCAATACCTAACACACGGTACACACACTCAGCTTGTGTCAGAAAAAGGCGAAGGCAGAAGAAAATAGCAAAACGAGCGTTCTATCACAAACGGCTGCAGCAGCGTACAGCATGCCATATCTTCATCAAATATAATTGGAACTAATGAGCGTGCACACACACACACACACACGCACGCTCACCAAAGCATTTACTGAGTCTTGGAAACTCTTTGCGAACCGTTTTTCCTCCCAGCAGTAGAAAACCCCGGAAAGATTGCAACGGAGGATGGCCGTTGGAGGAGCGCGCGTGACAAACGCGCGTGTCCCTCTCGTATCCTTGCAAACTCTGCGCATGCCCCCGTTGAACCCCGTCTGAAGCGGGGCAGTGGGTAGGTAGAGAGATTATCATCGCAAACCTTCTTTTTTCCAACGATTTCAATCATTTTCCGACATTTTCCACTATACACCGTGCGTTACATATATATACACGGGGCACAGGGGTGTTATGTACATGGAACGGGAAACCAGTCCGCATAGCTCCGCCCAACACACTGAACTAGGGGAAAAAGGTGCATTTTCCTTACTATAGTGCGAGCATCTCACTCGCACACCGGAAGAGGAAGCGAAGGTAGGATGGTAAATTAATCGGAGATGATTTGATGTAATTGAGCCGCCTTTTTAGCTATTTGCGATTTGCAATTAAAGGCATTGGAATAATTGTCCATTCCATTGGTTGTCTAACGAAGTGCTTCCGCTTCCGGAGTTTGTAGTTATTTCCTGTTATTTCCTGGAAAAGAGCTGTTTGTATGTTTATTTAGCAAGAACAAGCTGTATAACAATCATTTGTATTTCATTTATTTTATTGAAGTTTTTCTCCTCTTTGGTTTTTGCACACTTTTCGACTAGAAATTGGGGTTTACACTTAAAAGTTCACTTTCTCTTTTGTTTCTTTGGTACTTCTCCTGTTGTGTGTCTGTTAATTAAACGTTTTCCGATAGTTTGTTCTTTCTTTTACGATTGTTTGCCCTGTTTCTGTATTTTTATTGCCAATTGAAAGAATATCTAGCTTTTCTAAATAAATTAAACTCACTTTCTAGAACCGATTCGAACCTTCTTGAACAAAACGCATTTCACATTGCATTTAAAAACACACAACCGTCCATTGGTTTTTGTTTGCCCCTTTTGCACCTGTTTTTTTTTAATCATTTTTTAGTCCTTACGTCAGATAACCCTGATCGTCCCCTACAATGTCCACATCACTGCAGTCAGAATCACTGTCATTCATGAGCTCATCGTCACTTGACGGTGGCGTACGGTGGTGGTGGTGGTGGTTGTGGTTGCCACCGGACGGAGGCTGCCCTCCGAGCTGTGCCAGATGATGTGCGGCCAATAGATGATGATGGCCACCTTGATGTTGCTGCTGCTGATGAGGAAGATGATGTGGATGATGGGGATGTGAATGATGGTTGGAATGGAAGGGATGATGAAGCGAACCATTTCCACCCGGTCCTAGGGCGGCTGCTGCTGCCGCAGCTGCTGCGGCCGCCGCCGCCGCTGCTGCAGACCGTTTCACTAAGCTAAAGGAGGAGTGCATCGAGCCGCTACTGGCACTGGATAACGGCTTTAGCACACCACTCGCCGAGGACGAGGAGCCCGAGGAAGACGTGGAGCTTGGTGGTGGTTTGGCACCGCCGTGGGATAGACCGGTTGTGCCCTTACCATTGCTGTAGGAGGTGAAGCTACTCCGCTCTGCCGGTGGTGGTCCCGACGATCCGGACGAGGAAGACGACCCGGTGGAACCGGCCGAGCCGGACGAGGGCGCTGCCGGCGGTCCGTGTAGCCGGCTTGAGGTGGAGGACAGGGAGGAGGAGGAAGAAGATGATGTGGATGAGTTGGTGCTGCTTCCCCCTGCAGTCGCTCCGGTGCCGCTCGAACCGTTGTTATCTGTGTGAGAGGGGTGGGGAGTTAATGATAATTAGCGACGTTGAGGAATCAATCAAACTTCATTGAAATCGATAATGATTTTCAAGTGAATTGAAGTGAACCTGTGGTTCTATGGAACTAATTATACAATCAATCAAGTTAGCGCCAGAAATCGATTAAGTCAGTTAGCGCCAAAAAATATGCAATCTGCACAGCAAAATCATCTTGTTTGTCGTCTGAAGCAACGAATAGAGGTAACGGACAAGGCGTACGGTGTATTTCCATAGTTACAAAAACATTTAATTTCGTCATTATGAATTTCACAAACTTCTAACTTCAATTTCAAACGTGGCGAAAATCTACTGACGGAAAGTAAAGAATCCGTAAGTAAAAATATTTAGTTATTCTGATGGAGTTGACATAACAATTGACACTTTTTTACTCACACACTTTGTGAAGAAAATGTGTAGTTCAATTTTAGAAAGGTTCAGGAATTTCCATGAATTACAAAATACTGGGTTTTCCAAGTCAGTTTCGAATGTAATAGTAATTTTTAATTTCCTCAGCATGATTTTCAACACGTTTCGAGTTAGATCGAGTTTAACAGTTTTTTTTTGTTATATGCTGAAAATCATGTTTAAGAACTGAAATTCCATTATGAAGTAAATACGTCATTTGACAGCTGTTGAAAAACACCTTGGAGGTGGTGAATAATTGTGTGCACTTTCGAATTTGACTTGCAAAACCCTGTAAGCAGAAATCTTGATTTTACAGGGTTTTCCCAAGTCAGTTTCGAATGTTGTTATTCACCGCATGCATGAAGTTAATCCACTTGAATCTGATATTTCATTGCCATCATCATAATTTTTAATTTCTACAGCATGATTTTCAACACGTCTCAAGCTGGATTGAGTTTGACAGTTCTTTGTGATGTGTTGAAAATCATATGTTGAAACTGAAATTTCATTTTGAAACAAATAAACTATTTGACAGCCGTTGAAAAACATCTTGGATGCGGTGAATAACAATGTTTACATTCGAAACGGACTTGGAAAACCCTGTACCCTCGAACTCTCATTTACAATGGTCTTTTGCATGGTTCCATTAGTATAAAAAATTAGTATAAAAAATATTTATACTATTATTCCAATAATAAAAGCACTAATTCAACACTTGAGAGATGATTTGCAACAACACAGTTGTCATATGTATATGACAGCTGTTGAAAAACATCTCGCAAACGTTGAACAATGCTGTTTTTATAACAGGTTGGCTGATAAGTCCCCGGTCTGACACATAGATGGCGTCGCTAGTATTAAATGCATATTATTTTTATATAGTACCAACCTTCAAATGATTCGTGTCAAAATTTGACGTCTGTATGTCAATTAGTTTGTGAGACAGAGCGTCTTTTGTCAAGCAACTTTTGTTATTTTGTTGTTCCACCAAGACAACGCACCGTGCCACAAGTCATTGAGAACGATGGCAAAAATTCATGAATTGGGCTTCGAATTGCTTCCCCACCCACCGTATTCTCCAGATCTGGCACCCAGCGACTTTTTCTTGTTCTCAGACCTCAAAAGGATGCTCGCAGGGAAAAATTTGGCTGCAATGAAGAGGTGGTCGCCGAAACTGAGGCCTATTTTGAGGCAAAACCGAAGCAGTACTACCAAAATGGTATCAAAAAATTGGAAGGTCGTTATAATCGTTGTATCGCTCTTTAAGGGAACTATGTTGAATAATAAAAACGAATTTTGACAAAAAAAAGTGTTTTTCTTTGTTAGACCGGGGACTTATCAGCCAACCTGTTAGGAAATTGACACGAAAAACAGTTTAACTTGATAGAAAACTATGTCAATCTATTGGGAAAATTAATCTGCAAATTGTTTGGTTCTTAAAACGTAATATTTTATAGCATGTTTCGAGAGAAAAACCCCATAAAACCTCTAAACATAATCTTCACCTTTACGGTGCCCTCAATCAAAGCTTCTACAAAAGCGACAACCTCCACGAAGTCGACTTCACTGTGAAGCTTCCAATTCTAAGGGCAACGAGCATGTCAGGAATTTCCTTTCGATCCGCGCACTATACAGCGCTCATACACTTCTCCTTATTCTAGCGTGACCACTATATTGCATACCAGCGCATTGTTATATTCAGCGCAGCTTCGAAATAACACACCATTCATCCCCTTCCACACACACGCGCACAATAGCTCTCAACATGAAAGAGCCACACCGTCGTGGTGGAAAATGGTGGGGAACCCATTGTTCGTGACTTCAACCCGAGTCAAATTCAAGTACCCTCCAGTCTACGCCCTTCTAATATCCTCCACAAACGCTCCATTGTGACTTTGGGGGAGAGCAGAAGAACTGTCCGTCCAGTTTTCCACAAACTAAACGGCTCTGTCTTGCTGCAGGAATTTTCATCAACAACGGAATTCTATCCACTCCACGACTAAAAATGAAGATATAAGGGAAGAACGAAGATAGAGAGAGACAAGGCGTCCCTATTCCTACTGGCAATCCTTATTTGGACAAGATGGACGTCTGCAACGTCTTTGCGTTTCTAGACACTCAAAACTTCTTAAAAGGGTTTTTAAACCCCTCTTCTGCTAGGAAAAATAACATCACACACACAAAAACACACACAAACCTTTAAGAAAATCGAACCCTTAGCCAATAACCAATAGCCAACAGTCGCCATCATGAAAAGCATTCCTGACCAAGTCTCAATATGGCCGCTCTGTTGTCGCCTTCTTCGACTTTTGGAGAAGGAGACGACATCTGCCAAGACGGGTTTCTTGCCGGTAATTGAGTTAGATTGCCATGTACCCTTCTCTGCTGCACGCAGTAGGCTGAGTATCCTACTTCTTCTTCTTGAGCAAAGTGCGTTACCATGCGGCAACCCTCCTACCAAAGATGTCTATGCCTACTTTTATTAGACAAAGAAAGTTCTCATGTTTTTCCAAAAAAAAAAGAGAAATTGCTGCAAGCTGTTTTTCTTCAACTTTCGATGCTAGGCCATTCGAATGCAGACCATTGTCCCACAATTACTCTGCCACACTTTTCAACCCATTTAACTTGATTAGAAGTTACACTCCGACGATGATGGGTTTCCTCGGTGTTGTCACTTACCGGCAGCGTTGACCTCACGTCGCCGTAGCTGCTTCTTGTGCTTCATGCGACGGTTCTGGAACCAGGTTTTCACTTGCGTCTCGCTTAGCCCCAGTGCCGAGGCCAGTTCGACACGTTCGGGTGTCGATAAGTAGCTATCATTACGATAAAACAGAACAAAACACACACCAAAAATTAATATGAAATATGTTTCAAATCACCAACCACATGGACAAAGTTTGTCCGTTTATTTCATTATGTCCTCCAGCCTCCTTACCGTTGTGCTTCGAAACGCTTCTCCAGCCCCGTAAGCTGCGGATCGCTGAACACGGTGCGAGCTTTCCGGCGTCGGCAGTGGCGCAGCGCACTCATGCCCATTCCCAGTCCGAGGGCAATGTCGGGACAGCCGGCACCGGGAAAGAGTGGTGAGCTGGCAAATATTCCTGTTCCCAAAAACAAACCCCCCAACAAACAACAGTGCCACGTTAGAGAGTGTCTCCATCATCATCATGTCCGAACATATGTTACGGGGAGGAACTTTTTCGAGGTTGACGAGGAAATTTAATTATCGGGAAAAACAAATCACTCTCTCGCACATACCTTGCGAAAGAAAGTACGGATCGACCGTTTTGTAGCCAGTGGCCGATGGGGCAAGATAGGCGCCGAGTGCCATCTGCAGATAGCCCGGGTCGCTGTACGGGTTGGTGGTGTACATGACGCCGGCCGACGGTCCGCTGGTGAACTGAACGGGACCGCCGGAACTGCTCACTGGTGGGGCTGGCGGTGCGGCAGGTGGCGGTGGTGGTGGATGCTGGATTCTGGGTGGTGGTACGGTCACAGGCGATGACTGCTGTGGGGTGCTTGGGTCCAAGTTTAGTTTGCTGGCAAATCTGTGGAAAGGCAAAGAAGGGACTACATTAGCTGGAGGAGAATTGAAAGGGAAATTAAATTCATACATATGCCTTTTGTTTTTGTATTTCTTTTTTGTTGTAAATAATCATTCATTTCAAAATCAAGCAATACCATCTAGCTGCCCATTAGTGGTTTATCAAAGTTAGTAAAACTTTAAAAAAGATGTCAAATACTAGCATTCCCAAACAAAAATCTGATACACTTATTGAAATATTTAAATGATAGCTTAACTATAACTTCATAAAACTTTATAATACGCTGGTAATTATCATTACATTCTTTTTGATTATTTTTGTTGTTGTACATTCTTTCATTCAATTTGATTTCGTTCTTTTCCTAAGTAATCGATCTTCTTTCTTCTTTGGCACAGCAACCGTTAGCATTCAAGACCTGCCTAAAAACCACTCTTCTATTCTAGTAGGGCTAGACTGACTTTCTGTGACTTATTGATTACCCATAACAGAATTAATCAGTCCATTACACGATTGAGGAGGCGCGGTCCATTCCAGGCTTGAACCCATCACGGGTACGATGTTGTTTGGTCGTTCGAGTTTACGACTGTACCACGAGACCGGTCAAAGTAAGCAATCAATTTTGTTTAATTTTGTAGATTAATATGGCTAGACGAGCTAGTTGCTTGAAACATTATCCTAAAGTACAGTTCTCGCTCGGTAATCCACACTTTTGACAACCAAATTCATGAGATGATGAAACAGCTTTCGGTCAAAAGTAGTGCAATATGAGGAAAAAGATAAATATCTTTATATTTTTAAAATAACAAGCTTTTTTGTAACATGAAAATGTATGTAAAGTAATAGTTACACCTGTTTCCATCTACGTTCGAATCTCGTGCCGTTTGCATCGAATCGCAAACCGCCTGCTTCGAATCGCATGCCACTACGATCGAATGCGTGCACCCATGGTTGAATCGCGTGCCAGTACGGTTGAATCGCGTTCCACTATGGTCGAATCATATGCCACTACGATCGAATCGTGTACCGCTACCATTGGATTTCTGAAAGCAAGAGCATAGTAAACTGTTTGTTTACGTTTGAAAGCTGTTTCCTTCTTCGCCGACGGCATTTCATTTGTAAAATACTAATAAAAGGGATTTATTCTCTGATTATAGGTAAACCCCACGAATATTGGTTGAAACCAAGGATTTTACCATCAACAACGAACACCGAATATTAGTTGAACTTAAGGATTTTACCATCAACAAGGGACCACGATATTCGTCGATAACAAGGATTTTACGTGTAATCAGTGAATAACTGCCTTTTATTAGTACTATTTTACAAACGAAATGCCGTCGGCGAAGAAGGAAACAGCTTTCAAACGTAAACAAACAGTTTACTATGCTCTTGCTTTCAGAAATCCAATGGTAGCGGCACACGATTCGATCGTAGTGGCATATGATTCGACCATAGTGGAACGCGATTCAACCGTACTGGCACGCGATTCAACCATGGTTGCACGCATTCAATCGTAGTGGCATGCGATTCAAAGCAGGCGGTTTGCGATTCGATGCAAATGGCACTAGATTCGAACGTAGATGGAAACAGGTGTAACTCATGAACTGAGACAAAAACAATAAGTTGAAAATAAACAAGACATCAGAACGCCATTCCATAATGCGCACTCGATCAAGAGCGGATGGCCGAGCGTAAACTTTATTACAATGGTTCATACCCTGTCTTGTGTTTAAATTTTCCAAAAATATGTTCAGTATGTAGTAACATCATGTTTCTACTGTTATCACTGCTTTCGTCTACTTTAGAATTAATAAAATCTCTGTTTTGTCTATCTATCTGCTCTTGAGTTTTGTAAATAAAATTCCTAATTAATAATTGTTTACTAATATTTTATTTGATTATGCTCTTTTCTTGTTTAGGAGAAATCAAAATTATATTAAATGTGTTTCATTGTTCAAAACTCAATTCTCCAATTGAACTTATCTAGCCGAAGATTCCAGATCAATTATTGAAGCTGTGTTGTGCACTTTATAATGAAATTCCTTATTGTTTTGCTCTCGTTGTATTTTCCTACAATACTGTTTTTATAACTTTGTCTATATTTTTTTCATATTTGTTTAATGACTAGCACAGTTTACCTTCAAACTTGGATTGTTTTTTCTCACTTAATTAAACTAAATTAGTTGTTGGGAGATGACAAATCATTAATCTTGACTTTTGACTTGTTGTGTCATAAAACTGAGCGAAAATGCTTTTTCTTCTCTTTATCAACTTTTTACAACACAACTCCCAACAGGAACAAGTTTTCAAATGTTATCACTTTCTTATTTTGTCATTCTTAATCTATCACCTCACCTTTCCGAATGTAACACCGTCGCCTTGCGATACTGCTGCTCCTCACCGTTCCGAACCAATCCATTCCCATCCGGTCCGCCTGTTTTTCCACGCACTGCGCCACCAACAACGTCACCGCTTGCTTTGATACTATTTCCACCACTCTGACTTTGATTTCCACCACGCTGCGCACTGTCCCCCACTTCACTAAACTCACTAGAGCTCTTGCTACGCTCGTGACCGCTCGTAGCACCACTGGGCAGCACCACCTCGGCCAAAGTATCGTCCAGTTCCGATTCGTCACCGTCCGATTCGAGGGACCGTTGATCACCAGCACCGGGTGATGATGGAACCGTTCGCACTGAGCCTCCTGCCAAACGCTCCCGGGACGGACTGTTCGGATGTCCTACACTAGCAACACCACCACCGGCACCATCGTTCTGGAACAGTATGTCCTCGATCGAGAACGGTGTCTTGACGGCAATGGCCGTAGCGGAGGGCGATTTGCAGCGCGCACCGATAGCCGCCGGCAGTTGATCCTTCGTGCCGTAGCCGCCCGCACGTGCCAGATGTGCCTGGACGGACGATGCCATGCCACGGTGGTCGGTTGTGCACATTTGAAGTGAGTGGAAATTCGGAAAATTGATGCTTCACAACTTCACGCTTCAGCACTGTCTTCACCACTTACGAACCCACACACTGAACGAACAAACTTGTCAATCCGTCACCCCGTGCTGGATTGCTGCGCTTTGCGCGCTTTGCATCCTTTTGCTACCGTTGCACACCGACGACTGGCGGTTGAATGAGGAGTCGTCGTTTGTCCTGGCAGTCCCTCCTCGCACACGGGCATGTACCGGAAGAACCCATTATATACAGCGCAACCGGGCGGAGGGAAGCGAATCCTTGGGCGAATCATCATCCCCTTCCCCAGAAGCTGTGATTGACGATCCTTAAATGCACTCTCTCACTCTCTCTCAATCTCTTTTTCTCTATCCTTCTCACAACTAGCCTTGAATAGGAGGAACCTTGGCTGCTTTGATGGGCGAGAAAGAACCTTCCCTTCCATTTTACATGCTTTCGCTAATGAACCTCACTCAAATCTCTCCTCTTGCTACGAACACAATTCCCCTCTCGGTTTTCCCTCCCTTGATCGCTTGACGAACAAATTGTCTGCTAAATTGTGGCAAAATTATGTTTTATCATTCCCGTTTACGGCGGCGTCATCTCTCTCCTCGCTGCTTCGTTCCTACCAAAGCTATCGATGATGCCCGTTGACGACAGCTCCGTTGTGAGTGTACATAGTAGACCGAATTGGCGACAAAATGGCGGCAAGTAGGCAAACGCATTAGCTAGCTATGGATGCTGAACTGTTGTTGATTGGGGTTTGGAGTTTGGGGGAGGCTCTGCTGCCCTTCCTGGCACACCAGCAACAAAATAACGATCTCTGGTGGCTCTTACAACGTTGCCCACTGTTGCCCAATTAGCGGGGTCGTCCTGGTCGCTCCGTTCCGTTCCGTTTGTTGGTGTGCGCGGTGCAAAGTTTACCCATTTGTGCAACGGGGGATGATGGAGCACGGCGTACTTACTGCAACGCTGATGGAATGTTAGGTCTCCCCCCCCCCCCCCCCCCCCCTTTCCAGGTTACTATACCACACTGATGCTGCATTTATGGTGCAAATAGAGCAGTGTGAGTGCACCAGTGCGCACAGGGAGTATTGGATGGGTGGGTTTATTGGCACAGTTTGCCCATAGATTACTGTCATCCCGATTACCATCCTCTCCTGTGGTTGTGGTATTTTTCGCACCCCGTCCCTCCAAAAATAATGGCAGAGAAATGGGGCTAAATATTGTGTAACGGAATTAATTACATATCATTATAATTAACCACCGCGAAATAATGGTGGGCACACGCCGGGCAGGAGGACACTGGTGTGGTGGTTTAAAACATTTTACACGCGCACAGCTTGCTGCGAAAATCGCGCGTGCCTTGGTGACGGTGAGTGTGTGTGGGAAGGAAAATGGGCTGACTTCACCCGTGTTGTTGCTGCTGATAACGCTAATGAAGGGCGATGATTTTTAATGAGCTGATGAAAAGCCCGCTTATGGGCAGGTTTTGGATGCACTTTTGGCACGTGTGGTGGTTAAGAACAAAAACCGTTTATTAAAAGTTGATTGATTATCAACGTTTTTGGTGTGATTTTTAAATGAATTGGAACCAGTTATCAGCAACTGTCTATTAGTGTCTTCGAAACCCAATACTCTTATCAAATACTTTAAAGATAATAAATAATGAGTTGACTTATAAAACACCTCATTTTCACCCGGAGTCGGAGTCTTTCAGAGTTATCCTGAGTCGGAGTCATCCGGACTCAGTCGAAGACATCCAAAGTCATCTGGAGTAATCCGAACTCATCCGGAGTCATTCGTAGTCGAATGGAGTGATCCGAAGTCGTCCTGAGCCAGAATGATTCGAAGTCATTAGGAGTGGGAGTCATCCGGAGTCTGCCAGAAGCATTTAATTTCGTTGGTTTGATTTCCTGTTTTGCTTTGTACGTGTACATCTCAAACAGGCCTTTCTTTCTGAGAGTCTGTAGGAGTCCGAGTCGAAGATGTAATGCCTGACCATAAGAACATTACACCAGTCATTTCTTGACTCTGGTCGACTCCAGACGACTCCAGACGACTCTGGCCGACTCCGGATGAATCCGACTCAGAACAACTCCGGACGACTGCGGATGACTTCGGATCACTCGAGACGACTGCGGATGACTTCGAATTACTCCGGATGACTCCGACTCCGGATGATTCCAAACGGATCCAGATAATGCTGGGGACCTAGCCGTCCGAGATCTGTTCCGAAATTTGTGAAGTCGGATCGTATTCAATTCCGAATGTTTGCAAACTTTACCCATCACTAGTTTGAACAGTATTTGGCTTAGAAAAGCTAGGTAAATGAGAATGTGTTTTGTGTAGTTGTGTAGAAAGAAAAATATTGTTATATGTTTTCTTTCCAAATCGAACTGCTGGTTAATTAAAGCGTTGACTCATAACTGGAGGCACTAAGCAATCACATGAATGTAGGCCTGGTTGAAGTGTCGAGCAGAGGGGGTTGTATCAAATATTCTCGTTGTTCTGGTCGTCAAAAGTGAGTTGTAGTTGGGTAATGAAAGCACAGCACCAGCAAATGCAACTCTGAAATATTTCATCATTTAAATGCCGTACCCCATGCGGTGCACCATGGAGACCGCACTGAGCACGCATAATGCACGCCATAATTATGTACCAATTAGCAGTTCAGAAATTTATTGTATGTTGCTGATGAAATATAAACCCCTGGCTTCCTAGCTTGATGGCATTCTGCTTCCACACACACTTGGTAAATTCCACAATAAATACTGTTCCTGTGTGACGGATTGTTTGAATGTCAATTTAAAACTTTTTAACGCTATTAAATATCTATAAAATAGCACTTCTACATAATTTATACGAATATAATGTAGTTTTCCTGTAACGTGGAACCAACTACTTCATCTGCATGTTTCGCCACAATCAATTAAGCCGTGTGACATTCTCCCTGATGGCTGTAAATCACCTGTTTATCAAAGGGGCACTTTTCTACGTCTCCTCATCAGTTCCTGGCAAATCCATTCCACTACAGTCCACCCCCTCCTTCGGGTGTTGTTCAGGATATGTTTTCATTTACTAACTTCCGGACCGTTGGCCTTCATCTCCAATGTCCTCCCTCACCCGCTCTACGTTGCTTCGGTGATGAAAAGCTCGCACCGTGATTGAATGTTGTGAGCGGTAACCATAATAATAGCTAGCAGAAGAAGAAAAACTGCCCCATAACCATCCAATAAGCACCATTCATTCCTTTCTCCACTTTCCACACCAGCTTCCAGCGCTCACACCCATACACTAAGGTTCTCCCCACACCGTTCTTCTGCAACATTACGGCTAATGGCACAAAAACGAGGCACGCTGAAAACCGTAATGTTTCATTTTCACATTAAACCCACACCAAACGTGAAAATGCACCTTATGTACGATGTCACAGAGTCCAGAAGAGGTTGGTAACTGGAGTAAGTAGAAAAGAGTCCAGAAAACTTGATTCTGCGCACTGTAAAGTTTTCCATTTGACTAAGGGGAAGGTATATATAACGGTATTTTACTATTAAGTTGTGCATATTCTGTATTTGAAGCCCTTGCCTGGGCGTTACACTATGCAGCAAGACGGATAAAAGTGAATTTACTCCAAGCTGCAACTAGAAATGCGTTTAGAATGCACTTTCGTTTCAAACGAACCATTCAAGGGACGCCCGATGGATCCATCAATCCTTCAGACAAATATTTAAAAACATGGTCAATCTAGGAAGAAGCATATCAGCTTAAAATGAAATAATGGCCAAAAATAAATGGTCTATTTTTCATCTATCCTGCAAATTTCGTTTCATCCATACTGCGATTATGCTTTATTTCATTTTCCAATGCAACAGCGTAAGCTCCTCCTACTTTTTCCCCGGTGCACATATAGTGCTGTGAGCCACGGAGCACATGGAAACGAACTGGAGTTTAAACATTCATAGTAATTTATCATGGTTCTATTAGTGTTTTGCATAGACAGAACAATGCCAATAATTGAAAAAGGTAGAGTAGTGCCCTATACTTGTTTTCTGGCATATTAATGCTGCTAATTGTCCGACTTGCTGTCGCACCTGAAAGCTTGGTCGTACCGCTCTGGCACATGTAGGCGTTTGCGTGTTTTTATAGGCATCTAACACTCCCTCTCTCAAGTGGGGGTATAGCTCAGTGGTAGAGCATTCGACTGCAGATCGAGAGGTCCCCGGTTCAAACCCGGGTGCCCCCTCGCGTGAAGCCTTCTTTTTGTTGTTTGTAGCTGCTATTTTACGGCAAACTTTTAAAAAGCTTCAATCGCATTGTGGGTGTAGGGCCTTTGATATGGTAGGAACTTTAAGTCGAAAGTGCGAAAAAAGAGGTTCCACCGAGATTTGAACTCGGATCGCAGGATTCAAAGTCCTGAGTGCTAACCGTTACACCATGGAACCGTTGACGCCGAGGGCTGCCCAAATGCCTACTGGTGATTTTAGGTTACGGGGATGCACCAGTACGAACAGTAGGCAGCAGAAAGATTTACTGGAAAATCAGCGACGGATATTAATTCAGCCAGCAGAAAGAGTATTGCGAGCGTGTTCTGGTAAACAATAATTCATCAGGATTCTCAGATTCTCAGCGATAGGCTTTGCTTCACCTCAATCAGCCAACGAACTCGCTATACTTCTTCTGTTCGACTCCTGCTGAGCTGAGGAACTTCTTTAAGAGGCACTAGTCTAGCATTCGTTACCTTCAGGATGTCCGGTTTGTGGTACAGTTCAGCAAGCTCGTGGTAAATCCTTCGCCTCCATACTCCATGCTCGAATACACAGACCAACGATGGTCTGAAAGACGCGGGCAAATCAATGTGCGATATATCTCTCATTTCGTGCGGTCTCGATGTCTTCTGGATCTCAGTAGATAGTCAAGCCAATAGTATACACAACTACGCTGCACTATGGCACTACGGATTTCGATGCTGATATCCTTATCCTATGTAACGAACGTTCCAAGACAGCAGAACACTTCTACCACTTCGAAGATGTCACAATCAATAACTGCGCTGCTTCCCAGTTGGGCCCTATCACGATCCGAGCCTCCAGCAAACAGGTACTTCGTCTTCATCGCATTGATTCTCAGTCCAAATCTTGCTGCTTCCCGTTTGAGTCAGATGTACGCTTCATACACCTTCGCAGTCGCCTTGCTGATGATATCGATGTACCCGAACCCTTTCGCCAAGCCAATAAATTGTAGAACTTGATGGACGATTTTGCCAAAGATGTCGTTTCGTATGGCATCTTCCAAGGCGATGGTAAAGATCTTACAGGAGAGTTCACCATCTTTGCTCAAATCCCTATGCATTTATAACAACCCTGACAGCATGGTCGATACTCTCACTTTGTACTGCACCTCAGTCATGACGGCCTGTAACTGCCGAATCAACTTCACAGCAAAATGATTTCGCTGCTTGATGCTCCATAGCTTATTCCTGATCGATGATGTCGTAGGTTATCTTGAAATTAACGAACAGGTTGTGCGTAAGAATCTGGCACTCCAGGCACTTCTGGGGGATTTGGTCGATGGTGGATTTGGCTTCAACAAACAAACCCAGCTAGCTTGGTAGCGGACGACGAAATATGTAAAACTTGGCTCGCCATTCTGCAGAACAGCAATCGGGAAGTTCTTGTAGGTGTAAAATCTGTAAAACATGATGAGAGATTTGATTTGATCAATGAAAGCCTTCACACAAACGGTTTCTTAGACTAGACACATTATACTGATTCTAAACTATTGGGTGAGAGTAGTGTCATCGCCTCATGTGAAAGTGACATGTGATTTTGTCGTCATACAGGATCGCATGACGGTGTAACGGCTCATTTGATTCACTTATCCATGTTTCGATTAACTCCATATTTAAATATAAATAAAACCTAAACAGATATGCGTTAAACAGTTCAATATAATGCCAAAATAAACTATTCATCGAATACGAGCCGTTTTTTCTGCACTTAGATGCAGCATTTAGCCTATTGATTGGCGTCAATGGAGATGCCTCAATCTAATAGTATTGTAATGGTTACAGAATATGCAAGAGCATTCAATTAAAACTTTTTTATCACGGCTATCGTGGCCATCCACCTATACAAATTAAATGTATGATTCACTGTCATTCGTAAGAGCTTTTACGAAACTGTTGTAAGGCTTCATGCGGTTTAAAACCGTATGTTAGAAAGAACAGGGGCGAACGGTTCCATGGTGTAACGGTTAGCACTCAGGACTTTGAATCCTGCGATCCGAGTTCAAATCTCGGTGGAACCTCTTTTTTCGCACTTCCACTCAAAGCTACTACCTAATCAAATTTCACACACACCTCACAATGTGATTTGAGCTTTTTAAAAGTTTGCTGTAAAATAACAGCAACAAACAAACAAAAAGAAGGCTTCACGCGAGGGGGCACCCGGGTTTGAACCGGGGACCTCTCGATCTGCAGTCGAATGCTCTACCACTGAGCTATACCCCCACACTTACATAAGCTCTTGATGTGTTTCTACATGCCAACACAAACACAATACCTCATTTTACACCATTTCTATTCACAATACGCCTACTTTGCTGTTTTGCCTAATATTCATTCTTTATCTGCTTGGCTCATCAATTTTAATCGCAATCGCAACCAAAAGATGTGTTTCTAATCGACACATCCAACTTAGTGCGTATTACTAATTCTTATTATTAATTTTGAACCTATCTTGCCGCTGTACTCCCAATACGACCTCTCGCTTGAGGCTCTCACGAAGGACTGACTGAATGTTCTGCGACAATTTCATCTCTTTACTCTTGTTTGTTTCTCGTTTCGTACTGTGCATCTTTTACTAAGAAAAGTTCTTTTGTTCCATTCTTCTTTGATGCGCGCACACTTTAGACCGCGCGGGCCCGTGCGTGATAGATCGCAGTTCTTGGAATCTTTGATCATTGTGCGGATCGAAATTTGTCCCATAGCGTAGGTTCAGCGCTGTTTTTCAAATTGTAGAATTTGAGTTTACCCCAATGAATGTGCTGAAAAATAATACATCTCATTAGTGCAATGGTTCGGAAATAAAAAAAAGAAAGTGTGTATGTTCGTTATAATTGAATGAGAGAGACTCCATTAGGCAAAATGCAGAGGATTCATGTCTTTTTAACTCGTGCTAGACCTGCTAGCTGTTAACATTAGACCATACGGGTGCTATAAAAAACATGTTTTTCTAAATCATACGAGATATCATGGTCGGGGATATTGTATAGGAAAGATAGAACGCATTGCTTCTACTTTTATCGCTGGAACTCTTTCGCGAATGGTATCAATTTCCGAATGTTTCGTCCACAAAAAAAGGTAACGCCAAAAAGTTACTCGTGATAGGTTCCACCGAGATTTGAACTCGGATCGCAGGATTCAAAGTCCTGAGTGCTAACCATTACACCATGGAACCGTATGCAGGTTGCCGCCTCAAACACCTTTATAAACTAGCCCTGATTTTGAGCACTCCTAATTACCACATAATTCATTCCACTTTAGTAAACTATAATTTAGTAAACACTCACCTTGGAAAGGAACACAAAATTGCACAGAAGAACACAAAATATCGACCACAAAAGTAAAACATCACGCGCGTGTATCTGCACGACGAGACGCGTTTCGAAGCGTTTGTTATGTTTCCCCATTTGTGGGCTACTTTCACGCACCGCTACTGTAGAACTGTCAAAACACTCGCCTCCGCCGTGTAGCAGTCAAACAAAACAAAGCTAGCATTTGTATCGATTTTTACACGAAAAACGCGCTCCAGACGGTCGCTTGCAGCATAAAATCATAAACAATGGCTCTTTACGACGATCTCGATACGAAGCATGGGCCCGACAAGGTGGCCGGGTGGTCGTCCGGATTGAAACTGTTCCAGCCGCAGCTGCAAGTGAAGAAAGTTAATCAACCCGCCATAACACCGAAAGCAATTCTGCGAAAACCAGGCAGTAAGGTAAGGCCTTTGTCGCTGCAGAACATGGATTTCACGGATCGGCAACCTCATCCCGTACGCCTCCTTTTCTCCGCCTGTCATAGATTCTTACACCCGTTGTGCTTAAGGCGAAAAAAGAACCAACCGAGCAGACGCTCCCGTTCTTGGCAGCTTCCGGCCCCGGACCGACCACATCACTCACTGATCCCTCTTCCGGCATCGTAGTAAAAAGCGCCAAAGGGCCCATCACGGTCACGACCACGAATGCAACGCCCAACCCGATCAGTGCGGCCGTCACCGACGACTACAACTGGGACGTGGTGGACGAGTACGATCCGATGTGGCCGAACGAGTACGACAAGCTGGTGAAGGACCGGAAAGCGAAGGAGCCCCCGATAAAGCCGCTGCAGGGCGGGTTCGGGCGGAACCGGCGGGAGTACAAACGTTCGTTCGGTGGTATGCGCAACAGTAACAACAACAACAATAGCAACAACAACAACAGCAACAGTAGCGGCGGTGGTGGCGGCGGCAACAGTAACGCCGGCCCCTGTCACGGCGGCAGTCAGCCGGACGATGACGGTCCGGTGGCAAAGAAGTTTAGCGGGTTTGCGGGACGCCCCTCATCGGACGATGAGGAAGAGTTCCGGCCCGGACAGAGTCGCCCGTCGGGTGCGGCCATTGCACCGCCACCGTCGTTGCAGGAATCGTGTGCCGGTGGCATCCCATCGGAAGGTGGTTCCAAGTACGTTCGAAGCCGCTCACATTGCGCGTCATTTATGGACGCCACCTTCTGCCTTCCTACCGACCAAAACTCACGTTCTCTTTCCGTTACAGAGTTTCGCAGCTCGCGGCATACGGTGGTAGTTCGGTGGCGGCTAAAATTATGGCCAAATACGGTTTCAAAGATGGTCAGGGGCTGGGCAAGCAGGAGCAGGGTATGGCGGTCGCCCTGCAGGTAGAGAAAACATCCAAACGGGGTGGTCGAATCGTGCACGAGAAAGATATATCGGCCACCACCAGCACGGTCAGTGGCAGTGGCGGCGGCAGTGGTTCCGGTACTGAGATAGTCACCACCCCTCCGAGCGCAAGTCAGGGCGCCGCATCCGAGCCGTCAATTACCGAGATTATGAAATCACCAAGCAAGGTGGTGCTGCTGCGGGTAAGGAAAATGATTTTTCATTCCATTTTGTGTGATATTTTTACTTACTTGCGCCGATCCTGTTGCAGAACATGGTCGGACCGGGCGATGTTGATGATGAGCTGGAACCGGAGGTGAAGGACGAGTGCAACACCAAGTACGGCGACGTGGTGACGGTGGTAATACACGAGGTGCCGGACGTGGTGCCCGAGGAAGCGGTTCGCATTTTCGTCGAGTTTAAGCGCATGGAAAGCGCCATCAAGGCGGTGGTCGACCTGAACGGACGCTTCTTTGGCGGGCGGCAGGTGCGGGCCGGCTTTTACAATCAGGAAAAGTTTGAAAACATGGACCTGGGAGGTTGAACGTGCGGGGGGGATGTGGTGGTACGAAGTCTAAATAAGCTAGCATAAATATAACATCTTCTCGCGTGAGTAATACATCGCGTAATGTGTAATGTTCCGGCTGTACAGTGTCCCAAAACCTTCAAAATGTTGGCACTTTCCATTGCATCAGGCGTAAAAAGATCGGCTTGGTTTATTTTTAGGAACACAGTTTTGCTGTTTCGTGTTGCTTGCACGTACACACTAAGCATCAAAGCTACCATTGTGTTTTCTAGTTAGCTTATAAGATTACCATGGTAAAGATACCACATTACGATGTGCGTTTTTTGCTGTTCGTTAGCCTACAGGGAGGGAAAACATGCTGGGTACGTATTTGAGCTGAGCAAAAATGGTAGATTTGAGGTACGGTGGTTCTAGAGGACGATTTCAATAGATTTGGAAAATGGAAAATGGAAACGGAGGAAGGAAATTTGCTAGCTAGAAAGGATTGCCGCGCATGACAACGAGTGGCCTACTATGAGATCATGTTCGAGAAATGGTTTCAAGCTAAGAGTGATTGCGCGCAGCGTTTGCTGTTGAAGCAACATCGCCGCCCTGCACTGAACGACGGTCTTTGATTGACTAGAATATTTGAGTGAACCGTCTCGCGCAAAAAGCCTGATCAAACTACAATCGCGAACAAGAGAGATATGACACGATGATTTTTGCTTCAAAAGCTCTCGAAGCGCCAACGTAGAGCGGGGAATGTGCAATATTATGTGTTGCTACCGGGTGGTGAAGCGGCGGTTCCATCAAAATCATCGATGGTGCTCAGCGATGTCGCCACTTCCGGGGGCGGCGTGGAAGCTTCACTGCTGCGCTCCTCCGCATCCATCGTCGATGTTGTGGGCGTGGAGGAGGTAAACACCATGGGCGAAACTTGCATACGGGGTAGAACCAGTGCCGGCGGTGCCGGCGGCGTGTTGCACGCCTCGTAGATGATTGCACCATCCTGGCGGGTGACGCGTATGATGAGAATTTTGCAGTAAAAACACTGCTTGCTGTTCATCAGGTGTTGCATGATGCAGGTTCTGCAGGGCGGAAAGATAAACAAACAAAAACCCGTAAATGGTGCTGATTCCGAAAAGAATTCTCTTTTGTACGTACTCGCAAGACTGATGCTGACACGGGTCAAACGCAGCCGAATTGGATTTGGCGTAACAGATCGGACACAGCGAGTCCTCCGACAGGATGGTAATCTCGGAGAGGAGCGTTTGGCGCAGTTGCAACGTTTCGATCAGCCGCTCAATCTGTCCCACTTCATGGGGCAACACGTGGTTGGGATCTGCAATGAAACAGGGAGAGAGTGTTAAAAAAGCATATCACCAGCACAGCCTCTCACACACACTTACAGTCCGCCATGTTAAACTTGATGATCGGTGGATCGGGAATGATCTCCTTCATGCCAACTGAACCACCACCGCCCGCCTTCCGAAAAGGCGAAGGAACCCGCACCTCGTTCGTCAGCGGATCAATGTGGGCGCGCATCTTGGGATCAAAGTTTCCCCTCGGCGCTTCCCCGTCGCTGTTCGTGATCGGTGTCTTTACCTCCCCCAGTGCATACTCCAGGCTGGCAATGTGGAAACTCGTGTCCGTGAGCAGATACTTCGAGATGCGCGGTATCTTCGTAATGCACTCCGTCGAGCTGCCCAGCTCGTGACGCATCAACGCCAGCAGCATCCCGATCGCGGCACTAATGATCGCAAAATGCGTCACGTTGCTAAGATCGGGCAGGCAGAGGTCCATCACGTGCTGGAAGCAGCCGGGCGGTACGGTTACGCGCGACAGCACCTGAATCGCGAGCTGACAGATGCGGCTGAGGATGATTTCGCTGTTGGCCCGCGCCGCATCCTGCAGCAGGCTGGGCGTGATGGTGACGATCATTTCGAGCGCGCGCATCAGCGACACGGTTAGCTCGAAGCACATGGAGCAGATTTTCAGCTGCTTGGTTTCGATCACGAGCTGCTCGTCGCGTTGCGATATGTTTTGGATCTGCAAAAGAAGACAAAGCGAATCGCAATGGATGAAAGATAGTTTAAAAGGGAAAATGCTCCAAACGCTTACGTCTTGCAGGATGTGTATAAACTCGGAAAACGCCCAATTTAGCTGTGATAGCACGGAATTCAAAAACGTCGTACAGTACGGCTCATCATTGCTGAGCGTTTCGCTTATTAGACGCTGAAAATGCTTCGACGGACAGGCCGGTGCGATTAGATGCAGCAGCCCCGTGTGCGATCCATTCTTAGCTCGGCTTCGGTACAGCCCGAGCGATCGCTGCGTGGCCGATGGATCTTTGCCCGCCTGCCAAACGCACGGTGGGCGCGATTCACGATAAGCGAACCCATCGCCAAGCCAGAATCGCAACAGCAGCCAGTTGCTCTGTCCCCAGGCACGGTTTTCGTACGGCCGGAGAAGGGCCCGGACTAGAGCGAGCTGATTTTCCGCCGATGCACTTTCGAGCGCACGAATGCCCGCCTCGTGGCACGTCAGCGAACCGAGCGCTTGTATCAGTGCGTCCTTGCAGGAGGCTAGAATGACGCGCGGGTCGGCCAGATGTTTGGCGAGGAAATTGGCCGATGATAGGATCAGCTCGGCATCTCCGGCAAGCTCGTGCTGGATGGCAGTGTCATGGAAGCTAAAGTCTAGCACCGTGTCCAGCAGGATGGGCGTCACGTTGATGTACGTTTCGGGTAGAAATGCGAACAGGATCTCTTCCGCACTGAACGTGTGCAGCGTTTCGAAGATGATGCCTAGCAACCAGCAAAGCAGGCCGCGGCGGTGTGTGCCGAGAGCTACCGAACGGTACCAGGCTTGCTTTCGTGCCAGCTCCATCGATCGTTTCTAAAGAGCAAACAACAACAACATCGCGTTAATTCCCCTGGAAAAAGGGGGCAACTTTTCATCAATCACACTCACCGCAAATATGCTTTTCCGCTGACCGAACCGTGCCTCCAGCTCGTTCAGCAGCTCTTCGTGCGATTTCTGTCCCTGCAGGCTTGTGCCACTGCTCCCCCCGAGCGAGCATCGCTTCAGTGCCTCCAGATTGTGCATCACCTCGTCGCAGTTGCTCTTCGTTTCGAGCAGTATGTCCGACAGGTGCGTAATGTTGTCGCGCAGATCCGCTATCATGACGACGTACTTGTGCGCAACGGCATTGTAGAAAATCACGCAACAATCGAGCAGCTCGCAAACGGCACGGTATGGATCGAGCTGACCGCAACCGATGGCACCCGCTGTGCATTTGGGCGATGGTTGACCCGGTTGGCCGGTGGCCGTGGTCGAGTGACCCTCGTCCATCCCGGGCATGAGATGGTGCTGCTGGCTGGACTGCTGATGCCGATCCGGGATGCTGTTAGCCGCACGGGAAACTAGCGAGTAGGCAGTGGAAGGACCGCCGGAGACAAGAAACATGGCCGAATCGAGAAATACATTAAATGCAGCTAGGAAGTGTAAGATAAACGAATTAGAAATTTTGTCCGAATTTAAGGCCTAAAAATGTAAATTTTGATTCCAATTTGACATCTCCGCTTACCTATTTCACTACGCAAATCGCTTGGCTGATCGACCGAAGCTAAACTTGGATGATCGGCACCAAGCCGTTCGATCAACTGCGTCCGAAAGTGTTTCCGCAAGTAGGACAGAACGCCTCCGATACGGTCCAGGTTCGAGTACTTGAACGTTCCGTCGTAGAAAAACCGACAATCGATGGTTGGTGGGACGGTTTTCCCGTCCAAGCCGCGCTCATGATCACACTCTTCCTCCCAGAGCGTTTTGGCCACATCTAGCAGGGTGCAAAGAAAGGATAATCCTATTGCGGGCTGCGTTGTTGATGAGTACAGTCCCTGAAAATGCAAAAAGATGTTACAAACGAACTCTAAACTTTGCGCTTATTGCGCTTCAAAATTCCAACTCACCCTCAGCTCAACATTATTCTCCATGACAAACTTGCGCACCTTCGCCACGAATATTCTTCTGCTGCTGGGCGAGTTCGCCTCATTCCCGTCGTGATTGTTCATCAGAATGTGGATGAGATTTTTCTGCAGCGTGTACAGCACGGACGTGTGCGCCTTTAGCCGTTCGCAGGCGGCCAGATACGTTTCCCGCGACCCACCCAGCCCCTCCGTCCAGATGTGATCGTCCGGCAGCAGCTGCTCCAGCGTCGACTCGTCCGGCGGTTTCGTGTACAGAAACAGCGGCAGACAGTTTTTCTTGAAAAACTTGTACTCGAGCAGATACTTGCGCGTGGCCGGATGGTTGCACACGCACGTCAGGATGACGATGATTTTGCGCTGCTTCTCGTACTCCAGGTCGACGGGCGTTTCCTTGTACGTGTTGGCGAGATAGTTGAGCAGCTTCTTGAGGAACAGCTTCATCTCCTCCAGCTCCAGGTACGTCCACAGCAGGGTGAGAAACGTGCCGAGCGTGCTTTCCGGCGCCCCTGGCTGCGTGGGGGCTTCGTTTTTGCTGCCGTGGCTATTGCTGCGCAGCACACACATCCCCCGGATGTAGCTGAAGACTTTGTCCTCCACCACGTACGAGTTGCCAAGTAGTGGGGCGATCCGTTCAATGAGGCAAGCGGCTAGTAGCATGTACATCGATTCCGGCGTTACTAGCCCACTGTGGGACGTCTTTTGGCTACCGTTGGAGACGCGTGTATGCTGCGAGATGGCACCGGAAAGATTGACCAGATATTTCAAGAGGCAGTCCGCCTGATAGAGTGCCACGGCCGGTGCTTCCTGGAGGGGTTTGTACCGCTCCACCGGATGCTTGAACGGAGATCCACCAAAGTTTGCCGTTAGGCTGTCGTTAAACGCCAGCGACACTGCCGGATACAGGGCCAATCCGGGACCACGCTCAATGTCCTTGAATGCTTCGCCGAGCGGGGCACCGTTGCGATAGTACTCGATGCGTCCGGCGTCCATATCCACACAAACACCGAAAATGTCGCCCGACCGCCAGAACGGACCATACTTTTGGGTGTAGACGTGCCAGATCCGCTGCTTGCTACCGTCCAATCCGTAGCTATACCGAGTATCGCCGACGCCCGTGTCCTGCGTGAATTTACAGTGTGCCGAGCACCAGCCAATCTGCATGACGCCTTTCGAGCGTAGTTGAACCTGTGCGTACGAGGAAATTATGTATTAAACCTTATCAAAAGAAGCTTTCGACAAGACCTACCTCATACATCCAGCGGCCACTGTACACACAACAGTTGGCTTTAACCGTGGAGAAAGCATTTTGCGATTGAAGCGTCAACTTGTCCTTGGAAATCAGCAAGTTAGTGTCGAAACCTTCCTCCGTCACGTCGAACACGGTCCTCTGGGGACCGAGCCGTCCTTCGACCGGGCCAGCATTCGATGGGTGTGGATCGAACGGGTGATCATTAAGCTTTTCGTCCAGCCACAAGCCAATTTCAGCGATGAACCTATAAAAAAGCCACACCAAAACAAACAAATATCAAGTTACAGCTCCTCCACTCGGAAAATGCTCCCCCAACAGCAATACGGCAACTTACTCGGACAGCACAAACTGGCGCTCCTGCTCACCCGTCTTCTTACCACCGCCGATGGCAACCGTACAGTCGCCATCGAAAATGTTGGCCACAGTCGCCGCTAAATCCATCCCGACCAACGCGTTACACTACCGGAGCCCCTTCGACCGCAGACGGTGGCAGTACTCGATGCAAAAACAAGCAACCCGTTCGCTACATTTTGGGAATCTTCCACTGACAGCACATCACACCATCCTGGGCGGGTTGCTAGGATTTAGCACAAAGAAACCCGTCGCTTCATTGTCACCTGCTGAAAGCGTGTATCGATTTGGGCAACACACACTCACACACACACACACTGGAGCGCCGCGCCTTTGCAAGTTGCTGGAAGGACGTTTTAAGAAGGAAAGAAGGTAAGGCAGGACAGGAATCCACGTGAAAGTCCCTTTCGCTTTGTTTCCAGGATAATAACAGCAGCGACGGATGACAGCTGAAATGACAGCGCACAGCTGTTTACGAATCCTGTGCGAAGGCGATAGGAGGAGAACAGTGCGCGCGCGACACGAATGGTGGTGGTGTGGTGGTTCGATTGACAGTGTGTGCGTGAGATCGGCAGGACGTGTTGCCAAACATTGTGCATGTGCGTTTTGCTGTTTCTGATGTTTAGGAAGGATTTTCGTCTTTAGAAGTGCTGTTGCCTTTAATTTACGTGTAAGTAACCTTTTTATCATTAAAAAAATACTTCAAATGTGTGGTATAATTCACGGCTCTTGATATGTTTTGAACTAGTGATAGGTGTGGCGACCCCTACCTACTGGGTCGGAGCGCTGCAAAAGCAACCCAAATCGCTCCTGGTTGTGGATTTGCTTCCGGTAGGTACAGTAGGTTCGATAGGTTCAGTACACTGTCTATGACCATTTCATATTGGAACTCGTTGGACATGTGGGACAGTGAGTTGTATGATTGATCGGATTGTTGTTTCTACAATTCAAACTCTTTCTAGCATAAACAATCAATGGCCACCGTCGGCCTTATACAGGATTACTCTATTGTATTGAATAGATTCGTTCCTCCTCGTTACAAAGACGGGGATCAAACTACGCAAGTAGTGATGGACTCTCTGGAGCTTACGGTTATCCACGGTGCCCACGGTTCCGAATCAACTTCTCGGAGTCGGAGCTGTCCGGAGGATTCTGGAGTTTGAAGGTGCATGAATCTGCCGGACTCGGTAGGAGTCGGGGCCAAAAAACGAAGAGTGCAGTTTGGTTTAGGTTATATGTTTCTTTTTTCGATACAATGGAATAGTCGTGCAGCTGATCCAGCTCCGGGGGGCTGGAGATGTTGACTCAGCCCGTAAAGTCTTTTTTGGTCGTCCACAAGCACAGAGGAGACGTGGTAGGCCCAAATTGGCAAGATGGCGTGGAGGCGTCCACCATTAAAGCCGGGATAACGGATTGTCAGACGAAGGCGCGAGACCTTGAGCGGTTTCGGACACTCCTGAGGCAGGCCAAGACCGCAAAGCGGTTGAAGCACCGGATAAGTAAGTAAGACAGCTCGGATAACAATTCCAGCCCTCTCCAACTCCAGTATGAATTCCATTTCGCTCGATTCCCACTCCAGACAACTCCGATTCCAATAGACCTCTTATGGTTTCCGACAGTTGACAGACAGTGTTCTCATTCCGGCAAACTCCAACTTCGGCCAACTCTGGCCAAATCCAATTCCTGCCTACTGCAACTACGGCCAACTCCACCTCAGACCAATTCCGGTCTACTTTAACTCCAGATGACTTACTCCATTTTTCAACAATTTTCGGCAAATTGTCAACAAGATCTAAAGCTAATGCTTCATACTTACTTACTTACATACTCTTTCATATATATGAGGTTACTGTCTATTTCTTAATTTTTAAATTTTGTTTTAAAGCTTTTACACATAATGTACCCTCTGAAGGCCACCTATCCATAGGAGTGTTCGGATGCCATGGATCAATAAAAACAGTAAAGGATTAAAGGCCAATATCCCCGTTAAAATAATCAACACAGAAGATAGCACTACCGAAACGGGTTGTCTGTATATATTACACAGGAAAAAAAAAACAAGAAGTATTGTGAGCGAGCTTAAATCACCCCCCTCTTGCCCTCACAGCATTACAGATTCACGTATCGATTCACCGAAAACTAAGGTGAACACTGTTGATGCGCCGATGTCTCCACCATCGATAGCTTTTTTTACGCTGGCCTTCCACCAAAACCCAAACGCCCCGACCCTCAATTACGACGACACATTATTTACAATTTTCTTCTGATTTTCCTTGTGCTTTTCCGCCTTCAGGCGCAGATCGACGATGCTGGAGTTTTTGTCGTGCGCCACGCTAAAGCCGGGCAGCGTGGCAATCGCTGCCGCCGCCGCCAATCCACCCGGTCGCGGGACGTACTGGGAAAGGGAGAAAAGGCTCGTCGGAACGGAACCGGAAGAAAGGGCCGCTGCATACTGTATGTGCGTGAGTATGTGTGTGTGTGTGTGCGAAAGAGAACGAAAACAGGATCCAGTAGTTGAGAGTTTTACACAACGGAGGGAGCTTTATGGAGCAACGTGTGTGTGTGCCCTCTTACCTGCTGTGCTGCGGCAGATATGAACGCGGAATCGAAGGCAGAAAAGGCAGCAACGGGAAAGGGATGGTTGACGGCAGCCGCTGCAGCCGCCGCAGCTGCCGCCGCCGCCGCCGCTGCTGCTGTGGTAGATGACGAAGGGGGCAATCCAGACGCGCCCGTACCACTGCCGGGTGGGACACCGCCGGTTCCGGCACGAAGGGACGGCACGTTAACATACGGTGCTATCCGGCACGGTTCGAGCGGTGTTGTGACCGGTGGGCTGTGGCTCGAAAGGATAATTCCTGGGGAAGAGAGAGAGAGAGAAAGAGAGAGATGTAAACAATGTCTCTTTTTCACTGCCAGCGTTAAACACAGGAGAAAGGTAAAAGATTTATGAAAGGCAAGAATTGAATGATAGCCAACTAAATTCCACTTCCGGGTTCCGGCTGCTTCATCGGCTCACAGTCTGGACAGTTGTTTAGTTGGGTTGGGTGGAGGTAAATGGAGGAAAACGTGTCTCAGCGGAATAGACAACGGAACCAGAGAAGCTTACTTAAGAAGACATCAACAAGCAACAGACAAGACGAGTGACTGAATTATGGTTTTAGAAGTTGATTTTGTTTTATTTTTCATAAAAAAAGTACTAGAAAAAATACGATATGTTCTTATTAATCGCTTTTCACTATCGAAAAATTTCATTTTAACGATTCTAACCGATGTAATTCAAAATGTTTAAATGTATTTCGAAGCTTCAATCCATTTTAAAATGAAATTCTATGGATACTGCTTACAAACAACTTCATTTCAAGCTAATCTCACTTTGCTGCTCAATACCACTACAAGCTCGTGTCATAAATCCGTTAATATTAAACTGATTGCTTAAAAAAAATTTTAGACATAAATTTTGGGAAAATTAAATTTTGTATTTTCGTTAATAATTTAAAAATCGCTCGTAACGCACTCGTAAATGAAGCTCGTACCCTATACCAATAGCACATAATTTCACTGTTATGAATCATAAATGCAATTATCATACGCCCGATGCAATTTATGTACGCTGCAAAATAATAATAAAAAAAACCTTGAAGATTGCTCACTTTAAAAATTCGTAAAACCAGAGCAGCGCGCAAGAGCAATTGAACACTCGCCTCCCGAACGAGCGAAATTCTTGCCCAGTGCCTCCTCACAGGGCGATCGGTTCTCGGTTGGTCGGCACTCGGTCTGTTTTTTTTTTAGTTCCTTTTCCTCCACCCCTCGTTCCCGTTTTATGATCATTTCTCGCCCTTAACTTTATCTTTCCACTTGATTTGGAATGCTGGGTGGTGGTTGGCTGGCGGAGGGTATGATGGACGGCACGGCGGAGCGGGCGGGGAGAAACAGCAGCTAATTCAATTATGTGATTACATTTGATGTAATCCCATAAATCCGGAGACTCCCAGACCCCGGTCCCGTGCCGTCTCTCCCTTCCCAGCCCAGAAAGCCCAGAGATACGCAACAGAGTGCTACCGGTCGGTTGGTCGCGAAGGGAGCAAAGAGGACCGACTGTCTTTGCTTAGTCTGGCCAGCAATTTTCGAAGGGACACGCACACACATGATTGTGTTGGTTTAGGTGTGAAAAGGAAGGAAAAACAGCACAGAGAAAAGGGAAGGAAAAACGGAACAGGGTCGTCAGACAGTTTATTAAATTATCATTTTGTGTTGTATTTATTGCCGACTCGGCAACGAAACCTTTTTTTGTTGGAGCGGGAAGGGGAAATATAGCCCCGGAATGTAGGAGCAGCTTGATTTGAAAATAAAATCATTCGTTTCGTCTCGTATCACTGTGAGATCACGGCTCACATCATAGGGTTTAACACAAAACAAAAAAAAAAACAAATACAAAAACAAGGCGGCACCAATATCCCTTTTTACGCTGCTGCAGGTGGCGAAAGCATTCCGTTTCATGTTTGGAGGTTTACATTCAAAAACGCGGGAGTAAAAAGGACGGAAATAATACACACACACACAAACCACACTACTAAAAACAGGTCGGTTGCAAATGCACATCACGTCGTCGGCCCTGGGTGACTGTTTGCTTAGAAACAAACCCCCCCAACGGGTTGCCACAGCGCCGTTTGCACGAGCTCTAGCTCTGCCCCGTAAATGGCGCCGGGGATTCGTTTAGTAGGCGATGGAGTTACAGTGCCGTTTGACGGATTCAGTTGCACATTGCTGTGTACAAAGGTGTGTGTGTGTGTTTGTTGCAGGCTGGAGAAACCAAAGCTCCTCGTACATGCAGTATGTCGCAGCCCAACCGCCATCACTAAGCACAAAACGGCTTAAAATTGGTGGTTTTGTCGAGTCAGTAAATCGACGCCCCAGTCGAACGTGTGCGCTGCCGCTCCTGCGCCGCTAGCTGTAATTTGTCATTCCCCCCAAACATGGCGACTTCTACGACACGGCAATCTGTGGGAGGGGGTTCGTCGCTTCCATCCCGGGAAAGGTACAGTATAAGTGCATAATTTAAATTTGCATGTATTATTTTCCCGGTCCGGAGCTCAGTGAATGTTTACACTCTGTTTGTCTGCCAATTTGGCTGTGCAAACACACACACACAGTGGGAGCTTCCCTTTTTAGCTTCCCCGTCCGCGGCTGGTTGGCACGATTTTTCCCAATGCCTGCTCGGATGTTGAACTCGACGCACACCGCTGCACAAGCTAATTTGCTCTCGGAACCGGGGTGGGTAGGCCATGGAGGGGGCTGGGTGGTTCCGGGATTCGATGAGCCTTTCCGCTGCTTTGAATGCACAAAACGTGACGTCGGTGGTTTGTTTGCGTACGGGTACCAATCTAAACAGCGAGGACCCCCCAGAACATTTTCAGAACGAAATGGCCTGTTTTGGAGTTGTTTTTGTTGCCTTTGCGTTGAGAATTGAACGAACGATTCCGAACAAAAACTGTGCTAACGAGGAAATGTGAACCAGTTTCATTAGTTCGCTGGCCCGTATGCCTTGTTTTCATAGTGTATTTTGTGTGGAAGGTACACAGTTAAGTTTTGTTTTTTGAAACGTTAGTAGCAAGGCTATTTAAATAGTGGTGTGGATGAGTATTGAGTTAGTACCACTTGTTTTACAATAGATGGCGCCTCATGTCACTCTTTGTTAGCATTGCTGTTAGTATTGCCGTTGAAGGTAGTGAATGATGATTAGGATATAAAAATAATTTATATTGTTTTAGCTACTGAAGAGTCATATGTCCCCCAAAATAGTCTTATGATATCATAATACAGTAAGTGCTACAGTTTTATGGGCTGATAATTTAAATAAAAAAGTAGAAATTTGTAAAAGGTTATATTTTTTATCAAAAAAAATCAAATAAAGTATGATCAAATTAGAAAAATTGCAAATTAGGTATTAGAATGGAGCGCCGTTTATCCGGGCTTCTCGGGACTTGACCTCGCCCGGATAAGCGAATAACACGGATAATGAGTCAAATGATATATTTTATCACCAATTCCTGATTATTTTTTGAAAAACTATCTTATTTTTTGATAAAAAAAGCCAGTTTTTATTAACTTCATGTTTTACAATTGGAATATTTGAAATTTGCCATGAACTGTAGTGTTTTTTGTTATGACAATGTGCTCTTATAACGGCTTTTTCAAATATCCTCCTCATAACGCAATGTCACCTTTGTATTCAATTGTCATTTCTCAACAGCACGGATTAACTTGACAGCCGGATAAAAGGTATCCGGATAAACGGCGCTCCACTGTATATATCTTTAAATTTAAAACAATCAATATGCATCCTTAAGGCCGACATTGTTCATACTCGTTAGTGTAATTTCGATTTTCATTAGCGCATCCGGCGGCGGCTGACCGAAGCATTTTGCCAAACAATTTGGAGCCGCTTCAGAAAATATGTTATTTTTCCATGTTTTTTTTTACTTAAACTGCACTGAAAAGGCTTTGTAATTTATAGATAAATATGTTGTGCAAGTATTTAAGCTATTTTCGCATCATAAAACGGTGAAAACACTACTTAATTTTGAACGACCATTCCTTCGATGACTAAAAAAAGTTTCCACCAGTCGCCGCCAGATGCGCTAGTGAAAATCGAATTTGAAGCGGTAATGAATTCCGGCCTTCAAAAAATGCATCGAACCGCATCGCTCTGTGTGCAAACCAGCAAATAGGGCTTCAACACATGCTTTCTAGCGAATTGCTTCCTGAGCGAATTGCTTTACTTATCGCGCGTGACGCTAAGTCGAATCTATTTTTCACCAGCCTCACTCCCACTCACACTCCTGTGGCGTCCGTCTTGCGTAAAGCGCAAAGCGAGCAACGCGACTGGTACTGTAGAGAAATTCATCCCAATCGGTGTTTGTCCGTGTGTGTGGCTGTGCCAAGCTAGGACACGTTCCTTCCAGGATACTATTCCCAGGACACTTATTCCCAGTGCAATAAATTACAGTTTTTGTCCCTTCGTTCATCATTGGTCTCGTACACTTCGTCCTGGTTTTGTGGAACGAGCAAACCAGTAAGTGTGAGTCAAGTGTTCTTGTTTCGGGTACGGTTTCAGTGCCAAGGACTATGCTTACATACACACACGCACAGCAGTGTTGGACAAAATAATTGTTTCAAGTTTCAGCGATTTGTTTCGATTTGTGCCGCTGGTTGTCGCTCTCTCGCGCATTCGAAATGGAATAGGGAAAAATCGGATACAAATCAGGGGTTAAACGAAACGGCTTTCCCTTTATTTTGCACCCTTCTGCACAGACAATTGAGGTTGTTGTTTGTTTCTCTTCACCTCTCTCTTTCTATCTCTCTCTCTCTCTCTCCCTCTCCCAAGAACAAACAAATGGTGGGTGGTGGTGTAAAAGCCATGTTTATCGGATAATTGAGTGTTTATGCTGTGATTGAAGCGACGAATTCAATAACATTAATTGACTTTAGCACCATCCGGCCGCTTACACCGTGAAACAATCGGGCTGTGTTTTGGGGATGAAGATTCTTCCCATGCCAAAGGGCCGACATTCATCGCGTCAATTGTGGTACCACTCTTTCCCGAGGTACCCCTCTTAAATTTCATGTACAGTTCAGTTGGAACTTTGCAAACGCAGAAGGAGAACGCAACGATTTTAACGGTGGTTTGCATGAGTAATTTCATTAAATTGCTACAATCTAATTAATGTTTGTCTAAAAACACCACCACCATCACCACCAATCGTCGTACACCGTATGCTTGTTGTGTGGTAGCATTTTAAACTGCACGCCGTCCTTAACAAAACTCCCGCCACGAGGGTGAACGGGTCGTCAGCGTGTGCAAATGCAAATTCAATACATTTTTCATAAACGACCGAATTAAATTAGAAGCCAAATTGATGACAGTCTCCTACGGGGCGGCATAAATAATGACCTCGGTTTTTTGGGGCCACGGCTAAAGCGAGATGCATGAG
This sequence comes from Anopheles gambiae, assembly GCF_943734735.2. NCBI lineage: Eukaryota > Metazoa > Arthropoda > Insecta > Diptera > Culicidae > Anopheles > Anopheles gambiae. The sequence continues at coordinate 30,850,335 of NC_064602.1, read as the reverse complement.
GGCAGAAGATGAAGGAAAAGGACACAGCCTCATGTGTGTCTGTGTTCTTTTAAGTTGCGCAACATATGCGCAGACTCAATGTGGCACTTGCTTGAAGAATCCTTTTTTTTTTGGCTTCGATTCACCCGGTATCGACCGGTTTTCTCACATGGTCAATAAAAATGACCATCGATTCGGCACGGGCGTGGGAAACATTGGTGAGGCATTGGTGAGTGTCTTTTCCAACTCGAAAGCACACCACACGTCCTGCTGGGCGCATGAGAGGTTTATATTCAGAAATAGGGTTTGACGTGCTCGTATCCTCCTTTCCCTTGTTGTGTTTGGTGTGCCGAATCATTTGAATGTGGAAATTTCACCCCCAAACAGAACAGAGCGCATTACTTTACAGGCAGCGACATCGGGGAGCGGCAACAATATTGCTCACTGCACGAGGACATAAACATAAATCAGAATATAAATTATTTGATCAAATCGAATCCTTTCCAGCGCCCTCTCCCATAATCTCTCAGAGTGTCGCTGCATACGCTGGATGGGCGGGGCAGGGTTAAAATTTCTTCTATTCAATAAATATAAATACTGATCATAAAAACACGCACACGTTCGCGTTCAATTTTAATGCGCACATATGCGCAACCAGGGTAAGAGAGAGAGAGAGAGAGACATCAAGAGAGGTGCCACAAGGTGGGGGATTTTGTGATAAATTTTCCAATCGGCTGAAAAGCTGTGGAAATTAACATCAAACCCCGTGTTGTCCGTGCGGCAGATTGTGCCTCGATTCGGTTCGATGATCGATGATCGTAAAGGCCCGGAGATGGTGGGAAACCGGACAATCGAGGAATATTGCAATCGGTTGCATCGAATGCATAATTTATAAGGCTGCATGTGTGTGTGCATGTGTACGCTGTACGAGAGACTACGTGAAATAAATGGCCAATTAGAAGTTAATGTTGAACATTGGACCTTGTTGGACAAAATGGGGATTGTTGTTCGCTGTGGTGTCGAAGCGCCATTTTATGATTTTATAATGGAAATTATAGTATTTTCGGTGCTGACTATATGAAGGAGAACTTGTTTTTATTTTCATTCTTAATACTCACCTTTATGCATTTGATTCTCGTGCTTGCGACACTTTGCCCGTCTGTTTTGGAACCAAACCTGTTTGGGAAGGAAGACAATTGGGAGAGAAAAAATGGAACAATAAATAAGCAACTCCAAACTGCAACAAAACTGCAAACTAAAGCGTTTATTATGATGAGTAATGGCAGCACACGGAACTACGTTTGCTTGATTATACTTTCGGTATCGTGGCACGGTTCCATTCCCTTCTTGACCCGCATCTCCGCATCTCCGTAATCTATTGGGAGTGAAACTTTCATCGAAGAAACGGGGGAACACAAAATCACTGCTAAGATCATCTGACGGACGACTACGAATGATACTTTCTCTTACATTCTCTCTCTCTCCCTTTGTGTGTGTGTGTGTGGAATTGTTTTCTTTTGGTCGAAAAATTCAATTAACGCCACATTGCTTTTGCAACCGGTCTGATGGCTATCATAAATCCCGTCCACAGTCCGCTACTGCTGTGTCCAGCTGTACTGCACATCCTGCAACTCAACCCCGTTTAATGAAATCCGGGACAGACAAACGGGGGATTGGCAGGGACTGAGGCAAAATTATGATTCCCGCCGGTCCATAACTCACGGCTAATTTAACGGCCATCTTGAGCGAAATTGATATAAATAGCGAGTGAGGAGTAGTTCCGGAGGAAAAGGTTAGTGTTCAGGGGTCGAACGGGATTTACACAGGGTTGACAACAACTTGTGTTTCGGTAGTGCTGGCACTACAACCAAACAGACCAAAAGATGACTCGCATCGCCTGTTCGATGACGCCACCACCAACAACAGCGTAATGGAAACCCCATTAAGCGGGTGAGTGGTTTGACCAGAACCGAAAGACCGATTGCCTCATCACTGAACCATAAATAACCGATTGGATGTCAATTTTTAAATGCTACAAAAATCACTTCGCACAACATTCGCTCCACTCCTTTCCTAGCCGCTATCGATTAGCTCTCCCTCTTGCTTTGAAGGGATCGAAACAAACGGCACGGTCTCAAGAAAGAGCGAAACCAAAAAAAAAAAGAAAAGAAGGAAAGCCAATCAATTAGTGGAAAATTAATGTCCGATTTACGCAACGTAACAAATTCGCCAACTAATGGTGAGCAAATTAATTTAATTAAATGCCACTTTTTCCACAGAACCCCTGTCTTTCGCGCACAAACAAGTACACAGTAACACAGGCACACTACCACAAACTCCAAACATCTTTATCGGTACGATTGATCGAAGTGCGATAAACAAAAAGTTGCAAAAGTATTGCGAGACCCCGTCGTGGTGTGGGGCTAATGGAGGCGCCCAGCTTTGGATCGTAACATGCTTTGGATGTGGATTTTTGTTTGAATCTGTTGTATCATTACGGGACTGGTTAAGCTATTAAAGCTGACACATACTGGAGAGCATTGATTTCTTGAACTTTTTTTTTAAAGATAAGAGATAAAAGGTACAAAACAAAACCTTTAAAAAGAGGAAAAGAGTTCTAAGAAATGTTCAACAATTTACTAAACGCATTTAAAGTATGGACGCCTAAAGCTATGCAATCTACACGACACGAATGTGTGCAAACTAGTGATGGGTAAGGTAGGCAACAATCCGAAGTCAGCTCCGATCCGACTGCTACCATTTCGGAACCGACTCCGGAAGGTTGGTCCTCCCAGAATTATTCGAAGTCGTTCGGAATCATCTGGAGCCGTCCGGAGTTGTTCGGAATCATCCAGAGTCGTCCAGAGTTGGAGTCGTCTGGAGTCGTCCGGAGTCGTCCGGAATTATCCAGAGTCTTCCAGAGTCGGAGTCGTAGTCGTCGGAGTCGGTATCGTTCGGAGTCTTCTGGAGTCGTCTGGAATCATGCAGAGTCTTCCAGAGTTGGCGTTGTCCGGCTCGTCCGGGTCGATGTCGTTCGGAGTCGTCTGGAGTCGTGCGGAATCATCCAAAGTCTTCCAGAGTCGGAGTCGCAGTCGTCCGGTATCGTCCGGGTTGGTGTTGATGGACTCTGGAAGACTCCAGACAAACTCAGCCGACCTCAGACGACTCCAGACAAATCCAAACGACACCGGCCCGGACGACTACGACTCCGGATGACTCCGGCCGACTCCAACTCGAAACTAATGGTTCACCATTTTGCAGGAGACGGCATCGAACTAACAATAGTCGGAGTTGGATCGGAGTCTTGAGTGCGCTCCAGAGAGCACATCACTTGTGCAAACCCTTCTAGGTGTTATTGAATGTCGATAAATGTATCCCTGGTACCATAAAAACCCACAAATTCCCTTCCCTCTAAGCCAATTTTATGCGTCCCGAAATAACGTATGCACCGTAAACCACCTAGAATTCGATAATTCAAATTATGTTACTGTCTGTGGCTTCCAAAATCGCTTCGCACCTTCCCGCACCATTTACCCAAAAGGAAAAACTCCTTTTAAAAATAATCGTAACCATCCGGTCAGGGGACGTACAGGCAGCAGTAATCCTTTCAATTTGCCTAAGTGATTTTGCCACCCGAAATGGTGAGGAACTGTTTTTTTTTCTTTCACTCTCGTTATACCCTTCCTTACATACCTGCACCCTTGCCTCGCTCAGTCCCAACCGCTGGCTTAGCTCTTCCCGCATAAATGCATCCGGATAGTGCGTCTCCTCGAACAGCCGCTCGAGCTCGTTCAGCTGCTCGAGCGTAAAGTTCGTTCGCGACCGGCGCTGCTTGTTGTTCGACAGGGCGGACAGTGGACCGTGCCCGTTCGCGACGTGGGCCGTCGATTCGGGTGGATGTTTCAGTCGGTCCTCGGCCGTCGGGGGAGCCGTTGGTGGTGGTGGTGGTGCGGAATCCGATCGTGTCCCATCGGCCGATGAGGATGGATCGTCCTGTTCGGGTGAGAGTGACTGCTGGCGGGGTGCCGGAATGCGCGCTTCTGAGGAAGAGAAAACGTTCAAACGGATCACAGATTATCGGTTGTTATGGTGGAACAATTATTCTTCGTTGAAATTTGAGGAAAAGAAATGATTAATAATGTTGAGGAGCTTCATCAGCCAGAGATCATGCTTTGTGGTACGCACTTCTTTTCGTGTAAGGCACATCATTTATCAGCATTTAAAGTTGGCGAAAAAGGGCATTACTTTGACTGAATTATTGTGATTTAATTAATGGTTCTCTGCATCGGGTGCAATAGCACACATTTGCTATAAGCATTGCATACTGTTAGGCGCTTCACCGGGACCAAAACTAAAACAGAGTCAATAAAAACACACTAAAAACGGAAGTTCCTTGACCACGAAACGGTGATGGTGATAGTACCAGCCAACAGGGTCCCCTTCCACGCGTAACCCTGCCGCCCTTGAGTTCACGCTCAATCCACATAAACAAGGCTAAATTTAATCAAACCTTTCAACCTCCCTATTCTCGAACGCACCTCAATCACCTCGGAGCAAAGGCCCGGCTCTTCCTCTACCGAGCGGGGGTTGGCCGAGATTAAACTCCCTTACACCACTGTTTCAAACGTTCTATCCTTCAACGCTGTACGCCCTATCGAACAACGACTCCGTACCGTTTTTCCCGCCCGTGTTTTACACGCGCAAACGAGCCGCCGAACCAGCAGAGCGCAACCACTCGCCCCACTCACCCCTCAGTTCGCATCGCCTCGCCCTAGTCCAATCTTTTATTCATGATTATTTGTAATGCAATTTATATCAATTTAACACAATAATAGTCTAAAGTTTGTGTACCGGGGCGCTCGGGCGCTCCGACGACGGCGAGCCGGTTCGTGGCTTTACAACTTTTCACGGGGTTGAGCAAAAGATGAACTTCCACACCGACGTTCGCACGCTGGGCACACCGATGAAGTACGGTTATTTTGTGCGCACAAAACTTAATAACAAACTTGCCTGCCTGAAGTTATGGAGTGGTCGATGGCAGCTGGAAGCCTTACGCTAAGGATGGTAATGTTTCAAGATGTTATGGGTTGTTGGCTTTTCTCGAGCAGCAGGTAAATGTACCTCAAACGGCGTGCAGTGCGTTATCTTTTACCACTTAAGGTTTTTATTGTTCAGTACTTCCTTTTTTCTATTGCTTCTTTTTAACGGAACCTCTTAGAACAGTGGTAGTGGTGGGTGATGTGATTTAAAAGAGCAAACTTATGATACACAGCGTCGGCAAAGGCAAAGGCAATGGTTGGAGTAATGGGGTCAGCGAGTAATGGTGTTGCGATTGTTATTACATTTTGCAACCCATGGTGAATGTTCTGGTGGTTCACCTTCTGCCTGCATACAAGGCTGGTGCTGGTTTTGTACTGATTTTCCGTTTGTAAAACGATCATACCCCGCCGCACACAGGTCGCAAGTGTGGTGGTAATGAGTTTTCCGATGCCGATTGCGTGTGGAGTTGGTTTGGAGTGTGTCAGAGAGAGAGAGGGAAAGGAATGGAAGAGAAGCACAATTTTTCCGCGATGCAATTGCTGTAGCACAGATAACAGTTTGTCAGGGGAGAGTTATGTATTGAGTGTGTTGCAGATAAATTTAATCTATGCACCATGGGGATACTCAGTGATAGAGAGAGAGAGTAATTGTATTCTAATGGGGGAAAATATCGTTTTATTACAAATTGTTTGGTGTAAACAGGGGCAAAGTGAGTTACAATAATGTAAACGCTCTTATTGCAATGAATCAGAGCGAAAAAGAGCTATAAAGCGTGATTAAATATCAAAATATGAACTTTAAAGACTTGTTTCTGGTTCGGTATTTGATTGAAAATGAATATTTTAATGCTGAAATTGAAGTCTCCAAATCAACACGATCTGAATAGTGTCCTATAAATGCCATTTGCCCTAAGTGCTACATATAAATTGATAGACCGATAAATTGAATCAAACGATCCAACACTTCACCGAAACCATTTAATTCAACCATTTAACAAGCTTTACAAAGGCGGCAACATTTGCCAAACGAGTTGCTCATAATCTGGAAACGGGTTCTATGCTATGCTTCTTCAATCACTGCTAATCCCACCAAAACCCAACATTACCATCCCCGCCTCGAACGGGTAACGAAAATCTTGAAGAAAACAACCATTTAATTAAGTCATCTTCCTTACGGCACAACCAATTAATTAATTAACACGCAAACGCGACCCGATAGCACGCTTCTGCACGACTCTCTACCTCGCTCTGTCTCTCTGTCTGCCTGTCTGTACCTTTCCCTCTTTCATTTTAGCTAACTAGCTCTCGAAATGATCATTTCTTGTTTGCCCCCCGTTTAGCGCAGTGTAAATCCTTCCCATCCGGGAAGGATTGGCTTTAGATGGATAATGAAATGTAAATACTTTGTACAAGACATGGCCCGGACGCGGTAAAGACAACTTAAAAGCGTGCACGAAAGATGTTAAAGAGCTGCTAGGAAGAGGTTTTAAGCATGGCGGTGAACACCACCGACTGCCTCTATTTCCTTGCTGGCGCAGTGAGCATATCCCAGTCACGGCACCAGGCACCTCAAACACGGAGAATTAATGGTGCAAAATTAAGCGAATTGACAGCAGCGACTTTACCGAAACAGAGTTCGTTACGTTGCTGCTGCTGCGACGTGGTTGTCTGCCCTGTCTGCTTCGAATGCTAATTAATAGACAACGACTTCCCCTTCTCGCTGCACGGCCCTTCCGCATTAGCCTTTTCCCGTTGGGCTGCTGGATTAATGCGCAAAGGCTTTTACTGTGATCGTTTGGTAAAATATTACTGTGTCCCTTTTTTTGTTTGCTGTTCCCATCTTATCCGCGCCGTGCGCAACCCTTTTTTGTATTGCAAGAGGTTAATTTATTTGATTACTTTCTTATACTCACGGTGGGATGATAGGGATTGGTATGGCAAGGGCAAAACTGTCCAACTTTCTTACCCACGGAAAGAGGATGTTAAATAATTATCTGTCCCTGTTTTTGCTCGGTTTTTTCACACCTGAAAGGAGATTCACCTACCTACCTGTGTCAGATTCACCGTCGGTACCGGGAACGGTTGTGCTGTGTGTGCCGCCGCCTATCGATCCTACTACCCCCGAATAGTGGTGATTGTTGATGAGATCGACACTTTGCTTGAGCAACTCGGAGGCTGGTTTGGGGCGTACCACCTGCAGCCCGGCGGGATCGTATCCGTGGGCCTGCTTGGGCGGCCCGGTTTCGCTTTCCGAGCGCACGAGATTTAAGGCAACGTCATCTTTGGTTTTGTCTGGGAATTAGAGAACGGATTGGTGGTATAGTTTACTGTATGTAGTGCTTGAAGTTACTTTTTAAATGAGGCTAATTTAAAACTACGCATTTCGTATAGTTTGAGATAGAAATAGATTGTTGATAGACAATATAATTCTGAATAAACGAAGAATAAGAGCTTGTAACGTGTTTTTGCATACTTTCAGGCTCACAGCATAACAGCTTACAGCCTGCAAGTATGCAATCATTAGCGGGGATTTTTAATTGACTACAGCTTGAAAATTTACAATCCTTAAAGCTGGTTACTAACAATATTCCGCCTTAAGGTATGCAATCTTATACGCAAAATGTTTAGTGATTTTCAGCCTGAAGATATGCAATCTTAAATACAATATGCATAATAACTTTAAATCCGGAGGGTATGCAATCTTAAAATAAGATGTATAATATGTTTTCAGCCAGAATATATGCAATCTTAAACATACATGTCTATTCATAATTAATAACAAAATGCATCATAACTTTTAGCCTAAAAGTATGCAATCTATAGCACAATATCACGCTCTATGTACTTCATTTATGACATTATTTTTTAACCAGTTTAAAACTATTCAATTATACACTATAACCCGTACCAAACGGTAGAGCAAAGCACTCTCTTACCTTCCTTCTTCTCATCAACCAGATCAGCAATCAGCCAATTACGGGGGACGTGTCGCTTGTGAATAGTTTTACCATTTCCACCCTCATTCCCATCACTCCCGACACTTCGCTTGCCAGCCTCTCCAGCCTGTCCTCCTTTACGTACACCAGCTTCATCCGTTTCACTCGATAAAGAACGCTCCTGCACCGAGCCCTCCTCACCCACTCGCGACCTCTTATTGTCAAATTTGCGTATAACACTAATTTCATTACGATTCGTTACACCTTTCTCATTATTGTTCGGGCCGGTTAGCAGCATGAGCGAGTGCTCTACCGTCCCCTTGTCGTGATTTGGCTCACCCACTGCCGTCACTTCACCGCCGGAACCACTTAACACAACCGTCGGCTTGAGCGAGATAGAGCTTTGGAGGGTACAACCTTCCGGCACAACCACACTTCCGCTGCCTGCATTACTGTACGAAAGATCGGTAATTTCTATGTCGATCGTTTCCTCGTCCTCGTTCGTTGGCTCTTCGCGGGTTGCTTCGCTGTCGCCCGGTGGTAGCCCGTTCGATCGTAGTGGATGCAGTGCCGGACCTAGCCGATGATGGTGCGATACCTCGAGCGAGTGAGAATGAATTTCATCCTCCAGATCACCGCCGAGGCTGCTGCTTGTGTTGGACAGCAGGTCCGAGTCGGACCCGGTCCGAGTGCCATAATCGGGGTGTGAAATCGGCCCGGCGCTGGCCGTCATGTTGAGCAGGTCCAGCACGCGACTGTTGTTGAAATCGAACGATTTCGTCACGAAATGCGCCAACTGTTCCATGCTGCCGGCGGCACCAGTTGTCCGTTGCAAGGGAGCAGCTGTGGTGGTTCTGGTTCCGTGTAAAAGGTTATTTTTAATCGAGCTCAGTATTAAAGGAGTAACTGGAAAAAGGGAATAAATAAATCATCCGTTAGTCCAGCAATTTCTCAGGAAAATCAAACAGAACCTTTCGCAAGAACCGAAAGCGAGCCTATAAAAAGCAAATAAAATGATTCATTTCGATTGAACATCTCAAACACACGGCTGCCGATGTGGGAAAAATCGACACTAACTTAATTATCGTCGCTCTTCATCGACCGTCGTCGGGCAGGTTGAAATGCTGGGCAGCGTGGGCTTAAAGTAGCTGCTAGAAAAATGGATTCCAAGGGCGAAACAGATTTTGGGCTGGCGCGTGCCACAAAACACGCTCACTGCACCTGGGGAATCGTGTGTGTGTTGCTGGAATTGTTTTGCTTTATTGATTTTCTAGTGCTTTGATCAATTATCGTCATCGATAGAGAGTGAATCCGTGAACAAAGCGTGACCGCGTTGTAGGCAGGTTAAGGTAGTCCAGCGAACGATTTTCACTTTCTTGCAACTCATGTTGCTTTATTGAATTCAATCGAATAATCAGTGAACGGCTAAAATATAATTTCAATTTATCAATCACCGAATTCACGATCAAATTAAATGAAATTGTATAAGAAAATGGGCTAATGGAACTTAAAAAGTGTACTTTTGCTAAGAGAATTGCCTACATTTAGGCGCTAAACATACAAAACACTTTGTTTTATTGTTAAACTTGTTGCTAAAAGGTATGTAATGTACATTTCAGTATCTTTGTATCCATCGAATGCTAATCGTTTAGTTTGCTTCCTATACCCGCGTGTTGGTGCGCCTAAAGTTAGGCAATTTGCTTCACAAAATCGACGTTTTTATGTCTGTTTCGCGTATAGGTAGTAGAAATAAAGAAACAAAACGCTTATTTCAATCCATTTTGCTTACTTATCACATATTATTTCGTTTAGCACATTACGTAGCATTAAACACTTAGTTTTTTTCTGGTTAAAACAATCCAAAGCAATTCTTTTAGGTATAACTATCAGCATCAATCTTGGATGTTTTCTTTTCCATCTTTTTACACCAAACTAGTCAATCACAATCTGCAAGCTGTAAACATTGTTTGAAATGGGAAAACTTTTCACATTCGTTTGTTTGCGTTCCACTGCATCACTATCCGTATGGTTGCTTTTTCTGCCCTTGGGCCACACTTGCAATAATTTTTGCCACAGCACACAATATTGCACCAAAAACCCAGGCTGCAGCAATATTTTAGCCAACCACCACTAGAGGGTCGTTTAAGCTTCCTTTTTGCCCTTTTCCTTCGTTGTCACACAAGCTTGAGTTCACTGGTGGTTTCTGGTTTCTTTTCGTATCTTTATTCCTTTGCACACGCTTCACTACTCAAACATTCACTTGTGACTGAGATGAAAATACACCTTGGAACAGTGGAAGGAAAAAACAGGTCCTACCGGAACGACCCCCAAACGGATAATAAACCGATAGCTCATCATGGGTGTGCATCTTTCCTTTCGGGCGGGTGTGCGTTTTGCTGTGGATGCTGCTTCCGCGGACACATCCACCTACCGTTCTCCCTATCTCGCTGATGATAATGCTGCCGTTTTCCCTCGCGCGCATGAGTACGAGTGAGACGAGCGCTTTTCGGTGGCGCAAATCACACACAAGGGGGAATGCGCGCGTGTGTGCGTGTAACTGGGGGAGTGTGCTTTTAACACGTTCGCTCAATTGCATGTTTGTCCAATGATTATCGTAATAATAAAAAGTAATCAAATTGAGTGCGGTGTCGTCACCGAGTGGGCGCGCGCGCTCTCGCTCCATCCATCCACACGCGTTTGCCCCGCGGGCCAGCATCTGACATCTTGAGGAAGCCAGGAAGAAATGTACCGTGACTGTGCCCGTGCCCGAGTTGGTTTGGGGCACGCGTAGTTGACAGTGAGGCGGCGTCCGGCCCAATCGCGGCCCAGGCAGTGGTGGTTGCGGGTGCTGGTGATGGTGAAAGGAGATGCTTAATCGTCCGTGAGGGCTATATTTCGACTTAATAGAGCGATTTTCTATCGATAGAGGTAGCGCGTGTGCGGCGGCTGCTGGAGGTAGGGCCTACGAAGTTCACGGCTTAAACGGTATTAAAATGTAGCTGGATGGCTCGTTGGGCAGGAACTGTGTGGGAAGGGGGAAATAGGGGGCATGCTGTGGCAAAGGCAGCGAAAGCAAAGATGGTGGCAAATTTAATCACTGTTGATAGGATAATTTTATTGCTCGTGTTCAATTTGACTCGGGACGTCTTGTTTATCTTGTTTGCGTACGCTTTGATCCCTTTGATTGTCCAATTTGTGTAAAGTTTTGCTTTAATATCGATTTAAGCTTGTTTGTAAAGATAGTATGATTACTTGAAAAAACATTTAAATCGGAAATATTTACTTTTTCGGACTTTTAAGGCATTTTTTTAATCTCATGTTTAATGTAGAATTTATATTATTTATATGGCATATAAAACATAAACTGTGAATTATCTTAATTCAAACTTAGATGACAATCATCTATAATTGAACTTAAAATTGCGAATTTTCCGCTATTTTGTCATCGCATATTGGCTACAGCGAACATCTGCACCGTATGAAATCGGCAACGGCAATGCTTCGAACTGCAATCCCACAATACACCAACGACCAGGCGCATCCATGCTGGGAGGGGAGTTTTCTCCACTGCGCATGCGCTTGGCAACGCAACGCGAACGCCACTACAAAGGACGCCATTACGAATGATGCTTTAGTGCTTCCGATTGGTCATCTACGGGACCCCGGTCGGAAGGGGTGGAGCCAACGCGTACGTGCATGTGGAAAATGTGTGCACCACCGTGTGCGTGCACGTGCTGGCTCTGCTTGCTTGGAAAGCACTTGGAAGCAATTACCACCGGTCGAACTCATTCCAACAGATTAAAGGGCGGCAGAAAGGGAGTGGAATTGTTCAGCCACCACTCAGCCTGAGCTAAACCCCGTTGTGCCGGTGATAACAGTGATAATAATCGTCAAATGTTTAGTCAGCTTTCTTTGCCGCTGCTGCTTCGTCTGCTGTTGCTTTCCGTTCAGCTCCCCCCAAACAGGAGCAACAATGCCAACTGTGATGATTGTTTTTTTCTTCTGAAAACTTCCCCACACAAACTCTCTCTCTCACACACTCTCACACTCTCTTTCTCTCTCTCGCTCTCTCCTCTTGGTTGATTTTGTTGGGGAGTCAGGGAGACCCATCCGCTTGGTGGCTGGGTGTCGATGACAAAGCGTTCGCATTTCGGTTCGGGCGTCTCGCGTCCTGCTCGCTCATTCGATTACGCTCGTCCCTTTGGCTTCATACCATGGCGACGTGGTGCTTTTAATCCCCACGAGAGCTGTTGAGAGAGAGAGAGCGGTACGGTACGGTAAGCGAAGGGAGATGGGCCAAAACAAATTGGTGCGAGGTAAATAAAATGTAAAAAGATTTGTCCCTAATGGATTTCAAATGCCTTTTATGATTATTGATATTGTTATGGGTGTTATGGGTGCTTCATGGGCAGAGCAATTTTCTTTTTTTGTTGCTGTCGCTGTTTATTCGATTTACTGCTTTTTGTAGCAAAAATAAAAGGAAAATAAAACTAGCGCCTGTAGGTGCAGATACAACAACAGTGTGCTACTTAGCAGACTAATACGTCACGTATTTCATTAAAGTAATTTAAACAGTATTTTATTGCAGTTTACTTCATTTTTCTTAAAATAATTTCATATCTTTTCTGGGTACACAAAGTTGTTTAAATAGTTTCATAGTTTGAAGATTATTTTAAGTTTTTTGTACGTATTTATTACTTTTGATTTGTTTTTTTTTTTTAAATCTAATCTATTACTCTTTCATTTTCTTATTTATTAGTACATCTTTTTAACTTCTTTTAAGTTTTTCAATTGTTTAAAAATCATTTCTTTGCCTCTTTTGACTTTCTTTACATTCTTTTTAGTGCTGAATTATGCTTAATTTATTTATGTGTTTTTCTCTTTTTTCTAACGATGTTATATTAACTTTACAAGTCATTTTTCCATCAGATACTTTATTCAAATGGATAATAATTATCCTTTTTGCAAATCTCCACTCCAAATTAATGCTGCTCACCAAAGTGTAATACAAACTCTGCGGGAAGTCGATTCACTTTTCGCAGTATCAAACCAAACCTGAAAAAAGGACTTTTCTTCCTCTTGATAGTGCAGCAGTAGCAACAGCCAAAAAAAAAGTAATAAACAACAATTACACTCCTCAAATCCGCAACTAAAAAGCCGCAGAGCCAAAACGGTTTAATGTACCGAAATAAATTCATTCACTGCTAAAGCACACACACACGTACACACCGCAAAGATTCGTGAAAATGGCATGCAAATGTGTCCTTCTCAACTCATCCCATAGGCATGATGGGGTGGGGCGGGGGGGGGGGGAATCGGCGAGAAAGGACAATAGGGATGAGGTCAACCAAAACTCCGGGTTCGCGACATTTCGGTGCCACAATTTGCATACGACTAAGGGATTAAAATGTATCGAGACAATTATCATAAATTAAGCGTGTCTCCCTCTCTCTCTCTCTCTCGGTGCACCAGCAGCAGCAGTAAAAGGACAATAGGGTGCACCACATAACGTCACCTCGGGCCACACCGATAGTGAACGCTTTTTTACCGGTCTTCTTCATTGCATTTGAACCTTCCGGTTGCGGCGATATTAGAACGACTCAGCTCACCGACGACAACGGCGTCGGGACCAGCCAAAATTTGTGCACATTTATGATGACTCGCAACGATGATAATCGGAGGTAGGAAAATCGTCGCAGAATGAGCAATTCCAAGCTGTTGCCGCCGCATTTGCAAGGAATAATTTCCTATTAGAATCCTATTGCGCGAACCGGTTTGCTTGGATGGGGTCGATGCAGGCGTTGCTTATTTAACGGTTTTTGCGGTTTTGAAGGCTTACCGCGCGCACGTGGTGGTGGTGGTGAAACACGCGCTGCGTTTGTGTGGAAGCAGAGTTAATTGAAACTGCTCATTCGATCGGAGGCACCTGGTAATAGGAATTGTTGTGTTTAATTTGTCCGCTTTTGGCAGGCTAGTTTCCTAATTACTTTTAGTGGGATTTGAGGTCACGCAAAAGGAATGTTTTAATCACTCTATACACAAATTCACTTGGATGGCCACAAATTCTACGCGTGGTAGACGGTATCCTACACAGGAATTGAAATATCTATAGTATTGATTCATGATCTGGGACGGGCTTGTAGGAATCCTTCGCAAAATCACTGAGACAGAACTAGATTCAGTTGTTGGCCCGTAATAAAAAGAAAAGGACTGGAATGGATCCACGGCAACCACAGAACCATGTTCAGCACCGTTGTTGGGGTTGGGAATAGTTGCAAAAACTCTGTAGGATCAGGCATTAGAGCCAATAATAAGTTCAGAAATAGTTCCAGGAATGTTATGGATTTCAGATCATTTTTGGAGGACCAGTTTGAGATCTCGATTTACAACCAGAAACGTTTTTTTGTTGCAAATCGGTCGTTCGAAGGTGGAACTACATCAGACGCTTCTGAGGCACGTGGAAATTGGTACAAATCTAACGAAAGAGGAAGAGCTATAGGACCTCAACGACGGCGTCACTAAGGTACAAAATACGTTATCCTCAATGACACGAATCGCATTCAACCATAAAGACCGACGCCGACCCAAGACATTCCTGGAGCAAATTATGCAGACAAAGTGTACCTATTTGTAACCAATATTTGTATTCACGATGGACTTCATATTCTTTAGTGACGATTGGCACGTCAGTGAGCACGTCGCTAGAATGACACTCGGACAGCTTCGTACTGAAATTCACTTCAAACTCATCCAAGTGATCCAAGGAGGCGCATTCGCACCATGCGACGCCAAGGGTTCGTCGCCTACAGGCCGCCCAACAGGATCATCCATCACAGTAGCCGATAGATAGGGCATTTTTTTTTGTCTTCATCGTTGCTGTATTGTGTTTGCTGCCAACGCTCTAAAGGCAAAGTGATCCGCGCGTACGTTTGTTTTATATTCTTTTTTTCTGCTGCCAATTTCGCCCACCAACAAGAAATATTTGGCTAAAAATAAAATAAAACGAAACACACCCCACCATCGTTCGTCGCCTACAGGCCGCCCAACAGGATCATCCATCACAGTAGCCGATAGATAGGGCATTTTTTTTTGTCTTCATCGTTGCTGTATTGTGTTTGCTGCCAACGCTCTAAAGGCAAAGTGATCCGCGCGTACGTTTGTTTTATATTCTTTTTTTCTGCTGCCAATTTCGCCCACCAACAAGAAATATTTGGCTAAAAATAAAATAAAACGAAACACACCCCACCATGGAGCAAGAATCGGACGAGTTTCTGCAACACTTCACCACCTCCACCGATTCCTTTCTGCGGCAGCACATCTCTACCGAGCAGCTGGAGGCTGCCTTCACCCCGCTGCACACCAGCAACCGAACGGCGCTGTGGCCACTGATGGAGGGCAAAATCAAGCGACGCGAAAACACCGACCTGCAGGTACACATCGCGGACACGCTCGTCCACTGCCATCTGCTGCCGCTGCAGTGCTTCAGCGAGTACTTCGAGCACGAGGTGGAACCGGGCCAGCCGATCGTGAAGCTGCCGGCCGACCAGGTCCCACCGGCCGCCTTCCAGATCGTGTACGACTGGATACTCGACCCGAACCGGCCGCTGGAGTGGCAAAGCTTTGTCGCCGTCCTGTCGGCGGCCGAGTACCTGCGCATCCCGGCACTGATCGAACGCTGCTGGCAGTATCTGGACAACCCGCGGGTGGTGGAAAATGCTGCCTTTTACGTGTTTCTGCAGGCGCGCCGGTACGAAAACGTCCAACTGCAGCCGATGATGTTACGGCGCATCTGTCGGTTCTTTCTGGCGCTCGTCAGTACGCTCGAGTTCTGCGAGCTTTCGCTGGACGAACTGTCCGTCCTGTTGGCGTCCAACATTGTTGCAGTGTTTGACGAAACGGACGTGTTTTACGCCGCCTGCCAGTGGCTAATTTACGACTGGACCGAGCGGCAGGGCTCGATCGAGCGGGTGATGGAGCTGGTGCGGTTCGAGCGCATGCAGACGGCCGATCTGGCCCGGTTCTGTGTGTTTCAGGAGTGCGCCGAGCTGCAGCCGATACTGCGCCATCCCACCACGAAGCAGCTGGTCGATAGGGCGCTTGCGTCGATCTGCGCAAGGCCATCGAGCAGAAACGGTGCCTCGGCGGATGATGCCAGCGGCCGATGGTTGCCGGCCCACCGTCGCCCGACCGAGCGTGTCCGGCTGGTGGCGGAATCGAAGGAAACGAAAGCGTACGTTGCCGGCGATACGAGCTACGATGGGTTTAACGAGTTTCTGGGCGTGCTGCGCGAGCAACCGAACAGCTGGCGCACGTTTCGCCTGACCGAGGAGAATGTGGGCCTGCTGGAGGACATGTTCGGTGGCTGCACGGTGAGCGACGTGTAGATTGTGTTGCGATGATGGTTTCGAACAAATTACCAGATGGTGTCTAAAATTTCCCCACAGAAAAGCGAGAGAGTGCCACACTCTGTTTTTAGTTATTTATTTTTTGATCAATTTTCGAAAAACAAAGCCGGTAACACAAATGCCAATTAAAGAAAACAAAAGTAAACATGCTTCTTTATTATTGTTCCTCGTGTTGGGTTTCCTCAGATTATTCTAATTAATACATATTCACATACACGTGCGCCCCTTTTGCGGGAAGAAAAAAAAGAAAGCCGTGGAAATTGCTGGCCCGGGACAATGGGAGATGGTGCGAAACGGAGGAGAGCTAAGGTGTATGATCCGGCCGAATGGACCAGCTTAAGTGTAAGTGAGCTCCAGATCCAACCCGGCCGCGGCAAATGCGCCTTAACAAACAAAGCACTTTGTTCACAAAATATATGTATGTTCACGATGCCTCCGTGCCGCTCTCTTTCGTTTTGGTGTTGTTTGTTGAAAGCAAAAGTGCCGGATAAAAAAATAACTGTTCTCGATGCGTGGATGTGGTTCGAGAAAGGGATGCTTGAAGCAAGCGTTTGCTATTCAGTTTCTTTAAAAAAAAAATGACGTAACGAAATTCGTACGATAACACACGCTTCCTGCATCGCGCACCACTTCAATGCCTGCTTCGTTTATGTCGCTAGATGTAACGTACGTTAAAAATATATTCCACACTTTTGTTTCCTTGCTTGTTTGTGTTTCGTTTGCTGCTAGTTTCATGCGCGAAGGCTCACGCGTTTTGGGATATTATAATGCACGGAATGAAGTAATAAGAGCCGTCGACAGCCGGCAACAACACAGAGCACGTGGGACGAAATGCGTGTCCCTTTTCTTTTCGTGCGCGTTTTCTACAACCGTTTAATGTCTAATGACCCCCCCCGTAAAAGCCCCACACGTGTTGGAAAAGGGGGTGGGGGGCCCTGTGGAGAGGGGGGGTTCTGTATCGTGTCAGACTGTCTAGAGGCTGTCGTATGTCTCGCATGTATGTGTGTGGGTGTGTGTGGTTTGCTTAGCCTACTGCGGATGTAATTAGTTCCGCCACGTCCATATCCGTCGACCGAACTGTCAGCTGCATTGTGACACCGTCAGCCACAGCCAGCTTGGAGCGGACGAGCACCTCAACACCACCACGGAACGTGCCTGCAAAGAGAGGATGTGGAGAAATTAATGGCACTGGCCAATTTGGGTGACGCCAGTAGCGGCACACTCACCAGAGCAGAGTAACGTATGGGTATGAGCACCATCCGGCACGTTCTCGGACAGGTTCGCCGGCGCTAGGCCAAGGAATTTAAGGATCGTGTTGACGGCATCCTGCAAACTGGTCACCGACGACAGCTCGAACGTGTCTTCCGCTTCGACCCATTCTGTGCATAGTGGAAAGGACATACAATAAGCATCAATCTCGTTTGATCGCATCAAAACCACAATCCCTTACCCTCCGTATCGGCACTTTCCCACGCGGCGAGGAAGTTTTGCTTCTTGGATTTCTGCATCTGATCCGCCACGGTGACCTCAATGTCCTCCAGTATGTACTCATCGTTGTAGCCTTCGTCCGAATCGGGCTGACCGGTGGCCGGATCGCAATCCTTTACCAAAAAGCGTAATGTGGCACCCAGTGTGGCTAAAATAAGAAAAGAGGAAATTAAATTAAGCACGCATGTAAAACCCGCAAAAACTACATTCCAACAATATCAATCAAAGTAACTCGAATGTTCTGTCATTGGTTGCTTGGATCCTCACATTGGACCTCACACTCACCGATCGAGCTGGGCACGTCTTCGGGGAATTGAACGATAACGTAGGTCGATTCTTTGTCACCGTACGGCAGCTTCGCACACGGTATGACGGCACGCGACACGAACCCTTCCGGCAGCTCCAGATCGACGCGCACATTCTCCAGCAGCTGATCGGACAGGGTGTTGACACAGTCAAACTGGAAAGCGTGAAAGAGCGGAAAGAAGAAAATTGGGTTCAATTTCAGATACAGTAGAAAGCAAAAACGAGTGGTTTTACCTGGAAAACGATGTGATGCGCGAAGCAGTGCTTGATGCAGGACACCGTGTATTCGGTTTCGCTTTCGGTCAGCTGCACCGGAGCGCAGGATTTGTGCAGCGCACCGACATGATGGATGCCCGGGATGGCCAGCAGCTTCTCCGTGTTAACCTCTTCGCGATTGACGCGTGCAATTTTTGGTGCCGCTGCAGGGAAAAAAGGAGAGAAAAGCGTGTTTGAGAATAAAAAAGCGAACATTCGAGCTCGTTCCTTTCCAACCTACCTTTGTTCATGATCATCACCTCCTCGTTCACCTCCGGCTGGACGACCTGCGACTTTGGCACGATCGACAGATCGAACCGCTCGGCCAGCGGACCCTTCAGATGTTCGTTCAGTGACTTTTCCAGCAGTGGCAACGATACGATCTCGTGGTCGGCAATGAACCGCTTGTTCAGCTCCGGGTTCGACTGGTTCAGGATGGTGTAGTAGTAGGTGGCCCGATCGCGCACCTCGTCGTCGCAATCCATCTGGCACCGGTTCAGCAGCACCAGCACGTTCGGCAGCAGATCCGGACAGCAGGCACCGAACTGTGCGATGGCAGCGACGGCCGCCGCCCGCACGGTCGCATTCTCCAGGATGACCCGGTTGTAGATGAAGCGAATGTAGCGCGACGGGCACTTCGAGTAGGGGCCCTCCTTGCCGAGCAGGTGCAGTATTCGCACCGCCAGCGACGTGTGCTCACAATCCTCGATGAACTCGCACAGATGGCCCAGGCCCGCCTCCTTCGCGTCCGGGTTCTCCTCAATGATCAGTATGATCGTGTCGACGATCGACGTTTTATACTCCAGCCCGCCCTCTTCGCGCAGCATCCCGCTCAGGAAGTTCATCGTGACCGCGTGCTTGCGCGGGAACTTGGTGCACAGCGAGCGGATCGCCTGCACCACCACCAGCTTGAACTCGTCCGAAATTTCCGCCACAAACGTGGCGATCTGCTTCATCAGCCGCTCGACCGAGCTTTCCGCGCCCGTCTTCAGCAGCGTGGTGATGGCGAGAGTCGCCACCGATCGGTTCGAGTCGGCAATCAGCCCCTCCAGATCGAGATTGCACACGTTGACGGCGGGCGGGTGCAGCATCGCCACCTTGTTCATGGTGCGCACGGCCGCAAAGCGGAGCGTGGCCTTCGACGAGCCGCAGAACAGCTGCAGTATGCTGACCGCGGTCGACAGTTCGCGCGGATTCGTGCGCTTCAGATTGACGACGGCGTGGGCCGCCTCGTACACCACCATCTCGGACTTGTTGCGCAGACAGCACTCGACGAAGTTGAACAGCGGCGAGTCTTCGGTTGCGTTGCCGCTCGCGTCCTCCTCCTCCATGATTTTGCACGCAATGCGAATCAGGAAGCAGGTGGCGTACGGGCTGCGCAAGTGCTGGCGCGTCAGCTTGTTCACCAGCTTGGTGACGGCGAGCCGGTCCGCCTTGCGGATGTGGTAGAGCAGCCCGAGCCCATGGTACTGCACCATAATGTTGTCGCTGTTCAGCGCTTCCTGCGCCTCGTTGGCCCAGCGCTTCACCACCTCCCCGGCCGTGCTGGCCAGATGGAGCGAGCTAACGAGCGCACCGCTCGACACGGGCGCGTTCCGGTCGACGATGCACTGCTTCATGTAGCGCTCCACCGCCTGCAGCATCGTGCTGTCCGTGATGCTGCACAGGGCGCGGATGGCCGGCGCACGGTACAGATCCTCCTTCCCGGTCATGTCCTTCGTCAGCGAGCTCGTCACAATGATCACGTCGTCCGCGATCGGGCTCAGCTCCTTGATGCCGAGGTACACCATGCGACGCATCACGACGTCCTTCGATTGGAACAGCTTCGTCATCGCGAAGAAACACTCCGTCGCTTCCCGGGTGCCCAGCACCTCACCCTGAGGAGAGAAGAGGCGGGGAGGGTGGGGAGGGGGGATTACAATTAGCACATGCAGATGTAAACACTCCCCGCAAGGTGCGCGGGAGGCGATGTAAACCTACCTGATTGAGCAGGTACAGAATCTTGGTGAGGATGTGTGTACATTTGCGTGCGTTCACCGGCGTCTCGTTGAACATTCGCGTCTCCTGCAGCACCGACGTCTTCTCCAGGTTTTGCCACGGATTGCCACCTGCATCCCGCCGTCGCGTACGTCCCCGTTTCGTGCGCCACATTTTCGTCCAGCCACCAGAGCACCGACACAATGTGCACAATGTAGGAAGGAAAGCAAATTAGTGTTTTTGATCGTGGCGACACCCCTCCAAAACGAATCGAACCCAATGGTCACTGCGATTAAACAGTTCGATTCGCCCCTTTCCCCGCCGCCGTCGCCGCTGCCGAAAAGTACATACCGTCATCTTCCTCCTTGTTATCTCGCTTAAACGAGCTCATCCTGATAACCGGGACCGGGCTGGTGTGTGCGTTATCTTTGCGGCTTCACAATACCACCAGCTGCACCGTGCGAGGATGGATTTTTCAACGAAATCTAATGCAATTTTGTGCCGGACAAACGAAACACTTTTCCTCGGTCCTAAATTTTCAACCACGTCACAATAATTGATGTAGTTTTTTTTGCTGCTGCCCTGTTCGGCCTGTCAGGCGAGCTGGTATAAAATTTGTTTGACAGATGGGTTGACGTTTAGCGGTGGAGGGTGACTGTCACGGGCCACTGAACTGTCATTAGACCAGTTCAAAAATGGAAAAATTATCGTTATTTTACTCCTATCGGACAGAATCGTTAAATGAAAGATTGTTTATTTATTATACAAACTTTGGAATGAAAGCTATTTTCTCGAAAAAAAAACAAAACAAAAAACACACACACACACACACATGTTGTACTTTTCGCACGAGAAAATATATTTGCTTTCTCGATGGTTTCGTGGTTTTGTTTTTGTATTTTTAAATCGTCTTCTAATTAAACTCCAACTGATTCCTTCCTCCTCGATTGCAAATCATTTCGCATCGGCTCCATCATTGCCAGCTGTTCAAATATTTACACGAAACACAAACCGCTAACCTCCACAGCAATCTTCTCACACACTACACAGTGGGCGAGCGGTCGCGTGCTTAGGTTTTGTTTCCGAAACTTCGTCTCTGTTCCTACTTAATCAGTAAATGCGCACACATCATACCAAACGCAAACATTATACACACGTACAAACACACACACACTAGTCCTTTTACTTCCGAATTTCAATCTTGTCTACTATTTTCGCCCCCGTTTTCAAAGCGGTAATACTCTCCCTCAAATCTTCCATTATTCTTTCGAGGGGGGTTTTGTGTGTGTTACTCGTGTGTGTGTGCTCCTGTCTGCTTACTTTTACCTACACAAATCGAATAATGCGACCGCTTCCTGCCCCCTTTTCCTTGCTCTTAACGCTACACTCTCATCTGCGGGCGCTTTCTATGGGTTTTAGGATATACTACGTATGTTAATTCTACCACCACTCCTCCATTGCCTGTGTGTTGCATTAAATATTTGTTTTAAAATTACTACACGTACACGAATGCGAATGTATCGGAAGATGCCGCACGCTCGCGCGTTTGTATGTGTGTGTGTCTTTCATCTTCCTTGCTTCTATTAGCTGCTTCCCTTCTGCACTCGCATGCATTGCAATTACTTCAGTCCTTTGTCCGATACACAACTATTGTTACCTCCTTAACCCCCGGCGCCCTAGCAGCAGAAGATCAGAAGACCAAACGAATCCTACGAATTTACTATTTACAGTTGCTATACTTTAATAACTACAGCTACATGGACATCACGCGATTGCTTTACTTTCCTTTACCCATTTCCACGGCGTGAGAGCCTTCTTGCCAAGCCGCAGCAGCTCCCAAACCGCCCACACCCCAGAGAACCGTCGGCATTAACATGTGATTTTTTGCTGTTTTTTTACAATTATTTGCGTGACTGGGGACGTTTAAGTGTTGCGTCTCTATTGTAGTACGCGTTCTATAACCGTTTGCCGTATGTCCTGCGAGTGCCCGCCGTTTGTGTGGTGTGCCTTTATAGCGCTTTGTTTGTTACTGCTACCATTTCATTGCTCGTACGCAACGAAAGAACTTCATTCAGTAATAGACGCGAATACGATCTGGAGTTTAAATATATGTTACAAAACATTGTTTGCATACCCCTGGCACACAACGTTTGTCCCTTCCCTTCTCTCTCTCCCCGCTCTCTCGCTATATTTCCAACTGCGCACACGACGCCTACATCTGTACCCTGCTCCTCCTCCTCCAGTCGTTTTTTTAGTGTAATCCCATTTCCCGCCCGAAAAGTCTTTCGTTTACGATTTCTTTATCTTTTAAATTGTTCTCGCACCCAGGTTCGCTGCTCACGTTTCGTTTTTTGAATTTGTTTTTTTTTTCTTATTTTTTTTCGGTAATATAAATTAATATCTCTTCTATGCTCTTCTCCAACACGTGTTTTGAATGCACAGTTGCAACACGTGTGCTACACCTCTGTCCTCTCCAATGCGTTCTAAATATCTTTCCCACACACACACATACACAACCACACACACACTCTCTATCTCTCTCATACGCGCACACACACACACACACACATCTAACGATTTTGCCAAAGTGTTTTCGTTTCGTTTTCTAGCAAATCTTCCAAACAGTTCATAAATATTTCGATAAACTTTTAAAAAATTATCTCTGCTTCTGCCTATTCCTGCCTGCACTTCCCATGCAACGGGAAGGCGTATCTCTTTCTCCCTTCCTCCTCTTTCTATCGCTTTTCTTTTTGTGTGTAAGGGGCTGCTTGAGCGAGAGAGAGAGAAAGGGAAGAATCTTGGGGTAATAATTGTATTTTGTTTTCGGTTTTCTCTATATTTGCGTGCCTCTGCTTCTCCTTTCAAAAATTACTACTGTTTCTGTTTTTTTGTTTCAATGGTTTCACAGCTAGGAAGTTCCCACGTGTTATGTTTTTGTTTGCGCGGATAAATTAAGTAAGGGCGTTTTGTTGTATGATTTCAATTTCGTGTTAAACAACCATTCATTTCGATTGCTGACTTGCATTATCTCCGTTTGCACGCACGAACATATAACTTAAAACACACACACACGCACACATACCAACCACAAGGACACAATGAACTGTTTGACACAAAGCAACAAAGGACAAAGTTACAATAATACGCGATATAGCAAGAGGAAAGAGGAAAGATGTGGAAAGAAAATGCAATCAGTTATTCGTTACTATTTGATAGAGGATTGTGTGCATTTTCCCTTGCATGGAGCTACTTGAACGGATCAGGAATGCGCGATCAGTACTAAGGTTATGGAAAGCTGCTTTACTCAAACTAATAAATAACAAAACAGCACACAAAAACGAAACTAATGGTCGATAGAGCGGATGAAGAAAGGATACATTCTAATATTTAACTGCAATGTTGCTCGGTTTGCGGCAAAGAGCTGTTGGAAAAAGAAATTCCCTACTTATAATGCACACCACAGTAAACCAGTGCTCAGTAATCCCTTTGGCCCGACAAAACGCTGGACCTAGCGAAAGTGAATCTCCTCGCAATGCCAATGCGTGTGAGGTACTTCTAAGGATTGCGACAAAATCCGACCAGTTGGTAACAGACGCAGTGGGTTAGAGGAAGATCACTCCGTAAATAGTGTGTGGTCCGTAGCAGTTGGTTTGGTTGATACAAGGGTTGTGATGATGATGATGGTGGTGGTGGTGCTGCTGCTGTAATGAGGGGTGATGATCCGCTCGATGAGTACGCGCTCTTAATCGTAATCACCATCGCTGGCATCGCTTTCCTCCTCTTCCGAGCTGGAAATTCGCCGTTTCTTCTTCTTAGCGCTGCGCGAAGAAACGGCCGATTTGCGCGTCGATGCCGGTGCCGCCTGCTGCCGGTTAGATGAAGGCTTCGGTGTCTTTGCTGCACTACCGACGACCGCAGCACCACCGTGGTTCGCCGCCGACCGATTGCTGTAATCCTACAAGGTTGATTTTTTTTTTTTGCAAAATGGCACGTACAACAGGTTTGTGTTAGAGAAATTACTGCCCACCGCCCACAACGACAACCATCATCCGCTCTTCCTCTCCATCTTCATTCACGTTCAAACACTCACATTCTGTTGCGAAACCGGCATCATGCCGGGGGTGGTGGTGGTGCTGTTCACGTTGTTCACGTGAACGTTATTGCTTGTTCCGTCTGCGGTGTGATTATGCTGCTGGGAAGCCATCGAATGATGATGATGATGGCCGGATGCTGATGCGGCGGGAGTTTGCTTCACGGGAGTCCCGGCGACCGAGTTGGGTTTTTCGTCCTCATCCAGCAGGTCCGGGTCGTCCGGATCGAGCTTCAGCATCAGCTGTTTGAACTGGAAAAAGGGAACAACCACACAATATTAAAACCATAAATCTACTGTGGCGTACAGCAAGCGCCAACAACTTACGTCCAAGTATCGTTGCACCAGCTCGATTCGTTCCTTTTCGGTCTGTGCTCCAGCGGTGGCCCGGTTTTCCTTCAGCAGCGTTATCGTTGCCTTCGGATCGAACAGCGAGTTGGATCTTCGCTGCATCGCTTTGTCGTAGATCTTGCCAGACTCGGACGGTGAGTACCGTGATATTTTGCTACAAGATGTAGAAACAGAGTTCATTTACAAAACTGATCGATTGTCGCTGGATGACCGCTTTCCCTTACCTATCGGTGATGCCGTAAATATCTTTTAGATGTTGCTTGAGTATTAGCAGAAGCATGCAACCCTGCGCCGACCGGATACAGTTTTCCAAATCGGAAGTATCGTCCGGCAACCGGGTTAAGATCGCTTCCTGGTCGTCATCGTCATCATCTTCGAGGGGGTTTTGTGCTGTGGAGTCGAAAAGTAAAGCAAAATATGTAAGAATTTTGGACAAACGCGAATTGCACCACCACTGCTACAACTCACCAGTCGGGTCGGCATTGCCCTCAGTGCCCGGCAGCGGCTTCAGCCCTTCGCGGAACGTCGCCAACAGGTTGGTGCCGGTCACCGAGATGAGCACGTCGATGTGATGAATGATGAACAGCGGCTCATCCTGCACCACGTACGGGAAGTAGGCCAGATTGTCCGCAAGGTACAGCATCTGCCGCAGACTGATCTTGCCATCGTCGAACTGCTTCGTGATGGAGTGGATAAGGGCACGGCGCTGCGGTTTGGTGCCGCGCAGCAGCGTGTACAGGAATCCGTTCATCGCCGACGGCGGTTCCTGCGGATCCTTTATCCGGTAGCCCCGCACGAGGCTGCTCTCGTCTCGCCGCTGCAACAGCTCCTGCAGCTCGTACGACAGCTGCATGCCGGCGTTCGATTTCATATTTACAAAGCCAGGGTACTGCTTGTCGATCTCCTGCAAATGCCTGTCCGCACTGTGTGCCACCTACAAGTAGAAGATAAGCCCCGTGAAGTGTCCATTTTGTTACTTCGAAACGCAGTGGCATTGGTGTAAAATGCGCGCACAAACATACCTCTTTCTCCGGGTCTGTACTTAAGCATATAAGATAAGGAACTATTTGTACTGGATGGACCAAACCTTGCCGCAGGACTACCTCGATGACCCGCATCGCCCAGCTCCGCACCCCGTAGTCCCGGTGCAGAAAGCTGCGCAGTATCTCCTTCAGGTAAATCTGTATCACACGGCTCGCCATGCCAGACGACACGTCGCCCATTTCCTTCAGATCTTCCGTTTTCGATTGTTTCGACCCTGTGTGTGGAAGGAGAAGGTAACGGGGTTGCTCAATACTTCTCGCAAATCACTATTTGCGCCTCGCCACTTACATTCTTTGTCCTTCCGCACCATCTGGTTTTCCTCCTCCGTCAGATACATGAGAATGTTTTTCAGCACCGTGATCTTCATGTCCGTCAGTACCTTGTCCTGCGTGAGCAGATAGTTGTAGTAGTCCCGCAGCTCGACCTTCATCAGATATTCGTAGTTTTTCACGCAAAAGTTGCCCATGGACGTCAGCGCTTCCTTGCAGATTTCGCTATGATCGCAGGAAAGGAAAAATGCCAACGTCGCAAACACGTCCTCGCATATGTTCGCTGGTAGGGTTGAGCCTGCAATGCAAACATACACCAAGAATATTAGCAAAACCAGAAGAGGAAAGCAGCTTGGGCGGGGCAAATTACCTTGATTGGAGGAATCTTCGCCGGGCTTTGGTGCACCGTACACTTCGGGCTGCTGGAAGTCAAAGTAGCGCATTATCAACCCAACCGTAAAAATGCTGCGCCGAAACTGCGGCCGAAAGTACTGCTCGATGGGTATCGAAGGGTCGGACACTAGCTTGTCCTTGATGCATACGAGACCCTTATAGTACAGTCTAGTTTGCGGCAGGGAAAAAGAAAACATTTCGTTAATAAACAGAACAAGACCATCGCGCCCGCTAGTAACATACTTTGAAAAACAATCCCGGATGAGTTTGTAGTTCTTGGTGATTTTGTTTACAACCGTCGATAGGCAGGAAACGCAACTCAACACGATGGTACGGCTTTGCGTGACGATCAGCATCATCAGATGGGACTCTAGATCGGCTAGGAACACTTCGCTCGGATGGTCCATTAGTGGAACGACCTTCAAAACACGAATCGATGCGTTATGCATTATTAGTAAGACGTTTAGTGCTTTTCATCACCGCGTTCCACCTACCTGTTCCAATATTTCCGCGATCGAACTGATGAATTTCGAAATGATCTGGTTCTGGCAGCGCATGTTCAGATACGGTTCGAGCGACATCGCATGGTTGACCAGCAGCTGGGGCTGTATCTTGGCGAACAGATGCAACGCCGTGATGCAGCCTACCAGCCGCGTGTTTTCCGCCCCTTCCAGCCGCATCGTAGCGTCCACTAAACCGTCCACAATCTGCTGGCAGGCTTTGATCAACGTTTTGGGAATCTCTTTCTTCAGCTTTTTGTTATCATCTTTGCTCTCTTTCGGCTCAAATATCTAAAAGGGAGAGGAGAAATTGCGATTGTAATGTATAAGACTGATTAAGCGACCGTATGGAGCATACCGTTTTCAGTAATGCATCGAAACCTTGCGTCCCCGTTTCGTGTGACGAACAGACGACGTCTATAATCTGCGTAATCTTTCTATCCATCGCAGCCTGCAACGAAAAATATGCTATTTATTAGTTTTCTGCGGGAGTAAATGAACCGTTCCTGGTGGTACAGTCGTCAACTCGTGTGACTTAATAACAAGCCCGTTATGAGTTCAATCCGTGAATGGACCCGTCCTAATACGTTGGACTTTGACTTTGACTTTGTATGTATGTACTGTATAGACAAGACTTTTGACCGGCGGTTGTTGTGCCAAAAGAAGAAGAAGAAGTGAGCCGTTTGTTTTTAACCATACCTTATCATTATCATTGCACGGCGTAAACCACATCGTCATGAACACGTCCATGACTAACTTCTGGATTCCTTCCTCGTCGTTCACCCTCCGGATCATTTTGACGCAGATGTCCGGTATCTTCTCGTGCGCCGGATACTCGATGCAGATGTCTCGAAGGATTTTGATTACCCGTTTTCGCACCGAAACGCCCGTATCCTTTGAAAAAGACAGAGAAAAGATGGTAAAACAAACGCCATCACTGCACACCGCCGCCAACTTACCAATATTCGTTGCGATATCATTTCGTAATACTGATCGATCAGTTCCGGATCGGAAAGGATGTACTTGCCGACCAGATCGACTGCCGCCTCCCGCACCGAGATGGCCGTATCGAGCAGCTTCTGCTGCACGCCCATCTGCATGTCCTTCCGGGCGAGCACGAGCTGGTCCACCTCGACGATGTTGGCGAGACACTTCATCGCCCGCGTCCGTATCGCCACGACCGGTTCCCGCACGACGAGAATGATCTTCTGCAGATACTTGTCATAGCTTTGCGAGAAGGACCGCTTGCTCGCCAGATACTGCGCAATCAGGTTCGCGTTGCTGTAGTCGATGTACGTTTTAATCTCGTAGTTGCCGCCGGCGGCCGGAACGCTACCGCCCGACCGGCCACCACCTCCGCCGCTCCGCCCGTACGGCCCTATCTGGCTCAGGTAGTACTGCTTCCGAGTGTCCAGCATTCGGAAGATTTCACTGTTCAGCTCCTGATCGACCTGGCCGTCGCGCATGTGCCCCTCCTCGCCGTCCGAATCGTCCCCCGCCCCGTCTGAGCCGTCCGAGTCGCTCTGGTACTTTTTCCGCTTCTTCCCACCACCGGCACCACTGCTGCCGGCCTTTTTCCGCGACGCGTAGCCCTTCTCACCCTCTGCCACCTTCTTGGTGCGCTGCATCATGTCCCGGTACCACTGGGTGATGTAAAAGTGGCGCGCATGGTTCCACACCACGTTGCCCTCGTGCGCGTTCACCGCGAGAAAGTCGAGCAGAATCTTCTGCAAAAACTCGGTCCGCTCCTCCTCCTCGTCCAGCTGGAACTTGCTGTTGTGCAGCGGCTCGTCGCCCTCCTTCTCCTGCTCGATCTTGATGTACCGGATCAGCGTGTCCATCGTTTTCACCTTGCAGCGCGACTCGACC
Organism: Anopheles gambiae; assembly: GCF_943734735.2. Taxonomy (NCBI): domain Eukaryota; kingdom Metazoa; phylum Arthropoda; class Insecta; order Diptera; family Culicidae; genus Anopheles; species Anopheles gambiae. The sequence goes on along the minus strand of NC_064602.1, from coordinate 30,821,434 downwards.
GTATCCTTGCGCAGCCGGGCCGCCACGATGCCGAGATACTCGAGCGACACCACCCGGATCGACTGCTCCACGCCCTTGTCCGACATCTTCTTCACCAGCATCGTGCCGAGCAGGCTGAGCAGCAGCTCGGCCGCCGGCCACTCCGGCTTGTTCACCGTCGTCAGCAGATCGTGGATAAAGTTCTCGAACAGTGGACGGAAATCGGTTTCGTTCGAGCGGCTTTTGCATTTGTCGAGAAAGGTGGTGAGAAAGTTCCCGCCAATGCTCAGTGCCGTGTTGTACTTGCTGTAGATGAACAGGTCCGTGCTTTTGGTGCTACCGCCGCCCATCGGCACGTCCGCACTGTTCGCACTGTTCGGGGGCCGATGTTTGCCACCGGCCCCACCGCCCCCGTCCGGGCTGAGCGTGTCCGGCAGGATGACGGACGACTGAATCAGCTGCAGCACGAGCGCCGTCATCATCTGTATGTTGCCCCCGTTGTTCACCAGCTTGTACGGCCGCAGGTTGCGCTTCGAGTGGGGCAACCGATCGAACGAGGTCAGTATGTCCGACACGATGTTGCGCCGGTGGTGCTGATACTTCTCGTTCTGGAATATCGTCGTCACCAGATCGAGACACACGAACTGCAGCGTTTCGATGTTGTCCACGAAGAACGGTTCCACCCCGAGCGAGGACGCGTGTATCACGATCGTGTCGACGAAGTGAAACAGCTCGAACATCGTCACCAGCTGCTTCGACAGCTCGACCGTTTTCGTGTACAGCATCGAGATGCCCTTCTGCTGGTAGGTGGCCGTTTTCTTCTTTTTGTTGTTATCGCCACCCTTGCGCTTCGTTTCCACCGAGTACACCGGATCGTACGAGGGGAAGATCGTCTCGCGCAGCTGAAACTGCACAAACTTGATGATGGCATCGATGTTGTCCTCCTGCAGGAACTTGGTGCTCTTGCTCGTGTACAGACAGCAGACGAGCAGGGCCGCCTCGACCGCGTTCAGTATCTTCTCGATGCACTCATCCCCGACCAGATCGTCCTGCAGCTCCGAGCCGCTCAGATTCTTCGCCGAATGGATCGACCGCATCGCGTACGATATCAGCAGCGTGAGCTTGTTCTCCGGTATCGCATCGATCGCGTTCCGCACCTTCAGCTTCGCCGCCTCCGCACTGATGCTGTTCAGCAGCCCGGTCGAAATGCACTCGTACTGCTCGTCCCCCTCCTCCATCGTGGGCGTTTCCGTTTCGTCTAGCTGGTCGAAAATTTTGTTCATCAGCGACACGAACCGCTGATAGGTGTTGGTGGCCATCAGCTCCTCCTTGCTGAGCTTCTTCACCACCGGTGCGGCGGGCCGTTCCACCCGCCGCACCTTCGGTTTGCTCAGATAGTCCTCCGGGTTTTCGTCCGCCCGCTCCTGTGCCTTGCGCTTCAACGCCCACGTCCCCCGCGATTCCTCCTTCATCTTGCTGAATATCTGATCGTACGTCTTCTTCTCCAGCCCCATCCGGGCGGCCAGCTTGGGCTCCTCCTGCATGAACTTTTTCAGATCCTCCTGCAGCAGGGCAACCTGCCGCTCGGTCAGCCGCTCGAGCTTGACGGACAGCTTGGGCAGCTTCAGCGACTCCACCTCGGCCATGGGTATGAGCCGGTGCAGCAGCTTCCGATCGATCTGGGGTTTGGCGGCAGGTCCGGCGGGCTTGTTCTGGGCACTGCTGGAAGTACTTCCGCTGCTGCTTGGGCCCGATTGAGGCGCCTGCGCAGGATGCTGCGCACCGGCAGGACGGCTCACGGCAACGGTGGACGCACTGCTGATTAGCGCACCACTCACACCGATCGGGCGTATGACTGGGGCGGCAGCGGTCGGTTGCTGAGCAGCAGTGCCGCCACCACCAGCCCCCGGTGGTCTCGGTTTGTTCGGGCCCATCAGTGGCGTTGGGTAGCGGTGCGCACTGGCGCCAGTCTGCGCCTGTTGTGGACCCTTCATAGCGCCGCCCTGATGCTGCTGCATGTTCAGCGAAGTGGCAGTGCTCACCGTGTCCGGGGCCGTGCTGCCCTGCGCCGGGGATGGTCGCCCTCGTGCGTCCAGGTTTTTACTCTGCTGCTGCTGCAAGTACTCATTGTTCCGCGGTGCCGTTTCGGGCAGTTTGGCAAGATTGCTTGCAGTGCTGAATTGCTGCTGCTGTTGCTGCTGTGGCACAGTCGTTTGCTGCTGGTACAGTGCTTGTTGATGATTCATGCCAGCAGAAACGACCCCGGCCGTACTGCCGTTGTTCAGATGAGATTGCTGATGCAGCTGCTGCTGTTGAGATTGCAATAACTGCTGCCCCTGCGGCAATACGGTGTGGTTTTGCATTTGCTGCTGCTGCGGATATTGGTGCTGTTGGGCTGAGGCACTGTGTATATTATTATTCGTTTGATTTATCACATTTGAATGCTGCAAAGAGAAGAGAAGGCATAATAAGGGAGCGTTCAACGATGTTCCAGCCAGAGGCACTGTTCCGCCTTCCTACGTACCTGTTGCTGTGGGATTAAGTGATTTTGTTGTAGCATTGTCGTCTGTTGTAGCACCGCCTGATTGTTGGTAGGTGCTGAAACTACCGCCGGCGATCCAGTAGGATGGACTGCAGCTGCGTACGACCCGGACTGTTGGATCACACTCTGATGTGGATCTAGTGCCGAAAGCGGTTGCCCCTGCACAGTGTTGGATGTGTGAGAAACGATCACATTTTGATTGTGCTGTTGTTGCTGCTGCTGCTGCTGCTGTTGGAAGAGTTGTTGCTGCTGCTGCTGCAGTTGGCTATTCTCTGCAGAATTGGACGAATACGGAACATTTTGTATATTAATCACCTGCTGATGAAGCGCTGTGCCAATCGATTGCTGGCCAAGCATCACCGCCGAGGCTGGCGTTTGAGACGCAAGGGTGGGAAAGGAATTGCCCAGCACATTTTGCTGCTGACCGCGTATCTGATTTGGATCATTAAACTGAAACTGTTGCTGCTGCTGCTGCTGTTGCTGCAGTAGCTGAGCTTGTTGCGGCAATAGCTGCTGCTGCAGGGGTTGAACAGTCTGTTGTGCGAGGTGTAGCTGCTGCACCTGCTGCATATCGTGCTGCGCTTGAAACACCGATTGCAACTGCTCGATTGGTATTTGTGTCTGATTCGTATACACCTGCTGTGACTGTCCCAAGTTGGTAAAGCTTTCGTTGGGAAGGTTGTAAAACTGTGTCTGTGATGTGGGGGCTGCACGCACACACACACACGCGTGGCGCAAGAACAATCGAAAATTATACGAAAAGAATAAAGCAAAAATGAAAAATAATGAAACAAATTAATTCAGCAATTAAAAGTGCCATTACAATCAAGACCGGGAAGGTTAAATTAAAATGGAATTAAAATCTAATTGGCGCCATAGTATGTACAGTGCGGTGTTTTAGGCATCAATGTGTGTCTAGGATTTATGTACAATTTACTGCTTTCTTCAACGCTACCTCTAAGTATAATACATGTTAGTAGTCTATTTCGTTTGGAATATGAACCAACCAGTCGACTAGGTGCAACAGATGTGTTCCTTTTGTGTGAATTGTGTTAATACAGCACAGTTCAGTTATTACCGCAACAGTTCAGCAACAACAATAATTAGTCATTCATAAATTTGCTTTACAAACATTCCACAAACGGTAACCGTGTGCAAAATTTACCTGAGAATTAGTTACTTGGGGGATTGGGGATGGAGATTAATAATGTTTTAGGAGTTTAATACGGGCTTCGACTTTGCTGTTACGTTTATAAATATTAAACCAAACTTTTGGCTGAATTTCATGCCGCTGACGTACAGCTCATGTCCAAATGTAATGAAATCTCTAAGGATTAGTGAGGTGTTTTGACCGGTAACCGTACTTGCTAGGCTAGCGAACACTTACTTATTTTCTGCTGCTGCTGCGCCACCAACTGCTGCTGCTGATTGCCCGCCCCCAGCGCAACGGCGCTGCTAAACATTTGGTGTATCTGCGGGTTGTAGGGGCTCTTGAAAACGTTCGGCCGGCTGGCATGGATTGCCTGCAGCAGCGACGGCCCATCGATCGGTGCGCCATTGGCGGGGCCGGGCGGTTGCGGGTACTGATCCTTCAGCTCGATGCTGTCCGAGTTGGTCTGCTCGATGGCCGTCACGAGCTGGGCGGTAAGGGCGTCATCCCGCGTCGCCAGCAGATTGTTCGCCTCCTCGGCCACACGCGGATGGAACAGCAGCGACCGGTTGAGCGACGCCGACACGGACAGCGAATCCGAGATGGGCAGTTCGCTTAGCACTAAAATCATTTAAAAAAAAGCATATTAGTTGTGCATTATTTGTGCAAAAAAATTGCTCAGTGCTGCGCTACTCACGGTCCGAAAGGCTGGTAAGACCAGCGAGTGTGGTAATCGGGACGCTGGGAACATCTCGATCGCTCATTGCTACTGAGGGTGGTGACAGGGGCGCGGGTGGTTCGGTGAAATAATGCTGTGTTGGTAAACACACACACACACTTTCTTTCCCGCGGAAGGGCTACAGGTTTAGTCCCGGTCAGGACACGTTCTAGCAACCGGATTTCACTTTAACCACGGACACTGTGCTTAGTTAGGTTTGTTTTTCGATGCTTTCAGTGATATATTCAGAATCAGTTGTGCCGTCCCTAAAACGAAATTGAAAACTTCCGGTCAGCAACATTTTTGTAGTTTAGAATAAAAAATAAACAAGTACAGAGTAAGTCAATAAATACATTAATATTGTACACAAACATCAAACACAAAATTTGCTCCAATTTTAGCAGCCAAAAACATAACAACAGTAGCCGCCGGGTGCAGATGTGTGTCAGACAGTTCCTGGCCGATGGTGGTGTGTTGCTTGGATCGCGGGAAAATGTTTTTATCCGAGAGTTTTGTTTTGAATGTGTACACATCTCACGCACACACACGCGCACGCGCGCACACACATCGTCACACGAGACGGAAGATTCCGCGCGTCGTTTAGAGATGCAGTAGACAAACATACACACACACACGCAGACACATGAACGCGCGTCCAACCGTCTGCAATGTACCGTTTTGATGGTGTGTGCTGTCGGTATTTAAAAAACTTCCTCATTCGCCAAGGGGGTGTGGGGACAGCGTCTCAACGCACACACTCAACACGCGAGCTCGCCCGTTCGTGTCACTAACCCACGGAAAGAAGCGGCATGTACCAGTGTGTGTGTGTGTGAGCAACATACACAAAGCAAAGAGCGAGGAGAAACAGATGGAAATAATACTACTAGCAACAGCAACACAAGCGGGAGACGCATCTTGACAGCTACACTGCTCTCTTTCTCGCGGCGCGTGCGAAGAAAAGGGTAAACAAGTTACACAGCTTCCATCATCGCCGTCATCATCATCATCATTATTTAGTCTCTGCAAATGCTGGGACGACTAACACTGACGTACGGGAAGGACGGCAAATCATAATAATTAATCACAAGAGCATAGCACACCACCGCCCGTTACTGTGTGCAGGCGCGAGAGCGAGCTGGCCAGTAATAGCCAACCACCTTTCTCCTCCCCCTGTGGAGCATCCACCATACCCTCCACAGAACCCCTTTCTCTTGTTACACTCTCAACATCAATGGTGGTGCACAAATTTACAGTTTTCTTCGGGCGCGCATTTCCGTTCATCCGCTCGTCTCTACTATCCTCCCGTGGGTTCAATGAGAGGTACGAGAGAATTTTCTCCGTCCGGGAAATGATGGCAATCCCGTCCCTTTCGGCAGCCCTACGAGGTACGGCCAAAACAAAGAAACCCTCGGAAAAAGCCTCCGCGGTTGGGCCACGCGCGCGTCAAACGGGGGAGCAGAGCTGTCAAAATGTGTGGCAGCGCGAAAGTAATTCTTTTGTTCGGGCAGCGAGTGGCTTTTTTCCTTCGATTTACAGAAAACAAGCGGCTAAATTGAAAGCAGAAAAATGTTCAAATCGTCGCTATTTTCTAATTTCTTACACCCTTATAACGATAATTTCGAATAGGAATAATGGCAATTAAATTAAACCAATGAGCAAAAAGGACTTTTTTCAACCACTTTACCACGTCCAGCAAATCAATCATCACTACATCTGTTTTTTTGGATCGCTGATATTCATCATCAATTTGGCAAAAATCAGTAGATTATGAGCGAAGCGCAAAGTTGCCACTTTTTCCTCCCTAAAGCTGAAGGTAACTGATTAACCACAAAAAGTAATTTCCGATTTTACAGGACACATCGATGTTCCTGTGCAACGAACAGCACACACAAGTGGTTCGTTCGACCGTCTGCCTGTTGTAATCCACCACCTGGTCCATATAGATGAGTACGCGTGTGTGTTTGTGTGCGTGTGCATCACAACGGCATGTCTGGCACGGAACCGAAGCCTACTTTCCCAGCCAACAGTGGATGGTGGAAATTGGTGAATATCTTTCCCTTACTTTAAAATGAACATACACACACTCTCTCTCCCTCTCGCGCACACATACACAAGAACCACGCACACAGAGCAGTCCGCACGAAGAAAGTGACATAAAGAGAGACCACAAAACGGCCCCCGTGAGCACACAACAAGAGCACAATGTATCAAAAAATAAAACCAACATGTCCACGGAATTGCTACATTCCACGCACCACGGACGCACGCACACTTTCCACACATCGGCGGTGAGGTTCGGTGGACCCCAGCCACAGCACACACACACACACACACACACGACGAGGTGTTCTCAGGTGACACCTCAGTGGGAATGTGGAATTTTGTTCCCCACAAGCACAGAGCACACAACTCTATCCCAGCGGGATTATTTTTTTCCCTTTCTTTACTTTTTCTCACTCAGACGCCCGACGGAACAGATGATTGGGAACCACTGTGTGGCAACCAGCGGAAAACTGACGGCACCAACCGTTCAACGCAGCCTCACAGCTTCACAGAGATCGTAGCAACCCATCGATGGTCGCGGGTCGCAGGTCACCAACATACACAATGCAGCTTCACCAGCCGACGAAGGATTCTACCGCCAGAGGGCTGCTGCTACCCCGAAAACACCGAACTGTATACACGCACGCACGCACACACATACACACACATGCACGCACACGCACGCCAGCCGAAAGGGATGAGGGAGTTGGGAGGTCAGCGAACCAAAATATTGCCTTCGAAATGCCTGTCACCGCTCGGTAAAAGCTTACGGGAAAACTCCCACACGTTCTCACTTTCTCCTTCACTGTTCTTGTTTTTTTTTCTTCTTCTCACTGTTTCACTGACGCTTTTCCGACACTTTGCTGCAAACCACCACGTCGTCCTCCTCTGTTTCACGCCGCTGCCACCGTTTCCCTTCCGATCCTTCCCCCCGCTCTCCTCGCACACTGACGTTCACGACGCGCAGCAGGGAAGCTGGAGGGCGAGCGAACCGGAGACGAGCGGGGTACGACGACGCGTCGTTGTCTGCCGGACGAGAGCAGGCGCTGGCTGGAAATGTACAGCTCCAGGCTCCCTCCCTCCCCCCGTTTCATCGATGTGTGACTCCTACCTGCGTGACTGCTGCTGCTGCTGTTGCTGTTGTTGCTGCTGCTGCCACACCACCACAGCGGATGGAGAAAACGAGCATCTTTTTTTCACATCGCCACAAAGCGACCAAGCATAGCTGCTGCCTCACGCACGGCAAAAAGGACACAGACACACACACACGGTGGTGGTGCGTGCCTGCAGCAAAGGGATAAATTCACGGATACACTTTTCGATGCCAGTTGCTTTCTTTTGCTGCTGCTGCTGCTGCGACGGCACCAATGATGATGGTGGTAGTGGTGGTGTTGGTGATGATGATGATGATGATGAATGATACTGTGCTACTGCTGCTGCTGCTGCACCACTACGCGAAAAAACACGCAAATCGACGGGCAAAGGCGAAACAATTCTACACACCGTGGCTTGGATGGCCCGCCGTACCGATATCACATCGATTCACGTTCACGTTCGCGTTCGCAAATTCGCCAGCCACTTTTCACTTCAAGCCCCGTGTGGAAGCCCCGCGTTTCCTTTTTTTCCCGACAAAACGGGTAGCTTTTATTTTTTGCTCTCTCGCGTTTCGAAACGAAAATGGCGAACGACATTCATTTGCAGCGAAGCGAAGTGACGGACGGCAAGGTTCGGCCAACGGTCCACCGGATGACAGTTGACGGCTGGAGCGTTCCGGGCGAAAACCCCGGTCGAAATCGGGCTGGAGATTTGAACAGGTTAGAAAAGTCGTTTTTTGTTATTTGTTTTATTGCAAAATCATCCAAAATTTGTTGTAAATTTTATAATTTGTACTACAAAGTAACAACACTTTGATTTCGTCGCATCTTAAACGGCTTTTTCATCCATCTGGCCGTTAATTTTCGCCACATCAATTATTTTTTTTCAGCATTTTGTTTTGCTTCAGCGTCAACAATACCCTCAGATCAATGATAACAAATTTATTCTACAACAAAACTAGATAAATTCGATATTGTACAATTGCCTAGTCATTTAAACGTCACTATTCGTTGAGAAAATTCAACACCAGCTTGGAGAACTCGGTCGACTTTTCGCTGTGCACCCAGTGGCCAGCATCCTTTACGTACGTAATTTCCGAATTGGGGAACAGCGTCTTTATCAGCGGAACGTCTTCCGACCTACAGAAATAAAAAAAAACAACAATCGAAATGCCTTCCAACAAAGAAACCACCCCACTTCTTCCCTGCCACTTACTTTACATAATCCGATCGTCCACCGGCAATAAACAACGTCGGTCCTTCGAACTTCCGCCCAGTCAGTTGAGGAAACTGGGCCACCCCGGTGTTGAAATTGCGCTCCAACGCTTCCAGATTGATGCGCCACCGAAAGTGGCCGCCTTCCTTTTCCGCCTTCACCAGATTCGTGATCAGGAAGTCGCGTAGTGACTTTTCCGCTATGATCCGGGCCAGCTGCTCGTCCGCAAGCTTGCGCGCTTGGTGAATGGTTGCCGTGGGGGAAATTTGAATCATTTTCATCGACTGCAGGAACAGTGGGATGTTTGTGTTGCTCGTGCCAAGCCCGGTCGAGGGTGAAATGTCGACAATGATGGCTTTCTCTACCAGCTCAGGCTGTGGAATGGGAAAGGGATGATGAGAGCGGAGGATTGTACGAAGCGGGCAGAAGGCTTTACTTACATATTTCAGTGCCAACAGCATCATAGCCCGACCGCCCATGCTGTGCCCAATGATGGAGGCCTTATCGATGCCCAATGTTTTGTAGAGTTGCACCAGATCCTCCACCATATGGTCGTAGGAGTGTTCGTCCGTGTGCGGACTGTCGCCGTGATTGCGGGCATCGATGGCGTAGATCTGTGCAAAATACTCCCAATCATTTTAATGTTCATTGAATCGATTACAATTCCCATCCTCTCTATAATCACCTTACGAACGGGCTTTGTATTTTTGTGAAACGCCTTGCCCAAACTGTTCCAGTTCGACTTTGACCCGAACAGCCCGTGAAGCACCAAAACCGGCGGAGCATTGCTGTCCGATGCGTTGTTTTCGTACCGCGTGAAGGAAAGCGCAACCGGCGCTGGTTTTGAATAGCACGTGGCACTTAGATGAAATGAACGGAAAGAACTTTTGATGGCCCTACGCACGGCATTGCTGGGAAACATTGCTGACGAACTAGCAAGGAGAAAAAGGGCCCCAAGAGCTGTTGCTTTGTTGTTTGTTTTGAAACAACTGACAGTTCCTTTGTTTTTCTTTCTTGCCCCCTTTTTCTCTTCTTTTTCTAGCCCTTTGAGAGATGACGATGGACTAAACCTTTAGTTCAGATTAAATATTTATTATATTAGAAAAAAGACGACATTTCCGAGCCCTTCTCCCGACTGTCTGCTAGTGTTTGAGTGTACTTAACGAAATAAACACAAAAAAGACTTTCCGCAGCCACAGCAAAGCTTGAGACGATACGACGACAACGACGACATATTGACGACAACGGTGTTTCATTTTCCCCTATCCGAAAGCATTATGCAGCTCACAGGTTTTTTCGCTGGTCTATGTACAACAGCACTCCATTACACGGACAATTTAGTTACGCCCAAGCGTATGACCAACGCCCCAAGCATGGCGGAAGCCAGCCATATCGCCTTGCTGCTGCTGCTGCACTGGCCGCTGCCCGACCGGCGGAACACCGAATCCATGCGTGCCACCCTGAACATCCGGAAAGTAACGCTTGATGAAGAACGGCGTCTCGATCAGGGCCGGCCCACCGAGTTCGCTCGGATAGCTAAACTTGAGGAAATAGTACGCATGGCCCACGAAGATGCCCACCAGCGAGAATATGCTTCTGCGGAAGAAAAGGGATAGTACATTTATAGTGGTCACTCAAAAAAAAAAAGTGCTTTCAAAGCAACTTACCCTGACGAAAGGATCATGTTCATGCCGAGCAGCACCCACGGCAGGTACATCGCCTTGAAGCGCGTTCCGAACCAGAAGGTTACGATCACGTCCTGATTCAGTTTGCACCAGACGTACAGCACCGAAAGTACCATCGGGTCCATCAGTATGGGAAGGTCCATCTATATGGGAAGGCGAAAAAAAACATTAATTTAAAGCCCTTGAGAATGGGAGGGTCGTTTCTGCGTTGCCCTACCACCAGTCCGACGATCACGCACAGGATCCAGTTGAAAAAGAGCATGAAAAAGTAGTCTCCCGGCTTTTGCTTGTAGTGGTCCGACTCTAGCCGCAGGGAGTAATTGTACAGGAAGTAGCAGTTCATCATAAAATGGAACCCTGTCGCCGGGTTCAGCGGATAGAACAGGACCGCCGTCATAGGCCTCCATAGCTGCAAGGGGAAAAAGGGCTCCCGTTAGTATCTTCCCAACTGAACCGGGTGTGGTACACTCCCTATTACCTGTAGTTTGTAGAAGAATGGTGCCGACTGCAGGATGAGATAGCTGATCGGTAGGAGACCAATTTTGGCCAGCAGCGATATGCCGACGGTTGCCGTCAGCCAGATCCGCGTAAACGGCGGTACCTGTTTGTACCAGGTTTGGAAATCGCTCATGATTGTAGTATCGGGAAGGGCGGCTGACTGGTTAGAATTTCGACGGTACAATGAAGGACCAGACCGTGGGCAATGACGAATGATTCAACACGTGCAACTTCTTTCTCACGCACTGGTTTGCATCAGAAAATACACGTACGGAAAAGGCGAGGAAAATTAGTCGCCAGGTTATTTGTTTTGATATTTTTTACATCCCGGTGAAATGACGTGGTGCTTGTTGACATTTGCGCTGTCAGCGCCAGAGTGACCAGAAATACCGATTTTTCTGTATTCCTACCAAAGTATTTGAGTATTCCTACCAAAGTGTATGAATATCAGGTGGTCTCGTCCAAGGTGTGTTTATTAAGGAGGTGAATTGTTAGCGCGTTTTCCGGGCGCCATCATTGAGTATTGTTATGTCAAATCGCATACAATTTTCTATACCCCCCTCCAGCCCTCCCCGATTTTAATACCGGAGCCCCCAGTATTGTTATGTCAAGTCGTGAAATGTCAATTTGCACTGAAGCACTTCATCTCCTAATATCCATACACCTTGGTCTCGTCCCATACAAATTGACAACTAATTTCAGAATCAAAAAAAGCTTCTTTTGACAGAATGGGTGAAATGAATTTCCATAGGAACCGTTCGCTTTGTTCTTAGCAACACATATGTAGTACACATTGGTGTCCTCATCGAGGGCATTATTTTGATCCAAAAATGGATTTAAATAGTTCAGATTTGGTTTAGCTTACAATAACAAATATTTTGAGTGCTTTTTAAGGTATTTCAGTGCAAATAACGAAGATTCTAAGATTGTTTGTGTATTAGGCAAGTCGTCAGAAAGCTTGTTTGGGGAAATGTTTTCACCCATGCTGTCAAAAAGTGACATTCAACTTTTGTTATGAAAAACAGGCTATGAGACCACCTGATCTTCATACACTTTGATTCCTACCAAGGATAATGTATTTAGAAGGTTGATTTTTATCGCTTTTGCTGGGCGACATTGTGGGGGACATCTGTCACTCTCACAAATTTGCGATGTGCATACAAATTTCATTACCCCACACCAGCCCTCCCCGATTTTTATACTGGAGCCCCTGAAAGAGATATGTCAAGTCGAGAAATGTCATTTTTCTCTGAACAACTTCACCTTATCATTTATAACACCTTGATTCCTACCGATTTTTTTATATGCCTACCGATTCACAGATGACCGCCCTAAAACTACCGATTTTCCATTTATCCTAAAGAAAACCACAGATATTTGATTTTTTCAGTCGTTTAAGCTTAATCTGTGGCGCTTGGGATGCTGTTTCAAGGATTGCTAACCTTCATTTGTCACTTATCGCGCTGATGCACGTTTGTTTGCTTGGCACTTTTTATCCGTTAAAATGTAATGTTCATAATAAGTAGAAAATGTCAGTTGCGTGGATTCCGAGAATTGCTTGTCAAAGAAATTATTTAAATTTGAATTTGAATCTCGCTGTCGGCGGTTAAAGCTTACCCGACAGACAAAGGGAATGAAATTTTCAGGCGAGGGGAAGGTAGAAACACACGGTGAGGGTCCGGCTCAAGATCGGATCCGAAGTCCGTTGTTTTGGACTGATAATTAATGAATGGCGGATGGAGTGCTATCACAGGGAGAATGCGCTCTCTTGCTCCTTCTTCTTTTTGGCACAACAATCGCTGCCGGTCAAGGCCTGCCTGTATCCACTAGTGAAGTGGGCCTGGCTTTCAGTGACTTCCCAAGTGCCACAAATCCACTAAACGACCACTAAACGGCTTCTAAACGACTCAAGTTCTCTACCTAAACGGAATATAGAAAGACTTCGTTTAGCAGACGGCAAACGACTCATGCATTCTAAAAATAGCGAAAAAACTGGTGGCGCCATCTGTTTGTGGGATACCCCAACCAGTTGAGCTTCATCGCTTGGAGGAGAGCTTTCTCATTTCCTCTGTACTGTTGTAAGGTTTCGCATTGAAGTTATGCATCGCTAGAACTAGAACAGCGATACGATTGTTTAAATACTAAACTCCAACCGAAACCACCAGTACTGAAGCAAGTGAGAAATGAGTAATGGTCGTTGGTATTGATACCCACGTATCTGACCACACGACCATTCATATAGATTTTTGCTCAGAAAGTTAGAAGGCTATATAGGTGATGATATGATGAAACTTGTCGAAACACATTGCAAGAAAAGGTTAGCAACATAATGATGAGTTGTAATACGCCATCTATCGATCAAACCAATGAAGCTGTGGAGCTTTCATTTTTTTTCTATGGATATTCAATTTTCCAGTCGTTTAAGCTTAATCTGTGGCGCTTGGGTTATTGCTACCATAGCAGGATAGTCAGTCCTACCTATGGGGGTCGGTCTATTCGGGGCTTGAACCCACGATGGGCATGTTGTTAAGTCGTTCGAGTTGACGACTGTACCACCAGGCCGGCGCTCTCTTGCATGCCTTTAAAATACACGAGGCGCTCTCACTGAAAAGAACGCTCGCTCGATGGTTGAGATGGACTTGTAGCGACCAGAGCGCCATCTGGTGCGCACACCTAGAACTACCGACAGAAAATGTTTAACGGGCTAGTTAGGCAGGGACTGCACACAAAGCTAGAGCAGGACAAACAGTGGTAGCATGCTGCACCGCAGCTATAAAAACGGTGGCTTGCTCCATACACGCTCTCTCTCGTCCTAAACGTTTCAACACCGACACGCGCATATCCGTCCGGCTTACCCCACACACACTTCTTCTCCGGCAACTCTCGAACGAACAACACTAATTTTCGCGTCTCTCCCGAACTCACCGTTCCGCGGCTTAAAAGAAAAAAATAAATCGAATTCTACCAAACCGTAGTTCGCAAAGCGTGTTGCGTATCTCTTTAAAAAAATAGGGACCACTTTTGTGGCGCCCCTAAAGACTGAAGAAGATTTAGATGCATCGAAGCTTCAGCAAATAAGCCCTATCTGCAGTGTTGTGATATGTTGCGCTACTCAACAACGGCCAACAACGCGGGAAGGGTTTAAGCTTACGATGTAGGTAAAAACCGTGTATTCACTGATAATGTCGTTGCCCTTCTGCCGGCCCGTACCGAGTGCCCGACCGCCGCTCGGTTCCCGCTTGATGCCCTCTCATTCTCCCGAGAGACCCGACCTCCTACACTCACACATCACACGAAGACCCTTGCCTGTCGTCGGTGAGTGGCCTAATGTGTTAGGCAGGTTGGGCCATAACATCTCCCCCTTTAAAACACGAACGCGTCGAACCATCGCGGGGGTCTTCTATTCCTTGAAGACCGACGAGGTGAACGTAACATGGTAGTACTGGTCTCCGGGGGTGCCGTCCGCTCCGGGGAGAGTGGTTGAGGGAGAGGGTCCGAGCACGATCCTCCTGACGTATCGGTTAGTGGTAATTCATCGCTCACCAACGGAAGTTTCCATTCATCCAGTATAACATCAATGGGTAGTTGAATGGATTCGCTACCTGGCTGCAGTATCTGAGGGATGTCCTTCGATGCTCGCTTCCGCATTTGGTTTTGATGTCTTCGGAGCATTCTGCCATCTGACCCTTTTAGTTGATACATGACGTTCCCCAACTTACTTATCACTTCAGCCGATATCCATCTCCATGAATTCCGCCCATACACTTTTGTTAAAACAGCGTCACCTGGCATAAATCCTCCATAAACGATATTAGTTTCCCTTTCAATTACAGTTGGTGGGCGCAAAAGATCGAGGTGGGTTCTTACGGGAAACTTAACCATCAATTCCCCTGGCGTTTCATTCCCCTCAAGCGCCGGATTAGGCGTGGTACGATAAGACTGCAGAAAAGTGTCCAGCGCCTCATCTATAGACATGTCTCCTGTTTGTATCTTTCTTAATGCGCGCTTTAGGGTGTCTACAAACCGCTCTGCCTGTCCGTTGGACTGCGGATGAAATGGTGACGTAGTTATATGTTGAATGCCGCGGCTCTCACAGAATTCCTTAAATGCATCACTTGTGAATTGCGGCCCATTGTCACTCACAATTGTAAGGGGCATTCCGAAACGTGCAAATAATCCTCGTAATATGGCAACTGTAGCTCGTGTAGTAGTTGTGGAAGTTTTTATAATTTCTGGCCACTTGGAAAACGCGTCCACCACTACTAGGAAGTAGGCGTCCTGGATTGGCCCAGCGTAGTCCACTCCTGTTTGTATCTTTCTTAATGCGCGCTTTAGGGTGTCTACAAACCGCTCTGCCTGTCCGTTGGACTGCGGATGAAATGGTGACGTAGTTATATGTTGAATGCCGCGGCTCTCACAGAATTCCTTAAATGCATCACTTGTGAATTGCGGCCCATTGTCACTCACAATTGTAAGGGGCATTCCGAAACGTGCAAATAATCCTCGTAATATGGCAACTGTAGCTCGTGTAGTAGTTGTGGAAGTTTTTATAATTTCTGGCCACTTGGAAAACGCGTCCACCACTACTAGGAAGTAGGCGTCCTGGATTGGCCCAGCGTAGTCCACATGTAGTCGTTGCCAAGGGCCGGAAGGTTTCGGCCACGGTGCTGGTATTGCTTGAGGTGGTGACTTGGCAGCCGCTGCGCATAGTTCACAAGTAGCTACGTACTGTACTATTTCATTGTCCATCAGTGGCCAGTACACATAACTTCGCGCAAGCGATTTCATCCGTTGGATTCCTGGATGACCACGGTGGAGCTGTTCCAAGCACTGTGTTCGCAGGTCTGCGGGTATAACCAGCCTCTCCCCGAACAAAATGCACCCTTTTTTTTTTTTTTTTTTTTTTTTTTTTTTTTTTTTTTTTTTTTTTTTTTTTTTTTAACGAAGAGTGAGCATATTCCATCCCCCTCTCCGACTCACCCAACTCGGCCGGTACGCTTGTGGTGCGTATTACTTCATGCGGAGTCGTGTGTGCGGTTGCACCCTGGGTCACGACGCATCTTCTGCGGCGATCTGGTCTGATGATTCTGCTTATTACGGTGCTTTCCGTGGTGCGACGCGGTCCCTTTGGTCCTATCGCCCACGCTTCGGGTGGGCAATGGGGGGTCGGCATCTTTGGTCACCACTCCAAGCACGTAAGGCAGTTCTCCTGAAACGAGATTTGGATAGAGGAAACAAGAAAAAGGAGAAAGAGCTAGAAGAAAGCTGAAAATAGGTGAGAGAAGAGAAAAAGAAAGCTGGAAAGAAACGAAAATAAATAAAAGATTAATAACTTTCCAGCTTACGGTGGCCCTTGCGGTGCGGGTTGTTGCCGTGCCGCATGGCCTGAGGGACCACCATTTGCGTCCCTCGCCCGCCGTCTGGCCCGCCTGCGTCGCCTTGCCGTTGGTGGACGCTCAACATCCCATCTCGCTTGGAGAGTGGAGAAGATTGTCCTGGCGGCGGCGCGGACGGCCTCCCACGTTTCGCTGCGGGTGCACATTTCCGAGACGATGTTATCCATTGTTACTCGGGAATGGCACCGCTGCTGCATCTCATTCCGGATCCGATCGAACCGTGGACAGTGGAACAGCACGTGTTCAACGTCTTCCACGGCGTCACCACATTCAGGGCAGTTGGGCGAGCCCTCCAGGATGCCTTTCTCGACGAAATAGGAGCGCAAGAACCCGTGCCCCGTGAGGAGCTGGGTGAGGAAAAAGTCAACTTCCCCATGCTTGCGGCTGACCCAGAGATTAATGTCTGGAATCAGCCTCCTCGTCTTCAGTCCTGGTGCTCCTGGTTGCCCTGCACCCGTTGTCCACTGGTCCTGCCAGCGCCTCATCGTCTCCTCCCGTTGCCGCTTTCGTATGTCCGATTGCACTCCACCACTCGCTACCTTTTCGTCGTGGCAGCGGATATCCTCCTGCATGAGGAGGACTAACGGGGTGGTGTTGGCAACAACGCAAGCGGCATCATAAGAAACGGTCTGGAAGGCGCTGGCGACTCGGAGAGCCCCCGGTCGATGCGCCCTTTGGACCGATTTGCGATGGGTCTCCTTGTCGAGCACCCATCGCCCCCAGGTGGCAACTCCGTATCGGATGATACTGTTGCCGACGTTTACGAGCTGTCTCCTACTGCGGCTCTTAGGACCACGCTTATTCGGCATCAGGCAGGTCAAGGCATTCGTAATCCGTGAAGCCTTATTGACCACCCTCTCCAGATGCCGGCTGTGGTGCTGTTTGCGGCAGAGGTCCACTCCCAGGTACTTCAGCGTTTCCGTGGATTGGATCGAGTGACCGCCCGCTTGAAGCTCTGCGAGCTGCGGGACATGATGAGTACAAAAGATCATGAACCCGGTCTTTTGGTGGGCAAGTTCCAAACCGACTCCTTGCAGCCACCGCTCGATCCTCTCCAGGTTAGCCGTTGCTAATGCGCTGACCTGTTCCGTGGTCCTTCCCAAAAATGTGAAGGCCACGTCGTCAGCGAACCCGATGATGTCCGCTCGTAGTCCTTCGAGCGGCAAGCGGAGTAGGTCGTCGTACATGACGTTCCAAAGTGTTGGTCCTAGAACCGAACCCTGAGGAACGCCAGCAGATACAGTCCTCGACACTATTCCTTCATCCGTATCGTAGTGGAGCGTTCGGCCAATGAAATAGTTCCGCAGCAACGCCTGCAAATAAGGCGGAGTGTTTTTACGCTGCAGAGCTTGGCCGATCGCTGTCCAGTTTGCCGAGTTAAAGGCATTCCGGACGTCCACCGTTACCACCGCACAGAGACGATCCCCCTTTCGCTTTTTGTCTAGAGCGACTTTACCATTGTCCATCACCCGAGTGATGGCATCAACGGTTGAACGCCCTTTACGGAAACCGTACTGGGCGTCCGAAAGTCCCCCGGTCGACTCCAGATGGGTTGTCAGCCTCCGCTGAATCAACCGCTCTAAAATTTTCCCCAGCACACTCAGCAAACAAATTGGCCGGTATGACGAGGGCTCCCCAGGTGGTTTTCCCGACTTGGTAAGCAGCACCAGTTGTTGCCGCTTCCATGCGTCGGGAAAAGTGCCTGCCTCCAGTAGCTGCTTGTAGCTTTTGGCAAAAACTTCCGGAAAAGCCAGAATTGCCGCAGCTGCAGCCATATTTGGAATATTGTCGTCCCCCGGAGCTTTCTTGGGGTTGAGTGAGCGGGCAATTTCCTTCAACTCTTCCGCCAACTCCTCCTCCGAGACCGGATCCTGTGGATCCTCACCTACTTCCGTCTCGGGCCACTCCATCGGGGGACGATCGGGAAAGAGCTCATTCACGATGAACTGGAGCTTGTTGGCATCCCGTTCCATTGGAACCCGAGCTCCTTCCCACTGCTGCTTGCGGATTTGGTAAGCAGGGCCAAAGCCGTGCGGTTCCAATTGTTCCGGCAGATCCTGCTTGTGTTGGTCCTTGCTGAGCTTGATGGCCCGTTCCAGGGCAGCGCGTGCGTCCGACTTCATTTGACGCCTTTCCTCGCGCTGCTCCTCGGCCCGGGCCCGGTTGAACCGCCGTTTCATTCCGTGATAATGGCTGCGCAACCGATCAATCTCGGACGTCCACCAATAAACTGGCCGCCGGCCCTGTCGCCTTGGGGGTTGCCTAGGCATGGTGCCATCACAGGCCACCGTGATGGCCTGGGTAAGCTCCTCTGGCGTAGCAACATGCCCAAAAATGTCCTGGTCCCTCAAGATTTCAACGAACAAATCCTTGTCGAAGAATCTTGTGGACCACCTTCCCCCATTCGCTGCTGAGTGTACCTCGTTGTTGGCGCGCTGTCTCGGAACCCTGCCGACCACAAACTTGATAGTATTGTGGTCACTTGGGGTTTCGTCACACACGCGCCAATTGTTGTCCCCTACCAAGGAGGGGCTGCAAAAGGATACGTCCACGATGGAGTTGCGACCATTTGCCCCAATCCAAGTGCTCTGGTTGCCCTGGTTCAGGAGAACCAATCCCAGAGCAGCCGCCGCATCCATCACAACTCCCCCCCTAGATACCCTTTCCCCGTCGTTTGGCCTCCGCGCCATCCCCCATGCACCTGACCAGGCGTTTACATCACCCCCGATCACGGTGTCCCGATTCCGTGGAAGTACAGACACGATTTCGGTCCATTTGCGTTTGTACTCCTCGACAGTCAAATCGGAACCCACGGGTGGTAGGTAGACAGAACAAAAAACGATTCCCCGCATCTCGACCACAACGAAGTCCTCGCGTTGGTTGTCAATGATGCGCTGAAAAGGATAATCCCCAACTGATACCACTGCTACCCGACCAGTGGTATCGGTAACCCAATTGCTGTTATTATTCGGCACCCAATAGGGGTCCGAGATAATCAGAATATCACAACCCTCGGCACGAGCACTTTGCAAAAGCAAGTCTTGTGCCGTTTGGTCATGATTGAGGTTCTGTTGGAACACTCTAATCATGACTGGGCTGTGGGGTTACCTTTCCAAAGTAGCGGCAACTGCGCTGGCCCAGCGAATGCCCGATTGCATCCGGGCCCTCGCATCCCAAGCACTTCCGCTCCCTAGTGCACGGTCCCTCGTGCTTATCTTCCGCGCAGCGATGGCATTTGCTACTGCGGTCCTTGCCACGGCAACGGGCAGCAGTATGCCCGTATTCGTAGCACCGGTAGCATTGCCGCCGACGCTCCAAAAGCCGAAGCCTGCAGCATTTGCTGAAACCGACCGTGTATTGCCTTGCCAGGGCCTGGTCGGTCACCGCTATTGCTGGGCAGTCGAAAAATGCGACCAACGTACCGTAATGCGTTTTTACGGTCGTGATCTGGTCTCTGAAAATTTCAACGCCCAGCGCGGCACTCATTTCCAAAGAAATTTCTTCGGACGAAGTGCCAGGCGGAATGTTGGAACAAAATGCACCCTTCAACCGTCGATAGTGCCTCTTTGCGGTCATGGAAACGCGCTAATTCCGAGCCGTAGCTAGTCTCACGCGGCCAGCCTTCTTGTATATAACGATAAACCTCTCGCAGCAAAGAATCCGATTGCGTACTTTGTTCTACGTCTCTAAAACAAAGAGGAGAGGAATTAATTATTGCATTCACTGCTACTGACCTTACATCTTCCTCCAAGCTAAGGCTGGCGATTACGTATTCGCGTTCCGGTTTCACGTGGTTTCTTATAAGCCGCGAGAGGATGTCTGCATTCCCGAAATGTCCTGATTGCACGTACTCAATAGAAAAGTCGTACAGCTGCATGGTCAGGGCAAATCGCTGCAATCTGGTAGCTGTATAGACGGGAATGCCTTTCTTCGAGCCAAAAATCCGGAGCAGGGGACGGTGGTCTGTTTGGAGTCTGAAATGACGGCCGTATAGCATCTTATGAAACTTGGTAACTGCATAAACGAGGGCCAAGCCTTCGCGATCAATCTGACTGTAATTAAACTCCGCCTTGGTCAGCGCTCGTGAAGCATGCTGTATAACCTTAACGCTTCCATCTGGAAATTTATGGCTAATAGTAGCTCCGATTCCAACGGATGAAGCGTCTGCTGATACAATTATTTCTGCCGTAGGATCGTAGTGTGTTAATAGCAGCTCTGATGACAGTATTTCTTTAAATTTCTTGAAAGCTGCTTCGCATTCTGTTGTCCATTTAAATTGTTTTTCGTTCTTTAGAAGATTATCAAGGGGGAATCTTAGATCGCGCATCATTGGAACAAATTTTCCATAATAATTAATTGCGCCTAGGAAAGATCTAACTCCGGCAATATCGGTGGGGGCTGGTAACGCTGCACTGTTTGGCAATGGCTGTTGCTGTTGCTGCTGCCCGTTGCTAAAACCCGCGTTTCCCCAATTTTGCGATAAACGTCGATGTTCTTCATCCTCCATCATTTCGTCCGGGTTTAACATCCTTCTACGCTTACGCGAAATTGTCCCGTCTTATTAGCGCGACACACACAATATAAAACACTTAGAGTTCCATAAACGACACACTTTTAACAAATAGCACGCAAATTAAAATTCGTCGGGTTCGATAAAAGAAATAAATACTTGTTTGGAATAAAAAAATCTCTCTTTTCTTTTACTCTCGTCGCCACTGTTGTGATATGTTGCGCTACTCAACAACGGCCAACAACGCGGGAAGGGTTTAAGCTTACGATGTAGGTAAAAACCGTGTATTCACTGATAATGTCGTTGCCCTTCTGCCGGCCCGTACCGAGTGCCCGACCGCCGCTCGGTTCCCGCTTGATGCCCTCTCATTCTCCCGAGAGACCCGACCTCCTACACTCACACATCACACGAAGACCCTTGCCTGTCGTCGGTGAGTGGCCTAATGTGTTAGGCAGGTTGGGCCATAACATGCAGTATAATCTTCCCGTTTCTCCCCGAACACACTGCATTAGAGCGAGCGAGACACCGAGACCAGCATGCCGCTGCGAGAAAACCAAACTGAGCGCGCAGGCTGAAAGTGAACGCACACATTCACACATCCCAAGTGCCACAAATCCACTAAACGACCACTGAACGCCTTCTAAACGACTCAAGCACTCTACCTAAACGGAATATAGAAAGACTTCGTTTAGCAGACGGCAAACGACTCATGCATTCTAAAAATAGCAAAAAAGCTGGTGGCGCCATCTGTTTGTGGGATACCCAACCAGTTGAGCTTCCTCGCTTGGAGGAGAGCTTTCTCATTTCCTCTGTACTGTTGTATGGTTTTGCATTGAAGTTATGCATCGCTAGAACTAGAACGGCGATACGATTGTTTAAATACTAAACTCCAATGGAGACCACCAGCACTGAAGCAAGTGAGATTTGAGTAATGGTCGTTGGTGTTGATACCCGCGTATCTGACCACACGACCATTCATATAGATTTTTGCTCAGAAAGTTAGAAGGCTATATTGGTATGATAAGATGAAACTTGTCGAAACACATTGCAAGAAAAGGATAGCAATATAATGATGAGTTTTAATACGCCATCTATTGATCAAACCAATGAAGCTATGGAGCTTTCATTTTTTTCTATGGATATTCAATTTTCCAGTCGTTTAAGCTTAATCTGTGGCGCTTGGGATGTGTAATTGTGTGAGTGCAAAAACTGTGTGGAAACCAAAACACGCTAGCGCCTCTGCGTAATTCCGTGTACTTCTAACCGTCTCCCCCTGCTTCTACATGCCCCTCGCCTGAAAATCGCACACTTTTTCATTCTCTTTGCTAGCAGGGACTTGGACTTATCCGGCGCTACAACCGCTTTGCGGTCTTGGCCTGCCTCAGGAGTGTCCGAAACCGCTCACGGTCGTGCGCCTTCGTCTGCCAGTCCGTTATCCCGGCCTTAATGGCGGACGCCTCCACGCCATCTTGCCACCTCAATTTGGGCCTACCACGCCTCCTCTGTCCTTGTGGACGGCCTAAAAAGACTTTAGCAGGGTAATCATTAAAATAATTGATTAAATTTAAATTGTTGGGTTCTCAACAGTGCTCCTGCCTAAATCTGCCAAAATAATCTGGCCACACTGGTCAGCGCAGGGCTTTTCGAAGGTGCGAAGCCTTATAAATGTCGCGCCGCATTTGGAAAGAAGAAAGCTATTTGAATACGCCGTTGCAGTGAAACTGTGTTCGTTGTTGGAATGTAGCACAGGAAGGAAAAATGTTGATTTTATAGTTTTCTTACGAAAAGATATTAATAGAATTGAAGAATTAGAACTGTAACCAATCAATCGATTTTTGTTCTATTTTTTTCCTTACAACTAAAGAAGATTTTTTTTTAATTTATGAGAATCTTTGTAATAAATGCTCTATAAAGAAAGGCAAATATAATAGACCGCGCTACAATTAGCATATGCATTAAGATTGTTTCTCGTTCGTCGCCATGCATGTGCAATGAATTAAGTCTAAAGCAGCGATAAAATGGGAATTTGCCTCATTATCATCATGCTTTTTTTTAGTTTATTTTCATCTACAAAATTCATTACAACCAAAATCATACGGTTATACCATGTAATATTTTCTCACTTATCAGCTGTGCCTGGCATCTAAAGATGGTTGAGATGGACTGAAGAAGATTTAGATGCATCGAAGTTTCAGCAAATAAACCCTATCTGCAGTATAATCTTATATGCGAAGCCACAAAAAAGAAAATCCTTTACTCTAATATTAAAATTTAAAAAATTAATCAATTAACCTCAAAAAGCGATTTCTCGCCCGAATGATACAGAAGTATACATCATCCCTTAACAAGTGATGGCAAATGAAATATCGTTCGCTAAATAACCGCAAACCAACTAACCAGCTAAAATAAATCATCACCATTCACTGAAATACCCGTGCAGACACATCCACGGGGAGGTACGGCGTTGTTTGAAAAGCAGCGTGCAAACAAACAAAACACTATGCGCCTCCATCCGATCGATATTTCAGGTTGGTTGCGCGTTCTTTTTCTACCTCGAGTTTTTTTTTCTCCCTTGTCGTTGTTGTTGTTTTTGTTGTATCTTTTTCCCCTTCTTTGATGGCTTTATTTACCACACCGGAGACGATGATCATCATCGCGCTGCTGATGCTGATGATGACGTAAAATTAAACTCCTCGTTTCTCGCATGTGTGTGTGTAGTGACGGTTGTCACCATCATCGCTCGCACAGGAAAGGGAGCGGGTGGTGGATTTGCTGTTGAGCCCTCGTACAGTGTGACCCCTTGCACCCCTGCCGTGGCCCTTCTTGCCGCCATTGAACGAGAAGAGTGTGTTAATAAATACATAGACCGTGTGTCTCTTTCTATTGCCGTTCCCTATGAGCTCTGTGTGTGTGTGCGAGTTCAGTTTGATGATTTTTCTTCTTCTTCTTTTGCTACTGTTTGCTGCCCCGGCGTTGGGCAAAAGGGAAACTGAACTCTACACGCAATCAGCACCAGCGAGCGCGGAGCGGGATCAGATGCCGGGCCTAGCCTCGCGCGTAACCATGGCGACCCCGCATGGCGGACGCAACGGCATCGGCTGTGCGGCTGTGTGCGTTGAGCGAGAAGAGGACGATCATCAAGAAGCTCTGCATACACACAGGCACACACACACACTGAGTGTCGGTGCCAGGTCGGATTGGAGGACGAACGACGTGTGCCTTTTTTTCGCGCGCTAGCTTTTGGCGGTCGTGGACGCATACGCCGTTTCTGTTCGCGCGCCCGTTCCCGTCGAGGATTTCGCGATCGGAAGACGATTCCGCTGTGCATTGTGTGAAAGTGTGGGTGTAGGTTGGAGAAAAAGGGGGAAGTGTTCCGCAAAAGGACATAGCACTGGAGAAGACACTTTTTTTGGCCAGCGTGGCAAGACACAGTGAGTGTGAGGCTAAAGTTCGAATCGGTCAGAGAGCAATTGGGTGTGTGTGCTCTCGTCGTTAGGGATGGAAAGTGCGAAGTGCGAAAAATGGTTCCCCGGCACCACCATTAGCATAAAGACGCGCAAATTGTGAACCTAGCCCGGGGTGACGTGGGTGGGTTGGAAAAACGCATCGCAGAACCAATCGAGCATGGGCGCTGTGAATTATTGATGAGGCTTGCAGTGTGAATTGATCCCCGGCCCGAGTGGAGATTCAGTCTACAAAAGTGTGTGTGTGTTTTTCCTTCCTTTTTTTCGAATGTCAATTTCTGGCTCTGTCAAATGCAATGCAGTGTTGTGCGCTGAGTGGTTTGGGTAGTTCTCGTAGCGACCGACGGCAAGTGTGAACTAGATCGACAAACGGAAATTAGCGTCGCCGTCGGTAGATCGGTGGAAAGGATAAGCGTTTGCTGCTGCCGGGGCTTAGCAATGGAACCGTCTACAAGTCTCTCTTTGTCGGTGAGTGTTATTAGATGTAGTAAATTAGTAATATCATTTATTTAACATGTAGAGCCTTTTTATTCGATTATTATTGCATTTTGAAATAGAATAATTTTTACCGACGGAATGTTTTTTTCTCTGTAAAGTGGATATACAGTGACAGTCATCTAAAATTGGACATCTCCTATTTTCACCTATTTATTAACTTTGTGGCTACACGTACTATTCCTATAACCACTTATGCACTGGTCTATGAAAGAGTATCGGAAACATTTGTTGCCAAATCGTATGAATGACAGGTCTAACTCATGTTGCAGGAATATTTTCGGCCACGTTTGAATACCAAAACGGATACAAAACACATTATTTAACACATTTTTGCGTGCAAATATATGCACAGTTGCTGAAATGAATAGGAAAATTCAGAAATGTTGCCATTGAGCAAATGTTGTCGTAACATGTTCATGGAATCGGGGCTTATCGAAACACTGTCTTCACACAACGTTGAGGGTATTTTTGTTTAGCTAAGATAATGCAAAAAATTGGTCCGGTTTTCTTAAAAAAGGTCGGAATACCATCCATAAATGTAAGAAAATGCGTGAAATGTATGATGCCCATTGAAAGTCGGACAGTCTCCATGCCTCAATACGCCTCAATTGGTACATCTTTTGCGAATTAAATGACCTTAGACCACTAATTGTTTAGAACGCTAATTACAAAGCTTAATAACAAGCTTTGCTTGGTTTTTAAGGCTGTGGTTTCTACTGGCCTTATTATATTACCATCATTGCCAGAAGGTATCCTCATTGATATATGAAGGCGATATTTAGATATTGGTTTAAGTCAGGGGTGTAAAGGTCTGTAAAGGTTGAAATAAATAGTTCATTTGTTTGACTGATTAACCAAAGTATATTTTTTTAAATTTTGAACGAAGAAAATTATGATTCAATAAAAGAAAAGACCCCTGCTTTAAGTAACTGTCTAGGAAATCGTAAGGCATTTTACAAAAGCATTTTATATGATTCGGTTATTATTTTTGTTTTTCAAAATTGTTGTTTTTTTTAATTTAATTTTTTTAATGTTCGATAATTGGGTGACAGATGCATTAAAGTGCATTCAATTTAGGAAAAAAACCTCAAAAATATCCTAGTCTTATGATAAAAAGTGTTTTTCTACTAACATTAACATACACTGAGAAAGAAGTTGCAAATTGCTGTGTCTATATATTTCAAATGTCTCGAAAGCATGTATAGGCCGGCATGGCCGCGTAGGACGTTACGCCATATAGAAGATATATTTCAAATCCATTATTATCATCCTAATGCTGTTGTGTGATACATTACATTACGATTTTCAGTTGCCAAGACTCAATACCATCGTTAAATAATACAACAATATTGTGTTGTGATGGCGATCATCACTCGTCAACACACAATTTAAACCTTAACGCAAACTGTGCAACCAAAACCGGGCCAATAAAAAAAGCCCCCACACATTTGCAATCCGACAGCAAGGCAGCCAAATACCAAAGTCCTAGCGCAAACGAAACGCATTAAAGAATCATTACATGCAATAAATCTGACACGGTTCGGTGCAAATTTCCACCCATGGAACCCAGGGACAGATGGCAACCGGGGACTGTGCTGCAAACCCTGTGCTGCTAAGCTAGAGCGCCTCATTTGCGCAACCCACAAAGGGAGAGAGAAAGTATTTCCACACACCGCTGTTTTCGCTCTCCTGCTGCTGTTGTTGTAGTGTGCTTTTCCTGCACAGTTTCCCTGCCTACTGCAACGCCTGGCATCGCAATTGCCCACTTCCCTGCGTAACATAACAGTTGCACATTGTGCCGCCATAGCTACGCGATGGATGGACACAAAAGGCGGGTGATAAAAATACGCTACGCACGGGATACGCAGATGCTGCACAGACCGAGACGAACAGACAGACAGTGAGAAGAGCCGAGAGACATGATACAAACTATAATGGGCGCCATTTTGAGGGACCATGCAGGCAACGGCAAACGATTGCAGCGAATGGCCATCGTTGTCCGCTGTTGGTCACTCCGCTGCTTTGGCATGATGGCATGAAAATGACCGTCAATTGACGAGAGAAAGAGAGAAAATTACATCAACGCGCTATGAAGCTGTCGGCGTTGGTGTTGCGGTTTTGTTGTGTTTTTTTTTGGTATTGTTTTACGCGGAAAGAGCAAATGGGAGACTGGTGGTAGGTTCATAGTGTTGCTGCTCTGTTGCAGCTTATTAAGAAGTCGACTAGTTGGAGCAAAATGCAATAAAATGCGCAGCATTACAGTTTGGGCGCAAACAAACCGCGCTGAACAAATGAGCTGCAAAATAGCATTAAATGAACAGCAACCAGGCGATATTGTTGAAAGCAATGATAAAAAGAGATGTGTTTTAAAGTGTTTTCGGAAATTTGGCAATCCAAATTGAGTCTCTTTTCCAAGAAGGTTCAATAAAAGTTATAAATATGACAAAACGATATGGAAAGGATAAAAAAAAATCAAAAACAGGCTGCAATATGTGATGCTAGACTGTAGAGAGGAAGAATAAACTAAAAACAAAGACACATTAAACAAAAAAAATTGGGAAACAACAGACCGATGAAAATGAAATTAAATGTGTCAACAATGTAAATAATCGTTAGAAGAATAGCCTTTCTATAACTGTTTACTTCATTCTCTTTTTTTAATATAGTTCGTTGTCGGTTTACTATTTATTTTCTCCCTTTCTCAACCCCCAAAAAACGGTTCCATCGACGTGACTCATCGAATGTGTGCAACATTGCAATTATTTGATCGACAATTAGAGATCGTGTTCATGCTGCCTCCGAGCCGTGATTGTGACGACCGGAAAAAGGCGAACACACTTCGGGGAGAAACCAAAAACTGGCTCGACTAAAAGGTCTCAATGTTTGTGAAAACAGGGAGGAGGCACAATCAGGGGGAGATTTCGGTGATTGAGTGAAGAAAAAAAACAACAAAAATCTCGTAAGGTCTTAAAGTCCCTTTACAGCTAGGTAGCAGAGGGCGTTCTAAGGGTGCTTTGACGTTGATGATGACGATGATGATGATGGTGGTGGTGGTGCTAGCAAAACAGGGGAACTGACGGAGTAAAAACAGGGCGGGAATTGAGCCGTGGTAGCAGCTGCCAGCCAGCCATGATTTGAGCGCCATATGGTTGCACAAGGGGAAAGTAGAGGAAGGTCTGGGAAGCTGCAGAACGTTTGCGCAAAGAGTAACATTCGCGGAAGGTCCTGTTTCGCGCGACTGTTAAATCGATGGGCTCGCGTAGCGTCACGGCCCCTGTTGGGCACCAATATGACCATCGGGCTGCCGGTGAAGGAGCTCCCGGAGGGGGGTGTCAGTTGATCTCACGCCACGATCTCAATCACGGCACCCGGAGGGGGCAGTGTGTGTTTTTTCGGGTGCAAAAACGTATTTCGCGCCGTTTGTAGCGAAAGGTACAAAAAAGGGAAAATAGTCGTTGTCGTTGTGCTTTTCACGGTACCTCACGGTGCAGCTTTCGTGCTGTGTCATTGTTCGCGTACACACATTTGGCACCGGGCACACACGGCACACGGAAAAGTGGCTGTCGTGCTGGGCAGACTCGGGAGCAGCATTTTGCAGCCGCGGGTCCGAAAAAATGGTCCTTCCAGTGTCTGGCCTGCCTGCTTGCCGTCCCGTGGTACGCCCGAGGGCTTCCTGGTTTTGTACAATATCGATCGTAACGGATATATTTTTTTTTTGTCGGGTGTTCGTCTCGGGAAAAGAGCGTCTAAAACAAGTAGCGGGCTTTGGTCGAAGCGCACCACTCGAACGGCGAATGTCCTGTGGTGTGTCGGGTCGGGTATTTTGAATCGCATTCAGCGTATTTGGCGTCGTATGGCACGCGGTTACGATGGGTGTGTTTCGCGATTGATGTGTCGCGATGAAAAAGGGCACAAAGCGAACGGCAATGCTCATTTTGTACCGCGAATGTAACAACTGGTGACAAAAGGAATCGTATGGTGCAGCCGAATGGCTAATTGGGGTGTTTTTTTTCGTTGTTTTGACGAAAGGTGCTGAATGGTTGTTTGGACGCTTAAATGGAAGAAACTATTAAACGACGTATCGATAGAACTTAAATGCAGGAACGCATAGGCCTAGATGTTCATTGATAAATTCTTCTATAAATCCTCGGATGAACTAGCAAGACTCGAGAATGAATTAAAGATGAGATTAGAGCCAAAAGTGAAGAATTGTTTGACCAAAAACATCAGCTGCTGTTTCTGGCATTCGAACTGTCTCGAACTGAAGTTGAAGTTGAATAAGTGAAAATTCATTTAACGTTTGCATAAAAAATAGACTTTTTTCGGCCAGCTGTAGAAAAACAACTAACTTTGAAAGGTAATTATTTAAGCTTACGTGCAAACATAAGTCTCCGACCGTGCAGGCCGACAGAGCCGTTAGTTATCCGGAATTTTCACCATGTCGGACGAAGACATGCGTGTAGGCATGTTTTAAGATCTACCTTCCATTTTTATCAATTCCTCGCCAAAAATTCCTCCACAAAATTGTATGAGTAGAGCTTCTTGATCATGTTTGTCCAGAAAAAATAATCTATAAAACGCATTTGGGGAATGTTGGACCAGTTCGCGGACTAGGGTGTAATTCCTCGAAATTTCTCCGAAATTCACCCAAAAGGATCCTATTGAGTTTTGGCGTTACTGTTTGCCGCTGCGAAGCGAGTGGACGCGATTTCTACTTCCTGATAAGTTTGTTCATGCTTCCCAGGTACTATTTCACAGTTTGGCCGGTTGCATCGACGTCCCAGACCAGCTTTATGTACCAGTGTAGCCACTTTTGTCTTCAGCATCATTTGGAGCTTCTAGCCGCTCAGAGTCGTCGGCCATTCAGAACTGGGCTTTCTTTCGATGCTCTGATTGTTGTCTAATAGTGCGAAGATGATGTAGATGCCGAAACAGGCTTATACGACGTCCACAAACTGCCACACGGAGTCCGTTTTAGACGCTACGTTGTGCCGTTCTTTGATCGCGCACGCGTTTAAACACAGTTGCCTCCCTTTTTTGGCCATCACGGTTAGAGTTGGACTGATAGAGATGTAAAATTTGGTCCGATTAATCATGAAATACTGTTATTGAAAGTGTAATTAACGTTTTGTTAGTGCGAGCGAAGATAAACCCATGAAAAAGTGGCAATTTTTGACCATTTTTTAATGCAAGTGTTAACTGGTACTGGGTTTCCGTTTCAAGAACTTTCTCTTCTCTAGATTTAGACGATTTTTGTATCAGTTTCAAGGATCGTATTCTGCCGGATTGATCTTGAATAGCAAGGAGTTTCGAACGAACTATGAGTTGAATTGTCTGTTTAAATCATCTAAACCCTAATTGTCAACATCTAATATATTGGTATTCGAGAGGAATTTTTTCGTCACAAATTGCTTATTTCACAAATTTCTAATCATAAATTTCAGATGTTGCATTTAGTTGTTTTTGAAGTCAAATATTAGCATGAGAACTTCCGGGTAGGGTTGTAGGGTCCTATGGAACATTTAGGTGAGGAACATCTAGGACAGGTATCTTAATATTTAGCTTATAGCGCTTTGTAATAGCTCTCAGAGTTGATCAGTTGCTTACTCAAAGGTGCCCGAGAGAAATAAATTATGAAATAAGTTAACGAACGATTCCATAGTTGTACTAATTAAAGAGAACGAAAACCAACACAGGAGAATTAAAAGGAACGCCATTGATGCCAGTCACACATATGCCCTTTGTTAGCACAATTTTGAAGTCGCATGGGGCGATTCCCGCTTGAAAAATGTCCTTAAATCAAACCTCAAACTCCCTGAACTCTATTGCATTGAAAATCTCCCCATCAATAGTGTAAAAAGGCTAGAAAAAGGAACCACATTGTATAAAGTTTCACACCAAACTCTCCACTTTGTCCACTACAGCCCTCCCTGCAACGACACGGCACGCAACGAGACGAATGTTCTCACCATCCACCCATCCCGATGGGTCAGCTTTGATTGGGTAATTTTAGCTCCGATTATGGTCAATTTTTGCCCACGGTGTCCATTAGTTTAATCACCTACACTGTCCCCATTCAACTGACCGTTACCGTAGGTGTCGACAGCTATTGTACGCACCCTCCTGTTTGGGGTGGACATTTTTAAACGCAACCCTACTACCCTGAAAGTGTCCATGGGAACCTGAAGCATTCAGCAAGTGGTTTGAAGGCAGGGCGTTTTGTAAAGTTTTGTAAAGCCTCACTTTACGGATGCTCGGTGGTGTGATCTGCTTTCGTTGTTATGTTTGCCGGTGACAGTTACGACAAACGACGGTGACACTTTGGCAGCCAGATCACGCGACCGGAAAAGGGGATTAAAAACACCTTCACAGCTTCCTTTCTTTCCCAACCCGAGAGGAAGCGAGGATGTACGCGGGGGAAGACTGATAGAAGATGAAGAAGCCCCTTTAAAATCCGCCCTTTCTCGCACAAACGTTCCGTCCCCGTCTCCCCGTGTTTTAAAACCGTCGCACGGTTCGTTGTCGTCGGCGTCGTCGCGATGCTTCAGCAACCTTTTGTTGATAGGATTGAATTTAAAGGTCGCCTTTCGCAGTGACGCAGCCTTTCGAAAGTCCTTGAGCGTTTGGTCGACCTAGCGCTTCGAGCCCCGGTGCTGCCAAAGCCAGGCCACACGCCACGCACTTTGCCGAACGCGAAACAAACCTAATCCTTCGTTCGGTCGTTGACAGCGTGTCTTACTGGGGCCCGTACGATGGGAGGTAAAGGATTCAACCAAACAAGGACCCACAGACGAGGAGCAGTTTGTGCACGTGGGCGTGGACGTTGGGTCGCGGTGTTTGAATCGGTCTCGGCAAAGCCCGATTCGGGTGACAAGTTTTTGATAGGATTTGTCATGGGCTGCTGTGAGTGCAGTGTGCGGCTCCCAGACACGTGGGCTGGGCGCGGAAAGTAGCAGCAGTATTAGACGCTGAAAAGTGAAAGTTTTTAATTGTTTGTGCGATGAGTTTTGACGTGCTTCAGACGAGCATGAAAAGGGGAAAGATGTAAGGACATTTTGGAGTAAATTTTTGATTGTAAGTTATTTAATATAAAATACTGAAGTTTAAAGAATGCATTGTCCAAGCACAGAATGATGCCTTGTATGCTTTAACATATTTTATCAAAATGAAATAATAGTATATTATCGTAAAAAAAAATATTCATCCAACAACGCTTAATCCTCAGCAAAAACCACCAAATCACATCACCACCAAAACCAAATTGCCAACATATAATCCCAAACATGCCTTCCTTCCGATTTCGGGCCTTCCGATCGCTTCCGGCGCCACAATTGATCAGCACAATAGGGCAGGACAGCGGCAACCGCACCACCCATGTACGCTCCTAATTGTCACCTACACTATTTCCACCGCCCCAGACATCTTGACACATCCCACCTTTGTCATTGTCACCAGCATAAAGCGGCCGTAGTGCCGTGTCGGTAGCAGTAGCAGCAAAAATCGAACCAAACAGCACGATTACAAACCGATTAGCCAGTTCTTCCAGTGCTTCCGGGCGTGTGTGTGTGTGTGTGTGTGGACAACGGATGCGCATCCCTAGCCCGGGAAAAAAAGAGCCGCACGACAAGCCCGGAAATAAGCAATACCGCAGGCAGGAATACGCAGGGAAAGTGCCGGAAAACGCGGCAGCTCGAGATCCGATTGGTTTTGAGCCAATTTAGTCGTCCGGTAGTTAATAATCCCCTCGAAGAGACCCTACGGAAGCAGGACAATAGTGCTAGTCGGAAAAGGGGGTGCATTTTCGTTGTCCAATTTCCCCCCGTTTTTCCACCTCGTTTTTCCCTAAGTCCCTAACTAGGTTCCAAGGGGTTGGCTGTGAAGGTTGTGCGAACGACGCTCGTGCCACGCGGCGACCATCGTTTTAACGCATTTCGCCTTTTTTTTCGTGTCCTTCCGGGAACACTCGTCACATACACACACACACACACACACCCGAGCGCATCGCAACGGTTTATCATCCGGTGTTATTATCATTTGCTATTGATTTGTTTGTAATACAGTTTAAATTGTTTCCGCCACGAAGTGCGTCGGTGGTGGGCGCGTGTAGACGGCTGTGCGTGAATCGATGGCACGTGTTGCCGGGAATGGTTTGGCTTGTTTTTCCTCCCGCCCTTTCACCTCGATGATGAGTGATGAGTTAATTGTAACATTTGACTTTCGGTACCCGCCTGGAGGTAGGAGGCGTCTGCTGGGTCAAGGAGGCTTGTTAGTTTCCGGGCGCTGTCGATTGTTGTGATGGAGGTGTAGGAAGGAGGTTTGGTGTGGAATGCAATATTGGGCCGCTTAAGAACGAAATTCGCAATAATAATAAAGCGTTACTGTTACTGGTATGCAACATGAAGAGGAATTATGTCAATATTATGTTGAAAATGATACTTAAACTCATTGAATGTAATCAATATTTTGTTAGGAAGATTTGTGGATACTTTGTAAGTTATTGAAAATGCAAAATGTTTGCCAAATTTGTTGGACATACCAAAAGATTTTTTTATTAAACCAATTGACTTGGTTTGCGATTTTTAGAATTAAAGGTGTAATTAGAGGTCGCTTATATTCCATGAACACAAAAGATGAATGTTATGTTTTATGTATCAAACGATTGATGCATCAATTAGTCAACGATTAAATTCCATTTCCACTCAATTCGAGCAATCTAAATGACCTTTCTTCTTCTTCTTCTTTTTGGCTCAACAACCGTTGTCGGTCAAGGCCTGCCTGTACCACTACTTGTGGGCTTGGCTTTCAGTGGCTTATTGATCCCCCCATAGCAGGTATGGCGGCACGGTCCATTTGGGGCTTGAACCCATGGCGGGCATGTTGTTAAGTCGTACGAGTTGACGACTGTACTATGAGACTTGCTCAAAAAATGACCTTTATAGTTTTTAATCTAATAGTAGGAGAAAGAACGAATTGATGCAAACGATCGAGAAAAAATAGATGAAGAGTAAAATATACTAAAAGTGCTTTTTTTGGTAAAAAATTATAAATGTTCATTTAACCATGCAATTACATATCGTTTGAGACTAAAACCAGAATATTTCTGCCGATTTAAAAAAAGGACAAAAAAAGGATTTAATTCTTTTAATTCTTCAGTTAACGCTAGCTCTAATTGCTTTAATGACAGACAGAGAAAAACATATTATTAATTTGTAAGTCAATTGATAAATTTTATAAATGTTTGGTTGAAATTCAAAAATCTAATTGACGTATGAAATATTATAAGATTAAACAACAACCCAGTAGCACCTCCGGTTAAAAAGGGAAAAAAAACAAACATTTCTTCAAGATCTTCCCCATCTGAAGCGTTCCGTCACCCCAGGGCCAGGACAAGGAATAACTCGATTGTGCTCATAGTTCCCACCGTTTCACACACATTACCCTTGAGAAACGGATGAAAATGACATCAAACACAGCATCTCCGCGGGTGTGGCAAACCCCCCCCCGAGCGCGGGAGTGACTTCCGATTTGGATTTCGGTTGATGGTTGTGTTCCGTTTTGCCGGTGTGTCATTATGGTCGTGGTTATTCACTTTCCTCTCGGCTGGTAATTATTTTGCTCTGTCCCGTCGTGCCAGAATGCGCGCGTGTGTGTGTGCGTGAGGGAAGCACCGGCACCAGGATATGGTCGATGTCACCGACGGGAAACGGTTGAATGGAAAGGATGGAATTGGATTGCCCATTTTCGATTCGGTAGCTGCGGCTGATGATGGGGATGCTGCTGCTGGTGGTGGTGGTGGTGGTAAGTGTTTTGTATTTTCCCAAAGGATGGGATTTCCATTGCCGGCAGCGAAAGAGTGGGAAAACTCTACCGGTGGTGTTTGGTGGGCTGTTGATTGGTGTTGGCTTTGACGTGGTTTGCCTTTGAATTGTAATGATGTGGTGTTGCGGGCGAAGTCTTTTTGTTCGTGTCGCTGTTTGATGGGTTAAGGAGGGTGAATTAGAGGGGTACAAGTTTTGAATGAATTTTTGTGAACATTCTGAGCATGGTTGCATAAATGAAAATGAAAAGAAAAACAGTAAAATAATAACAAAAAAAGAACAGCTAAGAAAATTCAAATATATTTAACTTAAAACCTTTAAACTTTAAACTTAAATATATTTGAGCCGGTCTCGTAGTACAGTCGTCAACTCGTACGACTTAACAACATGCCCGTCATGGGTTCAATCCCCAAATAGACCGTGCCGCCATACGTAGGACTGACTATCCTGCTATGGGGGAAAATCAATTAGTCACTGAAAGTCAAGCCCATAAGTGGTACAGGCATGCCTTGACCGACAACGGTTGTTGTGCCAAAGAAAAAAAAAAATTTAACTTAAATCTGCTAATGCTAATCGATACAACAACACCAACAACAACAATAACAAATAAGTAAGTATTAGGTAAATTTTGAAAACAATATAATTCAATGAATAAGATAAGATAAGATGAAAGATACAAAAATCAGATAAAAAACTAAAAATATTGGATAAAATACACTTCATTCGTGAAAGTAAAAATAAAACAAAACCAGAACCAATGGAGAAAAAGTAAACAGACAAAATGTTAACAGAATAAAACATTGCAACTCAAAATGTTAAGACATTAACAAATTCCCTTTAAAATACAAACTGATCACTGAAACAGAAACATAAAACATCGTCTACAAATGTTTGAAAACTTTCAGCAAAAGTGAACAATGGACAAATTCACAACAATAAAAAGGGAAACAACAAAAAAACGAAAAAAAACCATCGTAGCGCAGAGTGCGAAGCAAGCAATACAACAATAACATAATATTGCAAACCAAATGAGGGAACGCAAACACCATCAAATTCACCATACCACACACCGGAAAAAAGGGCATTGTATTAGGCGCGTGCCCTTGGTTGCTGGCAGTGGCGAGGGGTTTCCTGCGCGCGCTCGGCATGAGCAATATTAATCGACCGATCGGTGGTAAACCATTATCACAAGACAAGGAGCGGTAAAAACAAACAGACTTCACTTCATATTTTGCCCCTTTCTTTCCCCCAAGGAAGTGTTTTTGTGGTAGTCCATGTTTACCGAGCCAAGAATTGTCATCCTGTTCCCCAAAGCTGACAGCGCAATATGTTTGTTGTTCCAAATTAAAACCAAACACCGTTTTGGTACGTTTGGCGTATCTGTTTAAAACTGGGAACTGTTTAGCAGGGAAGCAGGCAAAGGGACCTTCTCCCTGGATGCTTCTTCGAATGAAGGTTCTAAGCTCCCGTGGGAGATGCGCTGTGGACACAACCGGTTCGATATCGCTCCGGGTGGCGATATAGTCCTTCGAGCCAGAGAAACGTCCACCCCTGGACGAGGCTCTACCAAATAAAAACTGTCCACCCCATGGCACGCGTGTGTGTGTGGCTAGCATGTTGATACGTAAGTGGGATGATCCGACGATCCTTTCGTAAGCACTGCTCCTTGTTATCACCTTCCATAATCAGTGTCTTCTGTTCGTGCGCTCTTCCTAGGTCCTATTTTAACCTGCTTCTGTAGGTTGGATTGAGCCGGCTTATGGCCATATTAGGCTACTCTGCTACTCCAATACCATCGGCGGTGCGTGTGCGTGTTGGGAAAATATTTACCCCCCAACAAACGGTGCAATATTTGCAAACTGTTGTCCACCGGTGTGTCACACGCTTGTCCCACACGACCCTTCCAAAGCCAAAGGACGTGATTTGGGCAAGTTTTGTTTGTCTGCCACCGCCGCCCGCAACAAAGCAAAGACGTCCGGGTCACACTAAACTTGTAACGGAATAAAACAATCTGACCATTACTTTTCATTAGCGGGTTGAGCATTTCGACCAGTCGGAAGCGGCCTACGCCTAATCCCGAGAGAGAGAGTGGAAAGCTTTTGAGCCACTGAGTGGAAAGCTCGACCACCGTAAGGGGCTCCTCTGGGGCTTATCCGTTCCTGTGCTGTGTGAAGCTGAGCTGGATGCTGGAGGAACTGGACGGCCGACCGACTCCTGACCGTGCCCGTAATAATCGAAAGTAAATTCGATGTGGGCAGATAATCTGTTTTACCTTACCGGGGGTTTGCAGGGACAGGCAAAGCCGGGCTAATCCGTTCGAAAACATCCTTAATCCCCCGGGACCCCGGGAGCAACCGGCAAAAGATGAATGATCCGGTGAGATGAGGTGAGATGGGTACGGGTCGACCCTCTACCTGTTGGCCGCTGCATTCCTTGGTAGGATGTAAACTAGAGCTCGCGCTTGGGAGTAAATTGAAAAATGAGATGAGAGCGGCGGATGGCCAGGGAAGGGAATCTTCTTATTTAATTGGGTATTGTTAGTTTAGCAAATTAGAGCAATTAGAAGAAGGTGAAGATGCGAGGTCGAGAGAGAGAAGGCTTCAAGACTGGGCGGATGAATTATAGGATTCCGTGATTTATGGATGGGATGAACGATGCATTAAGCCAGGGACTCGGTTGTGGGAAGATGCGCATCACTTACCAGGCTTTGGATCCTGCAAGTGCGTATGGATGGGAAAGGTACACACGGTGGAGTTGGAAGAGTGCAGTTTGTGTTGTCATGTGCACTTCAATTAATATAATATCCATTAGATGTATACACATTACTCGCTGTGTTGTAGTTTTGATGTACTCTTTCTCATTAACCATTGCACAAAGCGCATTGTGCATGAGATCTGCAATTTCTTTTGTTTTTCACTCCCTCCTTGTACACTCTTGCATGCTTTTCCCCCTAAGGGGACATTCGGCAAAACACCGAAAAAGGCACGTTCGCGGGAACTGAAGCGCGTTTCTGTTTTTGGGTGCATTATTCAAAATAAAATGCATTTCAACCCGCTTCGCGTCGTGTGAGGTAGAGCGTGTGCGAGCGCTGTGACATCCCCGTGCGGCAATTAATCGAAAACAAGGCGCACGCTTTACCACACACAAACAATGGCATGCACGCGTGCCACATGCACATTTCGTGAACAATTCAAGACCGCACACGAAACGAAAGTCGTTTGGGGAGGGGGGAGGGGACGTTTTGAAACGTGCCGTCTGTTAGCCGTCGCTAGGACGACGGGTTCGGCGTAGGTGAAATGCATCGTACACTGTGTGTGGTTGTTCTTGTGCAGTGTTTGTCTCCTGTGTGCAACTGCAGTCTTTTGTTTTTTTGCGATGATGGTTGTGGTGATATAAATGCTCACTGGGGAACAATTTGGATGGCCTTTGAAGGCTCCCAGGAGATTGTACAGACTCGTGAGTCTGACGCCGAACGACCCGATTTGGTTGACTCATCTCGGAAGCTTTGCTCTAATCAAGCGGATCTTTTTATCAACTGGACCGCCGCATCCACAAAATCGTGGCCGGCGGCATTTGGCTTTGTGATATCGATACGCCGCCTCCATAATCAAACAGTTTCAGTGGCCGATCTTCGTACGCCTTCGGTCAAGCAATCTTTCCACATCTTCGAGCTAAAACCCCATTACTGAACCAACATTGGATGCTGATCTGACCGACAAACCCAAGCGCATCAATGAGGTCGGCGTGTGAGCTGCGGAGTCCGACCACCATCAACCCACCACCACCGCAATCGGATAATAACCTCATTAAAGGATTACTCTCTGTAGGCACTTCTCGCCCCTCTGATGTGGTCTTCCAACTCCGGTTGCTGGCGGCCTCTCCTTTGCGGTCATGGTTTCTATCTTGACGGCACGGGCCAGGGCCCGCGGTCTTAAAACATTGATTCACCGGAGCGAAAACAGGTAGCTTCTTGTCACCGTTTGGGCCTTTGAGGTGCGGGCCGACAAAACAGACAAACCCCGACTGTCGTGGGCTCGCAGATGTTGAGCTCATTAACGACTCCTTTCCCGTAACGGCTCCGTGGGTCGTCCTTCCGCAGCACGCTTCACTTCAACAGCTGGGATTAACGAGAAACGGTTGCGGTGCGGTTGGCAAATTTCATCCACCGCTGCCACCGCCAAGGATATGCGAGTATTAGGAGGAAACCCCGTATCATCCCGAGTGCTGCAGCAGCAGCAGCGGGGTGAACCTCCCGGGGCTTTGTGGTGAAAATATTTACCAGCGCGTGAAAGGAAAATGCCCGATAATTTATGATAAATATTGGCAAATATTGTGGGTGCCCATGTGGGCCCTGTGTGCCTCCGAACATTCGGGACTATTTGGGCTGTGCGAGATGAGGCTTTGTTTGGTGGCATGGTTTCAGCTGGTGGCTGGCGAACAACAAAGCAACTGTTGAACGAGCTCCTTTATGGTATGGCGTGCAGCCGTAGAGAAGCAGCTTCTTTGTTCTTTGCACAAAAACAAATGTGAAACAATCGCTAGAATCGGCTATTGTTTCAACTAAATCGTTCAACTGATCGTGTTGCGGTGAAGCATTAGTGTGTGAGAAAACGCTTTACACAAGCGAAGACAGATTAAGTTTGAACGATATGTTTGTGTAGTCAATTGTTTGATGAAGCAGTTTTGTTGGGCCTGGTAGGTGAATGAATTTTATGGATGGCCAGGCAAAGGAATGTAGTATTAGGTAGTTAAAAAATGATGATGACGATGATGATGATATGATGATAAGTCCTACCTCTTTCCCCAACACAGGTTTGAGATGGACGGAAGTATCTTTACGATAATATTACTCTAAGGTAGTTTTTGAATAAAAAAAAAAATACAAGCAAGTGGTGGGATCGGACGTCATTCAAAAGAATCCACCGTGTCATACACACACCCAAGACGTCCGACGTAGTTTCTTTAAGAAAAAACGGATCAACTCCATCGAACACATCAGGACATAACTGCGAAATGCTTGTGCCAGTTCCACTGGTGCCAACACCGGCTCCATGGCACTACCTTCGGAAGTAGCAGCAGAACCGAATGTATTGGAAATTATCAGGACACACTGCAACATGTATAAGGACGCTAAGATTTTGTAAAACCACTTGTAGCATTTTGAATAATTGCTTGAATTACACTTTTAGGTTTGTATTAAGCCAAGGGGTTTTCAATTCCAAATGTACTTATTCCCCTGAATTAAACTGTTCCTTAGTTTTGCAATTATTAGAAATCTTCTTTAGTTCTTCCGGCCAAGATTGCCATTAAGCATAAAATTCAATGAGGAGAGAACATAGTTTTGTGCCCATTATCGCGTAAGATTTCAAACTATTGTACATAATAATGAAATTTAAATATGGAAATAAAAGAACTAACACTCTTAGGTTGATAGGATCCAGAATTTGGCCAGTTATATGCCTTATAGATCTTCATTAGAAAATTTACGTGCTACGTTCATTAACGGCGGAGAAGAGGATAAATAGAACCAATTCGGTAATCTTAGGAACAGAAATATTTAAAATAGAAAAAAGCAATATTATTAAAACTCCTAAAGCTCCTGCTTGTATCACTACTGATACTACTACTGATAATGCTATATTTAGTTGTTGAATTGGTTTGACGGATAGCCATGTCTTTGTTATGGGAGGACGGTCCATTCTAGACTTCAACCCACGACAAGCGTGTTTTAATAAGTCATACGAGTGGCGGATTAAGGGTATTGGGGGCCCTAGGCGGAAAGATGAGCTGAGGCCCCCTGTAAATGGTAAATGTCGTTGTGGCGTGGGGGGGGGGGGGGTGTTAGCGGCGCTTAACTTGCTGTTAGGAGATTGAAATGTCGTCGGGTGCCCCGTCGATCATTAGTCACAGGCTCTAAAATTTTTTTTGATGGGGGGGGGGGGGGGGGGGGGTGCAAATGATTCGCCAGCCTTGAGGGCCCATAGAATGGCGATTTACGGGGCCCCTAAATCGGCGGGGGCCCCAGGCGACTGCCTAGTCCGCCTACCGTTAGATCCGCCACTGTACGAGTTGAAGACTACACCCCGGGACCGCCCCACGAACTCGAAGCAGAATTTGTTTATTTTGGATAAAATTGTTTGCCTTTTTATTTAATTCACATGGTTTGTAACCAGGGATAAACATCTGGTAATATGTAATTTGTGCTACATTGGTTGGATTGGAGCATTCTTCTAAGAAGTCGGTTGAGTACTCAACAAATAAAGGTTAAAATAGCCCAATAAACATGACTCCCAGGCTACATAGTAGTTAATGAGAATAATGTAAGCTTATCGGAGACGTTCAAAGGTGCTTATTAGACCCTTTTTATTTCCAAAAGAAGTACGACCTTAGTATCATGCGACTATGGCTTTTAAGAAACGGATAGCACTTGCCCTGATATTAGATACCTACCTTGAAGATAGGAGACAGTTCCAAGTATTCCGCTTACCATATTACCAAGAGTTACAGCTAATTCAAGAACAAAGCACTACCTCAGCCGTCTCGAGAAGACTAAGGACCTAAACACACACACACACACACACACACACACACACACACACACACACACACACACACACACACACACACACACACACACACACACACACACACACACACACGCACACACACACACACACACACACACACACACACACACACACACACACACACACACACACACACACACACACACACACACAGTCACAGTCCCTGTCCACGCTTGTATAGGTGATAAATTACAAAATTAGTACCCTTCAGCTCGCCTGACATCCCTATCGAGGCAAGAGCGCTCTGCCAGCGGTAATGAAAAGAACAAATTGCACATTTTCCTTGCCACAGTTTGTACGGCTACCACGGTTCAATCGGCCGAAGAGTTAGCCAGTTGTGTCTGTCCATCCGCGTTTCCTCGCTTTCGGCAGCTATTTTTCTTCGCCACCTACATCCGGTCGTAAAAAACAAACGAATGTACATGAACTCCCCAAAGCCGAGCCTTATCCCCATTTTTCCACCTGAAAGTTGTCTTTGAGAGCGTTGAAAGATGCCTCGATAGATAAGTCACGCGAGCTGCCTTGATCACGTACGGTGCTTATCGGGGGCGAACGATCTTCTGCCTTGGTACTGTAAACTGCTGCGGTAACCGTTACCGGAACGGTAACGTCGTCCATGAAATGGGTGAGCAGCAGGAAAAGAAAACAGGACGCACGTAAAATGCGCACTGGCACGTTCTTATCGTTCACGAAGCAGTGGCGAAGGGTATAGAGCAGACAGCAGATAAAGGAGTCTTGTTTGAAGAGGAGCCTTTTGCGCGTTTGATAGAATTCGGTTTATAGTTTGATGAGTTTTAGGAAACATTATTACACCTATTTAGTGAACAATATTTAAAAAAGAAAGAATAATAAGGTCTTCTTGTTGAAGTAACCGAATCCCCTGCACAAAAAGGGCATTAAACTTCCTACTCTATAAATCACAAAGTGATTAGGCAGGCGACTGCCTCTATCATACCCATCGGCGTGAGCTGGCATTGAGCAAATCGTTTGCCATCGCGATTCCTTTCCGTCACTGCCACTTGAAAGGCATCCGAAAAGGGGGAAACTCAAAGAGAAAACCATACGGCCGCAGCCTAGCGTGAGGTGAAGGGGCAGCCGGGGGCCACTCTTCACAGCGATGCTCACCTCCGATGATGATAATTTGCATAGTAGATTGGATCATGAGATTAGTCCGTCTTTCCGCCACCGAACGGTGAGGGTGTTTGGTTGTTGTTTTGCTTCGTTACTATGGCGGTGTACGTGCCGCCAGATCCCTTGTTTGGAAGGAAATCAAAGTCTACGTCATCACGACCGCGACCACCATCACCACCGGCACGGAGCTGCGATAAGTCGTGACATTTTAATAGAATGATCACTGCGCGATAACGAGCGTATAATTTCTTAATCAACTCGTGAGCTTGGAATTGGGTGAGCCTCTGTAAGAGTGAAGGAGCAGAGCGTTTTGAGTTACAGAGAAGCGGCCAGTTTTGTACTCGGTGGCCACTTGGGCGCAATCTACCCGCAGAACGAACACGTGCATTTGCTGCGCCAGTCCTTCGCAACCGGAAGTATCCTGTGGACAGATGTTACGACGCTCGACGCCGCGTTAACCATTTAT
This sequence comes from Anopheles gambiae, assembly GCF_943734735.2. Classification (NCBI taxonomy): domain Eukaryota; kingdom Metazoa; phylum Arthropoda; class Insecta; order Diptera; family Culicidae; genus Anopheles; species Anopheles gambiae. The sequence goes on along the minus strand of NC_064602.1, from coordinate 30,778,639 downwards.
CATTGGGCAGCTCACGTGTGCGAATGATAAATCCAAGAAGGTCCTTTTGCAGTAAAAAAACGAATAAGAAGCGGGTTCCTTTACGTGTGGTTGTACCGTTGGAATGCGACCGGAAGTAAAGAAAACGGACCGGGGGTTTCGCTTTACAACTCGCTCGCGTGCTTGCTTGCGGAGGGTTGATTTGCATATTAAGGATTTGCTTTTTATCATTGCTCCTAAACCCACCCGGACAACCCTTCGCGAAGATAGGCACGGGAGGTATGAAGTGAAGACACTCGAAAGGGGTGCTGACGTACCGGGATGTGGCACATGTGGGCAGGATGCGACTTTCGACGGCACACGTGTTCCGGCGTTGGCTGGTGCCAGGTGAGCGGCACCAAGTACCAATCTATAAGTGCAATTACGAGCATGTAGATTTTCATTCCTCCCGGGTTATGTGTGCAACAAATGGGCAAAAGAGAGGACACTCTCGAAAGCTGACACGAGTGACAGTTTATAAACGGTTGGAGCATCTGTTCTAGAGTTCATTAGCATGTGCAGGTTGAGGCAGATGTGCAAACCCAAAAAAATACATAACATTTAAGATTGAATGTTCTTTTTAAAATGCAAAACAGTGTTAACATGTGGAAGGTAATTCATGCAAAATTAGGTAAAAAACACTTGTGTGCCATCCGTAGTAATAGTTGAACTCTTTGAACTGTTGAACTCGTTGAATGTGCTTCATTAAATCAAAGATAGGCCTTTTGAGAAGTACAGAATGGAAAATGGTACTAGAGCAGCAATTGAAGGCAGCGTTAAAAGGGTAGTTATTACAGAACTTAATCTATATTTTCAATTTGTTTTGAAAGAATATAGACCAAAGGCTAAGAATTTTATTTATTTTAATTTCAACGAGGCTTCAATTTGCACCTTATACTGGGCGAAAGGCTCTTATGCCTTTCAAGCTGCCTGAAACTATGCAATCCGCATTAATTAATCCCTCTTTTAGGAGTTAAATGTTCCATTTGAAGTCATTTCAAGTTGCTTCAACGCTATGTTCATCTTAGAACGATATAATGCGAATCTCTCCGTCAAACACACTTCCTCCTAGTCGCAAGCATCAAGCATCAAGACCTAGCACAATTCATAATGCCACCGGCACGAGCCAACTGTCAGCGAGTTGGCGTGAGCATTTAATAACACACCGCAACTGCTCGGCTATGCGCCTACCCGAATGAAAAGGCGATTGAATAGCGAGGCAAAAAGAAAAGGGCAAAAAACACACTCCGTAGCATAATTAACCGGAAATCGCAACACGCGTCCGTGTACTGTTCGAGATTTTTTGCCCCCAGCTGCCGATGTCGGTCGAAGACGGCTTTCTTCACCACGCGGAGCGCGTCCTTTAAGACGGATCCTGTAGCTCTGTCAATGCCTGCCTACTTTTGCTGCAGTTTGCTGGTCGCGCGCACACGTACAAGGACACGCACACCGTACTGGCGCGCGGCACTTCACAATAGCACCTGGGCTGGGCGGAGAAGTTTCGATGCGATCAGAACGCTCCGATCCCTGCGCGAGAGCGGGGCACGCAAGGTGGGAAGTAACGCGGCAGCGAACAAAACCGGTACACACGAGCCGGGGCTACTTCCGGTGTGGCGGAAGCGTCCTGGCAGCAACAATAGACCCGACGGCACCGGGGACACAGGGGTGGTTTTGTTTTGTGCAAGGCAAGGGCAACGAAATCCAAAGCGAAGGAAAAATGAGCCACGCACCCAGCTTCTCAAGGAGCCCGGCCTTGCTGTCCCCAGCAACGGCTCGAGGACTCTCGTGGTGGAAGGTGCATTCTGTTGCATCTTTACGGCGTGTGTGTTGGTGAGCAAACGAGGGTATGCAGGAAAAATCTGGCCAGCTCTCGCGTACACTCTTATTAAAATATCAAATTATCCGTTTGCAGAGCTCGTCGCTTGAGGCAGCAGTATGTGCGACCACTGCAGTTGACAGTGATGCAATTTGACAGGCGCTAAGTGATCGCAGTACAATGGCATGGCTGGAAGGGCAAAGTAGGAGCAATCCAAATTGTGCGCGCACAATCAACGAAACTTTGCAGCTTGACGGCGTCCATATGTTGGCTTGCGACAATGGGGGAACGTTGGTGCAGAAAGCGTTGGAAAAAGGTCAAACAAGAGATGGCAAAAATACGGACTAAATGAGGGTGTTTTGATGTTCTGAGGTTCGGTCCTAGCACAGGATTTTAATGATCACGAGGGGCTTTGTTTGTTGTAAGCGTAAAACAAAGCAAGTGGATAATGTACCTACTTTAAACTACGTGTTTCTTGTAATGATTTAACTGACGAAATTTAAATTTTTCTAACACACCAATAAAACATGTCTTGGCTAGTTTGAAGTGGAGTGTACAGTATGTCACAGAGTTATGGTAGAGCTGCATTGGATTAGTACTAAAAGACAACTTGGACAGATCGCAAAGTCCAATAAACACTAACAGCTTTGTCCTTTTCGAAAAAAAAGATATGCACTTTGCTTTAGTTAATTGATTTATATTGAAATTGTATTTAAAAAAAATGTCTATTTTATTGAGATTTGAAAAGAATAATCTCTTTCCACATCATGCCCGCAAGTTCGCCATTTCCGCAACTTCTTCGTTATTGTTTACTAACAAACTAATCAAAGGAGTCGAGTAATCCAGCTTAACGAATGTTTCGTTAAATACGTTAGAGCTGAGCTTGATCAGTACAACTGTAGTACAACTACAATTTACCTTTGATTTTATTACAATTTTAGTTTTTTAGTGTTCCGAGTTTGGTGGAATTCTTTCTATCAAATGTTTTCAAAATATTGAGCAAAATGACCAAGAAAATCAAACTCCGAGAAATCCTACGCAGCTGTACTGTCTATTCCATGAACCATTGGATAGATATTCCACTATATGAATATTGCAGCCACTCGGATGTCCTTCAACACTTTGATCACTCTGTTTACCCTTGCCTGTATGCATGGTCAAACAGAGCAAACGGCCATTGTTTCGCACAAAGCTATCAATCCGTTGGGCCTGTTGAGACGACTCGCCTGCCAAGAGGGCATCCTTCATCGTAGAGTAATACCGATCCCGTCTCAAAAGCCTAAACGTATGAGCCGTCTAGGCCCCCATCTGCTTGTTTACAGCTAGTGCGATTGTTCTGAAGATACTTCTGGAGGTGCCCACAAACAACTGCACCTCCCGTACCCAGATCCACCTCCCAGAAAAATCCCAGCCAACCCAATACAAACAGTGCAACAAAAACTGTTGCCATGGTGAAAGTACAGAAGTGCACTGTGGAGAGTGTTTGACTGTTGGGCCTCCGCTCCTCAGAAGTTCATCGGGGCACAGTTGGGGCAAGTGTGCAATTGAATTTGTACTTTGTGCAACACGACGCTCGTTGGAGCATCCAGAGATGGGAAAGGATGAGGCCTAGGCTACACCACTCCAAAGGATTGTGATGGCATTGCCTCCAGGGCCTGGCCCGCTTCTGCACGTCTGTGTTTGTAGGACGTTCCAAGAACAAAAAAAAAGGACAAACTTAGGCACGTCCCAATGTGTGCTACAGCCGGGCGGCAATTGAAGTTGAAGAATTTCCTGCCCAAATGCACAATTCTCCCGTACGGTTGTGGTGCAAGAAAAATGAAGGCAATGCTCCACAAATGCCCGTAGCTATCCCGACAGAGGGAAGCATCCGCACTTCAACAGGCGAACGCAAAGGGTTAATGCCTAGGATCCTGCAAAGAAGCAAATCCCAGACACACACACACACACTCCTTTCGGTGAATGCTTCCTTGTCCGGTGAGTTCTTCATTAATTTTGCATCGTTGGCACATTGTTTGGTGTGCTTTGGTCAGGACCGAGGCCAGCTGAAGAAACGGGCATCATGCAACACTGCGTGCCTTTGCCAGCCCGGGAATGAGTCGGCCCCTCCACCGGCTTTTGGTACGTGCTGTCCGTACTGTCTCCAGTCATGTGTTATCCAGCTTGAAGGCATAAGAATTTCCGTAAGCGGAGCGGATAATTTTCGTTGCCAAAGCGATCTTACTTCCTTCCGTGCGAGGATTTTGTTTTGCGAGACGGCGTACGGCGTACGAATTGCTCCGGCATCACTTCCGGCAGACGGACGGACAGCGCCCGCGTGCGTCTGATGTAATTCTATCTTGCCTACCTTTTTCGCAACCTAAAGAGCGCTGCTGCGGAGGGCGGGAGATCATCAGATGAAGTGACAGGATAGAGTTGGAATTGAGCAATCGGGTCGTCATTGTTGTCGGGGCCGTTGCATCTTGTTCAGCCTACATTGAAGAGAGGGAGAGAGAGAGAGAGAGTGAGGAAGAGAGATTGCTTCATTAATGTGGCACGAACAATAAGACAGGTGCTTCCTTCCCGAAGCGCTGCTCACATAAAGCACACGACCTCCGGTGCGAAGTGGGTTTTCGGAAGAAGTGTGTGTGCCACACGCCAGGTGATTTTTTGCTTATTATGTTCCGTGCGCAATGTTCAACCTTCAACGATGGATGGAGGGTGGATGGTTCAACTACTTCTAGGTTTAACGAGGTTAGGGTTAGCTGGGTCTGTCATTTGATGAGGAAGAGTTGTATCATTTTATCCGGCTGGTGTGGCATAGGGAAAATTGGTAAAATGTGCGATAAAAATCAATAACTTAAGGCCATAAGGTCATCAATAACATAAGGTGCTTGTCTTACATCGATGTATAGGGGTTTTTGATGGTTCTGATACTGTTGGCATTATTGTTGAACTAATTGTGATAAGAAGTGATACGTTCCAGCCTTGTCTGCAATTTTATAGCTATAACATTACAAAGAATTCAGAAAATATCACACAAGTTTCAGAATGGCTGAAAACCCCTGTATTTAATCACTCAAGTAATGATAGCAATGCAGGGTTTTAAGACGATCTGATCAAGTTGGCATACTTTCTGGATTTTGTGCGACATTAAGTGATACATTTAGGCCTTGTTTGTGGTTTGACAGGTGTTGAAATAGCGTCACAGGGGTCCAGAAAGAGTGCTAAAAGTATCAGAACCGTTGAAAACTCCTGCAATAGTATATTTAATAATAAAGTACAAAAAACTTGTTAATGTTTCTTTTGTGTATTATGTTTTTTATCCATATATGGTCTATTGTTATCCAAATTTAAGAATTTTTAGCTTCCGAACTATTAATGGCAATTTACATTTAATTTGTACTTCATTTCGTGAATAATTATTAAGTTTAATATTTCAGTATAACAATTTTTGCAATCTCCCTCATTTGTGATCTCTTTTATTTTTACGAGAATCTTGTAAAAAAAACATATTTTACGTCCGGATTTTACATCCGGTCTGTAAATGGACGTTAAGTGACAAATAATGGGGCTGATCGGGAACGAAAGTCGTTAACGGAGTGGATAATTTAGTCGATCGGTTAGAAAAATTCCAATGTTATCCAATTGCGTTTTCTCAATCAGAATCTTCGCTAACTGATCGGTTTGGCAGTGGAGTGGAATGGTGTTTGCCGCCATAGCAACGTGGTTAAAAAGTCGAGCAGTGGAATATGCAGTTGAAAACTTCATATAAAAAAACAATTTCAGGCGGTTAGCCATATCTACTGCTCCACCCCAGTTGATATAACAGTGGAAAACTAAATAATATTAAAAACCATGTTTAACAGCTCGCAAAAAAGGATGTTTTATCGCTGTTTGAGTTATTTGAGATGTTTTATCAGCTAAAATATTCTTTTTTAGAAAATATAAATTTACCTGTTTTTTATAAACAATCAAAACACATAAATTTTAGGTTTATAACAGGTATCTTGTTTTTATAGTTGAAGCTAAGAAATAATAAACCAACAAAAAAAATCCTTTTCTGCTAATCCTTCTCTTTCATCCAACCTTATGTTATGGCCTTATGGCATGTTAGAATCGGTTCTGACACGTAAATGCAACGAGATTGAAAAGACCAGTAGGATCACTAGGTACAAGAAATTATAAGCAGCTCATATCCGTTGGAGCGGCGAGTTCCGGGCGGAAGCGTTTGCGTTGTCTCGCACCTATCGAAGGTGTTGTGCCTACTTGTACCTTCCGGACTATCTCTAAAAACTCGGTGTCGCTCATGCATAGAGCCCGGGAATGTTCGAAATTGACTCACACATCACTAAGTTCCACACCTCGTGACCAACGCGTCACCCAATGAATTTTTTTGTTCATCCATTTACACGAATATGTACACTTGAATAGCATCTATACTGAATCATCTGACGAAATCATCATCGTATGTGAAAAAGTGCACTCATTGTCGTATCAAGCTCGCTAGGCTTCAGTAGACAGGCAATGTTAAACACATAGAAACGAACGACCCAGGTGTTGTGCGGAGAGGGGGGGGGGGGGTTGATTTTGCCACTTGGCTTTGAATCAAATACACTTTAATTTTTTTTTTGTTGGGTAGTGGGGGATATTGGTCGGAATCCCTCATACATGGGCCCCCTGTAGTCTTTGAGTCCCTGGAGCACCCTACAGTAGTCTCATGGAGCCTTTATCGTTCACGGAGGCCCGCGATGAGACTATTGTACACTCCATATATGTTGGACTTTATATCCACGGGGCCTCCCGCGGCCACTCACTCCGCGTACCGTCTAATCCGCCATTGCGGAGGGGGCGTAGTAGATTTAAGTTTAAGTGGCCAGATGACTTGGAGGCTCCAGCTATTAACGCCAGAATAATGGACTGGCGAGGGCGAGAGACCGTGAGCGGTATTGACACTCCTTATCGAAGGCGGCAAGTTCAGAAAGAATTCAAACCTCGACCTCCAGTTGATACGATTTTGTTTCATCTAGACTTGTTCAGCCAACACACTTTACCCGGATTGTTTAAAAGGCCTACAGTCAGTACTGTCAAAGGCCAATTCTGGTGTGGATTCTTCACTAGATGGTCCGTAAATAAGCCAAATTTACTATTTTATTCATTCCGCAAAACAACACCTCTAAATGTAAACAAAAGTGTGATTGACAGATAGACAAAACCAATGGCTACTCGAATCGGAAAGAGTTATCCACCAGTGGAGAAATTATCCACCGGTGGAGAAAATTATCCACCGGTTGAAAACAATTTCCACCGGTAGATTCGAGCATATTAACCGATCGGATAAATTTTATCGACTTTCGTTGGCGATCAGGCCCAATGTTTCTCTAAGCACTATAGTAACTCATGTGTATGAGATAATTGCAATATTTTGATGTTTTGAATAGTTTGATCACTTGAAATTATTCATTCTCAATTTTGAACTTTTATTGAAACCGTTTTTATATATTTGCATGTGTTTTGTTGATATTGATTGATGTCCTTACCAAAAATATTTGCAGGATAACTCAACTAATTATATTCCCCTCTCGCAAGGAGAAGGAAAATTAGCATATCCTTTTATTCGACCGTGACAGGACTCGAACCTGCAATCTTCGGATCCGAAGTCCGACGCCTTCTCCATTAGGCCACACGGTCGCTTGTGTCTACGTGGCGTTATCTTCCATACAGCTGCTAACCCAAGCCGGTAGCTCGCCGCAGTCTTCGTCATCATCGCCGTCGCCTAACGGTCTAATGCGGTTTGCGATTGTGTGTACGAGCGATTGCTGTTTGTTTGTTTGTGCGATTTTTGCTCACTAGTTTCTTTGCTGTGCGCACTATTTCTTCACGCATCGAAGCGTGCGTGTCTGCGGGGGCACCGCCGGGGCGGGCGCTCGTTCTTGTGCGATGCGCTCGCAGTCGAGCGCTCACAGTCGCCGCCGCAGCCCCCTTGCGGAAGGCTGTTGCGTTTGATTGTGAAATTATCGCAACAGTGCTGATCCGCGCATTGTGCCGGTCTGGACAGCGACCGCGTGACGGCGATGTGATGAGATTGAGATGGATCGGAGTGGGGATGGATACACACCACACCATGTGTCTATTTTTAGCACAGGGCTGATCGAAGAGAAGTTATTGTAATTTGAGCGCCCCATTACAAATTTACACAGTACGACTATGTACGTGTGTGGGGTGGGAAGGGCGCTTGCACGTAGTTTACAATCGAGAAAACGAGTGAAACTTTGGGTTTTGAACGTAAAAAAACGACACAAAATATCACATTTGTTCATAAAATATGTCCAAAGTTGTCTCAAAAAGTGTGTTTTATCTATTAAAAAGTATTGAAAAAAATGCAAAATAATTTACCAGTTGCTATATTATATTAAAAATACACAAATACTTAATATATATTGAATCATTCATTTTTGGTGTATTCTACCCATAATCTGTTTCTCACACATCAACAGTATTAAATTAGTTTTAAATTTGTTTATATTTTCCAATCAATTTGATACGAAAAGTAAGTTATTGCAACCCACATTTTGGGTTTTTAGTATTAGTTTAATGCTATTTAATATTTGTTTACATATCAAGATAACCAGTTTCATTTGAATACTATATTTAAATGATTTCTTTTATTTTACCTCAAGCCATTGTAAACACTTTGTTCTTTTTTAACATATTATAAGTTCACAAGTATAATTTTCTGTTAAATAGACTAACAATTTAAAGCTTCTAAATAAAAACTATAGTAAACATATATTTGATACAAATCGTTTAAAAACTTATACCGTTTCGAGAATTATTTTGTATTTTTGCCATTATGTTATACACACCTACTAAATAAGAGATTGCAAAAGTGTCTTTAGGAGTATTGGACAGTAATGTTTTCAATAATGTGATTTTATATGATTGTTGATGTTGCAAAACTAACATTAAACGTTGTATATTGTAATGAAAGGTTTAGATTTTATATAGTTAGGTCTCAGAATTTCTCATGAAATGGTATAAAGTCGATTCTTATTTTAAGTTTGCACATTTTTATGTTCAGTCCAATAATTCGCCATAATTTGCCCAATAAATAAAAAAAGTTTAAATTTCTCCCGAATTCACATGGTTTGAAAGCTTTCCTTCTTTAATAATCATAACACTCAAACAAGGGAAAGCTGTACCGATGATTTGATCAATAGAATAAATTTGTTTAAAAGACTACCCATTTCGGTGGCTCCGCTAATAAGGCTGATGCACAAAAAGGTTTGCAGTAAAAAAGAAAAGCACACCCTCTACACCGCCTCCATACGGCGTCCATCACAACCGCCACACAAAAGATTGTTCATATTTTCACGCTCCAGCCATTTCGCTCTTTTGCCGAAGCGAACGAATAGCATCAACGGCACAGGGGCGGCTATTGGTGGCAGAGTTGGGGCACGAGCTTTGGGGGCCAATCTTTCCTATTTAATGTCACTTTTCCCTCGCCCTCCCTGGCTATATGTTGAGCTTTCCGCTTAACACGTAAAGCTATAGAAGCTCGCCTTTTTTTCGCTTCTTCTTTTGCTTTCCCTCTCAGCTCGACTCGGTTGATTCTATTTACTGTTTGCTTAATGGCCTGCCCTGCCCATCCTGCATCATGCATTCCTGCACTATCGCGATGGCTTGCTTTATCCTTGGCGCAGGTGGAGCGTGGAAGGACGCACGGATTCGGATTTGTCAGCCATGTGCCAACGGTGGTCTTTTGAAATTAAAATAGTGAAAGAGAGAGCGGCGAAAAAAGGAACAGCCTTACACCACCACCACCATCATCATCTTCATCCCGCTCGGTGGCGGCCACTCCCGCGGGGTCTTCCTCCTCTTCCGTCGAGCCACCGCAACACACCGTTGCTCAAGTGTACGATAATGAGCTAACAAGAATATAGCAAACGGGCCAGCCAACCGACCCCGGCGTAATGGAGAGGACCCACACACCTTGCCGCACACCCCAGGCACCGCCTTTGTGTGTGCTGCGCGGATCTTTCGCTGCCAGCGAAACACAGTACCCCGTAGTAGTGTATGTTTGCTCATCCACTCAGCTCATCCTCAGGTCGGTTGCGCGAGCGAAAGGCCGCGGCATCGGCATGGCGTTGTCCTTTTCCGTGAAAGTGGCGAAAGCGCCTGCGTCAGGGCAAGCGTACGACACATGGAACAGGCCAACCACCGTCGACGATTGAAGGCGTCGGATGCCGACGATGAGCAGTCAGCATTGACGTGGCGAAAAATAACGGGGCGTCACCGAAAAAAGGACCTTTTGCAAACTGGAGGACTGCTCCGATGACGATGATGATGATGATGATGACAGTGAGGATGAGCTTCTGCTGCAGAGGTCGTTGAGAAGGAAGAGGAGGTCATGGCGAAGTGTGCAACATATTGGCCCTGCCTTACATACACACACACACGCACAAAAAGGAATGGAAGGACAGCTCAAGGATGGTAAGGAGAGAATAAAAAAGGCTACCGACGACTCACCGGGACTCAGCCTGAAAAGGCCACAAAGATTCTAGTGCGTACCTTTCACTCGGCTGTGTGTGTGTGTGTGTAGTTGTGTACATAGAATGTCCTTTTCCACACCGTGGCAGCAGTTCGAGCAGTGAACCGACCCAGTCCCTTCGGTCTTCGGTCGGGTGTCCTTTTGCGCGTTGTGCCAGTGTGTGCGTGCTGAATGCGCTCTCGCTCTTTCTCTCTTATTTTCTCTCTGTCTCTCACTCTCTCTTTCTCCGTCTCCTTGCGCAGGCTGCAAAATGTCCTGACGAATGAGCGACACGGTTCGCGGCAGGCTGTGATTTACCGTGCAAGGGAGGGGAAAACGCTGGGCGCTTTCGAGGGGTTCGATCCGTTTACACTTTGCCGTCGCACCATCATCAACCGTCATCGTCGCCTACTTGCCGTTGTGAAGGGGAGGGGTCTAAAGAGGGCTGTTTTAGTTTTTGCAAGGGGCCCGGGCAGCAGGCTGGTTGCTATTCGTCCTTTTTTGCTTCGGTGTTTTGCTGGTGTATTGAATTTTTGGCTGCCAGGGGCTGCTGCTGCTGCTGCTGCTTGGTTGCTGAGGTTCTTCAGCCGTCTGTGAGCCGTCAGAACAGTCTCGACTGCCGAACCGGGTGGATCTGAAGCGTCCCTTGAGGTTGCTAAGCGAATCCGTTGCAAAGACGAGTTGCTCGTTGTGTGTCTTACGAACTAAAGACGCACTGAAAAGACGGTGCGTGTGCGTGTTTGTGTGCCTCTGTTTACATCATCAGAGGAAGTGTGAATTATAGGAAACAAAAACATGCGAGTGTGAATTATTCCCTTTTTGTTACAAGAACTCAATCAGAGCCAGTACGGGCATTATCAATTTCGCTCAAGAAACACTTATCCATTAATTCTTGTGCATATGTGTCTGTCTTTCTGTATGTGTGTGTGTGTGTGCTTCTGTGGATGTGATAAGACGCCTCATGTGGGTTGGCATAAATTAAGAGCGTAACTGAGGACCACTTGTGCGATCAATTGAATTAATTTCCTTAATTGAGTTTGCACAACTTCCGCTGGGCAAAGACTTCAAGCGAGCGTGTCAAGTGTGTGTGTGTATGTGTGTGAGAGCGTGTAAAACAATTGCCGTCAAGTGGGTTGCGCAAAGTAAGGCGTAAATTAAAAGCTTACTGTAATATGGGAAGACGCTAGCTAGCTGGAATGCTGGTACGTGGCTTGGAGTGAGTTAGTTACAGACGGCTAAGAGACAATTGCGAAGGAGGCTGCCATCGTTTGGTGTATTTGTGATAAGAGAGAGAGACACTTTGGAGCCGTAGTGTTTTGCTGGACGGAACGGAAGCGGTCGGGTCATACCAGCCAGCTAAATTCAATCGGTCAACGATCATCACAACATGGTTTATTTTGTACGTATGATTTTATGTGTGTATTGTAAAGATAAATGATGAATAGTCTTAGTTGCGAGAAGGGTAGAATCTATAAGGAGAATACAATTATTGAACTATGATTATGAATAATAGTATGAACTGTTGTAATAAGATGCACTAGAAATTGTATAAAAGGATAAAAAACGAGGATTGCAGGATAAATTCTCTGTTTTAGTAACTATAGGTACACCATTTTCATTTGTTAGCCTTATTAGCTTCAATTCCTGTCCTTTCTCAATTTGGGGCTGCACAAAAGCCATTTTTTTTGAAAATTTAAATACATAATTTTCTACTCGTTTCTTATTTACCTTTAGTAATTAGAATTGAGAATATGTACAATTTCAGTGTATTTTTATTGAAAAACGGTCATTATTGCAAACATTTGTTTGTCGAATTCTGTTAAATTTCTATCTTATTACTTTTTGAATATTCCTGTTGCTGTATTTATCGGAGCTTTGATGAATTTCAAATTGCTGAACAAACACTTTGAAAGACATATTGAATATTTGCTTTGATTACTCGACTAACTACCAGCAAAAAGGGAAATAAACTTTAAAACTTGAAGTAAATTCTAAATAAGATAAGATAACAAACAAAAACATATAAAAGGTTTAACGTATGCTCAAACCAAAAGTAAGTTGAAGCCAAGCTATGAATAAAAAAGTAAAACAGAAAGATAAATAAAATCTAAACAAAAGTAAGAAATAAGATGTAATAAATTCTACACAAACAAGATAATAATTCGGTTTTGGTAAAATCATTCTGTTTTTAAACAAAAAAAAAACAAACACGCAAAATAATACAAACTAAATGTATTTAGTGATTTTTGTTTGGAAAAACTAGCGCGTCAATATTGAATCAACAAAATCTATTCTCACATTAATTCAAAGGGCTTTAATTGTGCTCAATGATGGCTTTTAAAATTCAATCACCTATATATGCATGAGCGCGTTCCACACCTCAATGCTCAATGCAATGATTTAAAGGAATGTTCCCTTTGTTCCTTTAATCCGCTAAAAAAGTCTGCATGGTGGTGGACTGGGGATAATTGTTGAATTATGAAAGCTGAATTAGTGTGTGTTTTTGCAAAACAAACAAACAACAGCTGCAAAAGGTTGACCAATTTGAAGGGGTATCGATGGGTATTGTTTTCATCCAGGACACTGTTTGCCAAAACATAATTATTTCGGAGGGATTAAACAATGTAATGAGGCAAATCAGTGGGAATGGTATGAATTCCGATGGGCGTGTATGCATTGTTTTAAATTTAATTCAACCGCTGGACATTGCCGGCGGTTAAAAAAGGGAGGACACGCGTATAGGATTGTTCAATCAATCATCAATTTTTTGGGACGATATCATGCTGCGTATATTAACGATTTTCTGTACAAGATGAATGCTAACTTTTCTTCTGTTTTTCTCCTATTCCCTTCTACAGAGTCCCCGTGGCATGCAGGAACCGTGTAGCCCACCAGGAATACCGCTGACAGCGAAGAGTCCCACCATGGAAGGAGCCGTCCCGGACGCGGAGTCCGCCGCGGACAATGGGCCTAGTCCACATGGGCCCGTCACTACCACCATCACCACCACCACAACAACAGCCACCATCAGCCGGCCGGCCGCTAAAATTCAGCGACCGAGCGGCGGTGCCACACTCAAGTTCTCGATCGCCAACATTATGGGACAGGAGCATGAGGATGACGAGGAGGAAGATCGTGAAGAGGAACGGCATGATCGGGAGCATGAGGAAGAGGACGAAGAGGACGAGCTGGAGGACGATGTCGATGAGGACGATGAAGATGCGGTAGTGGATGTAGCGAGTGAGGATGAAACGATCGAGCTTTCGATGGTTTCACCGGGCAGTGGAAGTTCGATGCTGCGGAAGCGTCGCCACGACAGTCACGAAAAGTCGATGAGTCCGTTATCAGCCGCCGGCTCTAGTCCCTGCTACGAACCACCGACAACAGCGGCCAGCTCCGTTGCGGAAGCGTACGATTCCGCCTTCAAGAAGTATGTGCCCAACTCGATGCATCCGTTCGTGGCGAGCAACCGGCACCAGGAGTTGCTAAGTCAGTATCCGCTGCTGTACTACCCGGGACAGTTGATGTGTGCAGCGGCTCAGTATGCCGCCCTAACGCATCAGCAGCACCACCAGCAGCAGCATCACCATCACCATCATCATGCGGCGGCTGTGGCGGCTCTACACCCTTACGGAGCGCCCGGGCGGCTTCACAGTCCTACCCTATCGCCACCACCGACGGGTGCGAGCCTGCAGACGACGACCGTTGTGCAAAGTGCCAGCGTCCATGGTGCCCACGGTGCGATGAATGGACGCCATCTGCATGCGGGCGGTCATCATCAGCTACTGTCTGCGGCGGCTGCTGCGGCGGCTGCAGCTGCAGCGGCGGCTGCCACCGCCACCTCAGGCGGCAAAACAGGCTCGAAGCGTGCGAATCTGAACCACTCCACCAGCAGTACCTGCTCGTCACTAAGCTCCAGCGGTAGCTCGGTGGGTGGCTCCCCGGGCGGCAGTGGTCCCGATGGGTCGTTGAACAGTTCTTCCTCCTCATCGGCAGCCGCAGCAGCAGCGGCAGCCGCCGCAATGGCGGCTAAGCAGAAAACGTTCGCCTGTCCCGAGTGTGGTAAGGTGTTCAATGCGCACTACAACCTTACCCGCCACATGCCCGTCCATACCGGTGCACGGCCATTTATTTGTAAAATCTGTGGCAAGGGTTTCCGGCAGGCGTCGACGCTCTGCCGGCACAAGATCATCCACACCTCGGAGAAGCCGCACAAGTGTCAGACATGCGGGAAGGCGTTCAATCGCTCCTCGACGCTGAACACGCACACGCGCATCCACGCGGGGTACAAGCCGTACATTTGTGAGTACTGTGGCAAGGGGTTCCATCAGAAAGGCAACTACAAGAACCACAAGCTCACGCACAGTGGCGATAAGGCGTACAAGTGTACGATCTGCAACAAGGCGTTCCATCAGATCTACAACCTTACGTTTCACATGCACACGCACAACGACAAGAAGCCGTTCACGTGTAAGATCTGTGCGAAGGGGTTCTGTCGGAACTTCGATCTGAAGAAGCATATGCGCAAGCTGCACGATGTTAGTATGGGCGGAGGGCACAAGCGATCGAGAAGCTGTGGTACGCCTCAGCAGCATCATCACCATCATCATCATCGGGGTTCACCG